>NW_019154085.1:44365012-44965012 GCF_002288905.1 Enhydra lutris kenyoni
GCCAGGCTCTGCAGAAAGCACCTGGCTGTCCATTGCTCCCTCTGAGACATGCTGGTGGCCTTTTCGGGGCCATGTGTCAGACACTCGCTACCCTCCGTTCCATTCCCTCTAGACCATCATGCTCAAACCGTCCATGGGCCGAGTTTCTACATCAGGCATATTCATTAGGTATTTGCTTTGACAGCACTGAGGCTAGAAGTTAATTTCCAGGGAGAAAGCATGAAGAACTGATTCTAAGTATATAAATATGCATGGTAGGAGTGCCTGGGTGGCTCAGCCAGTTAGGTATCCAACTCTAGATTTCGGTTCTCAGGAGCCAGAGAACCAAAACACAGATGCATGTATGTGGTTCTCAGCACACAGGAAGGCTTACATATCCTCAGGACACCCTTCTCCCCTTCTAATTCCCAAGGGAAGGATCCCATCCAGGGAGCTGCCGAGAGAAGCTATTTGTGGCTACCACAGTCAAGGTGTTAGACCCCAGGAAAAATTCCAGAAACATTCCCACCTCACGAATCTCCTCAGACCTATAGGGACAGGGTACATTTCTGCATGGTGCTTAGGGATAAGGGCTCTGACAGCCACAGCCCTGGGCTCCCCACCCAGCCCCTAGGATCCTAGGGGGGCCCATCACCTACAAGTTGCAGGTGCAGCAGATAAAGGCTGTCCCCTCAGCATTCTCTGCAGGCTTGTCCTTGGTTCATGGGGGCCACCCCCTCACAAATGCTGGGAAGTGATGTCCTCCTCCAGGGGGGGACCCAAAGCCAGAGACTGATGGAGGCAGAGGTGCAGAAACCCCGAGGGCAGATCCCCCATGCTCCAGAGAACATCACTGGAGTCAGACTTAAAGAGCTGGGAGCCAGGATGTCTGCGTCCAATCCCTGCTGTACTGACTCAACCTGGGCCGGGTCCTTAACCTCTGTGGCCTCAGCTTCCTCCTTTGTAAAGTAGGGATAATGGAAGTACTTGTCCGGACACTTATTGCACAGACAAAGTGTGTGTGTTCACAGGGAGGTTGGAGCCAGGCTCTGCAGAAAGCACCTGGCTGTCCATTGCTCCCTCTGAGACATGCTGGTGGCCTTTTCGGGGCCATGTGTCAGACACTCGCTACCCTCCGTTCCATTCCCTCTAGACCATCATGCTCAAACCGTCCATGGGCCGAGTTTCTACATCAGGCATATTCATTAGGTATTTGCTTTGACAGCACTGAGGCTAGAAGTTAATTTCCAGGGAGAAAGCATGAAGAACTGATTCTAAGTATATAAATATGCATGGTAGGAGTGCCTGGGTGGCTCAGCCAGTTAGGTATCCAACTCTAGATTTCGGTTCAGGTCATGATCTCAGGGGCCTGGGATCAAGCCCTGAGTCAGGCCCCATGCTCAGTGGGGAGTCTGCTTGAGATTCTCCTTCTCCCTTTCTCTGCCCCTCCCTCCACCAGGAGGAGAGCAGAGGGGTGGGCCCTTGATGGCTCAGGGGGTGCAGAGAGCTGTAAGCATTTCTGTGCGGCCAGAATGTGAGGGGAGGTGGTGCTCTCACAGACCTGCCAGCTCTCCCTCCCTCCTGTCCCCCTACATTATGCCATGAGCTAATCATGAACCCCCACAATGGGACCAGGCCTCAAGAGGCATCTCCAACAGGCCTCTAGAACTTAACAATGACCCCCAAGACCTCGGCGTGTCTCCTGGAAGCTTCCTTCCCTGCCATTCTTCATCCCATGATGACCCTCAGGGGCTGTCTTTGCTGGGTGAGAAGGAGCTGGACAAAAGTGGGGGCTCCTTCCCCCCAGGATCCCTGGACTCCCGTCCCCAGGTGGGTTGTGTCCCATGGGCACAGTGCACAGTGCCCATGTCCTTCCTCCAGGACCCGCAGAAGGAGTGATGGGATTTGGCCTCCTCCTCCAGGCCTCACAGTTGCTGAGATCATTTACAACAGGGAACCTTGAGGAAACGGGTACATGCAGGTCCGTCAGAAGGATACAGCATTCATTCTGCTATAATTAATTCAGCATTAATTCAGTGTTTAGTAGGCATTTGCTATTTGTCAGCATTGGCTAGGAGCTGATGTCACAACCCAGCAAACAGACATAGCCCCAGCCCTGGCAGAACTTAGAATACAATAAAACACAGGAAAAGACCCAAAAAAAGAATCTGTAATTGGGGCTTTTTGGTTTTTTGTGATATAGCTGCTTTTTAAGTTGGTAATGTCTAAGATCGTTGGAATTGATCTGTGTAACATCAAGACTCCAGCACGTAGTGGTGTTGTTGAAATAGAAGCACTGCAGCAGCCTTAGGGGAGACAGATGTGTGGAATGGGCACTGAACAAGGTCCATGACAGAGTCTTTTTTTTTTTTTTATAAATCTATAGTTTTATTAAGACAAAAACTGACAATGTGGTATGAAGTTTACATGTAAACAAAGTTTCCACGGAAACCTAACACATACCTAAAAAGATTTTACAATGGAGTTCTAGAATGCAGGTCTAGACGATGTCAAGAACTGATGGATCTCATGATTCAAGACAGCATTTTGGGTATTAGTTAATTCTTAGGATTAAAAAAATTTTTTGTTTTGTGTTTTAAAGTGAACCACTGCCCTAGTATGAAAGTTTAATCTTCTCCTGAGACCAGGGCTTTTGAAATCATTCCGCTCTTGGAAGTGATTCAGTGAACTTGTGCTGTCCATGACAGAGTCTTAACATCATGTTATGATAACCTGAGTTATGGCAAGGTGCAATGACACATGTGGGCTCTGTGGTTTTTTTTTTTTTAAAGATATTGTTTATTTGAGAGAGAGAGAGAGAGAGAGAGAGAGAGCACAAGCAGAGACAGAGAAGCAGGCTCCCTGCTAAGCAGGGATGCCCCAATGCGGGGTTCGATCCCAGGACCCTGGGATCATGACCTGAGCTGAAGGCAGATTCTTAACTGACTGAGGCCCCCCAGATGCCTTAACATGTATAGGTTTTAAAAATCACTTTCATCTCCCAGCTGGATAAGAGGAATTTACAATGCCACGATAAGCGATCCCCTCCCCTGGTTCTTCAGGCCTCCAAGAGCACAGGACGGCAGAGGCTCCCCGGGGGGTAAGCCACCTGTGGCTGTCATCACTGCCGGGCAGAGAGCGCCTCCTGGGACCCCAGCCCTCTGGCCTGTGAAGAGCCTTCTTCACCCTGCTTCCAGCATCTTTGGGAGCAGCTACAAAAAGGTATTGTGAAGACCATGTTCTACAGACGGACACATCGAGAACCATGTCTCAAAAGCCACATGGTCAATTTTTTCTATGATTAATTTTCAAAAAAATGTTTACTTCTCTTGATCTCGATCTTGTAACCCACTCTCCCAGTGGATCTCTCCTTTTCTCTTATTCCAATTACCTTTTGTAAAGGGTTATGTGGGGAGCCTGGGTGGCTAAGTCAGTTAAGCATCTGGCTCTTGGTTTCAGCTCAGGTCATGGTCTCAGGGTCGAGGGATCGATCCTCACATTGGGCTCTAGGCTCAGCAGGGAGTCTGCTTGAG
The DNA here is from genome assembly GCF_002288905.1 of Enhydra lutris kenyoni. Taxonomy (NCBI): domain Eukaryota; kingdom Metazoa; phylum Chordata; class Mammalia; order Carnivora; family Mustelidae; genus Enhydra; species Enhydra lutris. The sequence goes on from NW_019154085.1 coordinate 44,368,525, forward strand.
ATTCTCTCCCCCTGCCCTCTCCCCAATCCCCCCTCCTCCTCTCACTCTCTTAAAAAAAAAAATTTTTTAATTAAATTAGAAAAAAAAACAAAATAAAGGGTTATGTGTATGTGTGGTAAGGATTCTCAATCCCTTTCAGAAAACTCAGTATATAAATTCTAAAATATTATATGTATCATATATAATATACAAGTAATATAACATATTATATATTATAAATATAATACAAATAAATGTATAAATATATAACAGTATTATACATATTTATTATATTAGGTTATATTATATATTTTTTTTAAAGATTTCGTTTATTTACTCAAGAGAGTGAGAGAGGGCACAAGCAGGAGGAGCAGCAGAGGGAGAGGGACAAAGCAGGGAGCCTGACACAGAGCTGGATCCCAGGACTGTAGGATCATGACGAGAGCCGAAGGCAGACTCTCAACTGACTGAGCCACCCAGGTGCCCCTACATTATTACTAAATTAACCAATTTATCATTCAACTAAATATAGTATATAGGGGGACGTCTGGGTGGCTCAGTCAGTTAAGCGTCTGTCTTCGGTCGGCTCAGGTCATGATCCTAGCGTCCTGGGATTGAGTACCGAATAGGGTTCCTTGCTCAGCAGGGAGCCTGCTTCTCCCTCTCCCTCTGCCTCTGCCTGCCACTCCCCCTGCTTGCGTGCTCTCTCTCTCTAGCAAATAAACAAATGAAATCTTTTTTAAAAAATAATAAATAAATAAATAAAATAGTATGTAAGTTCTCAAAACGAGTTACAAACAATCTTCCCTGGGACGGTTCCTCTCCAGAAGTTCTGATCGAGGTATTGTAGCTTTTTGGAACCCTGAAGGATTTCAGGCCAAGGCCCAGCTGCTCGGGGCTGGCCATGTCCTTCTTTCCCCATGGGTTCAGTTTGGCATTTTACAAGGGTTCAGGAGGTCAGCTTCTGCTCTTCTTACCCTTAAAGGGGTCTATACATTGGAGTCCAGGCTCCCAGACTAGACCATACCAGTTACACCTGTCATACAGACGGACCCAGAGACACACCCAGAGACACACCTGTCTGAGTGTCTTTGTAGGTATGCATGGATATGCCTCCCAGAGACAAGTTTGGGGTTTCTAGAGGCTGGCTTCCCTCTCTCAGACTCCACCCTTCTTGGGAGCCCTCCCCAACCCCCAAGTTCTCCAGTTCAGTGTAGTTAAAGAGAACCCCTCCGCTACCCCGCAGAGATGTCAGCCCACAGCGGCCAGAACTCCCGGCATTTCAAGAGGAGCTGCAAACCACACTTTTTGTGGGACGGCGTATTTTCAAACGTGGGAGCAAACATTCCTTGGAACAGAGCACGTCCTGCAGGCCTCCGGCCTTCCCGTCTGCTTTGCAGACAGCCCAGCCCACACAATAGCACATAATGGTGTTGCTGGCTCCTCCCCAGCAGAGGAGGGGCAGGCCCCCAGCTTTCAGCTCCCTTCCAGCCACACCCCTCCCACCCCCCAAAAGCCTGACTTAAACGTTCTAACCGCTTCTTGGTATAATTTATTAGAGCATTTGCTGAATTATAAATGTGTCTATTCAAACAGGGGCCTGGCCAGTGAAATTTTAACCAACTACCAGATTTCCAACTGTTTTCCATTGACCCACATATTAAAATAGTAGAAGCCGTTGGTCTCATGAGGTTTCTGGACAACCCTGGATCCAGAGGGAATGACGCCCCGGTTGTGGAATTTCTCTAGGCAACAGGCCCCAAACAGAAAAAGTCAGCACTTCTGAGGAATAACGCAGTGTTTCTGGGACACTCTCTCCCACTTCTCTTCTTTATCCAGTTTCTGTTCTTTTACTTTTACCACTCCTTTTAAGGGTTCATGTGTGTTTTTATTACTATAAGGAATACTTACCTCCCTAAAATGACCCTTTCTGACTCACCATACATTGCCCAAAATTATCATACTGGCCCCTTCTCTGGTATAAGGCTCTACTCTGTTGAAAGGCCCACCTGGGGAGGGCAATGAACTTGTGGTTCATCGAGGGGGTCTGGGTTCTAAGGAGTGCGACAAGAGGGTGTCAAGGCATTGCTCGATGGCTAGACAACTAGTCAACCCAGAGGAAGACCAGTTCAGGGGGGAGCAAGGCCAATGTCAAGGTCCAGCCAAGGATCTTTGAGGCTGGAGAAGGACCCGGGCACCAGCATCATCCACAGGGAGCCGTCGTCCACCCAGGAGAATCAGTCTGCCATTGGACCCCTTCTGTGCTGCACAGAATATAAATATCTGCTAAATGAATAAAAATTGAGAGAGACCCCTCATTCATCCCGTTTATTACCCCTCTGCTCAGTGTCCCAGAGCAGAATGGTTCCCTGGAGATCCAAGAGGCAGCCCATCCCCTGGTCTTTTCCTGCAAGTCTCCACAGAGAACTCACTCTACAGGGATTCAGGTTGGAAAAGGGGACTTGTGGGGACTCTAGGGAGTGTCGTGGGCAGAATTGTGTTCCCCCGAGTGATATGTCCTACCCTATCCTATCCTATCATGGCTTCTGAGACACAGTCCCTATCCTAAACCCCTGAAACTCAGAACATGACTTTATTTGGAAAAAGGTCTTTGTAGACATAATTAAGGATTGTGAGATGAGAACATCTTGGCTTACCTGGTAGGCCCAAGGCAATGAACACGCCCTTATAAAGGACCAAAGAGAGAAGACACAGGAAGAGGAGAACGCAGATGTAGAGGAGAGACCGATGTGGCCACAAACTGCGGGACACCCGGGACTAGATCCCCAGAATCTACAAGAGGGAAGGAAGGGGCACAGCTCTGCTGACACCTTCATTTCAGACTTCTGGCCTCCAGAACTATGAAAAAGTAAATTTCTGTTGTTTTAGACCACCAAGCTTGTGGAGATATTTTAGAGCAGCCCCAGGAAAGGGGGAGAAGGAGCTGCCCTTAGAAGGGGGTTCACAGGCCCCTTGCCCAGTGAGGATATGAGGTCACTTGGGGTGTGGACAGTCAGCTGGGACTGACAGCAGGAGTCCCTAACAAACAAGCGGCTGGCTTCCAGGTCACCTGACACGGGACCTTCCATCAGCATCTGGGGGACCCAACTGGACACACATGCCTGACACAGAGGTCAAAAGACCATGGAAAATCAACACACGTAGGGAAAAGGGGAAACAAGAAAGAGAGCAGAATAAGCCCTGAGAGTCTACATGAAATCTCAGAAAACAAGATAAAATAGTGGATTCTTGAAACAAGCCTACACTCAAGAACATTTTTTTTAAAAAACAGGGTAATAACCATCCCTCAATAGTTAAAAATATGAGGATGACAACCAAAACTCAAGAGTGATAGAAAAAAAGTGGAGGGGGCGCCTGGGTGGCTCAGTGGGTGAAGCGCCTGCCTTCCAATCTGGTCAGGATTCCAGGGTCCTGGGATTGAGCCCCGCATCCCAGCTTCCCGCTCAACGGGGAGCCTGCTTCTCCTTCTCCCTCTGGCCCTCCTCCCTGCTAGGGCACTCACATTCTCTCTCTTTCAAATAAATAAGTAAAATCTTTAAAAAAAGAAAAAAGAAACAAAATTGAGGAAATTGCCAAGAAGGCCAAACAAAAATTAAAGGAATTTTCAACAAAGGCACAAAGATGAGAACACAAAAGGGTCAAGCAACCCCACAAGTCATGAAACGGAGAAGGGAAATGATGAAGAAGTAGCAAAGGGAGACATCAGAATTGAGGGACTCAAGTCAACAGACTGAGGGGCCTGCCGCAGCCACCGACCCCTGGGGTGACTCCCGAACCCCGTTTTGCAAATGGATGCTGCCTGCCCATCTTCCGTCTGCCCCTTCCTGCACCCCACTCCCGCTGTGCATGAGGCATCAGCACTCATATTTTATGATGACACTGAATCATAACATTTACATGCTTTCCCGTTGAGTTGATTATCCTGAAATTGAATCTAAAAGTTAAGCGTGTGCGCCTGCACTCCGTAAACGGTTTCCGTCCACACTTCTTCCCCTAGAAGGCCCGCAGTCCCAGTGAAAGGACACTCACTCTCCAGACGCAGGTCCTTTCCATACACCACCCATTACTCCCCCACATCTCCAAGACGCCCCATATCCCACCCATTCCCTCCTCCGCACTGGCCTCCCTCCCCAAGGCCTCCCGCCGGTGCCTGAGGACCACTGGTCGCCACCATCTGGGGCCAGTGGGGTGCCTGGCTCTCCCCAAGGAGGCAGGCCAGCTTCCTTCTCCAACCTGTCCTCCTTCAGGAGTGTGTCCTCCAGGGGCTTCCCAGGGAGAGGTACACAGGTAAGCTCCCTAAGGCCTGACACCGGGCCAGACAGGACCTGTGTACCCAGCAGTCAGCTCCCCTCCCTCTCCGTGGGAACCTTCTGGAAGGCACCCACTGGGAAACCTGCCCGAGTGAGTCTGTCCCCAGTAGCAGTCTCCAAAGCCGCTGCTACTCACACGGGGGAGCTCTACGTGGATCCTGGGGCACTTCTCTCATTGCCTATGTTTTTTTTTGTTTTGTTTTGTTTTTGTCTTCTGAACCATTTTCCAGAGGATTCCTCTACTTCTAAGCCTTGTACTGAGGTCCCTCCTCTACTCTTGACCCCACAGTACACCCTTGCTATGACTGTTCTGTTCTCCTAACCTTGTGTTCATGTGTCATGGATGCATCATGTCTTCTTTAATTCACTGGAGAGGCTAACAAAGCGGGGGATGGGTTTGAGTTTTTTATATCTTTTTCCTTTTTCTTTTGATCTTGCTGGGTTTTTTTTTTCTTTTTTTGTGTCGATCGGATCATCTGCAAAGCAGACGTGAAGAGCAGAGTTAGTGAATGCCACAAAGGTTGGCCACAAAGACTGTGACCATTAAAATCCCAGCAGGCGAGCATTTCCAGCTGGCTTCCAGATCCCAGGCTGAGCTTGTAAAATTCCGGCATCTTCCTCTCCCTCAGCAGGTCCTATCACACCCCACACAGGGCCGGAGAGGCCAGCTGGACAAGGGGCACCCGCCCGGTGGTGGCAGGTGATGTGAGAGTCTGGGCCACCTGCTCGCAGCTCACTCCCATCCCCCGGTCCTGCCCAGGCTCCATTCCAGAAGTACCATTTCTGTAGTGGAACGGACTTCCCACAGGCACACCCATCTTTGTGAGACAGTGGGCAATAGACAGTGATGGGAGACGGACCACCAGCTCTCTTCAAGTTCACATTCTGACCACCTTCAAAGGCAGTAGGGATGGTGCCAACCCACCCAGCTTCCAGAAAGTGACATTGTTTTCCATTCACTCCCTTGGCCGAAGAGGGGTAACTTTCCAGGGTTTCCGCTTGGTCTTTCCATCATGGTTGCTCTTACTCTGTGTTCCAAGGGCCCAGCTCAGGATCGGTACCACTGACAAATGTATCAACCAAGGCCGTATTGAATGTGACACAGCAATAACCGGCCATCTCTGCTGTCCTCATACGTCTTGTTGCCTCCTCGCTGACCCCACTTGTCAGGGCATCCCCTTCCCTGGGACACTCTTTCAAGTCAACCACCATTAAAGCTGTTGACATGAGGGCCAGCGTCTTGAGCTAAGCACTACCCTTGCCCACATACCCCTTGGGATGGCATCCCCCTTGCCAACCAGCCCCTACATCTAATTATCAGGTCCCCTGCAAAGCAGAAGTAAAGACAGATGTGCAAGAAATGTATTGGGCATCACACCAGTGAAAAATAAAAGGGGAAGGGGATGGGAAGGGAGAAGAGCCTTCAGACGTTGATGCACTACTGGTCCTTGTGGAAGGAGAGGGAAAGGGGTCCCAGGAGGGGAAGCCCAAGAGGGCCATGCAGTCCCAATATAGTTGGGCTGGGCCATCAGGATCACTGGTGTGAGGGTCATCCTGAGAGGGGTCCCACACGGGCTGGAAAGGGTGACCCTCATCCCCCTGTTGTTGCCCATCATGGCCTCTGCTTGTAGGCTGGGCAGCGCTGACTTCAGCTGGAGCGTTTCTGGAAGGAGATCAGAGGGGCAACCCCCATGGCTGTCGAGTCTCTCTGAATGCTCTTTTCTTCTGCATTTTTTGTATGTGACTGCTCTGCTTTGCTCTTGTCTTTCTGGCTGCCGGCTCTCGCCTTCAGTGTCTGGCTATCCCCAGCTGTGTGTTCATTCATGGGCACGGAGCCATGATGCTGCCTGGGGAAGGAGCTGACCGCCCATGGGCCTCTCACTGGGGGATGTGGGGCCAACAATAACCCGGGACCTCAGGAACAGGGTCCAGGGGAGGCAGCAGTAAAAGTCAAACTGGTAGGGGTTGCCTCTGGGGTACCCAGCAGAGGCCACACCAACACCAACGTCGGTCCTCCCAAAATAACTCATTAAATCCTTGAGCGCAGAATCCTTGGTCCATGGGTGCAGGGGCATGGGGAGGTGGGTCACTTGGTTATTTGTAGGGGAAGCAGAGGGGTCTGGGAGGGGAGTAATGCTTAAATGGCAGATATTCTGGGGATGAGGGGACGGGGGTGGGTGCATCTCTACTTAGCTCCTGTTTCAGATCCACACCCTCCCGACGGGGGGGACACCCTGAGTCCTGGGCATGTCCAGGCTCTGAGGGGCCAGCATGCCTTCTTCGGGGCTGCCCATCGGCGAGAGTCCCCATTAGGCTCCTCCATCACTTCTCCAAAGGTCTTGAAATCTCACCTCTTGAGAAGGATTCCCCTCCCATTCTCTTACTTTTTGTGAGTTTATAAGATCATCTCAAATCCTATTTTAGAAATAAACAAGCCATAAAATTCATATTTCTCGAACAGCAATGGTCAAGCTTAAAGCTCTTTCTCTCTGGCTGCTTCCCCCACCACCCCGACCCTGCTCTTGTTTTCACCCGGAGCACTTGCCCCACAGCTGGTCGTCCTCCTTCTGACTCTGAAACGGGATTGGGGGACGTTAGCAGAAGTAGCAGAAATGTCCACCGCTGGGTGTCTCAGGATTGCTCGGGAGAAAGCGGTCATAACTCCCAAAAATGCACCTAAACCGTCTTCAGCCTGGCTCCCCCTGCAGGTCCATGCTGGGGGGGTTCCTGTCCCACAGCCTCTCCATGCAACCCCTCCTCTGCCCAGGCACCCATCTCTGGGCTTTCCTCCGCCCCACCACACGCCCCACTGCTCACCAGATCATTCACTAACAAAGTATAGACTAAAGCCAGCTTTGTCCCTCTTGTCCCAGGGACACAGCTTGGCCAGGGATGCCGTACCTGTCATCACTTTGATCCCTGCAGGGCTCCAGCCAGAGATGGCCAGTGAGGCCCAAAATGACCGGTGTCCCCAAGGGAGGGGTGTCCCAGCAGAAAAGGGGACAATGTCCAGTAAAGGGCTCAATATCCATCCCAAGGCAGGGCCTGGGAGAACAGACCAAAGGGCTGGGGACAATTGTTGCCATCTCTGTCACACACATCCCTCCACCTTGGGCCCCACACTCCAGGCAGAGGTAAGAGTCACACATATAAAGTTAAATGCATTAGGCCTTTTATGGCAGCAGTGAAAGAGGCTGCATCCTGATATGCATCTAAATCCCCAGATTTGCATGTAATTATATGCACAGTTATACAGCATACAATTCTTTCCATCACACAAAATGTGGCTTAAGTGAACATTTGATCAGCGCCATCCGTTCCATAATGAACACATTCAAGATGAAAGTGATTCACAGAACCCTTCTGGCTTGTGTCAGGACCAGCAATTCCTGGAGCCCCAGAGAGGCGAGGAATTCTCAGCCCCAAGAGACACAGACCCCGGGGCACCTGGGTGGCTCAGTGGGTTAAAGCCTCTGCCTTCGGCTCAGGTCATGATCCCAGGGTCCTGGGATCGAGCCCCGAGTCGGGCTCTCTGCTCAGCGGGGAGCCTGCTTCCTCCCCTCTCTCTCTGCCTGCCTCTCTGCCTACTTGTGATCTCTGTCTGTCAAATAAATAAATAAAATCTTTTAAAAAAAAGAGAGAGAGAGAGAGACAGACCCCTGTAAGAGGTGGCTGGGTGCCCCCAAGATGACGTGCGTCTGCCCAGGGGCCCCCGGGGAGGGGAGGCAGTGACATGAACAGCTGCAGCTGGACTGCAGAAAGGAGAGCTGTGGGTACCCCATCGGGGACTCGCTCCTGGGACTTGCTGGCACAGCGATGAAGGAGAGATCTACTGAACAGACAGGGGTGTGAGAGCCCCATGACCTGGCTGGGCCCTCGGCATGGTGAGAACTAGGCCGGGTGACCCCTGGGCCTCCCTGGTGGCCCAGCAGCTCCCTGCGCCCCAGACCTCTTGCTGATTCTAACCCTGCCTCACACCTGGACTGTCGCCACCCCTACCCTGGCATTGCAAAATGGCAGCGGGGGGCTCCCACAGCCAAGGGCTTGGAGGCTGGGGAAGCCTGATGTCTCCGTGGGGTAACCAACAGCTGGGAAGAGCTCAGGGGCAGGATGGGTGGATCCTAAATGGGGCTCCCCAGCACCTGCCCTCGCCAGGGCCTCAGCGATGATGATGGACTGACCACCACGTGGATTACAGTTCTTTGGGAAAAATGCATTTTTTCCACATATTGAGCAACACCCAGTCCTGATTCTCCAACTAAGATTTCCACAGATGTTCCTTTGGTTAGTACAGTGTTCCAAAGGCAGCTGAAGTGGAGCAAAGGTATTCGGGGGCACGGGTAGGGAGCCTGATGGCTCCACAGAGGAAACACCTGGCTGGGAGATGAGCTTGGCCAGGACAGTGTTCTCTGCTGTGGGAGAGCAGGGGGAGAGGAAGAAAGAGAGAAGAAGACAGAAGGAAGGAGAGAGGGAGGGAGGGAAAAAGGAAGGAAGGAAGGAAGGAAGGAAGGAAGGAAGGAAGGAAGGAAAGAAGGAAGGAAGGAAAGAAGGAAGGAAGAAAGGAAGGAAAGAAGGGGAGAGAGGGAGGGAGGAGGATAGGGAGGGAGAGAGGGAGGGAGGGAGGGAGGAAAGAAGGAAGAAGGAAGGGAGGGAGGGAGGGAAGGGAGGGAGGATGGAGGATGAAGGAAGGGAGAAGGGAGGAGGAAGGAAGGAGTGGTAGGGGAAAGAAGGAAGGGAGGGAGGAAGGAAGGAAGAAAGGGCTTCAGACTCCAGCATAGCACCAAGAAATTTTCAGCCAGGTTGGCAGCAAGTACTTGTGACAAAGTGTCCCACTGGAGGGGTTCCCACAGCTGGTGGAAACTGGTCTGCATCAGTCAGTGCCCGGAGGGGAGAAGCCATGGAGGTGGGATCTTACTGAGAGAGAACCTCCATGGGGGAGAGACTTCTACTCACTGTTCACACCACCTGAGAGCATCACCATCCGAAAGTGATCTTCTTGATGCAATTTGCTTCCTTGTCCCTCCGAGTTCCCCTCCACCAGAGCACCAGCTCCCCAAGGCTAGGGACTTCACCTGTTCCATCAACCCCTGTCCCCTGACCCAAGGCCAGACACCTAGTAGGTACTCAAATATCTGTGGGGGAAAAGGATGCGTGGAGGGAGATCTTGGCTTGACAAATTATCGATTTTTGAAAACATGAAATTTCCACTCCCCAAATTGGAATAATAAATATTCAGATTTTTTTTTCCTTGATCACCATCACCCAAAAATCACTTGTTTGTATTAAAAGGTAAAATTGCCCTACGTACTCCAGAGGAGTGTAGCCATCGTGACCCACGGTGCTGGGGATGCTTCCCGGTGTTCTTTTCAGCAGACGGTTTGTCATAGGCAAGGCTACATGTGGTATTATTTTCATACCTCTATTAGGCTTCCCAAAGGAAAACATTCCTTAATCCGGGGGGTGCAGAGGGAGAGACTTGACATCCAGCCCTGCAGCCTGATTTCCGGCTAACAACACGGAAGTCCAGTAGCTGGAAGCTGGTCGATATCCACACATTCATTTCCTCTGGTATCAAGGAGGCTAGAACCCGAGCGTACAGCTGTTTTACCTTGTAATGTCATGTAAACGGAGCCCTCTGCACACTAGGGCAAAAGATAAGCATCTGGAACAGAATAATTAGAAAAACTTGAAACCACCATAATCAGAAACAGCCTCAAAAAGCGCTTAATTTTACAAGAGGGTTATGTTACGGGTTTTGCGAAGAAGCCTTATTTCTTAACTTGGGGGGAACAATCCAAAGGCGTGCACTACTAGCTCTAACGAAATCCGAAGGCTTTTTCAGGACACTTCAGTGTGCTAATTATTCCAGAGGGGATGCGGAGTCCTTGACGTGCAAAGGGCATGGGACGGTGGGGAGACATCTAGAGCACCCAGCAAGGAGATCAATGTTAGGCTTGGGAAGGAATGACTTCGATCACTTGTATGGCACTTTTTTTTTTTTTTTCAGATTTTAGGTAATCTTTATACCCACTGTGGGGCTTAGATCAAGAGTCATGGGGTGTACTGACTAAGCCAGCCGCAGGGGACCCCTACTTGTATGGCTTTTGATTTCAAAGTGGGAGGCAGAGCAGACCCAGCCTGACACGCCTGGACCTGAGCAGCCCTCAACAGGCGTCTCTGTCACTCTGTCCTTTTCTCTCTGGCTTCAGTCAACCCTGGAGATGCCTCCCAGATGTTCCACAGTGACCGTGTCCCAGTATCCTTGGCAGCGACCCTGGGTGATGGACAGTGACGAGCGACAAAGGGGCTGCTCGGAGACGCACCTGCTAATACACCTGAGCTTCTTCCCTGGTGAGAAACATCCACATTTTCCCAGGCCAGTGGAGCTGTGCGCCATTTGTCTTTCCTGCTGACTGCCTCCAACATTTTAGCCACAATGGCCTGTTGTCCCCATGGCGTCCCTATTGGGAAATGGACGTCAGGACGGTCAAGAGAGAGGCCTGGAATCAGCAACTTCTAGGCAGTGCTGAATTTGAGCCCATGCCTGGAGGTTCCACAGGACTTGACTTCAATCCACACATCTCCCTTTAGTCTAGAGTTGCTTTGGAACTGGTGGTGCTGGGACATTCATTGTTTACGTGTCCGTCGATGAGCCTTGAGTTGTTCTGGGCCGGAAGGACACAGAGGTGAACAAATCGCAGATGACCCCAGCCCCCACCAGCATCCCAGTGGGAAGACAGACAGTAAGCAGACACAAAGACCCCAGTCCCATGGAGCTTTGGCTGTCACAGTCCCAGGAGGGTGTCCATCCCCTCCTACATCCCAGTTCTCAGGGGGCAACTTTCTCCTCCCCCAGAGGTCACCAGCTGTCTAACTGGGTGTCTGAGCCTCTCTGTCCCCTGGCCATATGCCCAGGCAGGTGATGAAGCTAATATGAAGGGACAGCGACAGGGAGGCCAGGCCAGGTCCAGCCCCAGATAGGGCGAGGAGGAGGAAGAGGCGGCCCAGCCCTAACCCTGCTTCTAGAAGTTGCCACACTACTGTGATCCTTCTTGTCCCTGATCTGAGCAGATTTCCACCAGCTAGAAGAGAACACCCAGAAGTCAAGGAAAATAAAACTCCCCTTCAGAATGCCAAGTTGGGGAAATTTATCTTAGTGTTCAAAAAAAAATTTTTTTTGGAATAACATGATATGTCTGAGGCCTGTCTTTGAGGGGGAAGTTGTATTTATCCAACTGTTCCTTGTTATCTCCCTTCCCACCATGACAGGGTGAGGGCTGGTCTGATCTCATGGACTCTCAGAGTTCTGGGTGGGAGGGCCAGACAGGGTCAAGGTCTTGACCTTCCCTGGGAGCACTCCCCCCACCCAAGCCTGTCTCTCTCTCCCTCTCCCCACTATCATCCCCCCTCCCCCAGGAGAGTGCTTGCGTTCGGTCCCGTCGTCATATTTCGACCTCAGCCAAGCCTCGTGTCCTGCCCTGACACACATGATCTGGGACAAGGACCCCGCGTGTGTCTCACTCCAGTTTCCCAATATCCGCATCCAGCTCTCAGAGGCTAGCACGTCTGTCAAAGATTTAAAAACCATTTTCAGGAAACCCGTGTGTTTCCTGTTTGGCCCCAGCCGTGCTAAAACCTCCCATTGGGAGCTGGGTATCAGGCTGGAGATGCTTATGTTTGAGAAGACAGCCCGGAAGGAAAGGCGTCCCGAGTTCCCAGTGTCAAGACAAGGCTGAGCCCAAGGCTTCCATCAATTCCTCCACCACTGCCCCTTCTTCCATGATTGACCCCAAATGCCCCTGGCCTGGAGGAGTCCTCCTCAGGGCCCTCCAGCTGGGCACACAGCCCTGCCTCATTCTGGAGGGGCCGTGTCCTGTCCGATGCATGGCCTGAGTTGATGGCTCGTTCCTCACCTGTGTGGAGGACCTTGTCCACGTCAGATCAAGCTCTGCAATGCCCTCGAGACAGGGGAGGATGGGCCAAGACCCCAACCCTCAGGCACCCTCCTCTCTAGAGAGGGAGCCAGATCAACATGACATTAGCCGGGGCACAGGGAAGCCAGCTCCTGTGAGGGCAGAAAGGACTCAGGGAGCTGACTGGAGTCATGATGTGGAAAGTTCCAGAAGCTGAGGTCGAGACGGGGAGCTGGGTGTCAGGAGCCCTTGAAGGCCTGCCCATTACTCTGAGTGAGAGAAGCCTCCGGGGAAGGGGGTGGTGTCACTGTGTCTGTGGGGGAGGGGGATGGAAACCAGCCAGAGTGAGGACACAGTCAGGGAGGCGACACAGGCCCGGACCAGGCCCATGAGGGGTCACGCTACACCCTGTCCTAATGCTACGAAGGGACAGTGACCATCTGAGCCCTGGTCCCTGGTGGATAAAGTCTATCTTTTCAAATCCCAGAGTGAACATGCTCAGGGAACTTTCATACTACACTCAGAGTCAGTACCTTTCTGCTAAAAACATGTCTTCAAGCAGGTGTCGTGGTGTCGGGGAAGAGCACACCCCTGGCCACCAAGCCGGCCCAAGGAGCTGTGGGCTCCTCCATCATCACAGGCGAGGGCCTGGCCAGCCAGCAGCAGAGCCTGGTTCCTCCCCTCCAAGGAGGGGGACAAGACTGATGTCAGAGGAAGAGGGAACTGCCCTGCAGAGGGCCTGGGCCGCTCCCCTTCTTAGGCCAGGCTGTGTCCACTCCACCATGCATGGTTAGGGCGGTTGGAGACCGAGGTACCAGAGCACAAGCCACCAGGCAGGCAGCCCCCGCCTGCCATATCCGCACTGCTCCGGGGGCCAGCAGAACTGACTCCCATCTGTCCCTGGGTGGGGGCCTCCAGCTCTCTAGGGGACCTGCTGTCCACGGCGACAGCCTGGATCCCCTCGGCATCCAGCTTGCGCTGTGCTGGGGTTCCTGGATGTCCCTGGGTGCGTAGGGTGAGTCAATCAGGCCAAGACTCTGGGCCAGGTGTGCACCCCTGGTGGCCGGGGAGGGGAGGATGTGGTTGTGGCTACCACACCAGACAGCGCCAACAGATGATTCCATGGCTGCAGAAAGTCCTCCTGGGCAGGGCAATGCCCAGCACGAGGGTCCTGAGCCGTCACTGACACTCTCCACGAGAGCGCCTGCTGTATTCTCAGAGCACCCTCGTCCGGCCTGTCCCTCATGAACATTCTCTCCCTCTCGGCAGCCTGTCCTTCCGTCTTCTTAACGGGGACTTTCATGGAGCATCCACTTTCATTCTGATGAGGTCCAATTCGTCCATTTTTTTTCCTTTTACAGGACGTGCTGTCTGATGCCAAATCTCAGAACCCTTGGCCCAGCCATAGGTCCCCAAAATTGTCTCCTGTTTTCTATACAAGTCTCGTGGTTTCATGGGTCACATTTCAGTGCCACTGAAGTTAAATTCAGAGGGAGCCACTTGGAGTTAAATTCCGTATACGGTGCGCAGATGGGTCAAGGGTCATTTTCTGTCCACAGACACCTGATTGCTCCAGCGCCGTTCGTTGGAAAGACAGCCTCCTTCGTCAGCTTGGGTCTGCACCATCGTCAGAAACCAGCCGGGCTGTCTGTGCTCACACCCCTGCTTTGCTCACAGAGCCGCTGGGGATCACCTGCGGAGCATGTGGAGGGCGAGGCTCCGACGGCGACTGGAAGGACATGCTGATTAGCGTGATCTCGGATCACGGACCACTTGCCTCCTAGGCCTCATCTTAGCCCTCAGCAGCCCGAGAGCTATTTCTTCTTCTGGTCCCGCCACACCACCGCTGGGACCCACGGCAACTCTGCAGGGACACACACACCCCATAACGCCACCACAGGGGCTCAGCCAAAACTCTGGCCCGATAAGCGTGTCCCAACAGCCTCACCCCTTCACCACATGGGACCCACGGCTAGTCTGAGGATGAAAGCCCCTGGGGAGGGTAAGGAAGGGCTATCCCTGACTTCCTTGTATTGGGGGACCAGGCTCAGGGACCCCACTCAGCTGTCAGGCTATAGGGATCCTGACCCCTCTCATAGGAGCCCGCATCACTGGGTATCCAAAGCCTCCCTCCCAGCATCTGTCCCTGGAGCAGCCGCATCTCCCTCACTCTAACTCAGGACCCCTCCCACTACAGCTGAGACCCATTTCCTGTTCAGTCCCCTACACAAATGAACAACAGCTGGGAAACATCTCTGCTGAGGCTGACCACACCCACCCCTTCCGGGCTCATTGACCGCTGGCTAAATGGGGGGCAAGTTCTCTCCCCCGCCCCCCACAACCCCAGCAGCGCTGGCTCCCTTGCTGCTCCGCTGAGCCTTTTCAAATCACCTCATCTTGGGGCCACAAAGGAAAACCAGCTTTGCGCAGAGAGGGAGGTGGCCCTGCAGGAGAGTCAGCTCGGTAACCTACCTAGAGAGCGCCCACCACGTGTCAGCGGGTTCTCTGTGCCCTGCAACAGAGATGTCAGCAACCGTCAGCGGGTTCTCTGTGCCCTGCAACAGAGATGTCGGCAACCTCATGCACCCTTCCACCAGCAAGGAAATTTGGCCCCAACAGCGGCCAGGCCACCGTACAAAGCCTCTGACAGCAGCCCACGGGAGCTTAGGTAAGGACTTGGAGAGGTAGGAACCCACGTGCCATGGGGACAAGAAGAGAGGAGGGAAGGTCATGTTGGCTTGAGGGCCGGAAAGTCCTAGGGAGGGGCTAAATAAAGCCTAAGACTGTGGGGGGGTTGTGTTCTCTGATGATCGAAGGAGGGAGGCACGCAGACTAGGAGAAGAGAAAGGGTGAGGCGGGGAGCTGGGGAGCAGCACAGGTGGGCACATCCTCCAGGCAGGGACTCATTTGTGGGGCTTTAGGAGCCAGCCCAACTTTTCAACCTTCTGTTGGGGACCCTGCTTGTGGCATGAGGGTGAGACTTCCCAGGCTAAATCTGTCCCAGTGCCCTGAAGCGCTGTTGCCCTCAAAGATGCCACCAAGCAGACTAAGGTCACTAAGAAAATCTTGTGATAAACACGACAGCAACAGGTCACAGAACAGACAGCAGATTTGACCTGCCCGCTCAGGCAGAAGGACCAGGCATCAGAGGACATTCAGCCAGCCCCCCAAGCCCAGACTTCTGACGTCTGGACTGCTCATTCTCTGTCTTCCCCAACCTAGACATTTGAAGAGGGAATGGATGAGAATTCTGGATTTTACTAAGAAGCTGTGAAAGTGCTCCTCAGAGAAGCCACATACAAAGTCACCAAGCACGGTTGGGGGGGGGGGTCCCTGCAGACACCTTGCAAAGTCTCCCCCACTGTACCTGGGGTGAATCTAACTAACACAAGACCCTTCCCCATCCTGACACCAAATGCTGGTTGGGCTGGACTGCTCTGAGGTCCTCAGTGGCAGCAAATACACCGCAGCCAAGTCAACATCACTTCCCAATCACAGAAACCTGCATTCCAATGAACTCAAGCAAAGACACCCTCCCCGCCCCCTAAGCGGAAAAGTTCAAGAATAACACTGGTCTTGGTGACAACTGGATCCAGGACTCAAAAAAGGTCATCAGGGCCCTTCCCAGCTCCTCCCAGCCACCCACCCGCCGGGGATAGTAACCACCTGCATTAGGAACAGAGGTCCTCTGTCTCCCAGGGCTGCATATCAAGCCCAGGGAAGACTTGGATTGGCCCTCTTCAGGTCACGCACTACAGCCAGGAGGAAGGGACAGTCCACTGGTCCAGCTGGATGGAAAGCGGGGTATCAGAAAGGGCAGTTCCCAGAGTTCCATGGAGGATAGGACCCTATGGAAAGAAGGCAGCCATCAAAAGCCATCTCCACACAGAGGATCACAGTGATCTCTGACATTGACAAGCATTCCCACAGACATTACCTCATCCAATTCCCTGTCCCCCCCGGGGTACAGGCAGGCCCGATGGAGGCCTCACCGTGGCTCTGCTCCACAACACCATCAGACTGCTCCCCAGCAGACACTGTGCCCACCCACAGCCCTGACTTCCCACCAGGGCCCCTGCTCCCAACCTCAGGGCTCTCTCTCTGGACACAAGAGCATACACAGCCCCCTGCCGGTGCCAGGGGTCCCTGAGCAGCCCTCAATCCATATCCTGCCAAAGCAGCAGAAAGAAGTCCTCACCTCCTCACCTCTGGAGAGGGATAATTCTGCATGGTCCCTAGGAGGCCCAGTGGCCCACAGGGAGAACCAGGGCGATCACATACCTCTCCCCCAGCCCCGCTGCCCTGCCTCCCAGGCCACCCCCCAAATAAATGACTTGCAGCCAAATTCTCAACTCAAGTTCTGTCTGATGGAAACTCCAATTAGACGCTCTGTACATATTGATAAGCTATTGTTGATAAAGCAGATACAAGAAAATTCTATAAAATAACTAAATTATATAGCAATGCCCTCCAACCCAGAAGGCAGACATTGCTAATCAATGGAGGCCCCTTTAGAAGGCTTTCCAAGCCCAGTAAGAGAGAGCATCATGATCTCTTAGTCATGTCTGGCACTGATAGAGTAAGTAGCGGCACAGCAGGTATCTTGCTGTTTGCCATCCCTGCTCCAGCCAATTGGCTTGTAGAGCCCATAAAGTCACTCAATAAATGTCACTGTCATCTTGTCACCAGTTCCCAAAATGGCTGATTTTCCTCCTCCCTCCCCCAACATTGCCAGCCTTGCTAACAGTCATATGTGCGTGAGTATCTGCTGGAAAAAGCCTAGGGCTCAGCCTGTCTAGCCATTCGACAAAGGAACAGAGATGCTGAGAGCAGAAAGCAGTTAGCACCCACCTGGGTGAGTGGTTCGGCTGAAAATAGGCATGACTCAGCCTTGGCCGGGAGGGCCAAGCCACAGTTCCAGCAAGCCCTTCCCCACCCTAAATGCCACCAAAGGAGTCCAGGTTGCAGAACCGTGCATCCTGGAGGTATGGCTCTATGTGTATAGGTCATACAGTCGCAGAGCCACCCAGACCCCACTCCCCCAAGAGTCACATGGCTCGAGGAAGGCCTTAGGGCTCATGTTACACAGAGCACAGCCAGAACCATCTGGCCAGGCCTGGAGCCCACTCAGAGTCCCTGTGTAAACATAGCCCGTCACTTAGAAAAACAGAATTACATTTTCCATAATGAAGAAATAAATCTCAAGGGGATATTTGCAAGAATGTATACTCTCTGCTAAGGGACAGTGTGTTTTTCGCCAATTAGCTAGAACAGGGTCTTTGCACAACATAACAAAACAAAAAAGAATGAGGAAGGGGAAGTCCAGTTAGGTCTGTGTTCAAAATAAACAATCTTTACCATTACAGACAATCCCTGGTTTATATACAGGCCAAGTTCCAGGACTGTGTTTTCAAGTCAGTCATTTGGGGTTTGACATGTGCTTTCCCATAGAAACTATGTCCATTGGTCATAAAGCTAGCCCACAGCCATCCCTTCCTCTGAAAGTGATGGAAGTGCATTACCGCCCTCTCATCTCCACTTCCCTGCAGCATCACCTCTGCCTTGCCTCCACGAGAAGATAAACTCTGATGTCCAGAACAGGTCAGGCAGGACCAGACTGGGGAAGGACCAGTGGGGTGTGGGTGGGGGCAGGGAGATCTGGTGGCCTTTGGTTCTGGTGTGAATGCTAGCACCCCTCCTTCAGTCCCAGTCCCCATCACCTCACCTCTGAACAGTTCCCACCTTACATTGCTGCTGCTCGGACAGTGAGGTAGCCCCAAGGAGGCAGAGCACAAGTTACAGGATTTGGCCCTAAACAAGAGCCTAGGGGAGAAGCTGCACTGTTACTTTCATGTGCAAAAGAGAACTTGATTATGAAATCTGAGCATTTCAGGGTTTGAGGGAATTCACTAAGTGTTTCCAACAAAGGGCAGGACTATATCTGTTTTACCCTAAAATAATCCCCAGGCCTGACCCATGGCAAGATCAAACAAAGTTTGGGTGGATGGATGGATGGATGGATGGATGGATGGATGGATGGATGGACGGACAAATGGACGGATGGTGGATGGATGAATGCATGGATGGACAGATGGACCGATGGATGAATGGACAAATGGACAGATGGATGGGTAGATGGATAGATGGATGGAATGATAGAATGGTGGATGGATGGATTGATGGATGAATGAATAGGTAGGTGGATAAGTGGATAGGTAGATGGATGGATAAGTAGATGTGTGGATAGCTGGACAGATGACAGACAGAGGGATGGACCAATAAATGAATGTATGAAGATCAGAAACATTCTTTCTTTTCCTCACCATTGCCTCTGCTTTGAGTCCAGGGTCCTCCTCTCAGGGATTCATAGAGCTTCCTCACGCCTTCTATCGGAGTGGGTGGGGTGGAGACACATGTAGACAAGACAGCTGTCTAGAAAGCAGGAAGCTCTCATCAAACATTCAATCTGTCAACACCTTGATATTGGACTTCCCAGCCTCCAGGACTGTAAGAAATAAATGTTTGTCATTTATAAGCCACCCAGACTGGGGTATTTTGTTATGGCAGCTCAAACAGACTAAAGCAGCTGTGGACACTAGGCAATGTCGCTCACTGGCGCCATCTTCAAAGATTAGCAACCATATTCATTCAGACCACAGTCCTTAGCAGGTCTAGCTAACATCATTTGCAATTTGTGGTCTCCAAAGTCAGCATGGCAGAGGAAGCGAGAGAAAGAGAGAGAGCTAGAGAAAGTACAGTGACTTCTGAATGCTTCTGTTCATTGGCCAAAGCTAGCCCTACAACCTCAACATGACTGCAAGGAAAGTTCAGGAATGGAGAGGAGTGGGGGACTATTTAATCAGCCCCAGTGGCCTCTGCCCCATCATCTACTTCCTCTAAGGATGGCCCCTGTGTTGGTGAGCACAAGCAGATTCCCATTCACTGCGGGTGGGTATGTAAACCAGGACAGCCTCTGCTGAAGGGCAGTGCGACCTGCCCAGCTTCCTGCTTGCTCTGGGCTCTAGGACTCAGTGGACATGACTAAGCCACAGAAGATGAGGGCTGAGGAACATCAGGACACAAACCTCCTGTCCTCTTTCCAGAGTATTTTGTGGTGTTGGCCAGAATAGAGAGGAACTCATTCCTCTTGAGGGTGGAGGCCACTGGTGTGACCCTGTTGGTTCCCACCTAGTTAAGGAGAACACACAGTATCATTGTGGGAGGCAGAATTGGCCACATTGGGCAAGTTGATTTGTACAGCCCTTTCACATACTGTGCGCAATTCATGGTGCCATATTAGCACAAAGGTGGAGAAACCAGAGAGAAATCCAAGAACAACAAGTCCACTTGACCTATAAGTGAAGGTGGAAGGGACTGGGATTAACTCACCAAATGAACAGGAAATGACTCAACATCAAATGCCTGTGAGCAGCAAGTCAAGAGTGTGGACATGGGTGTCGAATGGACCTGGCTTGGATCACTGGCTCCATCGTTTACCAGCTGTGGGGCATTAGTCATGTTACTTAACTTCTCTGAATGTCACGTTCCTCATCTGTAAAGTAGCCAAAGTCGTAGTAGCTCCCTCACAGTGACCATTAAATTAAACCATGTGTGAGCTGGGCTCATGGTGAGCTCTCAGTAAATGTGGGTGGTGTTCTTGCTGTTGAAGTTATTATCCCGATTTCCAACGATGTTGGAATAACATGACAATCTCTACAAGCCATTAGGTTAACTGAGAGAGAAATCATTAGTAGTCCATCAGCGACCTTGACAGATCCTTAGTGTGGCATAGCAAACCCTCCTAGCCCCAGCCCTTGTCTACCTCTCTAGCATGATCCTACCTCACACCACACACCCCATCCCTGATGAAGGATTTACAGTTTCAAATGGTTAGGGTTCTTCTGGATGAACCTGGATAAACTTAGGCAAACTGAAGATGTATTGAAATCTAAACACTAAAGAAGCAGGACTCAGGAAGGGCAAGAACCAGGCAGTTCTTGGAGAAGGAAGGACTTCAGAGACCATGCCATGTACTCTGGGTTTCAGATTTACATGGAAGACAACCTCAGCTCACAGGAACACAAATGACCAAGGATGGCTAAAGTGTAATTCAGGGAAGACTGCTGGGGAAACACTGGTGTAGGGTCAGTCTTTCTGGCAATCTGCCTTAACATAATCCAATCAGCATTGCCTGGAACAAGGCACTTGTGCCACTGAGGGCAAGAGAGGATCCATGTTTTATTTTGTGCTAGGAAAAAACCCTGCTGAGTACACCAAACTCTTGTTTTTATGGGGATTACTACTTAGGAAACATATAAAATAGGCCTTTACTTTAAAAGAACACATTTGAAAGTTTTAAGCAAATAGAATTGGCACCTGGATATATAGCAAGTCACAGAGGGGCTTCAAGGATTAATGCAGCTTAAGAAATGTGGCCTGAAGGGGGGGGGGGTGTTTCTGCATGCACACAGAGAGCTCCTTATGAATAGAAGTGCTCTAAAAAGTCCAGCATCCTAAATGCAAATTTCAGGGATGAGACAGGAAATCTAAGTAAGCTGGGCCAGGTGTGACACAGTAGGGAGCAAGGGAGCCTGTGGCAGCCTGGAAGAGGTACAATCCAGCTCAGTTCCACTCCATTCATGAGCCGCAGTGGGGAAACACAGGCCCAGCACTGTTGGATCTCCACTTCCAAAGAGAGGTTGGACATTTTTTCAGATTTTTAAATGAGAGTAACTAACTCAAAAGTTTTAAAGCAATGGGTGAGGGTATTTGTTTTTCAACAATACATCATTATGAAAATGTTCAGACACAGAGCAAAGATGGAAGAATCTTACAGAGAATGTCCTTATCTCTAGTGTCCACACTCTGACATTAACCATTCACTGTATTTGCTTCATCATGTCCTGACCCTCTACCCATCCCCCCAGCCCCCATCTACGCAGCCTCATAATGAGGTTCCTGGTAAATTAGCAGGGATGAGGTTTTGGAAGGTGTCCTGGTTCCCCTCAGATCCAAACTCCCACGTTTCCTTCCTCTGCTCTGTACTGAAGGGAGGTAGAATTCCCAGGCCCTGAAGTCTTCTAGCTTGCCGGTATGGACCGACACTGGTGGAATCACACAAGTAGGAGAGAAATTCGGATAGTTCTACTTCTCTCTCTCTCTGTGTTTGAGGTCGCCCCCAACTTGACTACAAGGAACATGCTAGTCATCCTTCTGGGGTTTCAGCTCCTACCTGACATGTTTGAAATGACTCCAACATCAACCACGTAGCCTGAGATCCTGGGCTCCAGCAACACCTCCTCCTCCTCTGTTTGTCCCTATAGCCTAGAGAGGAGAGTGACTTTCTCGCTCATGTCTTGACTGCCTTATCATTCTGTGTTCCACTTCTTACCTCTTTCCACCACCGTGGAAACACTTCCTTGCGTTGTGTCCTCTATCTGAAATGATGAGTATGGATTCTGTTGTCTTGATTGGACCCTGGATGAAACAAGAGGCCAGCAAATTGTGACCTCCAGTCTTCTGGAAGGCATAGGTCATGATGCGAGATGCTTGTTGTGGATGACACCTGTGAAAGAAGGAGGGGAGGGAGCTATAGAGGAGGAGACCAACTCAGACCCACCCTGATGGAAGCCACCAGCATGAGGGAAGATGGCAGCCATAGTGGGAGCGTGGGAAACAGCCCCAGAGGGTCCTGCATGGGCTAGAAAGGGCCAGGCTCTAATCCCCCACTATGCCCAGAAACTGTCAGGAGCTACCAATAGGAGCAGCCTCAGCCCACACACCAGAATAGGTCCTAAAGATGCTGAAGCCAGAGGCTTCCCACAAACTCACTCCGCCAGATTTCCAGTAAATTCTTCCTTGAAGGGAGAGCCAAGAGGTACACTTTCATATCCACAACAGCAAACTACTTCTTTGTAAAAATTGTCTAAATTATATCTTAACGTCATCTTAAGGGAACCCTGCTTGAACTGAGAAGTGAACAAGAATGGGATCCAGCCTCAAAAACCAATGTATGTACACCCACTGCCAGAGTTTCTCCTCCATGGACACTTGTATTTTTTTTTAAGATTTTATTTTTAAGTAATTTCTATACCCAACATGGGGCTCAAACTCAAGTCCCTGAGATCAAGAGTTGCATATTCTACTGACTGAGGCAGCCAGGCATCCCCTCAATGGACAATTTTAAATAGGTGATTAATCACAGGGTCACAGTGGATGAGATGGTTAGGGCCCATCTGGAATGAGTTAAATGCGGAGAAAAGTTTTTAAGAAATAAATCTCATCCAGGTGTCAACTGTAACATGGGAAACTATACTCTAAAATTGGTATCTAGGAGTGTGCCTGGGTGGCTCAGTCAGTTAAGTGTTTGACTCCTGATTTTGGCTCAGGTCATTATCTCAGGGTTGTGAGATTGAGCCTTGTATTGGGTTCTGTGCTGGGTGTGGAGACTGCTTAAGATTCTTTCTCTCTCTCTCCCTCTGCCCCTCCACCCCTCTAAGAAATAAAATAAAATAAGATAAGGTAAAAAAATAAAATAAAATTGACTTCAGTAACCAGCTCTAGCCACTGAGTCAAAAACCACCTGCTCACATTTAGGAAAATCTTTTTAATTAGATACAATTTACATCTAATAAAATACACTGATTTAAATGTACATTTCAACAATTTTTGATGAATGTATACACTTATGTATATGAAGTATACATCTTGATGAATTACAACAAATGTATACAACCATGTAGTCACAACCTCAATGAAGATATAAAACATTTCCATTGCCCCCAAAATGGTCCCCTGTGCCTCTCCTTAGTCAACCCCTACCTTTGGCACCAGACAAGTACTTACCTAAACTAAAAGTTTTCAAATTTCTGGAAGAAATGTCCAGTGATCCAATTGCTGGGCCATATGGGAAAGGCATGTTGAGTCTTCCAGGAAACTGCCATGTTCTTTTCCAGAGGGGCTGTACTACTGTACATTTCTATCAGTAATTTAAGTGACCTAGTTGCTCCTCATCTTTGCCAGCATTTGGTGTTATCACAATTTTTTGTTTTAGCAATTGTTTTTTTAAAGAGTTTTATTGATTTTTTTTTCATTTTATTTTATTTTATTTCTTTTTAGTGTTCCAGCATTCATTGTTTATGCACCACACCCAGTGCTCCATGCAATACGTGCCCTCCTTAATACCCACCACCAGTCTCACCCAACCACCCACCCCATTCCCTCCAAAACCCTCAGTTTGTTTCTCAGAGTCCACAGTCTCTCATGGTTTGTCTCCACCTTCAATTTCCCCCAACTCACTTCTCCTCTCCATCTCCTGATGTCCTCTGTGTTATTCCTTATACTCCACGAGTAAGTGAAACTATGATAATTGACTTTCTCTGTTTGACTTATTTCACTCAGCATAATCTCTTCCAGTCCTGACCATATTGATACAAAAGTTGGGTATTCATCCTTTCTGATTAAGGCATAACACTCCATAGCATATATGGACCATATCTTCTTTATCCATTCATCTGTTGAAGGGCATCTTTGTTCCTTCCACAGTTTGGCGACTGTGGCCATTGCTGCTATGAACACTGGGGTACTGATGGTCCTTCTTTTCACTACATCTGTATATTTAGGGTAAATACCAGTAGTGCAATTGCAGGATCATAGGGTAGCTCCATTTTTAATTTCTTAAGGAATCTCCACACTGGTTTCCAAATTGGCTGCACCAACTTTTATTCCCACCAAGAGTGTAAGAGGGTTCCCCTTTCTCCACATCCTCTCCAACACATGTTGTTTTTGTCTTGCTAATTTTGGCCATTCTAACTGGTGTAAGGTGGTATCTCAATGTGGTTTTGATTTGAATCTCCCTGATGGCTAATGATGATGAACATTTTTTCATGTGTCTGTTAGCCATTTGTATGTCTTCTTTGAAAAAGTGTCTATTTATGTCTTCTGCCCATTTTATGACATGATTAAAACTGGGGCATCACGTTGTCTGATTTTAAGCTTTACTATAAAACTGTGATCACCAAGACAGCATGGTACTGGCACAAAAACAGACACATAGACCAGAAGAACAGAGTAGAGAGCCCAGATATGGACCCTCAACTCTATGGTCAAATAATCTTTGAAAAAGCAGGAAAAAATATACATTGGAAAAAAGACAGTCTCTTCAATAAATGGTGCTGGGAAAATTGGACAGCTACGTATAGAAGAATGAAACTCGACCATCCTCTTACACCATACACAAAGATAAACTCAAAATGGATAAAAGACCTCAGTGTGAGGTAGGAATCTATCAAAATCCTAGAGGAGAACAGAGGGAGTAACCTCTTCGACATAGGCCACAGCAACTTCTTTCAAGAAATGTCTCCAAAGGCAAAGGAAACAAAAGCGAAAATGAACTTCTGGGACTTCATCAAGATTAAAAGCTTTTGCACAGCAAAGGAAACAGTCAACGAAATAAAGAGGCAACCCACGGAATGGGAGAACATATTCTCAAATGACACCACAGATAAAGGGCTAATATCCAAAATCTATATTGATTTTTTTGACAGAGAGAGACACAGCGAGAGAGGGAACACAAGCAGGGGGAGAGGGAGAGAGAGAGAAGCAGGCTTCCCGCTGAGCAGGGAGCCCAATGTGGGGCTTGATCCCAGGACGCTGGGATCATGACTTGAGATGAAGGTAGACGCTTAATGTAATGACTGAGCCACCCAGGCACCCCTATTTTAGCAATTCTCACAGACAATGATACCTAATTGTGGTTTTTCTGTTGCATTTGTCTCATGACTAAGATGCTAAGCACCTTTTCATGTGCCCATTTACTATCTGTGTACTCTCTTTGGTGAAATATCTATTCATGTCTTTAGCCCATTTTCTTTTTTTTTTTTATTTCTTTTCAGCGTAACAGCATTCATTGTTTTTGCACCACACCCAGTGCTCCATGCAATCCGTGCCCTCCCTAATACCCACCACCTTGTTCCCCCAACCTCCCACCCCCCACCCCTTCAAGACCCTCAGGTCGTTTTTCAGAGTCCATAGTCTCTCATGGTTCACCTCCCCTTCCAATTTCCCTCAACTCCCTTCTCCTCTCATCTCCCCGTGTCCTCCATGTTATTTGTTATGCTCCACAAATAAGTGAAACCATATGATAATTGACTCTCTCTGCTTGCCTTATTTCACTCAGCATAATCTCTTCCAGTCCCGTCCATGTTGCTACAAAAGTTGGGTATTCATCCTTTCTGATAGAGGCATAATACTCCATAGTGTATATGGACCACATCTTCCTTATCCATTCGTCCGTTGAAGGGCATCTTGGTTCTTTCCACAGTTTGGCGACCATGGCCATTGCTGCTATAAACATTGGGGTACAGATGGCCCTTCTTTTCACTACATCTGTATCTTTGGGGTAAATACCCAGTAGTGCAATTGCAGGGTCATAGGGAAGCTCTATTTTTAATTTATTGAGGAATCTCCACACTGTTCTCCAAAGTGGCTGCACCAACTTTTATTCCCACCAAGAGTGTAAGAGGGTTCCCCTTTCTCCACATCCTCTCCAACACATGTTGTTTCCTGTCTTGTTAATTTTGGCCATTCTAACTGGTGTAAGGTGGTATCTCAATGTGGTTTTAATTTGAATGTCCCTGATGGCTAGTGATGATGAACATTTTTTCATGTGTCTGACAGCCATTTGTATGTCTTCATTGGAGAAGTGTCTGTTCATATCTTCTGCCCATTTTTTTTTTCTAATCGGATTGTTTGGGTTTTGTTTTGTTTTATTTTTTTTCACTGTTGAGTTTTATGCATTCTTTATATACTCTAGATACTAATCCTTTGTTGCAAATATGTTCCCCCAGTGGGTTGCTTTTCTTTTCCTCATATCAATAGACTACAGGGCAAGAGTTTTTAAATTTTGATACGGTCCCATTTATCCATTTTTTTCTTTTTTCTTTTGGTGTCAACTCAACTAACTCTTCACCTTGCTCTGGTTTAAAATATTTTCTTTCTCTCTTTTTTTTTTCATAAAAATATAGGGCTTTATATTTTATATTTAAGTCTGTGACCCATTTTCAGTTGAGTTTTATGTAACATATGAGATTTAGGTTAAGGTTCATCTCTTTGCCCATGGACGTCCACTTGTTTTCACACCATTTGTTGAAAAGGTTATCCTTCCCTCATTAGGCTGCTCTCACACCTTTGGCAAATATCAGTTGGGCATATTTGTGTGGGTATATTTCTGGGTTCCCCATCTTGTTGTATTGATCTATATCTCTATCTCTCTGCCTATTCCATATAGTCTCAATTACTGTCACTATATAATGATGCTAACATCATAATCCATTCCTTTAAAAAAATGATAATTTGAACAAAATTTCTGTTTACCTTCTCTTGGATGCTTTGAAGATCCTGCCAGAGATGGGACACAGGTGAGAGTCAAGAAAGTAGCACAGGTGGTCCTGAGCCCAGCCACTGCTAGGAATCCAGTTCTTGGATAGAGAGGATGAGAAAGGCTCAGCAAGGCTCCCACTTCCCACAGGGTAGTGGAATAGGGCTTTAGTCACAGGGCAGGAAATTTGGATAGAGGCCCTGCCAGTTGGCTAGACCAGCCTCAAGACACATGAAAGAATTACAGTAGAGTGATATTCAGTGCCACATTGTTATATACATGGAGCCATTACTGGAGACTACTTACCGGTAACCCCAAGATTCTGTGCCTGAGACATCTGTCCTGAAAAGAGGAGCCTTAATCAACAATGAACAGGGAATTGTTGGATAAAATCTCAGCTTCCTCAGCCCAGGCTGGAATAACTCTGAGGCCTGTCCTCCCTTGCCTCCCCATCCCCCAGCAGGTACAGTCTCCAGTTGCTCACAGTGGTAACCATCTAAATCATACACTCTTTGACCTCAATTCCTTGTCTTAGGTTTCCCACTCGCCTGCAGGTGCTTCCTTGGGGTGGCCTCCAAAAATATTATTTGCATCAAACATGCTCAGGGTCTGCTTCTAGGCAACACAAACCAAGACAAGGGGCCCAGGGTTGACTTTGAGCTGGTTGCCCTTGGCCTACAATCTGTGTTGGTGCCATGTTCCTTTCACCATGTTTCTGGATTCTTACAAACCAGCTGTACCCTTAAAATTCTGATTCTTGTGTGATGAAACCGACTGTGTCAGCTGACAGTGACTGCGGCTTAGGCATTTTAAACTGGAAAGTTGAGAAATTCTGTGTTTTGTTCTTATCTTATAAAAATGAGTAGTGTTGTGGATTGAATATGTCCCTGAAAATTCATATGCTGAACCTTAACCTCCTCTCCACCAGCGTGACTGTGTCTGGATATTGGACTAAAAGGAAGGTCTATAAATTTTAATGAGGTCATGAGGATGGAGCTCTGATCTAATAGGTTTGGTGACGCCTATAAGAAGGAAAAAAGAGACCACAGATCTCTAAGACACACACACACACGCACACACACACACACGCACACACACGCAAAGAGAGAGAGAGAGAGAGAAGTAAGGCCATGTGAGGACACAGCAAGAAGACAAACATCTATAAGCCAGGAAGGAAGTGCGCTCCAGGAACCAAACTGATGGAGACCTTGGTCTTGGACTTCTGACCTCCAAAAATATGAGAAAGTAAATTTTTGTTGTTTGAGCCACCCAACCTATGGTGTTTTGTTTTAACAGCCCAAGCAGACTAATGCAGGTAGTAAATAGGCAGGGAGGGAAGGGAAGGAGGGGAGGGAAGGGGAACTAACGGGAAAGGAATAGAGGGAGTAGGTGGGGAAGGAGGGGGGAGTGAGGAGAGAGGAGGGGGAAGGAGAGAGGGAGGAGAGGAAACTAGCTCATACTGGGGAAGAATGTCCTTAACTCAAAACAACTGAGACAGTGATGGAAGTCTTTAGAAAGGCCAGAGCAGGGAGTTGGCTTTGACCAACACTCAAAGGACCGAAGGAAAAGAACCAAATTAAACAACACTTTAGAATCCTAGCAATGATTTCCTTAATCTAGAAGAAGAGACATAACTATGGAATTCTGCCATCTTTTCTAGGTCTTGTGGAATAAACTCCTTTCCACAAGTAAGTTTCTGTTCAGCTTCCAGTCACCCTAGTGGGACAGTGGGAGAGGGCAGGTGTGCCCAGACCTAAGCAGCAGTGGAAGCAGAGCTGGCTCAGCTGCTGCCTCCAAGCTCTACACTCAGTTTTCACGCAGACACACGGACGCACCTGCTGAACTATGGCCACCTGACTTGGGCAACTGTCCCAGGAGGATGACTTCCCAGGCTGGCAAGCATCATTCCAGATTTTACAGAGGGGACGTTTTGGCAGAACCACTGCTGACTCTAGCCTCCAGACGTCTGAAATCATTCAGCCTGTGAAATCAAGCATAGACGTTACAAAGATTCCAAAGACCATCAAGTTGAAACCAGATACCTAAAGACGTGGCAAGCCAGTTAGCAAAGGAATATAAACATTAAAGTACTAAAGCATGCCACTTAGGTCTGCTCAGGAGCAATCTGTGCTTGTCGGTGTCTCGGACACTAATGGAGACCATCTGCGCCGCCTACAGCCAGGGCTGGGAGGGCTGCGTAGACTCTGCATGTTCCAGGTCAGGGCAGATGGGCACATGGAGAAGATCGGGGGATGCGGTCGGGCTGGTATTAAGGCCTGGGGTGTGTGGCTGGTCTTCTTGAGTTTGCATGATCCTGAGTACAGCCCCACCCTTTCGATACCCGTCGCCATCCCCGGGGGCCTTCAGGCCTAGAGAATAGGCCTCAGTAACTGACTCTGGCCAGTGGAGGGCATCAGAGGACAGCAGGATCCGGTGGGTTGTGCTCAGGGGCCAGTTGGCCCGGGAGACTGTCTTTAAAGGACTGAGTGTGTCCAGGCTCAGGAGGAAGCTGCCCCAGGAGCCCCGGGAAGCCGGTGGACAGAGGCTGGCCGTCATCAGGCTCCGACACCACATGCCTTTTGGGACACGTGGTTCTTTCCTCCCTCCCTCGGCACAGATCCCGGGGTCGGACCTGTGTTGCTCTCCAGCTCAAACACTTGTTACGTGCCAAGGCCGAAGGAGCCGCCAGCCTGATGCGGGGGAGACCCACACTGAAGGCTCAGCATTGCGGGGCCAGAGTCTGAACATGCAGCAAGGATGGGGGGGCGGGCAAAGCCAGGCTCAGGGAACGGGGAAGTGCTAATGGGGAGGAGAAATGCCCATCAGAGGCTTGCTAACAGAGAAGGGAGGCATTTAGTTGCAGGGGTGACAAAGGCAGCACCGGGAATCTCTAGGCTGTCCACTCCAGGCCAGGGCGCTGGGGCCTGGGTCAGTCTGCAGTGGGGGGATGGAAGGAGGGTCTCCAAAGGCAGGGTACTGAAGAGGCAGACATTAAGTCCTACTAGCTGACACAGCCCCGGGTGATTCCCACCTGAGGGCCTGGCCCAGTCACCACCAAACTGGGGCTAGTGGAGTTGGCCCTCAGCCGTCGGCTTCCAAGAACCACAGCAGGCATGCCAGGGATCCGGTGGCCTTTCAGGAGAGGCCTCACAGCAGGGAAGCACGGAGGCCATGCACAGCTCTGAGACAGACCCGAGTGGCTGCCTCGGGCCTGCCTGCACTGCCCAGTGGCCTTTTGGGAAGCCACTTACCTGACACTCACCCCCCTCTGAGCCTGTTTCGTGATCCATGAAATTGGGTTGTTGATAGCAGTGCCTACCACACAGGTGGGCTGTGGGGACTGAATGAGATCACACTGGTGACACTCAGCACTGGGCTATGCACAGTTTAAAGGCTCAGGAGCTGGGAGCCGCTGAACATCTCATAGCTGTCACTTGATGGACAGCAGGAGAGAGTGACTGTCCGCTGGGCCCTGGGCATGGAGGCTGGGCTCCACCCAAGGGCCAGAGCAGCCCCAACTCCCAGGACCATGAGGATAACTCTTGGGTTGCATCTTGCCCCCTCCCAGCCTGAGGTCCCATTCCCCAACTCCTGAAGACATGGCCTTCCTCTTAGGCTTGGCGGCAAGGCCCAGGACACTACTTACCTGTTCACCCCACAAATCTGGGCTTAGCGCCAACCATCTGCCAACACCATCCCAGACATGTGGCACACAGCTGGGCTATGAGACACACAGGAAGGGTAAGCCTTTGTCTCTCTGGAGGCTGCTTCTGGGACCAGCGTGGTCAGAGGGGTGGGATTGAGGCAGTGGCCTCTCACGCCACCAGCTGCTGCTTCTGAGGGTCCCCCAGGATCTGGGGGACAGAAAGGGTTGCCAGGAACTCAGAAACCCCAGGACAGGTGGAGTCATCCTGTGCAGGAGCTCTGTTTGCCCCTCCAGAGGCCCTCCCACCCCTCTCCATCTTGCTCAGTGTCCCAGACTCTGACCTCTACGTCCTGCATCTACCGAGGCCCGACCTTCCAGCTTCCCTGTGGGCTCGGCCAAGGAGGGGCACCAGCCAAGACCTGGAGAGCGGTGAGAGAGGCCACAGTCCTTATTGTCCTCACTCCCTGCCTCGTGGCCCCCACTCTGTATACCCCCACCGCGCAGTGGTTCAGTCTCTTTTCCAGCCACTTCAGGAAACCACTCCCTGCTCTGCCCCTTAAGGCCTGAGGGGGCAATGGCTTCCCCTGGGACCAGCTCCAGGAGCAAGTCAGCCTCCTTCGCTGGCTCCCTTCATTCTGCCCACATCTCTGCCAGGGGTTCCCCGGGCAACAGCTCTGCTGGCTGTTTCCTGCCCAGACTCTGGCTGGCAGAGAGAAGGTGTTCAGGAGGTCCATGTGGTACACAGCCCGGAGCCCCCCTGAGGCCAGCATGAGAGAGTGTGAGCTCAGTCCTTGGGCAGGGAACCCTGAGGTTACCAAGTCCTGCTGGTGGAGAGCAGGGGGAACAAAACCCAGGGCACAGGGTTGGGGGGCCCAGACTTACCACGGAGAGTTAGGGTGAATGACAACTATGAGAGGACATCCCCCCACCAGGGAAGCCCCCTCAGGGGGTAGGTGCTGGGTGTGAATGGGCAGCAAAAAAGAGCCGTCCCCAACCCCTCTACACATAGATCCCTCCCTCAGCTGCCTGGAGCCCAGGACACATGTTCCCATAGCCACAGAGGCCCGGCCCCAGGCCAGAAACCACACAACACATGACATGACAAAGTGGCCAACAGGGACAGCCAGTTTCCCATTGTTCCCTGGGAAATGGCAAGCCCAGGTCCCACGCCTTCACGTCCTGAGAATCAGAAGTTATGTCTGGCCCCTTCTCCCACCCAGCCCCCCAGGTCCACCCACCCACGGTCCTCCGCCCTTCAACTCCGGCCAGATGGGCTCCCCCAAGGCTCTGCCCCATGGAAGGAGGCAGGGGCCAGGTATCTGAGGGTGATTCAGGCCAGAAAGGGAGTCGCTGGAGGTTCCGTATTCCTAACAGAAGCTGCTAACTGGGGTTGGGAAGGAGGGGGCAGCCCCAAATGGACAGCCCCAGGCAGCTGTGGGTGGGTCCCTGAAGGCCTCTGCAGGCGCCAGGGGTGTGAAGGCACTGAGCCAGGGATCTTGACCCTGTATGTCCGGATGGAGGGAAATCCCAGAACTCCCATTCCCCTACCCCCGCCCCGCCCCGCCCCTACGCTCTAAAGGCCCAAGGATTCCCTAAGCTGCACTCCTGAGATCAGAAAGTTTGGTGATGCAATAAGGCTGCTGGTCCCATGACAGCCCGCTGAGGGGGTGACTCCCCAAGGGGCCCAGCACAGGAGGGTTTGGACTACCAACAAACCAGACAAGGGCACCGGGAGAGGCAGGAGAGGAGATTCTTTAGAATCTGATATTAAAAACAAACAAGCAAAAGACCAAAAAATGCAATCAAGTAACTACCATGGATAAAAACACGGGGTGCTAAATTTCTATAACTTAAGGGCTCCTGGGTGGTTCAGCCGGTTAAGCTTCAGACTCGGGTTTCGGGTTTCGGGTTTCAGCTCAGGTCATGATCTCAGGGTCCTGGGATCCAGCCCCACACTGGGCTCCCTGCTCATCTCAGCGGAGAGTCTGTTTCCCCCTAACTCTCATGCTCTCACTCTCTCTCTCTCTCTCAAATAAATAAATAAAATCTTTAAAATAAATTAAAATAAAAGTCCATAACTTATCTACACCTTGGTCTGGTCTTGTGTTGACTCACACGGCTGGGAGGGGTAAGAGCAGGGTCACCTAACACATTCACTCTTCTGGGTTTATGGAATGCCGTCAGGTCCCCATGAGGTCCCTGTTGCCACTAATCCACCATACAGTATGGTTTGTGATGAGGGTCTCCTAGTAAAAGGGCATGAGGCTGGGGGTTCTGCCTTCCAAGGCATCAGAAACCCCTGGGGTTCCGTAGGGAAGGAATGGAGAACAGAGGACGAGCATTTTCTAGTTTCTCATTTGCTGCAGACATCTGCCAGGGGTGGAGGCCACTGGGCCACAGTCAGCTCCACCAAAGGGGCAGATGTGCAAGGGTGGGGCGCCTGCATGCTTGTGAGGGGCTCACCCCCAGCAGAAACCGCATCTCTGCCTTTAATTATGCATTTGAGTAAAACTGGATGCAAGCTTGTTGGCAGCAATGGAAAGTCTTCAAGGCCCCAGCCAGGCCTGGATTGGGGGAAGGGAGGCTTAGGAGGAGGAAGGCGCGGGGAGGGAGCCCTGCTACTGAGAGGATGAGATACCCCCTTGCCCACGCTGCACTGAAATCTCACTCGCTCAGCCCAGACCTCATCCGAGCTGCATGGGGCCCTATTTCACATTCCACAGCACTTCGCTGAAGGCTAGCCCCTATCCTCTGAGCTCAGACGCCAGAGCATGGAATCGTGTCCCAGTGTTAAAGGTGGGGGAGCTGAGGCTCTAAGGGGCAGGAGTGTGGGCTCTGGTGCCAGCTGGCTTTAGCAGAATGACTGCCCTGGCCCTGACTGCCCCTTTAGGGCAAGATGTCAGCCACTGAGTGCCCTGGAGTCCACTGGCCATAGGCCTCTGTCACTCCCTCTCAGTGCAGAAGAATCAGGGGGCAATGGCCCAGTGGCAGGCTTGGGACTGCGCCTCTGCTGTCCCTAAGGCCTTGCCTCGCAGGGCTCCCTGGGTCCCTTCTCACTCTGCCATCCAGGGCAGGAAGCTGGAGGGAGCAGCCACGGGTCCTGGCACTGTCAGAGATCAGCCCTGGAGGGTGCCTCCAAGTTCCATTCATTGCTGTGTCTCCAGCAAAGGTGGACACATGGTCAGAATACAAGGAGAAGGGCAGAAAGTAGAGGAAGGGAGAGAGGATGTCTCAATGTGATAAGCACTGCCCTGAGGGTTTTTACACAAAGCCTTAAAATCCTAGAAAATAGCCATAATACAGACAAAGAAAATATTAGCCACTTAGGTTTATTGGGCCAGATGCCGGGAAGGTAAGATGTGTGCATCCCTGGTCCACCTCATTTTTATTGTGCATCTCAGACAAGCGTTCTCCCTGCCATTCAGTCCTCTGGGAGACAAGGACCGCTCGGGTACCCTCCTTGTGTGTGGTGTGGGGAGGGCCTGTGACTGTGTGAGTCAGTCCTGTAGGACAGCACCGTGGCTAAGGGAATGGTCACCAACATCCTAGCGTAATAGTAGATAATCGGCTCCTGGAAAGCCTTCCAAGATCACACAGCCAGTGGTGACATCCTGCAGGGCTTCCTGATTCTGACTATCTGCGGTTTATAAGCCAATGATTTGGAAGTGACCATTGAAGCACTTTTGTGACACTGATGTCTGCAGCCTATTCATGACAACTGCTCTCAATTATCAGATAATTCCAACATCAGGTTCATCTAAGCACTAGCATTCATGCCCTGTCTCTGCCCCATGCCAGTGGTTTTCCTGGATCCTGGTATGACAGGGATTTTGTGCTATATCCTATATAACATTTGGGTTATTGATCCCAACGAAATCTATTTTTAGCAGATAATCACCTACTTCTGTTGAGGCAAGGACAGCCTAGTCTTCTGGGCTCAAGGCACATCTTGCAAGTGTTCTTCTTTTTTCCAGTGTTGCTGGGGCTGCTGCCCTGTCCCTCCTGATATCATCTGTGGGAGTAGAAGGCACTGCCCTGAGCCACCTGTGTCACTGAGTGAACTTCTGCAGGAAGGGGCAGAAGCCACGGGGCCCAGGTATCCTAATGCCACTGGGCCGAGGGCAGGGAGGTACATGGCTTCTCGGGCCCCACTGCTACAGGCAGCATCTGTGGGCAGGTGGGCCACTGGGGATCCTGTCGTGGGGGACTGAGACAGTTGCTGCTCACAGATCGTACTGCTTGCTGGTGCTGGGTTGTTGAGTGAGGCTGGACTGTTCACTGAGTCTCCGTTGGGTTCCCCTTTCTCAGTGTCTTAGCCAGAGAAACTGGGCTTTTTGAGGTTTTCTTTTTTTTTTTTTTCAAAGATTTTATTTATTTATTTGACAGACAGAGATCACAAGTAGACAGAGAGGCAGGCAGAGAGAGAGAGAGGGAAGCAGGCTCCCCGCCGAGCAGAGAGCCCGATGCGGGACTCGATCCCAGGACAATCCTCAGCCCTTCAACCTTCTTCCACCCAATGCTCAGAGTCCTTTGATCATTGTCAGTTGAGTATTTTCCAAGGTATTAGATTATTTTTAGAATAGAGAAGCAGGGGAAAGGGCGTCCAACATCTTTTTCAGGAATCAAAATCCGAAGTCTTTTATAATTGCATATTCCAACCCATCTCTCACCAGCTCCCACTAAGTGCCCCAAAATACACACCAGTTCCACCAGGCTGGTTGGTCTCCTCAGGGGATGGTTCCATATAAAGGGCTCATCATCAGTCAGATAGGCAGCAAAAGAATAGATCAGCCTTGGTGAGATGAAGCCCATACTGCTGGACCACATTGCAGACACTCAGGTGAACCAAGACAGAGGTTGTCCTCCACAGGATGCCCAGTACCTCTTCTGGCTCAGAGGCTCTTCTGCAGTAGATGGCCTCTGGTGGGCATTGACCTGAGATACTGATTCACACGTGGTGACTGCCGCCATCTTGGATCTTGGGAGAGGCTCATGCCTCTTGTCTCCAATCTTCTTATCTTATTTCCTCTGGTTCCCTCTGGTCCCCTAGCCAACCAGAGAGGCTTGCATCATTGCCTTGACCTGCTACATAAGAGAGTCCCCCCATGTTCTGAGCCCGACTCAAACCTGTCAGCCTTCCAACTCGCTTGCCAACAGGATTGGAGCCCTATTCCCAAGTGAGGCGTACGCTACCTTCAAAACCCAGAGGTTTGTCAGGTGCTGGTGGCTGTCTGTCGTAGGGGCCACAAAGTAAATAACTTGCCTTTACCTTAAAAGGCATATTCCAGCCTACTCTAGATCATTGGACCCCTGAAAACTTCCCCCAAAGTTGCATACATCTGAGTCTTGTGTATTTGCTTCCAGCTTCTAATATTGTCTTAGCTGGACAGCCAGTATCTTGCCACTTCCGACATGCCAGGTCTAATCAGAAAAAATATCAGTATGTTGGACAGGCACGTTCAAGGTTACAGAGGATTACATTAAGACACGGATCAAAGAGTTAGGATAGCCCTGAGACAGCAAAGCGGGGGTATGCTGCTTCCTTCCTCTTTCCTGATGAGCATCAGCTCGGGCTCTGTATCCCATCGCCCTCCAAAGGTGGAGTGTTCACCTTCATCCAGTACACAGTTACTCAGGTAAGCAGCGATAGGCCCCCTGGGGGGAAGGAATGTGGACTATTTATGGTATATATCATAGTGACACTGTAAGGTCTGTTCTCCAGAGGCCTGGCTTCTCCTTTAGTTAGTGGGCTCTGAGTCTGAAAACTAGTTGAGATCTGGACACTAGGGGAGGGATGGGGACTGTTCACTGGACTTTTCACTGCAGCATGTGATATTAGCCCTCTGTTCACCAGTTCCTGAATTCTTCTGCGTATACCCATCAAGCAATGTTTTGGTTGGATGCTCATTTTTTGAGTCCCAAGGAATGCCATGGTTCCTTAGCCAGCCCCACTGATACCAATGGACCAGTGGCTCATGGTCACATTTCTGGATATTCTGCCATTATGGTAACTTAACCCACCTTGCCTCTGTTAACTGAGCACCTCCACCTAAACTCTATTTGACGATCTCAGCCTCCCCTTTGACACTATGAGGTGAAGTTTTGTGGTGTTAGCTACTGTCTACACTAATGGCATTGATATGCAGAGATACCCCTCATAGGTGTGTCCCTTGCTGCCTTGGTGAGGGAAGTGTCTTCTGGGCCCTCCCAGGGAACACAGTCAAGTGGTAGAGCCTTCAGCCTCACGTAATAAATCCACTCACACATCCCTACTTCCCCAAACTGTCTCCATTCTCTCTCAACGCTAGCAAGAGAACCACAGCATGCACACCTCACTTACACATGCCCAAGTTTGCAGGCCCACTTCGGCCGTGTGTTTGGGTAATTCCCAAGCAAGCATCCTTGCTGAGAGGTCCGATCCTAGGGCATAGCCAAGCTCTCCCAAATCAATAAACTCAATTAGTTATCTTCAGCGTCCGCTCCCACACATTTCCCGGCTGCTCGGCGACACATTCAAGCCAGGACCAGTGCCCACATCCGTGAAGATGTTGTTTATGCCCAGAGCAGAAATTTTCTTTTCCCACTTGGGCTGGTCACTGGTCTAGAGGAAAGAAGGACAGGTGAGGACAAGTCTTGAGAACAAGCATCCCATCGCAGACATCTAGCACTAGGAACGTGTCCACACAATGTCCAGGTACCAGCACTGTGGGGGAAGGGGAGAGCTGCTTCTTTATGCCCACAAGTGTTCTGGAGAATCTGGGTGTTCAAGCTCAGACTCATCCACCCAAATGTCCCCATGCTGGGTCATGGGATGCCAGCACTCCCCTATCAAGGCCCTGGCTACAGCACAGAAAACCTATCCAAGGTGTTCCCTTTGTCACTCTGACACACATTTGCCAGATGTCAATACGAGATGACCAGTAAAACTTGAATTTCAAAAAACAATGAATATTTTAGTAAAAATATGTATGTCTCACGAAATACTTAGAACATACTTACACTTGGGGAAAAAAAAAAAAAACTGTTCACAGTTAACCTACAATGAGCATTTAAGGAGCCAACTCCTACCTTCTCTGGAAAGCCTACACTGGCATCCTTACAATTAAATGTTGGTGCTGGATCTGATCAACACTTTCTGCCCTAAGGTGTCAAGAGATAGGGATGTCTTTCAACATCGTGAGGAGGGCTCCCAGCTCCCACAGCACACCCTGGGAGACACCAGCCCCTGCCATTCTGTCCCCAGGTATGCATTTGGTTTTTATTACAGTTTTTAAGTGGCTTTAAATACCTGAAGATTCTAATCAAGTGTCTCCAGAAACCTGAAATACATTTATAAAACTAACTCCAAACTGGGGAGCTATTCCAGGCTCCTGGGCAAGTCGGATCTGGCCAGTTTGGAAGGTTAACTTAGGAGGGACAGAGGACAGGAGGGAAGGCACAGAAGCAGGCGAATGTTAAGTTTCTACCCTGAACCAAAGGCCTATCTGTGCTCCCCGAAACAAGCGTGCCCACCTGGGCTTGGGGGGCGGGGGGTTGTGGGAGAGGGGCCTGGGCATTTGAACTGGGTTTGGGGTGCAGGTGGCTAGTTAACGAGAAGACTGGGAAGAGTATGGGGGTAGGGGAAGGGTGGGGCGAGGGTCAGTGGGCGCAGGGTGGAGGGAGGACGGGGCGAGGCGCTGCTGGAATCTTACTCCTGGTTTTGGGTTGGTTCCCAGTTGTCACTGACCTCAAGCCCTTGCCAGCCTCTGGACATCCTGCGAGGGCCGGGTGGCAGCAGCCCAAGGGAGTGAGCGTGTGACAGGTTTCCTTAGCAACACTGCAAATGTTCAGGAACATTCAAACAGGAGTGTAATGTGAAACATGAAAGCACAGCTTACGCCATTGAAACTAAAATGAAGTCATTCTATGAGGCATGGACATGAGGAAGGAGTGGGAAGGGTCACTACCGCAGTGCCTGATGTGACCATGGAGACATGGGAGCATGGGTGACGACCACTGCACCCAGCGCACTCCACACTCTAGGGCCAGGCGCTCCTGAGCTGTATGTGGCTGGTGACACCCCGGGGGCTTCTGGCTTGGAGCGCCTGGGTCTGCCCCTCACAGGCTCCTGCCTCTGGCTGTGCTGCCTGATGGAGAAGTCCTCTTCCTGCTGTGCTGGGCGCTGCAGGGACCGGGCTCAGGGACACCCACACCTAGGCTTGACCCTGACCGCACCACTCTAACCCTGTGGCCTTTGGGCAGGTGTCTCAGCTTCCTCGCCTGCACAACCCCAGGGACACCGGGTGGGTCATGTGCCTAACACAAAAGCTGTTGACACAGCAGGCACCCACAGTGCCCACTTGGCACACAATAGGTCTCCAGTGAGGTCCCACTCTCCTCCCTTCAGAAGGGGGTCTTTTGAGAGTAGAGCATAAAACCTTATGGCCTGAATTCTTTCCCTTCAGCTCAAACCATTTCTGCTCAGTTCCCAAATCCTCAGAAGTGAAAGTCCCTAATTACACTAAGCAAGGGAAAGCATGTACTCATTGGCCCAAGCTTCACGTGATCTGAAGCTTCCAGAACCCTGAAAGCCCGAGTGTTCTAATGGTATTAGAGTCATGGGTTTCATTCCTCAGGAGACTTCACTCTCTTCTGGCTTGGCTTCTCTGGCTAATTAGAGCTTCTTCTAAGCTCTAAGCAATATCAAAAATATCAAAACCTAATTCTTTGTGTGTTCAGGTGAGGAAAAGCATGTTGCCAAAATGAATTTGCAGATTCTATGTTTCTGAGAACTTGAACCTGGGGTAGGAACAGGCAAATGAAATTCTGTCAGGCTTTGAGTAGAAGGAAACTCTCTCTTGCCCTCAAACACAATCTTCTTGGGGAAGGAAAGCCAAGATGACCTCAGACCAACTCAAGAGAGAGGCGGAGTCTCTGCGTTGGGGGCCAGGCTCTCAGAACACAGTAAGGGCCGGTGAGTGGCAAGAGCAAGAGGAGAAGGATCCAGACGCTTCGGGCTTCAGTGAGGGCGGTGAGCCTGGTGTCAGCCTCTCCCCAGCAGACCTCCTTCCCCAGGAGGGTGCCAGGAGCACAGGGCGGTAGGGGCAGAGCTCTGTTTGGAAAATGCCCATCAGTCAAAGTTAAAATCAAGGGCAACATCATTTGCAACGACATGGATGGAGCTAGAGAATATAATGCTAAGTGAAATAATTCAATCAAAAAAAGAGAGAGAAAGAGAAAATAAGTCAATGAAAGAAAGACAAATACCATATGATTTCACTCATATGTGGAATTTAAGAAACAAAACAAATGAGCACAGGGAGAAAAAAAGAGGGAGAGACAAACCAAGAAACAGACTCTTAACTCTAGAGAACACACTGATAGGGACTAGAGTGGAGGGGGTGGGGGATGGGGGAAACAGGTGATGGGGATGAAGGGGGCACCTGCTGTGAGGGGCACGGGGAGTTGTAAGGAAGTGTTGAATCACACATTGTACACCTAAACTAACTAGTATTATACTACAGGTTAACTAACTGGAATTTAAATTAAAACTTTTTAAAAAGTCAAGGGCAGGGGTGCCTGGGTGGTTCAGTTGGTGAAGTGTCTGCCTTCAGCTCAGGTCATGATCTTAGGGTCCTGGGACCCGATTTGGGCTCTCTGCTTAGCGGGGAGCCTGCTTTTCCTCTCCATCCGCCCCTCCCCACCGCCACCTGCTCATGCTTTCTCTCTCTTGTTCTCTCTCACTCTCTCTCTCAATAAATAATTTTAAAAATAAATAAAAAATCAAGGGCAACATCAAAACACATAATCATGATTACCAAACAATGTTTATTCAACAAGTCGTTATCAAAGGCCTACTATGTGCCAAGCACCATGGAAGGAGGCAGGCACACCAGAGTTCATGAACATTGTGGTCCTTGGGCTCCCAGAACTTAGAGTTGGGGAGCAAAGATGTGAATCAGGTCACCACATACATGGCAGGTAAATTATGGGAGTGTTTCTGCAGGAATGTGCAGGGAATAACAGAGTCCCATGGTGGGGAGGGCTAGAGGCTCAGAAAATGCTTTTCTAAGGGAGGACTGTAGAACTAAGAACCAAGAAGGGAGGAGGACCAGAGCAGGGGAGGGGAGGGGCGCCATCCAAGGACGGGATGGATGGGAGTCAGCAGACAAGTGCTTCCCAGTGGTCCTGACCCCACAAGAAACACAGGTCAGTGTGTGTCCCCCAAAGTGTGGGGGACGGTTCCAAGGCCTCCTGCCCTGAAGAGCTGGCTGAAACAGCGTCAGGCAACACCTCCCCAAAGGCCCTGTGATTCCCTGCCCAGCCCCACAAGCCGGAAGAATGCTCCCAAAAATGGGATTTTTTCCCAATTTTCCAGATTCATAAAAGAAAAAAAAGTCATTCGATATCTGATGAAAACACATTATCTTGTAACTCACAGGTAGTTTGCTGGACATGGCTGGGGTTTGGGAAAGTATTCTGCATATGTTCAATTTTCCATATGTTCACCTCGAAAAAATCCACATGCCCCTGTTAGCCCGATGCCAAACTGGCCCAGAGGCATCAGAAGAGGGGAGAATGAGGGGTGGATTTTAACAGCCTCCTGCAGGGAGCTAGAGAACCCAGGAGGGGCACATGAGTCAGGGACAGCAGGCCTTTCAGCACAAATCCTGGACTCAGCCATCTTGTAGAGATTGTAGGACACTCCCTGGTGGGCCAGGGGTCTCCTTTCCCCTGGTCCCTGGCTATGAGCAGAGTTCAGGCTAAGTCCAAGCCCAGCCCTCCGTGATACTTGCCCAAACACTAGCCCTGGAGATGGGGGCTTCCCAAACAGTGACATTCAAGGCTTCTCCTCTGATGGCCATCTTCCATGCTGAGCATCCTTCTGGAATGGCCAAGACAATGATCCTTCCCTCCTTGTACTCTCTGCCCCTAGATCTCTACAACAAAAGACAGGGTCTCCAGACAGCTGCCATGAAGACAAGACAGTGGAGAGGAGCCCTCCACTGCCCTCTGGTGTCCAACCATCAACCAGATTTCCCAAGAGTCATGGTGGCTTAGTGAGAAGCTCTCTGCTAGAGAGGGAAAAGGACCCTGGGTGTATAGGCCTCTTCTCTGGGCATCAGTTTCCTAATCAGTAAGAGACAGAAAACATTAATTCAAAAGGTATATGCACCCCTCAGTTTACTGCAGCATTACTAACAATAGCCAAGATATGGAAGTAATAGTGTCCATCAATAGATGAATGAATAAAAAAGATGTGGTATACAGATATATACACACAGTGAACTACTACTCATCCATAAAAAAGAATAAGAACTTGACATTTGTGACAACAAGGATGGACCTAGAGCATAATATGCTAAGTGAAATAAGTCAGATAAAGACAAACACCATGTGATTTCACCTAGATGTGGACTCTAAAAAACAAAAACAAACAAAAAAAATGAGCAAACAAAACAGAAAGAAACTCATAAATACAGAGAACAAACTGATTGATGCCAGAGGGGAGGGGACAGGGAGATGAGCAAACAGGTGAAGGGGATGAAGAGGTACAAACTTCCAGGTATAAAACTACTAAGTCATAGGGATGAAGAGTACAGCATAGACGTACACACATCTGTACTGTAACAATGTTGTTACATTGTAACTGTCAAATGGTAACTGCACTTACCCTGATGAGTGGAGCATAATGTACAGAATTGTCCAATCACTACGTGCTACATCGCTGAAACGGATATAACATTATATGTTAACTGTTCTTCAATCACTTAATCAATCAACAGACAGGATTAGCCACATAGTGTTGAGAAAGACAACACCAGCCCCTAAGCAAGTGAACAAGGCAGAATAGTCCCAGGGGCAGGGGCAAACTGTCAGGGAGCCACAGGTTACCACCAAGGGGAGCCCTGAGAAGCTGGGGAGCAGATGGAGGTGGGCAGAATCCCAAAGGTGAGACCGGGCAAGGCAGGAATGTCAGGGGGAGGAGAAGCAAGGACGCCCAAGATCCTGGCCATGAGCCACCAAGTGCCCCAGCTAACCTCTCTCTCCTCTCTTCCCTGTCCCCTCCCCATTTCCCCTAAATAGCTAATATAGGAAATCAAGACATTCTAAATTGGATCCTTTGCAATAAAGGATATTACTGAGACGACTGGCAAAATTTGAAAGGGTTCTCATTATTAGAGACAGCAACTTATCACGATTTTGAAGGTTAGACCACAGTTAACTGTCCTTCAATAGAAGACTGTAAAATAATTATGATAAACGCAGGCAATGGATACTCTGCAACCATTAAAAAGAATGAATTGGGTCTACTAATAGTTGTAAACTTTTACCAAATCCTCACTGCATAGCAGGTCTCATCCAAGAGGGTTATGTATATGGATTCAGAACAATCCAGGATGTAGAGGGAGAAGCGAGTCCTGGGGGAGGTTAAGTAACATGCCCTGGGTAACACAGCCGGATGGTAACACACCCAGCCGGGAGTCCAGCTCTCACAGCTGGATCCAGAGTCCATGTACTTAACCACCCACAATAATTCTGGAACAATGGACAAGACCCCATTAGCAATGACTCTGGGGAGTGGGACTGGGAGCAGGAACAAGAGGGAATTTGACTTTTTGTTTTATACTGTTTATATTCTTTACCATACATCTTTATCGTGTATCATCACGTATCACAGCTGTACATTCTTTATAACCCACTCATTTAAGTAAATAAACACTAAAGTATTAAAAAAAAAATTAAAACCCACTTCTGCCCTTAAGGAACTTACA
Organism: Enhydra lutris kenyoni; assembly: GCF_002288905.1. Taxonomy (NCBI): domain Eukaryota; kingdom Metazoa; phylum Chordata; class Mammalia; order Carnivora; family Mustelidae; genus Enhydra; species Enhydra lutris. Next base: position 44,411,526 of record NW_019154085.1, read on the forward strand.
GTCCTGAGGCCAACTTTTAAGAGATTCATTAATTTTACAAGCAATGGTAAATATATGGTAAGGAAATGAAAAAACAGGAATGGGCTCCCATGGGCTAGGGAAGCTGGGCCTTAAGTTGCACTATTTCCACAGCTTGTGCACTCGCGTGCCCACACACACACATACACACCCCAGTTGAAGATGTTTGGTGAGAGTTCCTATCCTGAAGCAGCCCAAGAGCCTGAAACACCCAATTTCACTTGCAGGGCTTCGCCAGGCAAACACTTACTGCAGCAGCGTTTTGTGGCTTTTGAAAACTCGTTACAAATTATCCGATGTGACATCGCTATGATCCCACGAGGTCTAGTTTCCTTGTCTGCCAAATGAAGATGGTGGTGTGTCTTCACCTAATAGCATCTATTATGTATTTGTTAATCATCCTATCACCATTTTGTAGCTATGGAAACTGAGTTTAAAAGGTAGCTCCTGCGGCGGGAGGAGGCGGTGTACTTTTCATTTCAGTGTTTTTTAATGACAAGGGAGAAGGAGGAGGGGAGCACCAACTCCGGGAGAGAGAGGGAAGACGGTGGTCCGCAAACTCTCCCTGGGAATTCCGAAGCACAGGTGGCTGGGGCTGGTGGCGGCGCTTGGGACGGCTGGGTTTGAAGCGGTCCTGAGCTCCTAGTCCGGGCAAGGAGAGTGCGGGGAGCTCGGGGGATGTTCGCCCCGACCGTGTCCTCTGATGGCACCCCGTCTGGTCTGCGCGCCCCATCTGCTGACTCTGCCGAGAGCCGCGACAGTGCAACCCGCAGGACGGTCCTCGGTTAGGCAAGGCCTCGGTGCCGAGCCCGCGCGGGGGATCCTGGCGCTGTGGGCTTCCCGGCCCAGGGCAGGATGTAGGGCGGCCAGAGGTACGGGACCTGCGCGACGAAGCCCGGGACCCCAAGTCCCACTCACCAGTTGGCATTCCCACTTATTAGTCGGTGGCTTTGGGTAAAGCTCTTTCCCGAGTCTCAGTTTCCCCATCGGTAAGGCCAGAGTAAACCGCGTTCCCCTGCAGAGCTGGGTAGGAGTTAAAAGAAGGGCCGCGCGCTCCGAGGGCGCGTTCAGGCGACGGGTCCCCTGGCGCTGAGGGCAGGGCCAAGTCAGCAGCAGCACCCGGCGAAGTCGCAACTCCCGGGTGTGGGCTCAACCCTCCCCTCCCCGCCGCCACCCTTCTCCCAGAGTCTGGCGTGCTCCCCGGCACCCGCGCCACCCGCGCCACTTGCACCACTCGCGCTGGGTGCCTTTGCTTGCCACCCGGAGGCTCTCCCGGAGCTGGGCGGGACCGGGGGGGGCGGGGCTCGGCCCACGTGACCCGGCCGGCTGCACCCGGACCTAGCCCGCACCCCGCGGGGCCGCGCAGATCAGGTGCTCTGCGCCCCGCGCCCTGCCTCGCCCCCCTGCGCCCTACCTGGCCCGGACCATCCTGCTTTGCCCCAGAGCGCCCGGACCCGACGCTCTACCTGGTCGCCTTCCTTCCCTCGCCGGACCAGAGAGAGCAACCCCGGGGACAGGGCCAGGGCCTGCCCGTCCCTAGAAAGCAGCTGGTGAGTGCAGTCAGAAGGGGGAACGACGAGGCCAGTCCGGATGGTGTCCAGGACTGGGGGCCCAGGCGTCGGGAGGGTCCGTGGTGCTGTGTGCAGCTCCGAGTGGTGAAAATGCCCCAGGGCGGGGGTGGGGCTCCCAGGCCCTGGTCCAGGCTGTTGAGGAGGGCGCTCCCTTTCCACCAAACCCAGGTCTCAAGGATACCCTGATCAGACTGCTGGGTTTTCAGGGAGCCCATTTTGGACAAAACAGTGCTTTCAGTCAGAGCCTACAGCAGTCCAAGCGCGGACAGGGCTGAGGTTTCGGTCAACAGAGGGGACCCAAGGCTGGATTCCCAGGGGCCCAAGGCCTTCCGATGAAAGTCTTCCACCTCCACTGCGGGGCTGATTTGGGGGGAAAGAGCCCTGATGATGTTTTGCCACGGGAGGGGGTCCTGACCTTCCTCTTGCTTTCCAAAAGCCCCAGCCTTATTATAGTCATCTTTGTTTACAGAGAGTACTCCCCGTTTCAATCCCCCCATTCGCCTAGTTCCAGAGATATGGGCACTCCCCCCCCGACCCGTGGATGATGGGCATGGCATAGTGGACACGGGACCCAGGTCCTGGCCTGAGCTAACCCTCCCTTATAAATCCCCTATAGTTTCCCAGGCTTAGTTAGACACCTGTTTCCCACTAACCTTAACCCAGTATTGAAAACTCTATTTTCAGTTGGGCGTCTACTTTTTCTTTTAATATGGTGTGTTGTTGTTTTTTTTTAATCATATTTACATATTTTTTTCTGAGAGGTCTGGATGGTAATGGGGGAGGTGTGGCCCACACGAGCCCATTATATGCCAAGGCAGGCACTGGCCATGGCTGGGAAGCCCGCAGAAAGGGCAAGGGTTTGCCGCCTGTGGGGAGTGTTGGATCCAGCTCCTTCACCTCTTTCCTGAACGTCCCTGCCTCCATGTCATTGTTGGGCCACTCAGAGGACCCTAGCCAAGCCACAGCTTTCCTGGGCAAGAGCCCCATCCCCATCCAAATCCCCAGGGCCTCCCCCACATCCCAAAAATGGGCACGGTGGTAGATGCTCTGGAGGATTGACTGAGGACAGTTCCAGGATCACGGAAGAGAAGTCAGTGGGTCTTACTGATTAAGACATTAGAGACTGAGACATGAAAACCAGCTGAATGGGTCTGCTGGGGGGCTTGGGGTGGTAAGGAGGTTTCAGAGCCCTGAAGGCTAATGGGAAAGGTGACTTCAGTGCCCTTGGATGACAACGTGGTGCTTGCTTGTGTGTGTGTGTGTGAGCCCACATGGTTGGGTCAGCCTTCTGGGGCTGACTATCTTATTTGCTTGAGAAGCAACCCCTGAGGAAAAGCTCTGCCCCTCCCCCCATCCTATAGCCTCCCTTTTCTCTAATATTCGGGCAGCTTGCAGGGCTGGAGAGGGCTGGAGAGCTCCTGGAGCCCGAAGCTGCCCATGACCCAGATGGGAAAGCTGAGATCCAGAGAGGCGGGAAGTTGTCCTAAGTCACAGGGCCAGCTGGTACCTGCACCGGGATGGGACCCCAGCTCCTGACCCTCGGCCCTGTCCTCTCCCTGCAGCCTCACCCCTCACCTATTCTTGCTGCAGACACTGGGGCTGAAGCTTTAGCTGCACATGCAGAAGCTACGTGTGTGTATAGATGACAAGCATCACCAGCAACCGCCCAGAGACCTGAGAGAGCAGAGAGAAGGGACAGGTGGCGGGGCAGGGGGCAACCTATAGAGACCTCCCCCAGTGCAGTTGCTGCTGGAGCAGCAGCACCTTGAGTGGGGGTCTGAGGAAGCTTCTGGGTGGAAATGCGCTCATTTTGCAGCTGACAAGGGCTGGGGCTTTGGTTGCTTCTAAAGAGCAGCAAGGCTTGGCCACAGAAACAGCCACACCCGCCAGCGCAGAGGGTGGCATTTGGGAAACAGCCAGCGGGGTCAACACCGATGGCCCCACAGCTAGCACGTTTGCCTTCCCTTGGGAATGTGTCTGCACCTTTATCAGCAAGGACACCGCCGTGGCCTCGATTCTGAGTCAGAGAGCCTTCCTGCCTCCTTTGGGAGTTGGGCATTTCTTGACAAACTTGGACTTGTTTTCCAGCTTTATTTGCTCAGGGCAGGTGACCGCTCATAAGCGCCATTGTTCCAAGGCTCAAAGGGCAGCTGACCCAGGAGGTTGGTCAAGTCAAATGTCCTGTAGGAGGAGCCCCCACCCACACTTCCCTTGAACTTGGCCAGACTATGAATGCAATTCTTGAACAGAGAAAGAAACACGACGCACCATTGAAATTCAGTGGTCCGCATCTGGGATATATCCACGGTGTAAAACCCATTCCATGGTCTTTGCAACTCTTTTATCACCACGACACCCTTGCTTTTCTCCATTACAACTACAAAACCATTAGGGAGGGCTAACCGTCTCAGAGATTAAAAAGGTGATTAAATCTGAGCAGTGGAACAGGCGAAATTGAAAGCATTTCATGTACGAACCTCATGACTTGGAGACCGGCGGAGTCGACTCTCCCAGCCACACACGCCCTGGGAGGTTTCCCTGGGTGCGGGCAGGGACAAAAGCAGCCCCTATCCTGGGTGGTGGGTGGGTCCACAGGCTCTCTGCCCTCATGGTCCCCCGGGACTGTTGTGGGTGGAGGGGTTCCAGGGGCAGATCAGGGTCTCAGGGAGCAAGCACAGTGTGTAGTGATGGGAGACAGATAATTAGTTGAAGGGCTGTCCCCTCCGTGAGCCCATTTTGTCCCATGATGTGGCTGTGCCTCGCAGGGGGTTGTCCACAGCAGCATATCAGCCCGAGGCAAGCCGCAGGGGGTGCCAGCGACTTTTGGTCTGTGCATTGTAAATGCTCAAGTCGAAAGTATTCTCCATGCAGTTTAGGGTTACTTTCTAAAGATAGTGTTCAAAAAGCACTAAAAGCCTCCGCATGTCCTTAATTCACTAAGTGGGAAGACTCAGTCACGGTAGATGCAGACCCGGGTCACAGGCCCTTGGCTCTCAGCCCCTGGCTGCGCTGGGAGCCTCCCCCTCCATTCACCCCAGAGCATGGCACAGCCTCCTACAGGCGGATCCCAGCTTTGGAATCCCTCTTCCTTCCCTCCTTGCCCCGCACCCCCGGCTCTCCTGGAAGTTGGGTCAGAGCTCAACATAAGCACTAAGCTCAATTTTTCAGGTGACGTCCAACCGCATGGTGCTTGGTTTGGCTGGGTCAGATCCATGTTTTTCACAATTTAGATCACATCCATTCTGGCTTTTTAAACAGAGTATAGCGAACATAGGTCACTTCCCATGATAACTCAGTGTCACAATCATAACTTCCAAGAGGGAGCTAAGCCACGGTGCCACCATTTCTGTAGAAGCAGGTGGGGCCGCTTGTCACTCTCGGCCTTCTGGTCCCCCCTGTGCATATGTCAGCCTGCTTCTGAGGGGCTCACCCGCTCTTGGCGGGCACCCCTCCGCCAGAGGTGCCCAGACCCTCCAGGTCCAGCGTGCATCTGGTCCCTGGGGCCTTGGTGGTCTTTGCTGTCTGAGCTTGGAAACCAAGAAGCCCTCCTTATGAGCAAGAAGCTCCCAAGAGAAAGAACAGTCTGGGGAGGGGGCCCCCGGGGAGGGGAGAGGAAGGATGTGAGAGGGGAGGGAGGCCATGTCCTCAGCATCAGGGGACTGTTCTGGCGAGTTAGCGGCCTTCCCATCCATCCATTTACCAGCCACCGAGCTTGCTCTCGGCTAACTAGGCTTGCACAGCGAGAAGAGTATTCTAGCTTCCTTTTGTTTTGCCTCTCTCCCCCGCCCCTCACTATCTAAGCTTCTTTTTTTTTTTTTAAAAAAGATTTCTTTTATTTATTTATTTGACAGAGAGAGATCACAAGCAGGCAGAGAGGCAGGCAGAGAGAGAGGAGGAGGCAGGCAGAGAGAGAGGAGGAAGCAGGCTCCCTGCTGAGCAGAGAGCCCGATGCGGGGCTCGATCCCAGGACCCTGAGACCATGACCTGAGCCGAAGGCAGCGGCCTAACCCACTGAGCCACCCAGGCGCCCCACTATCTAAGCTTCTTAAAGGAAGCTTGGAATTGTGTGTCTCTTTCGAGAGGAGACCATGGTAATTAGTCAGCTGACGGTCACGGCTCTCTCACCATGGATGTGCTTCTTAGGATACAATTTTTTTTTTCAAAACTGGTTTGAGAAAAATGAATCAACCCCAGTCATCCACCAAGAAAGAACTTTTTCTTCCAGTTTTTCAAAAACCAGAAATTGTGTATTCTAGAACGGCAACAGGGAATTTTGTTTTAACGCTTTCTTGTCCAAAAATCTAAATTCAGCTGTCGATGAAAATAGTTTGAATGAGTCTGGCACATTGAGGCGACTTTAGAATGCATCATTCACAGCATCATGCTCAAAGGGGGAAATACTGAGGATTTGGTGCAAAAAAATGAAGAAATTATTTCTCACCAATTTAAGGCACAAGTCAGGGAATATTTTCGTTGAGGGCCATGGGAGCTCTGAGGAAATTTTCGTTTTAGATGGTATCTGGATGCTGCCCTGAAAAGGTCACTTGACAAAACTCACCCCTTGTGAAACAAATCCGAGTCCATCCCTGGCCCAGAGCAAGTTCGTTGATGTCTCCATGATGAACATTCAAATGGTCAGCAGACTGGAAGAGAGCTGCTCCCCAGAATTCAGAAGCAAAATCAAGTTTTCAGTCGGCTTAAAGAATTCCCAGGGAGAGCAGACAGATGGGATCCCGAGAAACGGGTTTTAGTCCCCAGTGAAGACTTGTCGAAGTCACACGGAGATTCTCAAATTCTGTTCCCCCCGGCACAACTGTCACCCAACCCACATCTTCCCCTGAACCTTGGTGCCTAGAGAAGAGCTGACATGAGTGTGGCAGCCTCGTCCTTGGTCCCAGGGGCAGTGTGCAGGGGGTCAGAGCACTGGGAGCCCAGAACAGTGCCTGCTGCATGCCAGGCAAAGGACAAAGTCTGTGCCTCCTGGAGCTTGACAGGGACGGATGGGACAGCGGCAGTCACAGCAGAAGGTGCAAAGAAATGTTCAAAGGATGGGCATGATGGGGTGAGCAGGGTGGTCCCCTCTGGGAAGCTCCCCCAACCCTGCTTGCTCAAATCCCTGGGCAAAGTCCTCCCTGGTGTGGTAATGCCTCAGTGTCATGCCCCGTGTGATGGCAGCATTGGCATCTGTGAGGCCCGTGTGATTTCTCTGTGGGAAGAGCCAGCAGGAGGGCCCATCCGTCCCCGTTCTCTGCTCAGCCAACCCCTCAGTGTCCCTGTCCTGCTTCACTAGACCTTTCCGGCTCAGAGGGGTCCCAGGACCAGCAACATTGGCCCACTCCTCTTTGAACATGACCCCCAACCCCGGGAATCTCATTAAAACACAAATTCTGAATCAGGAGGTCTGGGCAGGGCCTGAAAATCTGTCCACGAGGCACACTGTTGTTGTGTTTTGGGTTTTTTTTAGATTTTATTTATTTATTTGAGAGAGAGTGTGAGAGCCCAAGTAGGAGGAGTGGCAGAGGGAGAAGGAGAAGCAGGGTGCCTGCTGAGCAGGGATCCAGACACTGGGCTGCATCCCAGGACCCTGGGATCATGACGAAGGCAGACACTTAACTGACTGAGCCACCCAGGCACCCCATAGGAAGCACTTTGAACAGCATGCAAGGTTCTAAGGTTCTACTTATCTTGGCTTTTGGCGTTTGAGTTTTTCTTCCTTGCCCTTTTAGCATTGACTTGGATCTGGCTTATCGTCTACAAATAGGGCATAAAATGACCTGAAGTCTCCTTCCTGGCCAGCAGGTGACCTAGAATCAGGGCGTCACACAATGTTAAGGGCCCTTAATTCTGTTAAGCAGTTGAATGAAGTCAGGATCTTGGAGGGTGAGGCAGGGATGTCAGGACAGCCTGAGCTGCCGGTGAAGCCAGCGTGCGCCTGGGTTTGCAGCTCCCACAGCCGATCTCCTTCGGGTATACCGAGCTCCCGCTGACCTTGCTGCCCACGGGCTTGGTACCCCGTCATTGGCCTGCACTTCGACCTCACCATGGGAAGAACGCACATCACCCTCCCCCACCCCACAGACACTGTAACCTCATAGGCATCACACCAGGGCCACCTCTCAGCAGGCCAGGGCACGCACTGGCCGACTCTGCACCTTGACCAGGAATCTGGGGAGACATTACCTCTTTTCTGTGGTGTTGCTCCCCCAGGAGTTCTAAGGCAGAAGCCCCAGGGATGGAGCGCATCTCTAGCATTTCCCCAGCATTTCTGGGGTTCCCGTGGCAGAGCATGGCCCAGGAATGGGGGAAAGCGGGGTGCCCCTAGATACTGACATCACCGACGTTATGTCACATCGGAAGGACAGAGGGCCCTGTGGCTAAGTGTGTGAGTCCCAAGGGTGCAGGGATTTCACACATAAATATGACACCTTTAAACTACACAAATTGGCCTGTTTTAGAAAAGCATTCCACCCAGGTCCAGACAGACTGCCCAGAACTCAGTGTGTTCTGTTTTGCCTCTTACTTTGTGGCTTAGCTGCTGTCCACAGGCTTCCGGGGTGACCACCGGTGATGCTGTCTTTTTCAGGTGTGACCCCGACAAGCAGGATGGGGAGAAAACTGGATCTTTCCAAGCTTACGGACGAAGAGGCCAAGCACGTCTGGGAAGTGGTTCAGAGGGACTTTGAACTGAGAAGGAAAGAAGAGGAAAGACTGGAGTAAGTGTGTGGGGCCGAGCTCCTCTCTCCGGCGTCCTCTGCAGTGGGCGGTGGGGGGGCCTCGCAGGGTGCCCCAGGATGGGCAGACAGCAGGAAGCATCAGTGTGGGACACGGGATGGGAAGCCAGCCGCTGGGAACCATCCCCCTTTCTGGGCTTGCCTTCCACCTAATTAAAACTAGGGGATCTGACTTTCTAACCTGCGTGTAGGTGTTCCCTGAATAGTCTTATTTCCTGTTGACCCAGCTTCAGGGTCACCTTGTCTCCTGAGCCTGGTGATGCTTCGGCCATGACATAGCAAGCTACAGGTGATAGAATAGCGGAATACCCAGAAAGCCAGAATGGAGCCGTTTTAGGACCAAGGCTGGCTTTGTCTGTCTTTCCAGAGTGCTGGGTGGCACCCATCCTCGAGTGGGCAGCCATGGGTGGAACCAACACCCTCCGCCATTATTTACCCCCCACCCCACCCCACCCCCATAACAATTAGCTGTGCCCTGTGCACCTTTATCATCCTTTCTCCGTGTCTGTGGGGGCTGGTAGTCCTATCAAGGGGACACTGGAGCAAAGATTCAGGGAGGAGGGGGGCAACAAAGCAGATTCCTGAAAGGGCACTCTGGGCAGAAGCAGAGAGCAGGTAGGAGAGGAGTGGGGTGCCAGCGTGTGGGGCCTGGCAGGCCTCTGTGGGACCCAGGCCTTCCGAGTCCCAGCCGCCGTCAAGCAGGGGTTGAGACCCGGCTTCTACTTGGTGAACCATGGGCTCCCGAGGAGCAGTCAGGTGGACTTTGAGGGCGGAGCCAGCAAGTCTGCCCACACCCGCATGCATGGGTGCCAAGGGTGACTCCAGGGTCCTGGCCTGAGTAGCTGGGAGGCTGGGTGGTCACCACCTCCCCGGGGGATGGCAACGAGGAGCAGGTTTGGGGGAACCAGGAAAGAGTTCAGACACATTGCGGTTAGGTTGTCTGTGGGACATCAGATGGACAAGTGGATGCTGCGTGTGCTGGCTGGGAGCTCAGAAAGGATTGTGGACTTTTCACCAATAGCTGGTATTTGTGTCAGCTTCCTGGAGCTGTTGTCATCACTGTAAATTTAGTGGCTTATCATGCATTCATTTCTCCTGGTTCTGGAGGTCAGAAGTCTGAGTATCAAGGTGTCAGCAGGCCTGTGATCCTTCTAGAAGCTCCAGGGAGGAATCTTTGTCTTTGCCTTCCCCAGCATCCAGGGTACCCGCACTCCCTGGCCCCTGGCCCAGCCTCTGTCCTCTGGGCAGTCAGCCTGGCACCCAGCCCTGACTCCACTTTCCCCCTCCTTGTCCCTCTGCGCCTTGTAAGGACCTGTGATGACACTGGGCCCACCCAGAAAATCCAGAGGAGCTTTCCACCTCAAGACACTTGACTTCATCCCGTCTGCACAATCCCGATATGCACGGTCCCAGGAACTAGGAATGTGCACAGTTTTCACGTGGGAGGAGCATTACTCGACTGACCCCAGAGTGTTGTCACCAGGCAGAAGGAGACCCCCCTTCAGGAGAGAGTCCAGAGCCCCCAAGGGGACAGAGAAGGACAAGCATTGAAGGGACCTCTGGGTCCCCACGCAGAACAAAGTCCCTGACAAAGGACCAGACACTAAGGGAAACAAGCATGGTGACAGCGGGGAGGGGTCCTAACGCGCCCACACTAGACCTCACACTGGAGCCCTTGGCAGGTCTGGACCTGACCCGACCTCCAAGTCCCACGCAGGGGCCAGAGCTGCCTGCCCTGCGCTCTGTCCTATCTCCCTCTGCCTCCAATGACCCCGCTTTGCCACATGCTGAAGTCCCTCCCTCTCTTTCCCTTCTTCCTATGAACACTGCAGCATCCTCTCACTCTTACCAGAACAGCTCCCCTGCCCTGGTCATGACCACTGGGCCCTGACGGGGGCCACAGTGTTCTTGCCAGCAAAACCAGCCTACCCCTCCCTCTTGACAGCACCCCCGTCCCCAGGGATGGACCAGACCCTGCCTGCAGGTAGCCCAGCTGTTGTCCACGTGTATTTTAAGTGTAAATGGAAACACGGATAAATGTGAAGGAGGGGAACCCAGCTCTCAGGGAGCAGAGGGAGGACCCCCTGGGCCAGATCGCAAGAGGCAGCCTCTGTCCCAGAGACCCGTGAGCTGGGCTGCTCCTCCTTGGTGTAGACAGCTGAAGTGGGTCTCGCAGAAACCCTTGTGCTTACTGCATGAAGGTGAGTCCCTTCTGATATCCAGCATTCCTCACTGTCATAGTCCTTGGGGCCGTTCACATTGCCAAGAGGAGCCAGGCCCAGCTGGCCTGTCGATGCTGTTGGAAACAGAAGGCTCCTACATCAATGTGAACCATGATTCCCCCTGTCCTGGGTGCAGCCTGTGGCCCAGGCCAGACCCCCAGGACAGATATGGTCAGGGTGCCCCCTTCACTCAGCAGTACCTGATGCTGTCTGCTCAGAAAAAGATAGTTCTGGAAGAGGGAGGCAAGGGTGTAGGGGGATGAGCCTGCTCTGCTGTGTCGACTGGGCCTGCCCTGTGCTTGGGGTGGGCTTGTCAAATGCCCCCTCCCAGACCAGAGGAGGCTGCCTGGGGGACATTAATGCCATGGAGTATTGTCCCACCTCTGGAAATGTGATCTGCTGAGAGGCTGTGTCGGGGAAGGGCTGTGTCACAGTAACATTGAGCCAAGGGTGGTGAAGCCCGGGGCCATTACCGTGACCAGTCCCTGTGGCACAAACAGGGATGTAGCAGGTGATACGTTTGGGAAGAAAAGAGTCATTCTGGGAGGGAGGAGGAAGGGAAGGGCTTTTATAGCTCTTACCATTTTGGATGGTTTCATTTCTCATTCACTGTACTGTTAGTTAAATATGCAACACAAACTAAAGCCATCTCTGACCATGAGGAACATTTGCTGCAGTGTCCCGCTGACCCCAGGCCGCCGCAGGACCCGGGCATGTAGTCCCGAGGCACAGGGATGGACACGATGAGTATCATGAGGTCAGGACACGTGGATTGAATTTCAACCCAGACAGGCAGCTCTGCTGGGAAGGGGCACGGCTCAACCAGCCTAAAAATAAAGACTCTGGGTTCCTGACACCAGAATTGGTTCGACAGAGCGGTTGGCTATCATGTGAGCAATCTAGTTCTCTGATCTTTGAACCAGCTGAACAGAGAAGTCATGGTCCGGTGACCACAAGCTGGTAGCCGTGACAAACTGAGCACCTTGGGAATCGCCCGGTTGGGTTTCTGAAGTCTTTGCTGTCCTCCAGAAGGGATGCCAGATGGAAGGCTTGGCTCAAGGAACCAGCCACAGCCACTGATAGAACCGAGTGAATGGGAAAACAACGGTGAAACCAAGAAACGTGTTCACTAAATGAGAAGAACTTTCCTATCCCGAATACACATCAGGAGGACACAGCATACGGGCCTGACTCGCCAGGAGCAAATTTGATGCGGAGCCATTTGCTAAATGACTACTGCATAGACCATTTGGAAAACAGACAACAACAGTATTTCTTTTAATATTTACAAGTTAACAGAAATGTGTATTAGGTGTATTTCTCCCCAGACATGGAAGGACGAGTCCACTGTAAAGGCTCCTGGGACAGAGCCCTGGGGAAAGAATCCAGCGCCTGCTGGATCAAGCTGTAGGAGCAATACACCGTCGGGTCTCCTCTGTCAAAGCACGTGACAGATGAGCTGGCCCAGGTTGCTGATACTTGGGCGGATAGACAACACAGATGCCGCTCCTCCAAATCAACTGGAAGGAGTTTTCCTAGGGTCTAGCTCCCCTAGGAAGCAGACACATAGAGTGTCAGACACACCCGAATGGGTGGCTTTCCTTGCAGGCTCTTTCAGGAAGTGGACAAGAAGGGAGGAAGCCACGCCATCTTTGCTGTAGCCCCAGGCACATAGAAATCTCTCCCTGTGGTTGGTGTGTGGGACCAGGCACCTGGGAGTGGGGTGTTCACTGTACAAAGTGTCCTATCATTCCTGGCTTCCCATCAGGACATGATGCTGCCTTCCAAAGAATCCAAAATTCAGAGATAGAGAAAATTAGGATGTTAACAACATTGGCATCCGTAAGGCGGTTTAGGGTAGATTTAACTTACTACCTGTTTCCTACCATCGAGTCCTGACTGGTGGTCTGTATAATGAGGACATGTGTCTTGCTGTAGATGAACATCGAGCCTTAAGTTGGACAGACCCTTGTGTGAGAGCACTGTCCTCTTTATGCCAAGTCTGCTACCTTGTACAGGGCCTGGGCTGTGAGCCACCCTGGGTGCTAGGGAGACAGAATGTAGGATTATTTGGGGATATCTGGGTGGCTCAGTAGGTTGAGCATCTGCCTGCGGCTCAGATCAGGATCCCAGTGTGTCCTGGGATCTGCCTGCATCTCTCCCTCTTCCCCTCCCCCTCTGCTCTCACGCTCTTGCTTTCTTAAATAAATAAATATAATCTTTAAAAAAAAAAAAAAACATAGGATTATCTCAGTGCCACAGAAGAGTGTTTGGTAGCTTGCTATTTCTGATAATTTTGTTAAATTAATAAAATAGAAATAAAAATAATTTCTTAACATGATGAAAGAGTCCCTCAAACAAGAGTCATCAAGATATATTAATGTTAGAAACAAGCAAAGGATTTCTATCATCAGCATTCATCACTGCTGATTTAGCCTTGTTCCTGATGTGCTGGCCAATGCAATTAGAGAAGATAACAAAATAAAGCCTGTGGTCATGGAGATCCATAGCTATGACCTGCAGATGTGAAAACCCAAGGTCGTTCTCTGTAAAACCAGGAAAAAAGAGAATTTTGTAGTCTGGCTAATTACAAAAGAATATAAAAAAAAATCAGGGTCCCCTTCTTAGACATCGAAAATAATCAATTAGAAGATATATAGAAAAAGATTCTATTTACAATAAAAAGATGAGGTACCCAGAAATATACATATCAGCCATGTGCAAAAACAGTATGAAGAATAACACAAAACATTATGGAGCAACATTCGAAAATGTGAAATAAATAACAGGTGACACCACGTGCTCTAGAGAACTGGAGCATCTTACTTCGGGGGAATCAGTGAACCATAACCCCGGTCAAATTCCCAAGGCACTTTGGGGAATGTGAGAAAACGGTATGGAAGAACAAAGATGTAAGATAGAACAGTTTAAATAAAATTAGTAAGAGGGGCTTTGTTCCAGGAGATAAATTATTTCAGTGCTACAGTAATTAAAGTGGTCCTTCACAGATGTCACCAATGAAACAATATGGAAAAGTCTGAAATACAGCAGTGTGTATAACAATTTCTGCTACAACAAAGGTAACATTTCATACCAGTAGGAAAGTTGGGGACTGTCTGGGGACAGTCTGGGGACAGTTGACCACCAGCAGGAGTGAGAGTTAATCTCGGATTTTTAATTGAAATGTTAAAAACATGAGCCATGTAACTAGGAATATTCCTGGGAGAGAATATGGGTAAATACGTATAGAATCTTGCAGCAAAAGAACCAACATATGGCAACGCAGGGAGAAATTAGAACAGAAACAATCAATAAGTATTGACTAAATAAATGCGTACATATATGAAATTTTGAAAAAAATTTTTAATTTTTAAAAAGAAGAAACAATATAACAGAAATGGCGAGGATTCCTATCCTTGATATATAAGGGGCTTCTTAAAATCAAAAAGATAAGTAAGTTTTCCAAATTAGAAAACCACCCAAAAAACCAATGAACTGGGAAAAGGATATGAACAGGAAATTCACCAAAGAAGAAATGCACATAATCAAGAAAAAAATGAAGAAATAACTGAAAGAATAACAAAAGAAATGATAACTAATCAAAATATATCGTTTTCACGTATTTCCAAAGATGAATGAGAATCCCAGTAGTCAGCCTGGCTGAAGAGTGTGGGTGAATGCAGGACTGAAATGAGGGATACATTAGACCTTTGCAGAGATCAGTCTGGCATAGCATAGCCAAAGCCCTACAATGGGGGCGAGCCCTTTGAGCCAGCAAGCTCTTGGCTAAAAGTCATACAAAGGAGAGAACCAAGAGAGGCTATCCCTCACAGCAAGGATCATTAAGAGTGAGGAACTAGAAAGACCCCAATGTCCAAAATTACAAGTTTTTGCCAAGTAACCAACTTTAACCATGAATTCAACAATGGATCACCTGGGGCCCATTAGAAATAAAGCTGTAGCAATAAATCTTCATGACCAGTTCACAAGATACCAAGTGGAAAAAGCAGGTGGTGAAAATGTATGGGTTTGTGGCATTTCACTTTTTTAAAAAATGCATAGAAAAGTCTAATAAGACCAGAGGCTCTGAACTCATTGACCTTTTTCTTGCTGTATTCCCCCACACTCACATCTGGGGGTCTAGTGCCTTCTGTTTCTTTGCTGATCTTCCTAGACCCCCCACCACAGTAGTCACATTCAGAGGGTCGGGGACCCCATCTGAGCTCTGCTCTGTGCGCACCCATTCCCTGAGGGTGCACACCAGCACCATGGTTCTGATGCCCCCTGAACCCACACTGCCCCATGGACCGAGGAACTGAGCTACATCTCTCTCCAGAGTGGGGACCAGTAGCCACCTGCACCTGTTAAGCCCTTGAGATGCGCCTGATACAACTGGGGAACCAACTTTGTGTTTGTTTTTCTCATTGTAACTGGCTGAAGTAACCCCGTGTGCTTTGTGGCTACCATATTGGATGTTGTGGGTCTAGACAGCAAATCCCAAATATATGACCTCAGCCAAGAACTGTCTTCTGAACCTGCAAGGCATGTAGACAAATGGCTGCTGAGCCCCTCGGCTGGGGTCTAACCGGCATCTCTAACACAGCGTGTCTAAGGCAGGTCTTGATTCCTCTAAGGTCTCCACTTCCCCATCTTGGAATCAGCCTGGTTGCTGAGGTCAAGTGCCCAGGCATCATGGTCATTTCCACTCTTTCCTTCTCATCCCACATTTCATGCCTTGATAAGCCTCATTGAGCCAGCTGTGACTCGCTGGTCACACAGAGCCACCCCAGTTCATTCCAGTCCATCTTTCTGCTGGACATCTCCCCTCCACCTCCCTGCCCTGCTGTCTTTCTCCCCATGGCCCCCAGTGACCTTTCCTCCAGGTCTCCCCATTGCACCTTCCTTCATATCACTCCCATCCCTTCTCAGACATCACCACCTCAGAGAAACCTCCCCAGATTGCTTTCTGAAATAGCCACTGTTCTCTGAATACCATATCTTTCTGCTTAGCCTGCTGGATCTCCCTCTGCAGCACTTAGGTCTGAATCTGTCTCCCCGCCCATATCTAAGCCCAGTGAGGGCTCAGTTTGGTCCCTAGCGCCCAGCCCAGTGCCTGACCACAGAAAGACTCATGGCCGTCTTCAAATGTGCACAAATGATGAATGTGCGCTTGGGGCTTTGAGTGTGTTACATCATTTACTCCCTAGACAGGCTTGCCGCTCTGCGGTTCTTATTAGCTGTGATTCCAGGACCAGACATCGAGGGTGGGCCCGCCTGTGAAGGGTGTCCAGACTGGTTAACTGTGAGACTGTGTGGGGGAGGGTTTTCTAAGTGTTCAACGTTCATCCTCATGACTCGGGTATTAAGAGGTCTTAGCTACAGAAAAGATACACGTGATTTTTTAACGTCACGTAAGTACAGACTAGCACTTCAGGAAACCTCCTTGCAGGGAACATGCACGGAAGGGCCTAGCTCTTTGACTTCCTCCATCCGGGGAAGAGCTGGGGCCCAGGACACCTGCAGCCTCACCCGACGGACGTGCACAGCAGAGAGAAAGGGGAGCCTCCGCATGGCATTTCAGAGCCTGTACTCAATGGCCAGTGTGCGGGCTGCCCCCAGGATTCGGTGAGACCCCGAGTTTGCAGTCTCCTGGGCTGCGCCCCCATCTGTGGAGGTGGCTTCTCAGCAGCCTCTGTGCTGGAAAGGACTGGGTCATCGCAAAGCGCAGGGGGAGCGGGAGCACTCAGCCCAGGCAGTGACTCATGCCCCTAGGCGAGGACAGAGCTTACTGAAATAGCACACCCTGTTTTCAAGGGCACAGCCCAAAAATCAAATATTAGCCATGCGAGCCTTCCCCAGAAAGGCAAACAGGTGGAACTGTGGGTTCGCAATCTGCAAACAGATCCGGACTCCTGAGACGCTCTCCGGAAGCTCTCCTGGCGTGAGACGTGGACAGACAAGGCTCGCCTTAGAAATGCTGCCCCAAGGGTTTTGAGGTCCCCCTAGCTGGGGGACCGCCCTGGGCCTGAGGAGCGGGCTTAGCCTGAGAGCGCTGCCCGGACTCCCACGAGACCAGGGGCCTCTGGCTCTTGCAGCAGCAGACTGGTCAGACTTGTCCTGTTGGCACACATCCTGTGGTCAGTCCCCTCCAAGTACTTCACAGAACTTTAGTGAGTTTCTGTTTCCCGTCATTATCCTTCCTGGTAATTATTCACACACTTGGGACTGTAGATCCACACACTTGCTCTTCGACTGTCCTCCTTCCATCGCGACTAACCATCCTGCTGAGTTTGGGCTCTGTGCTTTCAATAAGTTGGCATCCTGATTCTGGGACTCATCGGCCCCAGCACCGCGTTCCTGGGCTCACACCTGGGAATCGTCGCTCTGTCAGGAGCACATCTGCCGGTTATTTTCTCAGGAAGGGCACGGGCTGTGGAGTTGACGTTCGGGAATCTCTTCTGGGAGTAAGGTCTCCACTCGCCCACTCTCCTTTCAGAACTCTGGCAGAATAACGCGCCCCCAGAGACGCCCATTTCCCAACCCCCGGAATCTGTGACTGGGGCAGGTTATGTGGATGTGCCGGTAGGTGCAACGAAGGCTGCTAATCAGCCAGCCTGGATGTGGGGAGACGGTCCTGGGCCACCCAGCTGGGCTCAGGGTGATCACCACGGTGATCAAAGGAAGGGGGGAGGCAGGACAGGGCTGGGAGGGGCACCCCACCGCCTGGGCTGGCTCTGAAGGGTAGAGGAAGGGGCCTCAGGCCAGTAATATCACCCTCGGGATGCTGGAAAAAGCGAGAGAACAGATGCCACCCCACCCCCTCAGAACCTCCCGGAAGGAGTTCAGTCCTGCCAACACCTTGATCGTGGCCCCGCGACAGCCACGTCAGATGTCTGACCTCCAGAGCCATCGGGCAAAAAGGCCATGTTATTTTAAGTCATGAAATGTGTGGGCATTTGCCAGAGCAGCAACAGGAAACTGCCCTGTGCCTCCAGCTTCCTCTCTCCGCCTCGCAGAGAAGCACCTGCCTGCCAACTCGTGGCCCCACAGCGCGAGCTGGCCGCGTCCTAACCAAGTTGTGCGGGTTGTCTACCCGCCCTGCGGTCCGCCAACTCCTGATCTGAGGACCCAGCTCCTTTTCTTCTCCTGCTTGGAGAGTTTTCCTGTATTCCAGTGATCGCCGCTTCCGTGGCACAGTCAAAACTCACAGCCAACTGAGCTGTGCGGAAAAGAGCCGTTCGTTCGTTTCCCATCTGAGATTGTTCGTGGGTCCTCACAGCCTGAGCAAAAGGAGCCTTCAGCTTCCTCTCTGGTGTCTGACACTCTGCTCTCTTCCTCTGACTCTTTATGGCTTAGTCTTATCTTTCTTTTTATCGTCCCCACACCTCCTGCTTTGGGTCCTCAGGGAGACAGAGCTGCTGGGGGTCTTGGCTGTAAGCACTGCCCATGGGCTCCCTCCTGGTCCCTGAGACAGAGTGGAGGGTCAGGTCTGCTTTCAGAATGAGGACCTTGGCTCGTGAATCATCCTGGCCGGGCATTGGGAGGGGCTGGCACCCCCCACTGAGATTCCTGGTCCCCGGTGTCAGTCTCACGTTCTGTGGCTTCTCCCAAGCCCAAGACTGCCAGTCCCCGGGCTTCCCAGCACCTCATGCTGTCCTCCAGGGACAGGGTCTAAAGATCACCTAATCCAAGAGCCAGAAGCAGAAGCTATGGTCCGAGCTCATCCCTATTTCAGTGGCTGCTGGGGGACACGGGTGCGTGGCCACTGTGTGCTCCTCCCTAGCTGATCCTAGAGGATGCACCACGCACCCTGGGTCCTAGGCCATCCCCAGTACTCACACGTTTCCACCGGACTCCCCCTCCGGACTCCCAGCCTAAGAAAGGAAGAGCAAGGACACAGGGGTCTGCCCTCTTCATTTGCCCCTAGCCCCTTCCATACCCAGTTGTGGCCAAGAGGGGACCTCGCTCCCCTGTCCTATCTTGAAAGGGCATTCCTTGCACCAGACCCACCATGTCCTGCAAGGCTACTAAGCCTGTCTTGAGGAGAGCTGGCATCTCCCCTCTACTATGGGCTCTGGATGTTGGCACCCCAGGGCAAGCTGGAAGTCCACAGGCAGAGCACGGTGCTGTGGGTTTCTGATCCCAGGGTCACCCCTCTGCGGAGCTTCTGCTCCATCTGTCCCTGATTCCACCGCCCATGCCCATCCCTTCAGCCCTCTGCTCTGCATCGGCAGCCGCAAACTTGCCCCGGAATCAGCTGTTCTCAAACATGTTGGCCTCAGAGTCCCTTTACATTCTTAAATCATCGAGAACCCCAAGGGGCTTATGTTTGAATGGATTATATAAGTCAATATTTACCCTATCAGAAATTAAAACCAGGCATTTTTAAAATATTCATTGATCCATTGAAAAATAATAACAGTAAACCCCTTATACGCTAAATGGAAACAACGTTTTTATGAAACATAACTTTTTCCAAAACAAATGAGGAGACAGGCATGTTCCGTGTTTTCGGAAATCCCTTCCGTGTCTGGTGGAATAGGAGATGGTTGAATTCTCGTTTTGGCTTCTGTTTTGAATGCATTGGAATATGTTGTTTTGGCTGAAGGACTTGAAGAAAATCTAGCCTCGTGTTGATGTGTAGTTGGGAAAAGGGGGTGGGTTTGGGGTGTCTTGCCAGATGATTACAGATGCTGTGCTTTCATATTACCGGGAAACCCAGCAACTGGGGGTTTCTTAAAGTAGGTAGACAGTGAGATCTGAACGCGTATCAGTGAACCAAACTCCATTGATCTGTCCTGCACTCAGATCCCATTTTGTATCCATATGAGGTTCTGTCACACCATAAACAGTTTCCAAATGGTGACACATTTCATCATATGCCGAAAAACTCACATTGATGACCGTCACCACTGATCTCATCAGCAGCCTCTGGGTGACAGACACTATCAGGTTCATGGTAGCAGACGTAAATTTCCCAAGGTTCTTCTTCATGCTCTAAAGCTTCAGTTTTGTCATAGGCCACAAATATCGCCACTTGTTTTCCTCGCAGTGATGAGCTCACTGTGTTCATTTCTAAGAGAATGTCTGGCCAACACACAAGACAGAAGAGTTTAGCTGCCTGTTGTGCTTTTAAGTAAAAATGATGCTTCGTGAAAAAAAATTCTAGTTCATGTTAGAACTCCAGCAATTTGGCTGCCTCCTTACGTCAAGACCCCAGTCGTGCTTCAGGTTGGAACAGAAATGCTTTCAATGTGAGCTGCTCGTTTCTTCACGTGGGGTATTACAAAGACACGGCTCAAGGGTCAAGGTTAGTAAGATGAGTAACTTATTGGGGCATCAAGGACCTGCCTCTAATCAGGACATACTTCATCAAAGACATGCTCTTCTTTACCCTTGTGACAAATACCGCAGGTTGCTGGTTCGGTTTGTGCCTCAGCCTTGACCCACGCTGAAGTCCTAGCTGTTCGGCCACCATTGCTTCTCCGCCACTGGTGCAGGTGACAAGGCCAAACAAGAGAAGTAACATCTCAACATTGTTGTTAAAATAGTTTTGACCTTGTGGACCCCTTAAAAGACCTTGAGAATCTCCAGAGGTCCTTGGACCACACCTTGAGAACCCCTGTTCTAAATTGTGGTACACAGTATGTGCGGGGGTCACTCCGCCCGTCTTCCTCCCATTGTCAGTTTCCATCCCTTCCCATCTTTGTTTGGGCCATCTCTCCTCCACCTCAGTGAGCATAGCCTGTGGTCTTTCCATCTCAGCCTGGTTCCTTCTTTATTTCCTCCTCTCTCTGAATCGCAGGTAGCTCACAAGCACGCTTGTTTCAAGTCTTCTTCCGGCCCTGGCGGTCGCTCACGAACAGAGTGTTTTCTCCCTGGGGCTGACTTGAACTTAGAGCGGCATGTTGGTCTTTTGCCTGCCGATGCAGGCATCGTTGAGAGACATCTGGTCGACCCCATTTTGCAACAAGCAGAGTGTGTGCATTATTCTGCACCCCCACAACCTCCTCACCATGCAACTCCAGATCGGGGTGATTGACCCTGGAATATGTCAGCGTCCAGCTGCCACCCGCATGGCTCTTATCTCAGAGGACTTCCGGTCCCGGGATGTGGTGTGTCCTACAGGCCCCCATCCTTCTTCTTGCTGGGCTGGGGGTGTGGTTCTGCCTGGATGCAGAATAAGGGCCACTCCGCTGGGAGAGAGGCGAAGGATGGTCTCTAGATTTTCTGGCTGATCCAGACCCTGTCAAAGTGGAAATGGAGGAGGTCAAGAGACCCTCCCCACCGGGTTCCAGGTACCTGTGCTCCCAGGCTTGAAGCAAAGAGGTCAGTGCAGCTTTCTCTGTGGATGACAGTCCTCCCCCTGGACTGCGGCCGTCACGAGGCCATGTTCGCTTGGTTTTCAAAGCTGAGGCTAGAGCTTCGTTTGTGGGACCTTCCAGAGTGTTTGAGCAACAAACGGGGAGTGGGAAGTCAGAGAAGTGCAGACAAGGCCACTTAAAACCGGGCGTCCCATCCCAGAGCTTCCTAGAAGAGCTCTGGGCTGTCCCCATTGGAAACCACAGGCCCCGAGTTCCCACAAGACAGTGGCTCCCTGGGTCCGTCTGATTTTGTCACTAAGAATGGATTAAGTAGATCCCTTTGAAAACTAAAAATACTGCATTTGGCAGACATTCTCTAAAATCCAGAACAGACAGAGTGTGTCCATGACGTGGAGGGGACATTTCCCAGTCGGTTCAATTTGGTGAGCCCACCAGAAGGGTCTGGCGGGGGGTGCTGTGGTTTTCCCAGGACAGCCCAGTGCTGGATGTTTCCTGCACCAGACACCTCCCAGACGAGGCCACTACAGGCTTGCTGTGTGGGGACAAACTGGGGGGAGGTGGGCAGCTCAGCTTGCTCACCTATTAGAAGGGACCCTGAACTGTTTGCGAGGAGATACCTCCCGTCTTTGTCCCCAGGACTCTGTGGCCTCCTGGGGACAGTGCCCAACCCCCACTTGCCTGGCGTCCTCCCTCCACACAGAGCCATTAGCTCAGGCCACAAGGCAGAGCAGGGCCTCAGAGAGAGGAGCACAGCCTTGCCCTTGTGATGAGCTTTATCTCTGCCATCTCTGTGGCAGCGCTGACCAGCCGGTGAACCCCCTGGACTTCTCTCTCTTCTCTAACTTCCTCTCAAACAACTGGATTGGGCAACAGATTGGAGTTGGAAATAACCCTGTGGCCAGACCAGGTGCACCCCCAGGATCCCACCTGGCTCTGGCCCTGCTGGGATCCCCAGAGCCACCAACTTCACCCCGCTCGGAGGAACATTGGACCCCCTGGTGCTAGGGACTGCTAGACCCACCCTCATCCGGTGAAACGGGGTGCTGGAGCACAGTCTCTGAGCTCTGGGCTGCGCATCAGCAAAGCTCCGGGCTCCGTCTCCAAGCTGGGGTTCCGGACCTCTGTCCCTCCTCTCTCCGTTATGGGTTATGTGAGGTGGTGAGGACAAGCGGTGGCAACTGTCCCAGCCTGTGATTCTGAGCCCTGATAGGTCGTGGCCCTTTAGCACTGAAAGTCACGGACAGGCAGCCTGAAAGAATGTCAGATTGTGAAGAGGCACGGAAGTGTTTAAAGGCAACTTCATTTCTATAAAAATAGAGTTGTTTCCATTCCAATACCCTAACTGCACATGTCTGACCCCAAGTTGCTGGGCTTTCCCCCACTGCCCCCCGGGAGAGAGCAGGAGCATGGAGCTGGCCCTGCAGACAGTGAGGACTGCCTGCGGGTGACTTAATCTGTTTTCTGTATACGAGAAAGTTCTGTGTGTGTGTGTGTGTGTGTGTGTGTGTATGTGTTCTTGCACATCCATGCGTGCAAGCACTTAAAACCTATTGCAAAAACAAGGCGGGTGTCTCATAGATTTCTTGTTTCTGATATTTTCCCAAGGGGGTTGAAGGGCCGGATTAAGAAGGAGAGCTCCCAGAGGGAGCTGCTTGCTGACACAGCGCACCTGAATGAGACCCACTGTGCCCGCTGCCTGCAGCCCTACCGGCTCCTTGCGACCCCCAGAAGGCAATGCCTGGACTGCCACCTCTTCACCTGCCAGGACTGCGGCCATGCTCACCCGGAGGAGCAGGGCTGGCTTTGCGACCCCTGCCACCTGGCCAGGTGAGTCATGGCCCGGCATCCAAGGGACCCTGTGGGTGCCAGGGCCCGACGGGTCCCCTGGGGGGTGCTGGCTGAAGAAGGGTGGGCATGGACGCATGCCTCCCGGCGCCGTGCCTCGGCCTGAACCCCTTGTCTCTGCAGGGTTGTGAAGATTGGCTCTCTGGAGTGGTACCACCAGCACCTGAGAGCCCGCTTCAAGCGCTTTGGGAGTGCCAAAGTGATCCGTTCCCTGTGCGGACGGCTGCAGGGGGCAGGTGAGGAGCGCACCCCTCCCTGGGCTTGCTCTTTGTTCCCATGCGTGTTTCAGGTTTCAGGACCAAGTAGATCCTTTGGAACAGGTGTGTGCCCCTGTCAGGCCCTCTCGGGTGTTTTGTACGAGGTTGGCTGCTTTCTGTGGCCTCCTGGGAAGTCCTGCATGCTGACGACACCCAAACTGCTTGAAATCCTACCTTTCAAGGCTTCCTAGCAGGTTGAGAACTCGTAGCTAAGGTCTCAAACTCAGTGACTAGTCAAGTAACCAGGCGCTGGTTAATAGAACATGTTCTCCAGGCCCTTCCTCTCTGGGCGTCTGATTTGGGGCCTGGATCTTCTCTTTTCCACAAACATTCCCTGTGCATCTGATGGGCCGAGGGGTCTTCCTGCAGCTGGAGGTCTGGCCCCCGCCACAGGGCTCAAGGGTGAGAACCCCAGGGAGCAGGGCAGAAAGCCACACTGCAAAGCGTTTGAGAAACTCGACCCCAAAGGCGGCCCTGTTCACAGAGGCCACATTGGACCCCTGAAGACCTAGTATTGCTCTGGGAGGTGCCAATTCCAGGGGCCGGGCCAGCTCAGGAATCTGTGTCATATGAAAGGTTGTGGGGATTGTGAAGCCCAGCCGAGGTCCGGAGCTTCTGGAGCCAACACCAACCCGCACCTGCCGATTTCAAAGTTGTCAGAGTTGTCACCACAAGGTGGCGCTGTGGGACAATAGGAACCCTGACTCCCTGCTGCTCCCACCTCGCCCGAGTCCTGCGTCCTTGGGATGATGCCCAGTCTGTATTCTCCCCCGGGGGCACCTGGGAGCACAGTTCACTGAGTCACAGAAGGTGAGAGGAAGAAAAGTTGTGTGTGTGTTTTCCAGTAGTCAAACTGAAAAAATAGACATGATTGAAGTTACTGTTCTGAAGCCTGGCCGGCCAGGGCCGAACGCAGACTGGTCAGCTAGGGTGGGGGATGGGGGTGCAGGGGGTTCTCCCGGTGAACCTGCAGAGCAACCGGGGCGTTTCCCGAGGCCCCCACAGCAGGACGGGCAGATGCTGCCAGAGACAGCCGTCCCAGGGCCGGGAAGGAAATGAGAGGAAATGGGAGCTCAAACACGCGGTTTCGTGGGATGTCTTTCTTCCCAGCGCCTTTCCTTTGGTTCCAAGTTTACCTGACAGAGCGCAAGGCTCGCTGACATCCACAGTAAGTCCTCGGAGCTCGTTGGGCTCGTGATTTTTCCCTCCTCCCTGTGAGAGCGGCTGAGAACTGTCTTCCATGTCAGGATCAGGGACTGTCCTTCGGTCTTGCTCAAACCCTCGTCCCAAGTGGAGAGAGAGATATAAGGAGTCAGCGACCAAAAGGGGCGCAGAGCTCCTGTTCCTGTTCAGTCCTGGGGGCAGCTCCATGCTAACAGGCCACACGCACACCCACACACACATGCACACACACAGACACATGCGTGTGCCCCAGGCCTCTGGGAGCCATGCCCACATTCCCTGCACGCAGGCAGAGCTCAGCTCAGTGTCTTCTGTCTCGTGGTTTGGGGTAAGTCTCCTCAAGATTCAGTCCAGAGAATGAAAATAATCAGCCTGTCTGCCCGCTGCACGGGTCCTAGTGTGGGGGCCCGCTGCACGGGGCACTCTCAAGTACAGTAAATGCCTAGCTCGTTCACACTCGAGACCTCCCCTGACACAAAGGCACAGGGAATGAGGGCTGGGGGTGTGCAGGGGCAGCACGTGTAGGCCCAGCCCCACAGCCCACGTGCCCCCAGTGCAGGGATGTCCTCACGGCCCTTGGGGGAAAGTCGACGATCCATGCTCTAAAACCCCAGAGCTCGTTTCCTGGACCCCTCTGGAGACCTAAAGGAGAACAGGGGCCAGGTCAGTGTGAGTGGGGAAGCAGAGGGAAGAGGCTGTGACGGGGCTGCCAGGGTGCTCAGGTGAGGCAGGGAGCCTGGAGGGTGGAGGAGGGGCGGGCGCCCTGGGGCTGAGACTCACCTCCTTCCAAGCTGTGTCTGCAGACTGCAGATAAACTCATGACATGATTGTTTGAGAAAACGTGATTTTGCTCTCAGCCTCCTTCACCCACCACAAGGCCAGGGATGTGCATTACCTGAGGAGTCCCTGGATGGAGGACAAATGCCCGCTGGCATGATCCCTGACAAAACAGATGCAGAGTAGTAGTTTTCTTCTGGGGTTCGGACCAAGTCTCACTGATGCTTGGATAGGTCTTTGGAAGGCCAGCAGATGGTTTTGCCTGAATGTGTCATCGTGGGTGGATAGGTGGACACGTTTTTGCAGAATGCATGAATAAGTGGATGGATGGATAGTTGGATGGAAAGTGGATGAATGGGGGGCGCCTGGGTGGCTCAGTGGGTTAAAGCCTCTGCTTTCAGCTAGGGTCATGATCCCAGCGTCCTGGGATCGAGCCCCACATCGGGCTCTCTGCTCAGCAGGGAGCCTGCTTCCCCCCTCTCTCTCTCTGCTGCCTCTCTGTCTACTTGTGATCTCTCTCTGTGAAATAAATAAATAAAATCTTAAAAAAAAAAAGTGGATGAATGGGTAGGTGTGTGGGTGGATGGAGAATGGATGAATGGGTGGTGGGTGGATGAGTTGTAGGTAAGCAAGTGGGTGGGCAGATAGGTGGGTGAGTGGATGGGTTGTAGATGGTCGGGTTGGTTGGATAGACTGGTAGGTGGGTGGATGGGAGTGGGTAGATGGGTGGTGGGTGGGCGGTTGGATGGATGAATGGGTAGGTGGATAGGTGGGTGGGGAATGAATGGTTGGCCCCCATCTCTCCCTGGGTTGAGTCATGCGGGCATCTGTTGCAGGTGGGCCTGAGGCAAGCGCTGGCGAGGGCAGTGGAGATAGTGAGCAGACAGATGAGGATGGGGAACTGGACACAGCAGCCCAGGCCCAGTTCATTGGCAGCAAAGTAAGTCTTCCCCGGTCACCCCCACCGCTCCCCCAGCTGGAGCCTGGGGTTCTGATGTCCTAAAAACCTCAATGTTCTCCTTGACTTTACCGGTTACTGTAGCATGAGCACAGAGACCCTACCTCCCTGGCTGTGCCCGGAGAGTGTCTGAGACACCGAGCACCAAACAGGATCATGCCTTCAGCACGTGATCTCACCATAAGAAACCCCAAAGCAAACTATGGGGTGGACAGAGCCCTCAGGAAGCCCACCCGACCTGTCCAGTCTGGGTCCCAGGAGCACGCTCTGAGGTTGTGAGAGCAGGCAGGGGTCCCAGAGAGCGCCCTGCTGTCTTCCCAGATGGCCTTGGTATCCTTCAGGGAAGTGAACCTCTTTGACTCCCCTCTAAACATTTTACTTTTTTTACAGCCAGCCACGAGCCTTGCTTTTAGGTTCATTTCCATCTTCACTTATTTCGTAACATGTTTTTGGTGACAGACAAACAGAATACCCCCCGGGGTTTCTGGAGATTGGAGGGGGGAATGACAGAAGGGGAGCAGTTTGGGGCAGGGGAGACAAGGAGTTTAGTTGGAGACACCGGGAAGAAACCAGGATCCATGACATTCAGCTCTGGCCAGGTCTGGCCAGTCTATAGGGAGAAAATTGTAGATGTGCCACTCAGGGAGCAAAATACTAGCCAGTGTCTGGAATATTCCCCATATCATGCCGTTAAAGGATCAAGATTAGCATGAGGGAGGATTTCAGTAGGTGGGTGCTGTTCATCTGGACAACTTGGAGCTCTCCCCCGCCTCTGGGACCTCCCAGGGGGTGCCCCTCACCTGCCTGAACCATCCGTCCCCCCACCTCTCAAGGGAGAGAAGCATCTGTGAGCCCCAGAGGAGCCTGCCTGTGCTCCCCGCCCCCCATCCCGAGGCTGCCGCGCTCTGGCGCCTGTGTCCTCGGCACATCGGAGCAGTGTTAGGCCCCTTGGGTCCAGCAGGTGTTTCCTTCTGCTCCTCTAAGAGAGGCTAAAGAGGCAGACCTCGCAGGGGATTCCGAGCGGGGAGCCATCTGGGCCCCTTAGTGCTGCCTTGAGCTCCTTCAGGTTTGTGTCTAGGGTGGGAGGTGAGGGTGCCCCTGGGGGTGCCCGCCCTGCCCAGGACAGAGGGGTCCTGGGTCCTTGCCATCCAGCTGATGCCAACTCTGCTCCTCTTGCCCATGTCTGCACCTCAGAAAAAGCGTCTCTCTATTCACGACTTGGACTTTGAGGCCGACTCTGACGACTCAACTTGGTCTGGTAGTCACCCCCCAGATTCATCCCCAGTCCCAGCAGCCACAGACAGCCTGCAGGTCAGTGGGCTCTCGTTTCTGCCCCCGTCCTTCCCAGGATAACCTGAGCGACAGGTGCTCGGGCCCCAGGTAGGGGACGGCACTCTGGGAAGGAGTCCGATGGCCATAGCAGGCCTGATGGGCCTGATGGGCCGGGGGGATGGGGGAGGGAGTTGGGGTGCTGAGGATCTGGGATCCCACAGGATCCAGAAGCTTCACACCCTCCATCTTTGCAGAGATGGGGCTGGCCGCTTGGAAGAGTGGAGTGCAGGAGGGGAACCAAGGCTGGACAAATGAGGGGCCCCAGGGATTCGGATGGGCTGCTTGTCAGGGGAGCGGGCCAGAGGAATGCTGTCTGTCCTGGACTCGGCCTTATAGGTGCCTGGGCATCCGTCCGGCAGTTCCAGGCCTGAGCTGGGCGGGGCTGTGTCTGCCTGGGCTGATCCACAGACTGCTTCAGGGGAGAGGACAGCAGGGCAGCAAGCCAGCACCCCAGAGGTCTTTGGACAACAAGTCCTGCTCCAGCTGCAAGACCAGCCCCTGTGGCCTCTGCTTCCTGTGGTCTCCGGGCCCTGAGGACCGCTTCCTCCCTGCCCCCTCAAGCTGGAAAGGAGCTGGAGCGTGTGACTTCCAGACACCCTCAGTACCTTGTGTCCTTGGGGGCAAGGGCACAACAGAGAGAAGCTTCTGCCGGCCAGAGGAAGGGTAGAGGAGGAGGGGCTGGGGCTGCAGCTGAGGGGCCCCCCAGGGGTCCTGCCATGCTCCCGCTTACCTTTCTGGGAGTATTAGGGTATATGCAGTTAGAACAACACATTCCCCCCAAGAAAATAGCTCCCCCACCCACTTCCTCGGGGCCTCAGGCTCTAGGTGGGTCAGAGCCCTGAGCTGTCAGATGTGTTCCCTTGTACAGTGAGTGGCCCAGGGTCTCAAGACCCCCCCAGCCTTCCATGGACACATGATACAGAGTAGGCAGTAAATGGTTCTCTGCAGGATTTCTGCAAATAAAGGGACCTGAGTTGCAAGGGGCCAGAGCAGGGAGTGCCTAGCGTTTGCTCCCGTGAGGTCTGGAAACCCTCAGACTAGGATGGAAAGACCCACGTGCCAGGGAGCTGCCCTTCCTAGTAAAATCTCACGCACCCTTCAGGTCCCGTGTGCTCAAACCTTCACGGATGAACCCCGTGCCAAGGACGCCTCCCCAGAGGTCATGGTTACCCCTGGATGCCACCCCCCTCCAGAAGAGCAGACAGACAGCCTCTCCCCTGTGGGACAGGACACCCTCACTGAGCTCTGCGTCCCTGGAGAGTCCCGCAGGACAGCCCTGGGGACTGCTGCTACACCTGGTAGGTCCCTTGATGGGCTCTGCATTGGGGATTTATGCAGACACGCCGGCCGATTGATAGCAACCCCTTCCTTCACCGCCTTGTCTGGCATGTCTGGTCCTGGTAGACACCACTCCCCACCCACTCCCCCCTACCCCCAGGCTGGGCACTGCCGTCCTGACACTCAGAAGTCCCAGCATCAACAGCTCAGCTGGTCACATAGCTCGTTATCAGCTGTAGGGAGGGTACTGAGCTGGCTTGGGGTAGAGACAGGCAGGTGTCCCTGAAATGATTAGGATCACTGGTCACCTGGACCATCCATCCTGACCAAAGGACAGGTCAGGTCCAAGCCTGGGGACTGACACTGCACCTGGGGATGAACAGTACTCTTGGGGATGGATGGCGCATTTGGAATGGATGGTGCACTTGAGGTCAGATGGTGCACTTGGGGACAGATGGCGCACTTGGGGACAGACGGTGCACTTGGGGAGGGATGGTACATTTGGGGACGGATGGTGCACTTGGGATAGACGGTGCACTTGGGAATGGATAGTACACTTGGAGGAGGACGGTACTCTTGGGGATGGACAGTGCACTTGGGAATGGACGGTACTCTTGGGGACAGACGGTGCACTTGGGACAGACGGTACACTTGGGGATGGACAATGCAGGTCCCGTTTGGACACTGCTTCCCCCTGGTCCACCGCCAGCCCCCAGCTACGAATCACGAGGTCTGCAAGTGCTGAGAACTAGACTTGCTTAGTTTAATTTTGTTGTCAGACAGTGCGCTTCATAATTAAATCCTGAATTGCTGTCTTTTCCTGTGCCCTGTGGGGGTGTGGGTTCAGGAGTTCAGACACCCTAATGCAGGAGCAGATGAGATCACAGAGGCAGCCCGGTCCTCCCCCTAATAGCCCCCACGTGGCCACCGCGTGGGGCCAGCTGCTGGGAAATGTGGTTAAGGCACCTTCTGCCAGGAAATCGGTCCCCTTTCCATTTTTCCTTTTCATTATATTATAGGGAACATAATCTCATGGTCCACAGGCTGATTAGGGTGCTGGAGGCATTTGGGGAGGAACATGGGGCTTTACTTCCCCCTGAACAGTGAATAAATGAATCTGCATTGAACAGGTCATAGGATGGGGATGGACAGGGACGTCACAGACTCCCTGCCCCCCACCATGATCCCGTCCCGCGGTGAGGACACCGACGGGGCGGCAGGCGGGGAGGGAGAAGCCGAGGGGAGACCATGTCTCTGACCAACCAGCAGTTTCACTTCAACCCTGGAACAGGGAGCATCTCAAGGGACATGCTCCCGACACGCAGGGGCATCGTCTGAGGCTGGGTGGAACATGGCAAGCAGCTTGTTCCACCAGCTTAGCCACTGTGACTCAGTTTCTCCTCCCTGTGAAGAGGGCTTATGCCTGGCGTGTGGCACTATTGTAGCCACTAAACAAGATTGTAGTGTCACAAACGTATTGACTTAAAACAGCGCATCTCCATCCTGTCCGTATGGGAGGGAGTCCCAGGCACTGCCAGACTGTGTTCCCAGCATGTGGTCTCCCAAGCTGAAACCAGAGGGGCATGGGGTTGCAGTCTCGCTGGAGCTCGGGGCCCTCTCCCAAGCTCGTTCACCTGTTGGCAGGACTGTTGGCAGGACTCGCCGAACCAGTGGGGCCTGTTCCCTGTGGAGGACAGTAGCGGCCATGCACAGTGACTCCCATGCGGCCAGCCCTGACCGCCTCTCCCTCCGACTCCACCTCCCAGGGAGGGGTCTGGATCCCTGGGGAGGGACCTTCCGGTGAGGCTGTGGGGACAGTAAGGTCCCCCCAATCTGGAGCACAGGATGAGCATTTCTGGGTATGCTGGAGGTGACCCGTGCCCAAACACAGATGTGAGAAATAGCCCTCAGAGACCAGCGTGGACAGACTTTCCAGAGCCCCCACCACTCACGGACGCTGCCTGGGCCCCACATCAGCCACGCTCCGGGCACACAGTTTCGCGTGGTGGAATTTGGTGTACTGTGGTCACCCGGCTGACATGGTCCCTGCTCCTCTGGCCCCACTGAGAGTTCTGGGCAAGGTCCTGTTTCCTGAAGGTCCCATGTGAGGGCTTGCGATCTGCTCCACTCTGACCTTGATCTAAAGTTCTCTGCTCCCTCGCCTCTGGGGGCTGAAATCACTCTTCGGTTTCTGTCATCTCTCCTTTTTCTTTACTGGGAAAAGCGTGTGCACTGGCTTCCAGCCTTTTGCTCTGGATAATGCGATCCCCACTCTCACTCCAAAGGGAGGAGCGCCATCGGGAGTGAGCAGCTCCCCTCCCAGTATCTGGCCAACATGGACACCTCGGAGGACGATGGCGAGCGCCCCGGGGCTCCCCGCGCTGCCTCCCACCCTTGCGGAGGAGGAGGCCACACCCCGTCCCAGAGCCAGGTAAGGCACCTGCGAAACTTTCCTTCCTGCCGATGCTTTGGATGGAGACTTTTTAACCTTCATGCCAAGTTGCTTCGGAGAAATCAAAGCTTTCAGTGCTTTCCAGCCGCACGTTTGCCCAGGCCTGTGTAGCAGAGACGTGCGAGCAGTGTTATCCAAATGTCCGCTGTCCTGTTGGCATGAAATCCACATAATGTAGAATTCACCGTCCCGAAGTTCATGTTCACTGCACTCAGTGCATTCACAGCCTCGTGCAGCCGTCCCCCTCTGTCGGTCCCAAAACGTCACTGCCCCAGAGGGAAGCCGATCCCATCAGCCGTCACTCCCCATCCCCTCCCTCCAGCTGCGGCGGCCACCGGCCTGCTTCCCGTCTGGCGAGCGAAGTCTCCCGGCTTCGCCCGCCGTGGGCATTGCACCCAGACGGGAGCATTCACCACAAGACGTGCATGCCTGGCTTCCTGCACGCGGAGTCACGGTTTCAGGATCCGTACTGTGGCCTGTGCCAGTGCTTGGTTCTGATGAAGTTCTATAACCTAGGTGAGGTTTGGTGGGCTGAGGTCCGGAGCCGATGACCAAGAAAGAATTCTTGAGACATCTTTGGTGCAAAATGGTGGTTTATTAAAGCACAGGGACAGGACCCTTGCGCAGGAAGAGCTGCTGCCCCGGGTTGTGAGGGATGGCAGGTTATGTACCTTGCGGTTGGGGGAAGCAGAGGGGAAGGGAGGTTTCAACGGAGTTTTCATATGCTAAAGACGGCCTACAGGGATACCGGAGGCCTTGCAGCTTGATCAGTGTTGTCTTTTGGCAAGCCATTAACAGCAAGATAGTTGGGAGATTTTTGGTGAGATGTCACAATCCTGCTATCAATCGTCTTTGTTAATGAGATTTAGGTTCAGAAGAGATTTAATTATATTTACATTCTCTTCTCTCTCAGCCTCCTTCAGTTTCATTTATGGTGGGGAGGGAGACATTGGGGCTTGAGGAACGGAGTTATTTGCCTCTGGCTATTGATTTGTAAACAAAGGGAGACTCCTGTCTTGCAGGATTGTGACCTCTGCAAGTTAACTATTTGTTTATAGTTTATGACAGTCAGGGGTGCCTGAGGAATGCTACACATATTACCGAGGGGGAGCGGATGGAGAGGGGGTGCAAGGTACCAGCTTTTGCTTTGTCTTCAGCCAGCCTCCTGCTCCCTCATCAGTTCCTCTGGAGGCAGATTCTTAGCTTACACCCCATCAAGCATTCTGCCATTTACAAGAGGAGCAAATACTCCACCACGGTATGCCTTTAGTAGATGTTCCGCAGGTTTTAAGAAAATTTAACTTAACATACAAAACACCTGTTAAATGAGTGAGACTCACTCACGTTGTAGACTCTGATTTATGACCTAAATCACAAGATCCCTCTGAGTACCCCGGGTTCCCTTCCCTGAATTTAAACCATGGTCCCGCTTACAGACAGCAGAGTCAGATCTGAGCAAGTACGTTTTATTGAGGGAAAGGCCACCCCACCTTATACGAGGACAGCCTGACCACAGGCTGATGCAGACTCATGGAGACCCTGGCAAGGCCCAACTCCTACAGAGGAGATCTTAGGATTAGGGCCTTTTGTTAGTGAGCAGCCAGAGGCAGGAAACCAAGAGGAGAGCCCTGCTCTGGATGGAGTCCCGGAGACAGCTCAGCCACCGCTGGTCTCAGGCATGTGTTCAGGAGCGGGGACTGACCCAGGCTCTATTACCTGGCTCAGAGCTCCTGGGACCCTCCCCCAGGGAGACTTGAGGGGTGGGAGGTGCCCCTGGGAATTCTCCCTTCAGGGGACCCAGGGATGGAGCTCAGGCTGTTAGGTGGAAGGAATGACTGATGTTGAGCCTGTTCAGAGAAGGCGGAAAGCAGCTGGGACCCGTGCAGCTGTGCTTGGCCCCCTTCTAGACGCAGGTGGGAGGGGCCGCTCTGCAGGGAGCTCCGGCCTTCCCCAGCCCCTTAGCCTTGTGCGCACTCTGACAACCCAGGAGGAGCTTCATCTGACACAGCCCCAGTCCACACACCCCCCTAAAACTCCTGGCTGTCACTCTACCAGCACCGTCCATGGCCCTCGGTGACTAGTGGAGCTACCCAGTGGGACCCAGACTTTGCTGAACCCTCTGTCCCCAGCAGCAGAGGTGCCAGCACAGAGTGGGACTCCCAAGGGGCAGGTGGGGTGCCAGCCCCTCCCCAGTCTCAGCTGATTCAGGAAAGGTGAGAGGCTCTTCCAACTTTGATCCTCTGTCCAAGCCTCGGGAAATGGGATATGCCAAAAAAAAAAGCAGCAGACTTGTAGAAGGAGCACTTCTTCGCATGGCTTTTGAGGAATTGGTGTATGTTTTTTGTTTTAAAATTGGGCTAATGTCAGCAGAACAGAAATGTGAAGTCTCTCCCTCTCCAGAGTCCGTGCCCTGAGGCACAGCTGACTCTCTTTCCTGGAGCGCTACCCAGAAGCTTCCTACAGCCATGGGCTAGAGTTCTCTGTGCCCACCCTCTGCCTCTGGAAGAAGGGCGCTCTCCCTCTGCCCTGAGCACACCAGGGTGTGAAAGACCCTGAGAAGGTCTGCAGTGAAAGCCGTCCAGCATTCTCCACCCAGAGTGGCTCACACTTCTTGGGGCCTGGACCCTCTTTAACGGAAGAGTGAGGAAAACACTACACAGGAAAGTAACCTTTGATCAGACTATGGGTCAGCCCCTAGCAGGGCTGGGGAATGGTGATGGAGGGGCGGTGAGGCCAAGGCAGGGACCTCCCTGTGTGGCAAAGCCACAGTGGACAGAGGAACCCCAAGTCAGATGACAAGGTGATAAAGACTGGAACTGTCTGTTTTCAGTAAGTTTTTAATTTAACGACTGTAGGAACTTTCAGTAAAACACATTCCCTGACATCTAGCCAGCCCTCCTGGTACGTGCCATCCTTCCTGCCTCCTTGAATGATTCCCTATTTCATGCTCAGAGCTCGTCTCCAACTCCACCTCCCCCAGCCTCTCCCAGAGCACATGTCCCACACTTTGTGTAAAGGCCAAGTGGGCAGCAGGCCAGGTACCCTGGGGAAAACCCAGGGCAGACCATTCCAGGGGTCCCTGCAAGGGGCTGTGGGTCCTGTCACCGCTCAGCTCTTGTCTTTCCTCCAGCCCCAGATGAGAACAAGAACCCCAGTTCCTTGTCTCGGGATGCTTTTTTTTTTCACTCTGGAAGTGACATTTGACAGCAACTGTGTCAGGCACCGGTGGGTCACCCTCTTCTTCTCAGTAAGGGGGTGGGGTCTTCTGTGCCGGCCACGTGTCCTGTGCACGTGTCCCGGAAGACAGAAGCAGTCTGTGCACACTCTCAGCCAGGTATCGATCCCACCTCTCCACCCCAGGCAGCCAGACGGCGGCTCAGTTACCGGCAGTCGCTCCAAGTCCTCACCCAGCGGTGACGGTGACGTTTCTCAGCTTTTGTATTCTTCTTTGGGCAGCTTTGCCCACTCAAAGCCCTCGGTGATGTGAAGATCAAACCAATTACCTACCGAACAACGCAAACGCATCCTCTCGCTCAGCATTTCCCTTTGAAAACAGGGTGAGCTCCCGAGGAGATAATGGCAGGAAGGATGCACCTGCTGGGCTTGGAAGAAAGGAAGGATTGATTTTCTCGGGTCTGGTCTGGGCGCTAATAGACTCTGGTGACTCAGGAGAGGAGGAAGTTGTACTTTTAGTCACTTGAGGCTGTTAGCTGGTGCCTCCTGGCCCAGAGCAACCCGAGGCTCTTACCCGCTAATGACTTCTAGTTCGAGCAGCCTGGCATAATGAATTAGTGCCTTCCTGTGCCGACCAGGAGTGGCGGTGACCACAGCTACCTTACAGTAGTGACACATCATACCTTTCAGATCCAGCTGCCTCGCTTGCTGAATTTGTCATTCTTCTGTGCTCACCCTTTGCCCTCTCTTGTGGTGCCACTCCCAGATTTTACTTGGTGTTCTAGAACTCTCAGTGTCAAAACGGGCCTCACGCTCCCCTTCCCAGGTCCCATTATGGATGGTGGCCTTAGCTTTCCTTCCAGTTCTTGGGAATTTAGTGCTTCTGCGGTGTTGGGCCCCAGATTCCTGCTGGTGACAGTGGGCTCTGTCTGCCGGACACTCCCTCATCTTGGGGACCCCATTTAGGGTCGGAGGGAAGAACTGTCCTCCCATGGTAAAAGTGTCCCCAAAGGAAAGCTCAGTGTCTTGGTCACGAATGGTGGATCTTTGGCCTGGGTGGAGACAGGATCACAGGAGTGCCCCACCCTACAGACCCCGGTTCACGAGGGCCAGGACTGGCCCCAGCACAGGCACTGGGCGCGAGTAGTGGAGACTTCTCCCAGAGCCCTGTCTCTGAGCACAGTGCACACAGATGACCAGCTGAATGCCAGTCTGTTTGGTGGTCTCAGTGTCTCACAGGCTGCGAGCCCACAGATGCCGACAGAGAAGAGGAGACCCTCAGGAGGAAGCTGGAGGAGCTGACCAGCCACATAAGTGACCAGGGAGCCTCATCCGAGGAGGAGGGGAACAAGGAGGAAGAAGCAGAACTGGACAGGAGCCCCTCCATCAGGGACCTCCCGGGGGCAGGCTTGGAGGTGAGGCCGCATGACTGGGCTCAGCAGGACCTGGGCAGAGGCAAGAGCTCTTGACTCCCGGGCCAGGAGGCAAGAGCTTGTGACTTAGCCCCTTGCCCACCCCAGGCAGCCAGCCAACCTCTGGGGGGCCCTGGGCCCCAACAAGAGCTGCATGGGAGGCTTAGCCCCCAGCCGGCCAGCTAGTCCACCAGCCCCGAGTTCAGAGGAGAATACCGTAGGATGGGCCCATCTTGGGGAGCGCCCTGCCATCTCTCCTGCTGTCGTCATGCTCCATGCTTCCCTCTCCCAGGTGAGCGGGGCTGCGGGCCAGATGTACAGACAGGAAACCATCCCCGGGGACCCTCAGGACCTCGTGCAGCCCAGCAGGACCACAGACAAGAAGCTGCTGGAGCTGGAGGATAGAGTGGCTGTCACGGCCTCGGAGGTTCAGCAGGTGGAAAGTGAGGTAACACCAGTCCCAGGGGCGCGGGGTCTCCAGGCGGAATCATGGCGGGATTCTGGCAGCTGTGAACAGAGCACCAAAGCTCCAGAACAGGAGCTTGGGGTTTCCGTGGGGATTGCCCACACCACCACCCCTGTCTTCATCCCATTTACCTTGGGGAGAGGCAGGCAGGGTGTTCAGCCCTACAGGAATGATGCTGACGCTTACCCCTCCCTGTCCCAGGAGGAGGGGCCTTCTCCAGAAGCAGGCTCCAGTTTTAAGACAACCCTGGGGCTCTGGAGCAGACTCTGACCCGAAGGTCATCCTGTGAGCCCGAGTGTGGGTCCAGGACTCAAGCGTCGGGAGCCTACAAAGGTCGAAGGACAGAGCCAGGGTCTCTCAGGGACAGCCAAGATGACTGAGCTCTACTCTGCCCTCCCCCGGGGTCCCCCAGAGAAAAGAGGGTCTGCCCTTCGGGCTGCAAGGGGAGTCCGCACCCACAGCCCTTTCTCACTTCTGCTCATCAGCAGGTGTCCACCAGGAGTAAGAAGCGTGTCTCCAGAGCTGTGCGTGTTGGGGACAAGCCACCCCGAGGACTTTGCATTAGTTTATTCCTTCTTGCTCAGCAAACGATTTTCAAACTCCTGAAAGGCACAGCTGTTGCACTCTTAGATTGAGCCTTGCCTTCATGGAGTTTATGCTTTCGTGGAAGGAGATAGAGGCCAAGCCAATGACCAAGGATCAGTTCTTGAAGCCAGCCGTGCAGAGAGGGTGTGAGGGTGGCTTGGTGGAGCCCCCAGGTGGGCTGCTCAGCAAGGAATATTGCAAGGAGAAGGCAGCGCACATATGTGGAGGTCCTGGGGTGGTCTTGAACTTGGCATGTTCAGGAAGGAGCAGTGAAACCCTGAGCCTGGGGCAGAAGGAGTGAGGGGGAGAGGGTGGGAGGCAGCTGCAAGAGGAGGACAGAGTCCAGAGAGCCATTGGAGGGACCAGAACAGGGGTGATGGGGCCTTGATTCTGTTTCCAGAAATTTCCTTTGGCTACTATGGGAGCCAGGGTTGGGGGCTCATTTAAAATGATGTCAGGAAGGCAGGCTCTGCCAGACGCCAGCCAAGCCTTTGCCCGTAGTGTACGCCTGTCCCTTAGAGCTATGGTGACACTGTCCGCTGTCACTGCCCCTCCTGCCATCCCTGGGGGGGAGCCAGATTTCCCGATGCGCCTGAAAGTGTACAGAGCCCCTCTCCTCCTGCATGGGGGTGACCCGCGAGGAACAGCAGCCCCCTCCCCGACAACCATGAAGATACATGAAAATGGGTCCCCAGGAACCGCATCTGTTGGGACCCCATCTTAAAGGGACCATAAGAAAGCTGGTGAACGGGAGGCTACTCTTCCTGGACTGTGACGTCAAGCTGGCACATCAGAGTGACGTCCGTGTGTCTGTCCTTTTCCTGCAGGTTTCCAACATCAAATCCAAGATTGCCGCCTTACAGGCTGCAGGGCTCACCGTGAAGCCTTCGGGAAAGCCCCGGAGGAAATCTAACCTGCCGGTGAGTACAGGAAGCCCGGTGCCAGGCTTTGGGCCCAGAGCCCCTGCCAGAGCCACCCCTGGAGCCTGAAACCAACAGGCTGACTGGCCCCCTCCCTTCCCGCCCCACCAGCCTGGCTGGGTGTGACCGGAACAGATTCCCTGGGGACAGCAGGGAGGGGGCTGCCCCCCACCCTCCGCAGCAGGTCTGGGACCAACACTCATCCACCCAGAGTCAAGCTGGGGTCCCCAGAGCCGGTCACACCAGTGGGGTAACCTGGCAGGCAAACACAGGGTGGTCCCGGGGGAGCCCCAGGTCTGGCTGCAGGAGGTACACAGGACATTTGAACTTCAGATAAATGACGTGTCACTTTCGAGTATGAGTATATCCCCTGCGATACTTGGAACAGACTTATAAACCGTATTCATTGTTTCTGAATGTCAAAGCTAACAGGCTGTCCTGTGTGTTCCTGGGCTGAACCTGGCAGCCCAGGCCACTGGGCTGGTGAGCTGGGGGCTGACGGGCCATCCCTGAGCAACTGGCCCCATGTTTACGGAGAAAGGCCATGCCCCCGTCCTGCCGGTCCCCCTGGGGCGGGCTTCAAACAAGCCACCGTCAGGTACAGGCCTTTTCCTTGCCCCCAGATATTTCTTCCCCGGCTTGCTGAGAGACTGGACCGGAATCCTAAGGATCCGAATGCAGACCCCACGGAGGAGGTATGTGTTGTTCCAGGAGGAAGAGATCGGGGCCACTCTCTGGCAGCACAGCGCGCCGCAGGCTGACACGTGTCAGTGGGGCTGACTCGGACACACCGTGCGGCTCGGCCTGCCCCACAGGGTGGCTTCCCCAGAGGCACACACAGGGTCAAGCTTGGTGTCAGAGCATTGGTTGGGGAAATCTGGGAAAACCCAGATGGGGAACAGGAAGGTGGGACAGACGGGAGAAGGCCAGCAAGCCTCCCACCTCGGCAGACCCCACGCAAGGTATCTGTGGCTCCCAGTGACGCCCCGGGCATTGTCCTGTGTGGGGCAAGGAGGCCGCATGGACCCCCCCCCCAATGCCATCAGTCATGGACGAGGTCCGTTCTGGGCTCTTCTTCCTGGCCCCGTGCGGGCTGGCGGGCTCCAGCGGCCTGGGGACAGGCCCACCAGGGGGACGTGGGGGCCAGCTGTGGAGGCATCAGGAGCCAGCGAGCATGCGGTGTTACAGGGCCCGGGGTGTGGGGGACGGTGGCTCCGCTCACAGCATGCAGGGGATCTCCAAGGTGTAGGCCGTGTGGTTGGGGGTGAGGTTGGAGGTGCCCTCCCCAGTGCCCCCGAAAGAGCGGCGTCTGTTCCCAGTCCTGCCTGCTGCCTGATGTCCCCTCGGAGCCACAGTGAACACGCAGCACTTGCGTGTGTCGTGACAGTGACACTGGTAGCTCTTTATAGTTAAAAACAGTGCTTCTCTGAAGGCTCCTTCCATCTGAGGTTTACAGACCTGGTGAGGAAGCATTGCGGCTAACCCTGTTGTCCCAGTGAGCAGACCAAAGCTCAGAGAAGTTGACGTCCTTGACTGAGATCATGCAGACCATAAATGACAGGATAAACGATGGAGGGGTCTCAGCCCGGGCCCCCTGGCCCTGACCTCCCACCCTCTTCTGGAGGCCATGGGGCTTCCTGATGGGCTCAGGGAAGCCCAGCCCTGGAGGCCTCTCCAGCAGGCTTCCAGGTGCATCCCCCACACCAGCCAGGCAGAATACCAGGCCAGACGTGGGAAGATTTCCAAGGGAGTGAGGCCACCTGCTCATGCCCAGCAAGGCAGAACAGAGAGAGGACAATCCCATCACGGAGAGGCAGTCGGCAGGAGTGAGGGTGAAAGGAAGGCATAGGGACCAGCAGCCATGGGATTTGGGAACATGTGAGGAGCAGGTAGTCTCCCACTAACCCCGGGAGGGGCTACTGCCTCATTTTCCAGATGAGTTCAGAGAGGACACACAGTCGTCCACATCATGGGGGTGGGTGGGTGGTGCCTGGACTTGAACCCAGGTCCGTGGGGCTGAAATGTGTGCTCCCCCTGCCCTCCCGCCCGCTGCTGACAAACATAGGCATCTCTTTTATGCTCTGATATTTGGTGTTTCATTTATTGATACCGTGTATTTTAATATTGATAAAAGTTCCAATATTGCCAAAGAACAGAAGGCATTGGACGGAATTCACTAGAATCTGGAAGAATCGTGGGAAGTCCCAAGTTAGCTCCCCATGTGGCTAAGAATGACAGCAATTCATGACGCCCAGAGACGTCTTCTTTCTTCTAGGTGACAACGGCGCCCTATCTTCTCAGAAGGAAGTTCAGTAATTCCCCGAAAAGCCAAGGTAAGAGTTAGCGGCTTCACTCATCCCCGCAGGCTGGGAGATGAGCTGGAGGGTGTGGGAGTGGCCAGTCAGGGTTCTGCATTTCTGTGTCATCCCCACAACACAGCATCTCCTGCCCAGGAGCCTGAAGGGCCCTCCCCGAGCCACCACGGCCACCGGCAGGAAGCATTGCGGTGGCTGGGTGTTCTGGAATTCTCTGCACTGAGCACGCAGAGGGGGTGATGCTGGTATTCTCCATGTTTTGCGTCGTAAATGGCTCTCCGGCTTGAGCAGCTCCCAACCCCCTCAGGCAAAGCACAGAACACGGCTTAGCTTCTCTTGATGTCTCAGTAGCAACAAGGACATCAGCTTCGCTCGGGGTGAACGGGAAGGAAGGCCCGGTTGCCTTTCCCGTGGTGCTCAGCCGGGCTGCCGGGGAATCGTGTGCTGGTGCATTGCTCCCCTTGCAGCCCAATCACGGGTCGCCAGAGAGAAGCAGCCTCCTTTCCGGGTCAGGGTTTAGTCCCCCCGCTGCTCTGCCAGGCCTCTGAGCCGCTATGGCATCTCCTCTTGTCCCTGCCTCTGAGCTGTGCCCTCACAACCCCGTCATTACAGCTCTGCCCACAGCCACGGTCCCAGCGCTCAGCTTCCTCTGTGTTCCTCTTCTGCTCCTGAACAATCGTTGGCCCCCACCTGCCGGCAGAATGAGCGGGATTTCTTAGCACAGCCTTCTAGACTCTCACCTTCCAGCCCACACAGGAGCCCTGGGTGAACAAGACACGCTCACAGGCACATGTGGGCATTGATCGCTCTGTGCACACACATACCTCCGTACCTTTGCCTGGGCTGAGCCTTCTGCCCAGAGCCCTCCTCACTCCCTCTCCTACCCACCTCTGCCTTCCGAGGCCAAGTGCATTGTCTCCCCCGCAGGAGTTTCTCCACCACCTCCAGAATATTCTCCACCACCTCCTCAGAACAGGTCTCTGCACATCCCTGTTTGTGCCCAGCTCTCCTCCGTGCAGCTCCCTCTCTGCTCCCTGTAGCCGGGCAGGTCAGGCGGGAGACAGGGCAGGTCCCGAGACCTCTGAGGTGAAGCCCCCACTCAGGGCCACAAGCCACCTGCCACCTGCCAAGGGGCCGGGAGGAGGCTCCTGGAGCACATGCACCAGCGCCGGGGGGAGCTTCCAGCAAGTGCCACGGCTCCCACCCAAGTGAGGGCTCCCAGTTCCAGCGGGAGGAGCCCAGGTGAGCGCCTGGTGTCGGTCAGAGGCCGCTCACCTGGTCCCAGTTCCCCTGGAGCTGGCAGGCTTCCCAGGGGCCGAACCAGCCCAGCTGTGGCTGCTGGTCCCCACACGCCGCTCCTACCACCACAGCCAGTCTCGGCAGAACGGCTCTCAGCTGTGGACCAGACATCCATCCCCACATCGGAAGGATTCACTGCCCCATGGCTGGGATCTCTGAGTGAGCAGTTCCCTCCATAGAGTTTGGTCCACGAGCAGGAACACGTAGCAAATCCCGGCAACACGTTCTCCACCCAAAATGGAACCCCGAGCTCGTTTGCCAGCCCCCCTGTGTAAACGTGACCGTCAGCCCTCCTTTGTGGCCTCTGCTGGTTTCCATGGTGTAAACCTGTCCACGGTGGCTGATGTCAGGCTGCCTAGATGTCGCAGAACATGGGGCTGGGCAGAGGAGACGCAGCCCAGCACCCCCTGCACCCCCGCCCCGAGGAGCAGGTACGTGTCAGGCGGCCCCCCGACACCTGCCGGAGGACGAAGGCCGCTGGCTGCCCGGGCCCAGGGTTTGCTCACCTGTGGCTCACAGCTGACTAGGATGGGAGACCAAATGCCCCGCTACATGACTGAAGCCCTGGGGGGACGCCCTCTGTTCTGAGGGGCAGAGCCCCGCCCCCCTAGGCCCATGGCACATCACAGAACTGAAGGAAATGCCGTGCGTTCTGTGTTTCACTCGAGGGAGCATTTCTGCTGCCACCGTGAGATAGGGTTTTAACGCTCGCTCCAAGGCAAGGGAGAAAGAATAGCACTAAACTGTTTTCTCCTGTGCTCCCTGAAGGTAAAGACGGGACCTCCTTTCATCGGCAGTCGGCGTACCACGGGTCCCTGACACAGAGAAACCCCAACAGCAGGAAGGGGGTGGCCAACCACAGCTTTGCGGTAAGCCCGTCTCCTCCCTCCTGAGGCGTCTTGAAAGCCCTGGGGCCCCTTCTCTAGTTTCCGTGCTGGCATTAGGACTCCAGAGCAGAGAAAATGGGAGAAACTAACGAGTGAAATCAACCAAAGACTTAAAGAAAAATTGAAAACGTTTCTTAAAGATACCAGAATATACCAGTGATAGGGGTCTCCACTTACCCTGGGCTGAGTCTTGGCTTGGGGAAGGGGTCCATCCGTGACAGAGAGAGTACACTCAGGGGAGGGGACCACCCACAAGACCGTGAGGACACTCAGGGGAGGGGACCGTCCATGAGAGAGAGGACACAGGGGAGGGGACAGCGCACGAGGCAGTGAGGACACTCTCCTCAGCCCCAGCAGCTCACCCGTGCAGTAAAGCTAATTCAGCAAACCACGTGTGCCGATGTTGGGGTCAAGGCTGTCCCCAGGGGCCATGGGAGAGAGCGCTCTGCAGAACACCTGGGCTGGCAGCCCCTCACGAGAACCCGGAAAGGCTCCCGCTCCCCTGCGTGGACGCTGCCTGTCCAACAGCGCCTCACACCTGTGGCTCTGTGACAGCTCAGAAGAGGTCATCTCTGGGGACCTCGAGGTCATGCCCATGTCCTATAGATGGGCTTGATGACTCGGGGCCAGTGGCTGCAGGCAAGGCCCAAACGCCCTTGACCCCAGTGGCTGTCCACTCCCACAGGCGCTGCATTCTCTCCGCAAACTCCATTTTTAAAAGGGTTTCCGAGCATCTCACACTAGGGACGCACGAAGGTGGCGAAAGGCTGTTCCTAACTGTGTGAGCTTATACTGGCAGACGGGGAGGGGTGGCTCGCCGTCTTTAGGTCACCCCAACAAGGGGACGAGGACATGTGTAGGGGTTGCTGGGGAAGGGTAGAGGTGCCTGCGGGCCTGACAGAGGGCTGGTGACCGTTAGTAAGAAACTGGCCAACAGGGACTTGAAAGTCTAAATGCTTTCAAGTTCGAAAATACCTCCCTGGGTTTCAGAGCCTTAAGTTTTCAGATACTTTCTATCTATACACCCCCTCTGATGAGGGGCAGGTGCCTCTGACCCAGCATCACAGCTGGGGGAGCAGAGGCAGAG
The DNA here is from genome assembly GCF_002288905.1 of Enhydra lutris kenyoni. Classification (NCBI taxonomy): domain Eukaryota; kingdom Metazoa; phylum Chordata; class Mammalia; order Carnivora; family Mustelidae; genus Enhydra; species Enhydra lutris. The sequence goes on from NW_019154085.1 coordinate 44,454,619, forward strand.
ACACTGTGCAGAAGCCCCATGGGGACTGACCAGCACCTTCTGACCAGTGTGTACATGTGTCTGTGTTGCTGTGTGCATTCATGTGTATGTGTGTGTACAAGTGCACGTCTGTGTTTGTGTGCCCCTGTGTCTGCGTGTGTGCACCCTCCTATGTATACACACTCATATGTCTATGTACGGGCCCACTTGTGTCTGCCTGTGTGGACACATTCCTTTCTGTGTGTGCATGTCCACATATGTCTCTCTGTGTGTGTGCACTCCTGTGTGTGCACCCTTGTATGTCTGCGTGCGTGCCCATGTGTCTGTGCATGTGCACACGCTCATGTCTGTGTTGCTGGGTGCACTCCTGTGTGTGTGCAACATGTGTACATCTGTGCATGCCCATGTGTCTGTGCGTGTGCACACTCATATGTTTGTTGCTGTGTGTACTCCTGTGTGTGCACACGTGTACATCTGTGTGTGTGCCCCGTGTCTGTGTGTGTGCACACTTTCATGTCTGTGTGTGCATGCCCACGTGTGTCTCTGTGCATGTGTACATGCCTGTGCATGTGCACACTCATTTATCTGTGTGTGCTTGCCCACATATATGTCTGTGTGCACACCCATCTGTGCACAACTATGTGCGTGTGTATTTGTGCTCCACAGAAACCTGTGATGACCTACCAGCCCTGAAGGGGGAAGTTTGTTGGAACAAGATGAAGCAACCCAGGGGCCCTGCCTTCACTTCCCCTCTGCTCACCATCCCGTCCCTCCAATCTGCCCCGTGCTCCGTGGTGCACATGGTCCAGGAGAGACAGGACACAACACCGTCCACAAGGGAACTCCATCTGCGAGGGGACAGCTTTCCCAGACCCTCTGCTCCTCACTCACGTTCACGGACAACCTCTGCCCCACCCTTGCTGGCCTGCTCTGATCCATGAGAAACATCTAAACTGACATGTTTTTTCTTTAGGACGGTGTTAAACTTTTTGAAGGATACAAGAAGAATGTTCTCGGTGTGATCTTTTAGCCCTTTCCCTGCTGGCTCGGTGCTGCACCCTCTGTGTGTTCCCCACACAGTGTCAGAGCACAGGCAGGTGCTCTGTGTGTTTCTGTGTGCACGTGTGTGTGCACGCATGCAAGGAAATCGGGTATCAAGATGAATGACTGAACTCATGGCCAGCTGGCCTCACCGAGCCTCTCACAGCTATTCTGTGGGTCCCCTGTGGTTCACAGACCAGGAGAAATTCCTCTGTGGTCAAGGGCAGCATGAGCACGGGGCAGCAGGTGGGCCTCTGACCTATGTCCAGGGCAGATGCAGAGGACCTGTGGGAGAGGCGGATGCTGGAGCCCTGGGCAGGTATGCGAGAGGCTGGGGGCTGGCCCGGGGCTGCCACTGCTGTGGTGACATTCAGCGGGACAGAGGGCCAGGGGCAGTCAGGGATGCCTGCCGGCCACCTCCAGCCACCTGCCATCCATACTGTCCTGAGCTCAAAGTCCTTCTCCATCTGGGACAGTCTGGCATTTGCTGTCACTTCTGGGTGTCTATGTGGCTTCTCCAGTTTTCAGAGGAGCCCGCTGCGACCCTTGGGGCTGCCTTGGAGCAGTAACTGTAATTGGAAACACCCCCCCCCAAAACTGAGCAGCGGTACATGCTTCACAGGGACTCATGTGTTTAATCCTTAGATTAAATTTAGGCCCATTTTGTAGAGGAGGACACAGCCCTGAGTGTGAGGCTCCTCTCCTGCAGCGAGAAGCTACCATGTGATCCTCTGTTACTTTCTAAAGTGACTTTGGGCCAGCTTTGACATTTCTCTCTTAAATTGCCTGGTGTTTGTGTTCAAATGAAATGGGAACCGGAAGCAGATGGAGAAGTGGTACCCGGAGCCTTGGCTAGCGAGCCTGTCTTCTGCCTTGACGCTGGACAGAGCCCCACCCCACCACCACGCAGACCCTGTACCGCAAGCTTGGCACGTTCACTGAGCCCAAAACACAGCCAGCGCAGAGGAGACGCCATCCCTGGCCTGGCCCACTGGGTTCAGGAATCAGCTTCTGGGTCGATCCGAACAACCAGGCTACAGGTTGTGCTGGACCTGTAGAAAAGACGGATCTGATGCCCCTTCCCGGGTTGGAAGCTGCTGAAATACATAGCTCCTGACTCACTGCTCAGTGATGGAAAGGTTCTTACAAATGAAAGGGGATCAGTTTCTTTTTTGGCACACCTCTCCTTATTCCCAAAGTAAGCTAAAGTCACTGTGAGTTACAGGAGTCAGAGAGACAGCCCACTGGCCCTGGTGTGTCCCTGAGTGTTGATGGAATAAGACAGTGGGTCCCTCATCCTACTTGCCTCCCAGCCCCCCATTAGCCGCGTTCCTCCACTGCTAATTTGAGTGCTGACAACCTCAAACTCAAACGTACCAGTCTCCTCTGTCAGAGTGGCCTTCTCGGGTCTGTGAATTGTCCCTGCGCCCGTCAGGTGGAGCAAGCATTCGTGCCCTCGGCGGCCCCGCAGAGCACCCCCACAGTGCAGGAGGCCCCGGGATTGGTGCTGATCTGGCACGTCCTCAGCAAGGTTGCCTGGGACCAAGTCTCTTTCCCCGCCCCCTGCATGGGTCCCTCAAGCCCCCTGGATGCCGGAGCGCCTTTCCATGTCCACTGAGCTCCCTGCCTTCGGGCACCTGTGGGCTGGAAGTGTGGCCAGTACCACCCCAGAGACCAGCCATCACCTCCCCTGGCATCTCCACGCCGCCCTTCCAGCTGAACAGGGTCTCGCCCCCCGGCCGCTCACTGTGCCCACTTGTGTGCACTCCAGCCCTCCGGGGCTCGTCCCGTATTCCTCTCCTTCACACCACACTCTGTCAGGAGAACCTGGCTCTGTGGAATGTTCCACGCGGTTCTTTCCATGACATCCGAATACTGCTGCTCACAGACACGTCGGCCCACCTTTTGATAAAGCTGCTGAGTCTCCGACCGTCACGTGACTCAGTACTGTCTACGCGCACACATGTTGGTGACCCGCGGCTTGTTGCTCTGCGGAGACCTTGTCTGTGACTTATGAACCTGCAACCCCGGGGAGCACTGGCCGCTCCAGCTACCGTCCTGTGGGGACAGCCCAGGGCGTCAGGAGGGTCACCAGGCGCCCCACTGCCCAGATCCTCTGGCCTTCCCAACAAGCCCCTGGGAACCTCGAGAGGCCTGTCGGTTTGAGGGACCTCATCCAAGGCAGGCCAGCCCCTCCTCTTTTCTCCAAAGCCCCCTGCTCCTGCTCCACCTGAGGACACCCACCCCGTGGTGAAGGCCTGGCTCCGCCAGTCTGGCCATATCCATAAGCTTCCTTGTTGTCTGTGTTGTTTTTGTGCTACAACAACAGAGCTGAATATTTGCCGTCCAACCCCCTCCGGGGGAATGGCGACTCCTGGCCTCTGTCCCCGACTTCTGCAGCAGGGCTGGCGAGGGCAAGGGCAGCACACCAGTCTCTCTCGAGTCTGGCCACCACCACCGCCGCCCAACCGCCTGCGCTCTTGGCCACCCTCCACCCCTGCACTGCCTGCCCCCTGTGTGTTCGGAGAGAGACCTGTCGCCCCACGCTAGCGCACAGTCTAGGCAAACACTGAAGACATTACAGCTTGGGTAGGTGATGGCAGCCAGCCCAGATCTCGACGGGCCCCGGGGCTGCTCTAACCAGTCATCATAGTCTGGGCTTCTTCAGACCAGAGGTTGACTCTCTGACTGTGCTGGAGGCCGGAAGTCCAGAATCTGTGTCCACAGGGCCCCGCTCCCTCCAGAAGCTCCAGGACAGACTCCCTTCTCTGCCCTTTCCAGCCTCGGGGGCTCCCGCAGTCCTGAGCCAGCAGCCCTGTCCTCACAGGGCCCTCTGTGTCTGTCTCCGGTCTCGCTCCACCCTCCTCTCATGGGGATGCTTATCATTGCATGTAGGACCCATCTCGATTACCCAGCGTGGTCTTCTCATCTGGAGATCCTTCCCCTAATTACAAGGACCTTTTTCCCAAATAAGGTGGCATTCTCAGGTTCCAGGAGCTAGGAGGAGAGTTTGAGGAGACCCCGTTCCACCCACTCCAGCTAAGTGGGGAAATCCATTCTAATCCGCAGCTGATGGAGTGAAACCCTCCATGCAGACCCTCAAAGAGAGCACAGAGCCGGCAGAAGGAGCCCTGCACCCTCGCAGGGGAGCAGCCTCCTCCCCCGCCTCCCAGGGAGCCCCGGGGCCCGGCACACACTTCACTTCTGAGCGTAGCAGCAAGCTCGGGCAGCCGGCCTCCCTCTCTGCCCTGTCCTGCAGCACAGCCATGCTGCCCCTGCCCTCCCAGCCCCAGGGCCCCATGGACACCCCACCCCCCAGTGCCTGTCCTTCCTCACCCAGTAGCAGACTTAGCCCTTCCTGCCACCATCAAGGCCTGAACACCCGTTTTGTGCAAGTAAACCTCCGGTTCCACCAGTTTAGAGAAGAGAGATGGGGGCCCAAGGCACAGACTGGCCCTGGCCAGACACCCCAGAGCCCAGCCTGTGTTGACATAGCAGAAAGCTTCAGGAACAATGGCTGTGCGCATGTGACCTCGCCAAGCGGTAACTTGGGGGCCCGAGCACAGGAAAATCCCACACCTGTGGGGTCCTCAGCAGTCGGGGTTCCACCCAGAAATGGACACAGAGCCACTGTGCTGCCAGTGTTCAGGGGGCTATTGGGCATGAGCGACCATCTTCCCCAAGGCAGTGGCCTGTGGGTAGCCCAAGGCATGCATGTGATCAGCGTTCCCCAGGCAGAGAGAGGAGAGGCTCCCCAGGGCTGTGATGGTCATAATTTCAAAGGGCCCCCAAGCCGCCCATTCTGTGACAGCCTTTCCAGGGCTCACACTACTGCTCACATGCCAAGGTTATATCCCTGGCTCACGGGAGGGCTTCCTTGGGAATAAAAAAAAAAAGAGGAAAAACGTCATGAGGAGCTAAAGGCACAGACCTCCTGAAGATCCCTCGGAGTTTCAAGTAAGCTTGGAGCAGGCAGCCAGAGGCACTCTGCCCAGGTCACCTCGTGTCTGACCCATTGTGGTCCAGGCCCAGGTACCCAGAGCGTGCCCGGGGGTCAGTGTTCTTCCACCACAGTGACAGAGCAAGGCACAATTCTGTAGGTCTCTGCAGCACGGAGTGGAAACACCCACTTCACAGGGGCTGGATAACCCACCCCAAAGCCACGCTAAAACTCTTTTGTGCTTGCTTTCTGATCCCCAGGCTCTTGGCATCCAGCACGTGGGCCAGCCATGGGACCTTTAAGCAGGCCCACAATGCCCATAACATCAGAGCTGTTTTTGCACAGAATTATTATGACCTATGAGCTGTCTATGTGTTTTGTTGAGAAGAAAACAGAAAATGGAGACCAGCTAAAGCAACAAGAATAGTCAGCGTCATCTCTCATCCAGCAAGCATGCCCATCCCTCCAGACATCCATCTGGATGTTCACATTCAATTTAAAACTACAGGTGACTTCCCTGGCAAGGAGGTGAAGCCCGTCCCAGATGTTACCCCACAGCTGTGGCTTCTCAGGAAAGAGCCAGCTCCAGACAGAAGGGCTTTACTCCCTCCTGCTGCCCAGATTCCCCTGCAGTTGTCCCCAGTGAAGTCCACCCAGAGAGAGACTTGCTCAGAATCCCAAGGCAAGGGTCATACTGGATAAAGGAGCATTTGACTACATCCCTGCAAACACAGCAGTCTGTGATGGTCAAATTTATGTACCAGCTTGGCTAGGTCATGGTGCCCTGATATTTGACTAAACACCAGTCTAGATGTTGCTGTGACAATATTTTTTAGGTGTGATTAACATTTACAATTAGTGGCCTTCCAGTAAAGGAGATTCTCCTCTTAGTGTAGGTGGGCCTCGTCTAATCAGGTGAAGGCCTTTGGGGAGAAAGTTTTCCCAAGAGGGAATTCTGCCCGAGGACTGCCTTTCAACTCCAGCTGCAACATTATCTCTTCCATGGGTCCCCAGCCTGTAATCCTGCCTTGTAGATTTCAGACTTGCCAGCCCCACAATCACATGAACCAGTTTCTTACATCTCTACACACACACACACACACACACACACACACACACACACACACACACTATTGGTGCCAATTCTCTGGAGAAAACTGACTCATGCACAGTTCCCACATAAGAGCTGTGTCTAATAGTTTCCACGCTGGAAACTTAGAAACCCTTTGGGTGGGAGTCATGTATAAACGTTGGAGAACACCATTTCCGTTGATCACAATATTATGCCAAGTTCCCAGAGCCACTGCCCCTTGGGGCAGGAAGATGCTCCCACCACTGCTCATCTCTCACTAAAACTTGATCTCAGCTCTCAGGGACTTTGCTTCCCACATGACACATTCTCGGGGACTTTGCTTCTTATATGACACATACTTGAGAAATGACTTTCTGACTTAAAGATGAGTCCTTTAAAATGTTCTCAAGAATTTGGATTTGCAGTGGACAGAAGATATGAACAGACATTTCTCCAAAGAAGACATACACATGGCCGACAGACACAGGAAAAAATGCTTAACATCACTTGGCGTCAGAGAAATACAAATCAAAATCACAATGAGATAGCACCTCATACCAGTCAGAATGGCTAAATTTAAGAAGTCAGGAAAAAATATACGGTGGCGAGGATGCAGAGAAAGGGGAACCCTCTTATAATATTGGTGGGAATGCAAGGTGGTGCAGCCACTCTGGAAAACAGCATGGAGGTTCCTCAAAAAGTTGAAAATAGAGCTACCCTACAAACTAGCAATTGCACTACTGGTTATTTACCCTAAATATACAAATGTAGTGATCTGAAGGGGCACATGCACCCAAATGTTTATAGCAGCCATGTCCACAATAGCCAAACTATGGAAAGAGCCTACATGTCCATCGTTGGATGAATAGATAAAGAAGATATGGTATATACATGCAATGGAATATTACTCAGCCATCAAAAAGAATGAAATCTTACCATTTGCAATGATGTGGATGGAACTAGAGGATATTATGATGAGTGAAATAAGCCAGTCAGAGAAAGACAATTATCATATGGTTTCATTCATATGTGGAATTTAAGAAACAAAACACAGGAACATAGGAGAAGAGAAGGAAAAGTAAAATAAGATGAAACAAGAGAGGGAGATAAACCATAAGAAACTCTTAGTTCTTGAGAACAAGCTGAGGGTTGCTGAAGAGGAGGTGGGTGGAGGGATGGGGTCACTGGGGGATGGGCAGGCAAGGGCACAGGTGATGGAACGAGCACTGGGTGTTATATGCTTCTGATGAATCCCTGATGTCTACCTCTGAAACTAATAATACACTACATGTGAATTAAATTGATTTTAAATTTAAAATTTTTCAAAAAAAGAGTTTGGATTTTCAGAAGCCTTCTATATCAGAAGCAGCTTGGTCGCTGACGGAAAACCCACCCCCCACCAACCACCACAGCCACCCTGCTGCTCGGACTCCGGTGACTCCCTGTCCCCGAGGCCACCTCTTTCCCATCAGACTGTGCATGTCTTTCTGGGCCTCCAGAAGGACCCCATGTTTAAGACACACAGGCCAAAGCCACAAGACTAGCTGCTTCAAGAAATAAGCACCAGGAAGAAGTATTTCGTCAGTCACTCTTAACACTTATGGAGCACCGCTTCTGTCTCCTGGAGCTGCTTCACACAGCGCTACGAGCCAGGTGGCTGAGGACAGCTGAGATGGACTCTCTCCCAGTTTGGGAGGCTGGAAGTCCAAGTTCGAGGTGCTCACAGTGCTGGTTCCTTCCGGAAGCTCCAAGGGAGAAGCCATGTCATCCTCTGCCCCAGCTCCTGGTGGCTGCTGCCACCTGGGCTTGTGGCCACGTCACTCCCATCTCTAACTCTGTCCTCACGTCACCTTCCCCAAGTGTGTCTCCATGTGTCTGTCCTCTTCTTAGAAGGACCCCAGTGACTGCATTCAGGGCCCACCTTACCCCAGCATGACATCATCTTAATTTGATTACATCCGCAAAGACCTTATTTCCAAATAAGGTCGCATCCTGAGGTCCCTGGTGGACATGAATTTTGAAGGGACACTATTTGACCCATTGCACCATTATGGTCCCAAATCCAGGCCCCAAAACAGCCACCCATCATCACATTTCGCTGCGTGTGCCTGGACATCCACCTTGTTAGAGGTAAAAGTTCAAAGATCTCAAAAGAAGCCAGTTCACTCCAAAAAGTGGGGTCCCTTTGATCATGCCAACATGAAGAACAAGGAGGGATGAGTCCCTCAGGAGGATCTCTTCAACGTGGGGCTCCTTTCATTGCAAGGAGCAGAACCCACTCAAACCGGCCCAAGTGAGAGAGAGAGTGTGTGTGGGACTCGTGGCACTTTCCTGCAGGACAGTGGGGACCCAAGACCCAGCCTCAGGAAGGGCAGGGCCAGGGAAGGCTCCAGGGCAACCATGCCCTTGTGGACTCTCTGAGATGTCCCTTGTGACCGTGAACCCCCAGCGGCCTCTGCAGTCCCAATCCTGACTGTCCCCTGCTGTGGTCATAGTTCATAGTTGCAGACCCAAAGAGACAGCATGCACAGGGCTGTGAGCCTCCCAGGTGCTGGCCAACCTTGGGTGGGGCTGCGGGATGGAGAGCAGAAGCCCCCCACTCGACCAGCAGCGGGACACTGATCCCACACATGGGTCGCCACGGCCTCCCGCATTTGGACTACAGAAACCAGACCGCGGTCTCTCCACCAGGGTCTGAGGGCCCCTCTCTATACTTCATCAGGAGCCACACCTGCAATGAGTCATCTGCCTGCTGGAAATACAGGGGGCAGCTGACCGCCGCCCAGGGGCCCAGTCCAGCCCACAGCCCAGTTTTGTTAGACTCCCTACCGGAGCCCAGCCGCCCACGGTCATGGCCGGGTCACCTGTGGCCGCAGCAGAGATGCCGGCCCACAGAGCTGATAAGATCTGCCGACCCCTGACAGAACACAGAGTGCCCAGGTGGGCGAGGGCCAGGACCGTGGATGGCTTTGAACTCTGTGTGCCGGGCAGTTCAAGGACGGGAGGGCAGGTGGGAGCGAGCCGCAATGCCTGTGCTGCCTCCCAGCCCTGCTGCTGGCCGTCACCTGCTGGAGGGCCCCCACAATGGCAAGGCGCCAGTGCCACACTGGGACAAAGCCACTTAGCTGAAAGGGGAGGATTCACTGTCCGACACACTCACAAGCACGTGCATGCACACACGTACGCTTGACCATGTGTGTTTAAGTACAAGCATGTGCACACATGCATGCGTACACATGGACAAACACACATGTACACACGTGCCTATACGTGCACGTACGCACGCCTAGACACATACATGTGCACGTGCATGTGTGCACACGGGCAAACACACGTGCTCCCACGGCTCCTCTCTTGCACTGGGGGCCCTGGGACTGCGCACACATCTGTGGGGATGGCCAGACGACCCCCCCAGACAGGACCACACCACAGGAGAGAGTGTCCTGTGTCACTATCACTACTCTTCACCACGAGCACCAGCAGCTTTTGACCACGGATGACGCAGAAATTCTGGTAGAATCCAGTCTTGGTGTCCTTACCCTGCAGCCCAGGGCAGAAGACCCCGCCCACCCTCCCCCTCCATGCTCCTTACGCTGCCCTGCCCCTGCTGTGTCCCAGTACTCCCAATCTCCAGGGAGCCAGAGAACCTTCACTGCCGGGAATGGCAGCTTCGGGGCAAGGGAGAAGTGCGTGGGACGGACACCCTGAGGGTCATGTGCACCCTGAAGCTTTCGCTAGAAGTCTGACAGAGGCATGAAGTGGGGGGTTGTCCCCCCACGCTCACCCAAGGGGAGCCACCAGGAGGCCTCTTCCCCAGAAGGGGCTCCTGGCCACTCCTGCCACAGCGCACACGACCTTCACGTCCTCTGTAATGATTCCGAATACGAAGTTAGCTTCCTCAGTCCCAGTTAGGTCGTAGAGTATCACGCAGCTATTTTAAAGCTATTCTCTTCACAACTCGAGAGCCTGTTGAAGGGAAGCAGCGAGATTCAAAATGCAGACATCCAGGGAATATACCCTGACAATGGGCAGGGAGACGCCCCCATAGAAGGAGACACATCACGTGTGCTGAAGGACTCACTTCCTCCACGGGACTGGTGCTTGTTTCCCCTCATTTCCGACACATGCTGAATTCTTCCAAAATGTATATAAATTGCTTTTATAATAAAAAACAAATTTGTTTATTATTGTACAATAAAAATTAACTTACTTGTTTTAGAACAGTAACGAACTTGCTAGTTCTACACCTCAATCATGAAGACTATGGAAGGCCTAGGAGAAAGCATCTTGGGCATAACGGAAACAAGACAAAGGTGGTCTGCGTGTCACCGGCGGGGACAGAGGGCAGGTGCCGGGCGGGGACGGGCTAGGCTGGGGGGCTCGAGCCACCATGCTGCGTTCACAGCGGGCCCTACGGGCGCAGGGGACTCTGCCGTCAGCCCAGGGGCCAGCATGAAGAAGGAAGGCTAATGTGTTTTAAAACCACTCGACCCAAATGCAATTATATGACAGGAAGGGACAAATCATGTAGCTAATGAGTTTTTTTTATAAAAAAATAGAAGACAGAAAAGGAAAAGCGCAGACTCTGTCCTGATGCCGCCCTGGGAGGGAGGGGGAGGTGCAGGGGGCACCTGGGGGGTGGGTTGCCTCCTCCTCGGGTTATAAAAGGGGGTGAGCTGGCTCTGTCTGGGTCACCACCGAGCCGCAGCACCCTCGCCGCCACCCTCGTAGGGACCTGTGGTGAGTAGCTCTCGCGCTGTTTCTCTGGGCTCCTTCCCGCTCACTATTCTCCCTGGCAGGCTGGAGGTTGCTCCCTGAGTCAGGGGGTGGTGTGTCTGTGGGCCACCAGATTGCCCAGAGGCCCTCACACTCAAGCATGGTCCGCAGTGGAGACAAAAGGCAAATTGTCCCGTGCAACTCCTCTGGGAATACAGACCGGGAAGCCCAAAGGATCAGCAGCAAAAATCTCTAGCCGGCAGAGAAGCAGGTCCTTTGGGACTGGGAGCTGGGTGCTGCCAACCTCTCCAATGCCAATCACTTGGCGTGGGTCCTGCCCAGAGGAACAAGAAACAGCCCAGCCGGTCTGGTTTGTTCCTCTGCTTCCTGGTGATACCGCTAGTTCCTCCGGACTGGGGACCCCAACACTGCCCAGTGTGTGACACCCCAATGGGCCTCTGAAATGGAGAGAGGTGGTCATTTTAAATAGCTCAGACCATGAGCACTCTCCATGGGGCTCGGACAGGCTGGAAAGTCAAGGTCAGCAGAGGGGGTCCTCCCTGGAGCAAAGGGGGCTCCCAGCCGTCTTCCAAGTGCCAAGGATGTAGGTGCCTGCAGGCGGGGCACCAGGTCAGCCTGACGGATGCCCCTTAGGTAGGTCAACGCCTCCACTCCGGAGGGTGAACAAGGACTTTCTGAATGCCTCTGGTGCCCACAGCCCTCTGGTGCTGCCATGCCCCATGCGTGGTAGGGGTCCTGCTGCATGAGAGCAGGTCCCACCTGCTGGAGACACAGCAGGTGGCATCTGGGATTATGATGAGGGTGAATGCACTTGGAAAGGACAGAGGACAGACTCCCCTGCATCTCCTGGCTGCTGCCTGCCCTCTGGGGGGTGTCCGGAGGTCCTGGGCTGAGCAAGGGAAAGAAGCCTGCACCGGGGTCCCAGTCCACGAGAGGCAGAGGCACGACACACCTCACCTCTGGCCGTGTCTGAGGTGGGCAAGTTGCCCCCACACCTCTGCAGTGACCCTGAGCTCCTTGGGACCAGACCCCCCACAGCCTACTCACCTCTGCCCTCCCTGCCTGGGTGCACGACATGCACAGCGGTACAGAGACCTCCCATCCTTCCAGTTCCCTAACACAGATGGACAGAAAGACCAAGGCAGGTCCAACACAGCCCATCACTCTGCACCCACTTTTATACACCTCCCGGATCCTTCCCACAACAGAGGGTCGGTGCAAACCTAGGCCTGTCAGAGGCTGACACACACATGATGGCCTCAGGTAACTCTCTCTGGACAGAGGAGACAAGGAGGTCCCAGGGAGGGTGACAGATTTCACAAAGAGTTGGGTTTGTCTGCTAGGTATGTGCCCAGGACCTCACAAAGAGTTGGGTTTGTCTGCTAGGTATGTGCCCAGGACCACCCCAGCACCGATCGGAGTGTGCAATGCAGTGTTGCCCCACACACGTGCACTCACATGTGCACACACTCCCATGCACACTGGCTCACAGGCACACACAACTCCATGCACACCGGTCCATATGCACTCATTCGTGCACATACTCCTATGCACACCAGCACAAATGCACTCCTAACACCTTGTGTGTGCACACACACACTCACATGTGCACACTCACGCACAGTTGAATGCCGTGCACTCACGTGTGTACACACATTTGTGCACACAGACACACACAGTGCTCACATTATCTAGGGCAGCTACCTTGGTGAGCACACACCTGCACGTGTGCCTAACATCACTCTGGTCTTCCGCCCCAGGTTGCGCCCTCCTGTGTGGGATCCCACCTCCATCGGGGCCTGAGTGAGGAGCAGGGGGGATGAAGGCTTTGCAGACTTGGCTGCTGTGCCTGCTGCTGCTGTGCCTGGCTCTGAAAGGGGCTGCCGGCCAAGCCCACCAGCATTCCATGGAGATCCGCAGTGAGTGCCTAGGACACCCAGATTTAGCCTCCCTCACCTGCCACCACCGCTCCCCGGACAAGGGACCGTGGCTGGGGCCTGGTCACCTCCTAACCAGGGGTCCCGGCATCGCTAGGTGCCTCAGCTCTGGAAGGGGTGTAGCCTGCTGTTCACCAGGCTTTTCCGCAGAGAGGCCCTGTCACCGGCTCTCCGGCACCCCAGCCCTTGCACAGCACACAGTGGAGGGGGTCGCTTCCTGCCCCCGAGGGTGGCCTGGGCCAGAGTTGGCCTTTCCTACCCCTGGCCCAAGTACCTGGGTGGGGGAGTAGGGGTTGCTGGTGAGTTTGAATTCCCATTTCCCAAAGCTTCCCACTGTCCAGCACTGGCTTCGTCACACCCTCTGGGTGTCCCTGCTACACAGGTGGTCCCAGCATGGCCTGGGCAGGTGGACAGCCGTGAGCTGGGGACCCTGGGGGAGCACTGCATGTGTGCACTGGACCCTGCCACCCAGGGGAGTGCACGGCGTACGCGTGCCGTAAACACAGCACCCACACCCATGTGCGGCCCTCACCCTTTCCTTCCCAGCCCCGGACATCGACCCCGCCTGGTACACGGGCCGCAGAATCAGGCCCGTGGGACGCTTCGGCCGGAGGAGAGCAGCCCTGAGGGACGTGGCGATGCCCAGCCTCTGGCGACAGTCCGCCTGCTTCCCCCTGCAAGGAGGTGCCGAGCCCGCCCGGGATGGGTGACAGCCCAGCCCACAGAGGAATAATTGTGAAGCCGTCCCCCCGCATTCCCCACTCCACAGGCTACTTCCCCTCCAGTCCTAATAAAAGCAGCTGGCCTTGCTTAGACGTGTCTTTGTGGTAGCCATGTGGGAGCTGTTTGTCCTCATGGCACGTTTGCTTGAAAGGACACTCAGAGCCCAGCAGCCCAGAGGTGCCATGACTTGCCTGAAGGCACCCCACACTGAGTAAGGGAGCTGGGGCCTTCTGGGGTCACCTGCAACCTATTGCATGTGTGCCCTCCACCTGGGCCGCTCTGAGTGGCTGCCTAGGCTGTGCACTGCACCACCCCATGCAGGAGGCCCCGGGGAGAGGGCAGCACAGCCCCTCAGCCTGACCTGTCCCTCTCCAAGCCCAGTCCCTTTTACCTCCTTTCTGAGTACTCCGAGGAGAAAGAGAAGGATGAGCTGCTTGTTTCAAACTCAACCAAGATGTCCCTATGTCCTGCCTCCGGCCGGGCAATGGAAGCCAGCCCTTCCCTCTGAGACTCAGTTTCCACATCTAAACACCCTGGGGCAGTAACACCCGTCTCATTCGACAGCTCAGGCAGGCATAGCACATGTTTGCTGGCCAACCCTGTGTACGTTCAATGTAGACCCCTTCCCCATGGCCCTCTCCAACCCAGCATGAGGGAAGGAGAGCAGTGGGGACAGGCTTATCCAGTTACTTCCACACCCAAAGCACATGGGCCTCTGCTTTCACCCTGCTCGCAGGGTCTCAGGAACCCACCCTGACCACAGGACTTCAGTCGGGCCATACTCAGGAGGCCCCAGAGCAAGCCTGCAGGACCCCAGACCCCGGCTGTCCCTGCTCCCATTCAAGAAAGGGGCGTCCATGGCTCCCCAGACATGGAGAGGAGGCAGAGCTGCCCCACCTCCCCAGCCACAGGGAGACCCCAGGGAGGGCAGAGGTCAGCTCTCCCAAGGATGAGCCCCTGCTACGTGGGCACCTCCCCAGGGTGCAGTGAGCACAGGGATGGGAGGGGCGAGGACTGCACCGAAGGCAGGCAGGTGCTGGCCCAGGCCTAGAAGAGTGAGCAGCCAGGAGAACAGTCTGGCACGTCCTCAGACAGTTACACATCGAGTCACCATATGGCCCACAGCGCTTCCAGGTACGTCCCCAGAAGAAGTGAGAACAGGTGTTCAAACAAATGTTTATACAGAAATGTTCACAGCGGCACAATTCACAAGAGGCAGAAAGGTAGAAACACCAAATACCCAGCCAGGGATGAACAGATAAACAAAACGTGGTCCGGCCACCATGGATTATGATTGGGCCATAAAAAGGGACGGAATTGGACTGAATGCTCCAGTTTGGGTCCTTGAAAACGTGATGCTAGATGGAAAAAGCCAGACACAAAAACCCACATCCTGCAAGATCCAATCTACATGAAAATTTGCAGAAAAGAGTCATCGCCAGTTGTCAAGGTGACTGCTTAATGGGATGAAAATGCCTTGGAACCGGACTCAGGTGGTGGCTGCAGAACAGTTTCAATGGGCTAATACCACTGAATTGCACACTTTCTCAGAGAAGAGTTCACAGTTCAGGGTGAAGCTCAGACAGGACAACACAAGGGCGTGAGTCTGGGCAGCTCCAGACTCCGGCACCTCTTCTGTGTCCCAGAGGGAGGAAGGGGCGGGAGGTTGTATGTTTCCTACAACTTATCATGAAAGTTTTCAAACATACAAGGAAGTTCAAAACGTAGCCTAAAGAGCATCCACACACCCTCCACTTAGTTTCAACCACTATTACCGCATTTCTCTCTCTCTCTTTCTCTCTCTCTCTCTCCCCCTTCCCATTTGGAAGTAAGTTGTAGACATCGTGACATTTCCCCTAGATGTTTCCATATGTTCCTCCTCAAAATAAGGAGGGTCTCCTGCATAACCATAAAATTATTGTCCCTGATTCATTTTTTAATAATTCTGTAATATCATCTAATTTCTAGTCCATATTCAAAAAATCCCCAGGGCCAGAAAGTCTTGGCTGTCTTGTTTTTCTTTCTTTTTTTTTTTGAAACCAGGTTGCAACCTAAATCCACTGTTGCTATTAGGCATTGCTCCTTAGTCTGTCATGACATGGACATTTACAAGAGCCCAGACGCGTTATCCTGTGAAATGATATGGGAGGTGATGTGTGGATTGTTCCCCAGAGGGTGGTTACCTTGTTCATGTTCCGTCCCCGCATTTCCTGTGGTCTGAGAGGGAAAGGCAGGGCCTCAGTCTGATGGGTTACTCACCGGGGACACCAGGGCTCTGTGTCCCTTCTGTCCCGCATCATCTGATGGACAGTCCAGGCCCCACTCGGACAGATGCTGGGGCCAACCCTCCCATGGAGGAGGATCTCAGCTATAGGGGGTCTTCTGTCCCTCACTGTGTGCTTGAGGCAGCAGCCAGTTTACCCAGAGCCCCCAGCCAAGGATCTAAGCACCCAGTGAACATCCCCGCTGGGAGCCCATGTCCTCCCCAGCGCGTTGCACCAGGAAGATTCTCCAATTCCTTCCACATTTATTACCATATTCTTCTAAAGGAGGTATCTCTCTCTCTCTCTCTCTCTGTTCAACACTTACAAAGAATTTTTGGGTGCTCAGATTGTCCTCAGTTTGGCCAGTGGGAGCTCCAGGAAGAGGATAAAAGGAGCCCGACGCGGGCCCTGAACTCACAACTCTTAGATCAAGACCTGAGCTGAGATCAAGAGTCGGACGCGGGTGGCTCAATGGACTGAGCCCCCGGGCACCCTGGGAATACATTTTGGAAGAAGAAGAATGGATCCGAGTCAGGTCCTCTGGGCCGTTAAAAAAAAAAAAAAATGCAAACATTTGAAGATCTAATTGGCTTTATTAAGCTATTCATGAATGGGGCCACATCCAGTCTTGCCAGTAGTGAGAGGTTCTGTCAAGGTGCAGAGAAGGAAAGGTGTTGAAAGGCAGAGAGAAGGCTCCTTTTGTCTTACAGAGTTTATTAGCCTTGTTGAGGTGAGGTTGCCCTGGTAGGGGAAAAAGGGTTTCTCAGAGGATTGCCTCCAGGAAATTCCAGTGCGGCAGGCTGAAGGTCACATTCCAGAGAGAGCAGAAACTGCGGTTGGGTTGAGGATGAAATCTGGCTTTACTGATGCCTTAATTTCAGCGGCTCCTTGGGCCTGGGGTTTTCTTTCTGACCATGGGAAGGGGACCCTTCCAATGGGGTTGGAGGAGACACCTCCCACAGAAGCAGAAGACAGAGAAGGGGTAAGGTTACAGGCCGGTGGGCAGGGTTCCTCCGAGGGGCCCCGTCTCAACCCCCGGAGCCTCCTGCCCCCACCACCTACAAGGGGGCACACACCTCCCCCAGCTCCAGAGAGGACCCAGGTACAGACCCAGGCTGAGCGGGGCAGGAGCAGCTTTCCCGTGGCAGGCGGACAGGGGCCTTCCAGGCTGACCCCCATGGGACTCGAGGCCAATGCAGACCTCTTCTCCCAGGAGTCTTCATGGGGAATGCATCTCTCTGCGTGCTCCACACCCACTGCCTACCCTACCCCCCATCACAGGTTCCAGGATGGAGCCGACATGAGGTGGGCAAAGCATGGCACAGAGACCCTTCCAGAATCCCCTGTCTGTTGTGATGGAGGCTGGTTTTGGAGGGCCTGCCTTTCCTTTAGGTCTCGGGGGGAAGGAATAGTTTCTATCCTCTTGCTGGACACACGTTGGTTGAGCCCCTGGCATGTGTCTGATGTTGCCAGGCACCGAGCACCCCGCAGAAGGAAAAACAGAGCCCTTGGCCTCGGGGCATTGCCTATCTTGCCAGAATATTAGGTTCACCGGGGAGTTGAAACGCCCTGGGCGCAAGCTCCCTGGAGACCCATGAAACCAGGGCAGGTGGTGATGGGCCAGGGGTGCTGCCGAAGGAGGCTCCCAGGTGATTCTAATGCAGGGTTGAGCCACCTGCCTGGTGGGGCGGAGGAGAGGGTGAGGAGCCATCACATCCAGAGCGATGGGGAACCTGAGCTCCAGAAGCACAAGGCACCCCATCCAGTGTAGGGGCACGGAGAGGGATGCCTGGTGGAAATCCGTTCAAGGATATGTTCTAGCAATAAATTCTAGCACAGCGATACGAACTTGACAAAACGGGAGGGAAAGAGGCATAGATATGTGGGCATCCTACACACATCATCCTTATTTCCCCCACTTCCTGTTGCCTCAATCAACTCACAGGAAATTTCTCTGAAAGCCTGGCATTTAGCAGAGCAAAGGCGGGGACCCTGGGCCCTTGAGCCCCAGGGTTTGTCCTGAGTGATGCTGGAGCGCCACCTAGTGGCCAGGGGTGACCTCAGCCTCCTGCCGCCTCCAAGGTGGGACCCACCAGGTGGGCACTGGGGGTCCAGGGCCTGCTGCAGCCAGGAGGGGAGGGGAGCACTAGACACAGCCTGGCACCCCGGGGACTCACCCCCACGTACTGCATCTACATGGGAATAATATGAAACAGAGTGCGGCTTGACTACTGTCAGAAACTGTCACCAATGAAATTGTTTAAGGAGCAAAATAGAGTGAGTGGAAATCTGGGTAACAGGCCCTGTCAGACGCTTTTATTTCTGTATTTATCCTTTAGCTTTTCTCAAGCATGACAAGAGACGCCTTGGGAAACCTGCATTTGTCTGGGAAGACATACCATGATCTTGAGGTTGGAATGTAGGGGGTCCTATGCCTGCAGGATGGGGGAGGGACCAGGGGCCAGAACGTAGGAGGGAGCCTTTTTGGGAGCCCTGACCTTTGGCAGGATACAGCCACACTGAGACGACCCCAGCTGGACGGGTCCTAGCCAATGCTGGGGTGTGTCCTGATCAGTTCAGGACTCCCTGCCCGCTGGGCCCCAAGCAAAGGTCCAGGCCCTTGGCTGGGATGATAGGCCTGTGGCAGGGTGGACACGAGCAGAGAACCAGTGCAGAGGAGCCCCTAGAAACGCTGGCTCACCCCTCATGGATGCCAAGAGTTCAGAGTAAGCGTGAAAGGATGCTTTACCCCTGTCCTGCTGTTGATCCTCCCCGCGATACAGCGAAAGCAGCCTTTTCAGGTGGACCGCAGTGTCTTAGCGTTTACAATTTCAGACTTGCTTATCCCAGTCCCCGGGGCAAGGATAAAAACCAACAGCGCCTCTCCACCTCACAAAACAGCGCACCTTCTGAAATACCCCCAACTTGACATCAGGGCTAACCTCCCCAAAAGACCATCTGGTCCTCCCCCTGGAGGCAGGCAGTAATGGGGTGAACGCACGATATGTCAGCCCTGGAGAAGTGTCCTGCGGCCCCGAGCCACAGTCTGGGCCTGGGCCCACCTCCTCATTCACTCGGGACAAGCCCTCCTAGAACACGCACCATCACAAACCCCAGCCTTGCAAACGGCGACACCAGCTCAGAGAAAGCGGCTGGATGTCTGCAGACATACGGGCAGCTCCGCTCACACCACGAGCTAGAAATCTGTGTCCTCAGGCTCCCTGGGCACAAGCATCACCGGCTGAACTCAGAGCCAGGAGAAGAGAGGGTGGAGGGGCCGGTCCCCCACCTCCAACCCCGCCCCAGCTGTCCCGTTAGATGCCATCCCTCCTGGGGCCACCGCCCCGAGATGTAGGAAGTGGACGCAGCCCCATGATCTTCCTGGCACTGTCACCCCCATGCGGGCCTGTCCCCTCCTCCCCCAACTCCCAGAACCAGGCGGGCCCAGCCCCAGATAGACAGTGAGACTGCAGAGGGGACAGCCATCCGGGCCAGGGCGGGAGCACCTGGCCCGGGCATCAGGTATCAATGTCAGGGGGTGGGGGGGAGGCCAACACCACTTCCCATCAATGAAAATTGAACAAACCTTTTCTGAAACATTAAAGAGAAAAGGAAAAGCGTTTTCTTGGAACCCAAGTGGAGGCCGCTGCCCAGGACACACAACCTTCACAAAGGAGAGCGTGCTCCCAGGAAGAAACGTTCAGCACAGGCTCATATATGTCTTCTGCATAAAGAGTTACAAATCATCGCGACAAAGGACATTCCAGAAAGTTACAGATTTTTATCTTGGTTTTAGTGTGTGCCAGGTTATAGGACTTTAATCTTCCAGGAACCAGGGAGGTGTTTCCTTTCCCTTATCTTTATGTTTAGAATGTTCCTTGTGGGTTTTTTTCCCGTGAGGGCGATGCACAGTGTGTGCTCGGGGCAGAAATGCAGCCCAAGCTTTGGAAAGGTTTTGCCGAGTCACTTTGACCTTGGTAAGTATTAAAGCACAGCTTCCCTGGGAGCCCAGGAGCAGGGCCCACAAATGCTAAAAGGTGAACGTTCTCTGTATCTGCCCTAGAAGCCCTCTAGCCCCGGATCTTCTCCTGAATGATTCCCGCCGGCTCTGGGAAGTGGGAACACTGGTGGATGCCAGCTTCCAGAACCTCTGGGACTCAGGGAACAAGCCTGTTTGATGGCGACTCAGATCCTTGGTGGAGGCAGTGGCTCTCCGTGCTGAGCCTCCTGGCCTGGGGGGCATCCTCCCCAGGCCCCCCACCCTAACGTGGCTGCTGCTAGTGGGGGCAGCATCTGGCCTGCCCGGCAGATGCCCCATTCAGAGCCAGCCCTGCATCTCCACGCTGCTGCCGTCCCTCCTTCTTCTCTTCTCTCTGCAGGAGCTCCCAGGCTGCGAAGGGCAGAGGAGAGTGGTCTGGGAGAAAGCCCACCAGGCTGTCCCAGGTCCCACCCTCCCTGACATTTACGCAGAGCCACCAAGTTCGGGCCCCTGGAGACACTCTGCTGGGTCCCGGGATACCAGAAAGGAGAGCCAAGAAGCAAAGCCAGAGCTGAGCCCCAACCCCACCCAGGCTCTCCTGGGGGCTCCACCACTCACCTACAGCGTTGAAGACCTCGGTCACCTGGTGGTTTAGTTTGGCTGAGGCCTCCATGAACAGCAGCCTCTTGCTCTCCGCAAACTCTTTCCCTTCCTGCCGGAAAAAGCAACAAAATTCCCACACTGGTTACAAAACACACTTTCCTAGGAATACTGGGCTGCCTTCAAAGACCCAAGAACCAGTGAGGGTTCCTCCGTTCTGGGTCGTGGTGCTCCTGGAGGGGCCCAGGGCTGGGGAGGTGGGAGGAGGGTGGTGGGGAGGCAGGGAGGTACTCGCCCCTCCATGAGGGCCCCACACCCCAGCAGAGCCCCAGCACCAGCTTCCCCTGGTGGCTCCCTGCCCTCACGTCTCCCCTCTGGCACCTGGGGGCTCTGACATGGGGGAAAAACCAAGTGAGAAGGCAGGAAATATGGAAGGGAAGCAGGCAGAGCTCCTGGGGGGGTGGGGAGCACATCTAAGCCCTGATTCTGGGGGTCCCTCCTGGCTTTCCCCCCAGGGTAGCACTGCAGTGAGTGATACGTAAGTGTGCTAGTGCAAAACTGTTGAGATCCGAGAAAGATGAATACTTCGTACTATTGTAGGAATATCCACTTTCTGATTGGATTCAATGTTTATGCGAAACTTTAGCATTCGGGAAGACTGGGAGTGGGGGCTTGGGGGGGTCGGGACAGACAGGACCTTTTTGTAGTACTTTTGCAATGCTTTCTGTAATTCTGAAATTACTTGAAAATGAGAGCCAAAAAATTCATCTGAAATCTGTGTTCCCCTTGTCCCTGCCTTGGCCAAAGCACCCGACATCGTCCCCATGGCTGGATGCCCGTGTCCCTGGCACCTGGACCTCCAGGTGTAGACTCAAGGTCCAGCTGTGCTTAGTGGGAGCTCAGAATAAAGAAAAGGTCAGGGGGTGGCCCAGAGCCCCGGGTGGTCAGTGGGGTCTACAGCCCTGGCCTCAGGGTGTCCGTTAGTGTGAGCTCTAAGCCAGGAGGCCTCCCTGCACAGGCAGAACGGGCTCAGCCCAGGGCAGGGGTGCCGCCGCCTGAGGCCCCTCGCTCCCCCAGAGCTCAGCTGCCTGCCTCCCAGCAATCTCACCACCCAGGGCCTGGTCTCCCCAACTAACTTGGCCTGACCTTGCCCCCAAATACTCTTTCCTCAAATCACCCATCACGCCCTGGCCCCTAGCTTCTCAAAATCCTCTGAGGACTCCTTGTTGCCCCCCAAATACTGCCCTCCCTTAACACCACACACTGGGATCCCTGCTTCTGAGCCCACAAGCCTTCTCATCACCGCCTTCCCCTCCTGGCGGCATCAGCCAACCCACTACAGCGAGCACCCTGCCTTTCCCTCTGCCAGCCATACTCCACTCGTCCCGTCTGCCCGTCCGCTCCTAGACCCTTCCCTCATACACACACCTACACACCTTCCTATGCACACATATGCTTGGCCTGCACACACACCCTGCAGGCACGGACCCACGCACACACCCCTCGCTCACTGCCTGCCGTCTCACAGCGCTCTACGGGCATCCCCAAGGCTTCTATCCCACCTTGGGTTGCTTTACAAAGCTTTGGCTTTCTTCTAGTCTATCCCTCCCTCAGTTGCTAGCAAGGAAATTTGGACTTAATTTATTGAGCACAAAGAAAAAGATCTGAAAACCCACCAAAGGGAACACAGGAGAGCAGGGCAGGAAGGGCGTGGGTTCCTCACAACCCTGGCTGAGCCAGCGGGTCCCTGCAGGCTGGCAGCATGGCATGTCCCCGCTCCTGGGACACAGGATGCAGGGCCGACCTGCCACCAGCTCGCCGCGGAGCTGGCCTCCCCACGCCTGGGGAAGCACCATCTCTAGACCTGATGTCTCCAGGAGAGCCCCAAAATCTTTGTCCCAAAGGGAAAGTCAAGCGGGAAGCATATGTGTTTGTGCATGTGTGATCAAGCGTGTGTGACATGTGTGCGTGTGGTGTGTGTGTGAGTGGGCGGGTGACGGAGTGAAGGCTGCAGGTATGTTTTGGGGTCACTCTCTTTGCCCCTCAGGGAACAAAACGACACTGTCAGGGCTACCTGGAACGTCACCTCCCGCTGCTCGCCGAGGTCCGTCTTGTTCCCAACCAGCATCACCACCACCTCCCCTGGGGGGGACTCCCTCTCTAGGTCCTTCAGCCACTGCTGAGCCTTGCTGAAGGAATCCTGACAAAGGGGAAAACACATCAGAACAAACCCCGTGGATGGTTCCACCGGCTATCCTGGCAAAGAGCAGGCAGAGGCGGGCGGCCGTCCTGTTAAAAGGCGTATGATCCCATTGGCCATATGACAGCCCCCACCCCCGCCCCGCACATAGCCCCTCCCCCCACCACTGAGCTGCTCAGGTGGGCAGCCTCCCACGCTGCAGCCCGTGGCATCGTTCTTGCCCCCAGCCCACCCCACCCACAGACTCTGCACTCTTCCTGCTCACCTGCCCTCAGCCACCTCCCTGCCCCGCCCCACCCCAATCCCAACATGCTAATCCCCACTTTCCTCCCTTTTTGCAGGAAGCACCCCCTACCCCAGGCTGAGTCAGGTGCACCCCCCCCCATCAGCTCCCACAGATCCCTGCCCTCCCTCCTCCGGCTCTAAGTACCTGCTGACTCGTACGTACTCAGCATCTACCCAGACAACACCCTGCAGATGTACAGCCAGGGGCCGTCAGCTCTTTCCACGACACACCCCTCACCAGTGCCGTGGGCCCCCAAGGCATCAGGAGTGAAGATGGGGGTGCTCTATGCAGGGGTTCTGAGAGGACCGTGGAGGGGCACGAATTCAACCATGCAGTAGCAGGAGCAGGGGTTATCAGCGAGGGCTTCCTGGAGGAAGTGACAGACTTTCACAGAAGTGCTGCCCACTGGCTGTGGTGGTTTTACCATAAAGCACCAGCATGGGCTGGTCACAGGAAGCCTTCAGAAGAGAGTATCCTGGGGCACCTGGGTGGCTCAGTGGGTTAAAGCCTTTGCCTTCGGCTCAGGTCATGGTCCCGGTGTCCTGGGATCGAGCCCCACATCGGGCTCTCTGCTCTGCGGGGAGCCTGCTTCCACCTCTCTCTCTCTGTCTGCCTCTCTGCCTACTTGTGATCTCTGTCTGTCAAATAAATAAATAAAATCTTTAAAAAAAAAAAAAAAGAAAAGAGTATCCTTGCGCCTGGGAGAACAGAAGACAGATGTCTTGCAAAGGAAGGTGAGAACGTGTTCGAGGCGAGCCTCACCTTCCTGGTGATGTCATACACCAGAAGCGCAGCGTTGGCGCCCCGAAAGTACAGGTGGCAGATGCTGTGGTACTTCTCCTGGCCAGCTGTGTCCCAGATCTCAAACTTCAGAGACTTGGAGCCCAAGTCCACCACCTTCGTGAAGAATGCACCTGAAACAGAAGCCCGGGGTGGGGGGCTTTGTAAGACATGGTCTTTAGAGCCCGGGCTGTGCCACTGAGGCAGGATGCAGACAGAGCTGTGGGGGGACAATTCACCCTGCTAGGAACAGAAGCTAAGGGATGAGTCTGGGCTGAGATCATGATTCTTTGGCATAAGACTCCAACTCCGGGGGGCTCCTAACAGAACCCACCCACCCCGGTGTCCGCCTGTTCATCCTGCCCTTCGCTGCACAGCCACAAATCTGAAGTCAGATAAAACCTCCTAGAGGCCATGTCCTATCCTATCCCCCAAAGTGATGGTCTTAGGAGGTGAGGCCTCTGGGGCATAATCAGAGTTAGATGAGGTCAGGAGGATGGGGCTCCCACTGTGGGATCAGTGCCTTTATAGGAAGAGACAGAGAACCCTTGATCTCTCTTTCCCTCTTCCTCCCTCCCTCTCTCTCTCTCTCCCTCTCTGTCTCTCCCACCCTTCTAAATCTCAGTGCCCTCTTCTTCACCACGAGCCAACAGTGCCCCCTTCCCACAGTGGGTGTCAAACCACAAGAAAAGAGAGGAGAGCAGGGTCTGTGCCTGGAGCTCCCCTTCCTTTGCCTGCCCTGGGCTCTCCCTGATTCACAGGGTAGGATGGTGGCCTTCTGTCCACATCCTTCTATCATGTACAATCACATTCCTGAACTTGATTTTGGTTGTTCCCTAAAACCTGCCACTGGCAGGTTCCCCACAGGAAACACCTTCGGGTCAGCCTCCCCAATTCAGCAACCCTAGCTCCCCATCTGCTCCTTCTCCGCTTTATAAATGATGGCTGCTGGTCGAGCTCCAATCCACGTGCACCCCAACAAACTTGCAGGGAGGGCTTTCAGTCCCAGCGATGATAAGGCACGAGTGATGGGGTGTTTACAGAGAGGAGAACCTTAACTCCCCCAGAGAGAGACATGAGGTTCCTCCAGGGCCCTGGACTCCTCTCCAGGGCAAACTTCCTCCCCAGACCCATGGAGCCCTTGGCTCCAATCAGGGAAAGAGCCCACATTAATTATCTCTCTTGTTCAGAAACCCACTGACCACACTTTCTACATCGTCACAGCTAAAGCCAGGAAGAATAATTGATATTGGCCTCCAGGTTGGGGGTGGGGTGGGATTGGGCCAAGAACCAGGAATTTTTCCGTTTCTAGAATACGTAGCTGGAGGCGACACATGGGCACATTTTCACGGGGCCTCGGGCGGACTGAGCTGGGCCGCCTGGTGCACTTACACATCGTGGTCCCGTCACAGCACAGACCGAGTCTCCTGCCTCCTCTGGTCCCACCACAGACTTCAGCACTGGCACCCCAGCAACAGCCCTGCCCTGGTCTCGCCTCCATCCTCTGGGGACATGGGGGGAAGGGGTGCGGCTCCTGCAGGCAGGTGAGCTGTGCAGCGCCCCCATCTGCACAGCGAAGGGCGTAAGAATGACAGACTGCCCTTCCCCCACCTTACTGTATTGCCCCAGATTATAAAGTATCTCTGTAAACGTCGACCTGAGGAACGAGGTGGTGCTCTGTCTGGTTTTAATGTCAACAAATAGCTGATTCTGCTCATTGAAGCCTCTTGGCCACATTTGCCTTCCTTGGACAGAGTATCAGTGGGGTCAGGGTTGAAGGGAACCTGAAATTTTTTTCTTTTTTTTGCATTTCAATAGAACTAGCTTTATTATTATTATATTATTATTATTATTATTTTAAACAAAAGAAATGGTCTAAAAGTAAATGCAGATATGTACCAAGGGATGGACATGACCTGGTACTTACAGAGGAGCTGCTGTGTCATAAATGAAAACAGAATGTTAGGAGAAAAATGGTATTTCAGGTGCTGTCTGCTTGAATAATCTGGAGATGCATGTTAACTGAAAGAAGGTGCTGTGCCAAGCAATCAGCGGGAATAAGGGCCAGGATGGTGACAAGGCTGAACGAGGGCTGTCTTTCCCTCCCACACAGGAAATGGCGACCCACCAGTAAATACGCACACCAGCACTAGATGTCACCATTGCTCCAAAAGATGTCACTAAGACAGCAGGGCTAGCACCAGGAAGCAGGGAGAATTCCGGGGCTGTGACCAGTTGGGACTCCAGTATGAGGGCTCTGTGGGGAGCCCAGTGGGGCTTCGGGAGCTCCCCGTGGTTCAAGCCCCCAGCGCCCCCCCCATAGTACTCCCCCTTGGAGCTGCCCCGCCTCCCCTGCTAGGCACTCTCCGGCAGTGGGACGCGGTTGGGGGGGGTGGCTGTGGGGCTTTTCGGGTCTCCCCTCAGTAGGCTGACCCCCAAGGGCCTGTGCTCCCTTGAAATTCCCACTCTCATTCTGCTTTGGGGACATGAGCGTTCCAGCTGTCTCAGGGCAAGACCCGGAAGACCCCGTCCAGCCAGGGGACAGACAGACAATGGAAGCATCTGCCTTCGGAGGGCTTTTGTACAACACAGACTACACAGACATAACTGAAAGGAGGGATCGTATTCCATCACCTCGTTTGAAGTGGGAAGATCGACCTTTATGATAACATACAATGATGTACTAATTATAATGGCATGAGAACTAATAAATCCTGTAGAATATAATATACAGATAAACATCATAGTATAATAACAAATAAAATCATTAACTGCCCTTCTTTATTTATTTTTATAACAATGTAGCCACTGTGACAGCAACCTCCACAGGTTGTGGTGTCATAAAGCATGTGAAGTCAGCTCTGAGATTTAAGGGTCAGGAAGTTCTAGTCCCGTGGTAGGCAGCTGCTTGAATAAACAATTGCCAGACCCAGCTGGAGGCTCGCGGCTCCATGGCGCCTGTCTGGTGGTTTCTGGTGTCTGGTGGTACGCACACGTACACACTCCAGGGACAGTGGGAAGGAAACAAAGACCCGAAGCACCAGCCCCAAGGCAGAGGCAGGGTCCTGAACCTGAAAGCGGGGAGGACAGCCAAAGCTGCCCATGAGGATGAGGCTGGTCCAGGGCCCAGGCAGAGGACCACGAGGTGAGAGAGCACCCCTAGGCCTGCCCTCCAAGCAAAGACCCCCACTCTGACCTGAGCCCAGTCTCTGCCCACCTGCCTGAGACCAACAGAACCTCTGAAGGGTGCGAGGGAGGATGCCAGCATGTTCCCAGACCTGCTGAAGGAACCTATGCAAGTTTCTGTGGGCAGGGACAGGCCCTCGCCCACCGTTCCTGTACCTGCTATGGGGTGGGAAGCACTGTCTGCCAGGCTTGGGAAAGTTAGTAAACTTCCCATTCATTCAGAGTGACTGCACTGTCCTTGGCGTAGCTGGCTCTGTGCTTAGGAGTCCCCTCCTGCTCCCCAGGGAGGGTCCTCACTGCAGCCCACCCCCGGGACTGGCCCCCTCTTCCATACTGGTAGAGCAGAGGCCCAAACTGTTTTGGCAAAGGGCCTTCAGTAAGTACTTTGGGCTTCAAGGTGCTACCTCATAGCTATCCCCGCAGGATACGCAAATAATGGGCACGACTGGATTCTGGCTGGGCCAGTCCCCCTTCTCCCGTCTCTGCTCTCCACAGAATACCCCCACCCCCCCAGGCCAGATTTAGCACTTTGTTGTGTTCTTTTTTTTTTTTTTTTAAGATTTTATTTATTAGAGAGAGAGAGCGAGCGAGCATGAGCACAGGCAGACAGAGTGGTAGGCAGAGGCAGAGGGAGAAGCAAGCTCCCCGCTGAGCAAGGAGCCCGATGTGGGACTCGATCCCAGGACGCTGGGATCATGACCTGAGCCGAAGGCAGCCGCCCAACCAACTGAGCCACCCAGGCGTCCCTGTCGTGTTCTTTTAAGTCCGGTCCAGTATT
The DNA here is from genome assembly GCF_002288905.1 of Enhydra lutris kenyoni. Lineage (NCBI taxonomy): Eukaryota > Metazoa > Chordata > Mammalia > Carnivora > Mustelidae > Enhydra > Enhydra lutris. Next base: position 44,482,121 of record NW_019154085.1, read on the forward strand.
GTGGCTGACGGGTGTCACTTTTCCTGCAGATGGAGAAGGTCGCCCTGGGCCCCTTCAGCCAGCCTGAACCACCATCTTTATGAGCTCTTCCGGAGATTCCCCCCCTCCTGGAGCCAGCCCCTCACCCCTTCTCTGCCCGGCTCACCATGAGTGCTGGGGGCCTGGACCTGGCAGGTCTCTCGGCCCCCATGTCCCTCTGGCACTCTTAGCAGTCACTGTCCTGAGAAGCCTGCAGGGCTTCCAAGTAGCTAATGGACACGTCAAAGTTAGCATTGTGTGTCCCTGTCCAGTGCCCCTGTTTGGCGTCTTCTAGAGCCCTCCACACCTAGTGCAGGCCTGGGACAGAGGCCATGCCCAGCAGGTACTCACTACATGAGTGAGGGAGGGAGTAAATGAATGAATGAATGAATGAATGAGTGAGTGAGTGGACTTGACTAAGTACCAAGCAAAAGGCTTGTCCATGGCAGAGTCCAAGTCTGAGGCCAAAGCTCTGGTTCTGAGTGGGGGATCTCTCCTTGGCCATGCTAGCCACCTCCCAGGAGGGCTGGCATGAAGTACGTGTTGAGTTTCTATTTTAGGTGGAAAACAGGATTTCCAGCCCCAGAACAGCGTGTGACAGAAGTCAACAACCCAGCAGATGCTCCAAAGGCCCTTTTCCCCAAGAGCTATGACCTGTTACCTCTTTAAGAAGTAGAGAGTGGGTCTTCCCTCCATGCCACCCCATCCCCCCAATCCAGGCCAGGTGGCAAATGGAGACCAGGCAGAAAGGGAGCTGCTCTTCAGGACACTACCCAGGGGAGCAGCATTGGCAGGAGGGACCCTGGGCAGGGTACGAGGTCAGCCTATCTGGGCGGCTGAGTGGCCGAGCCTAGGGGGCCTTCCCTTGGGCTCCCCGTCCACCAGGAACAACCCCTCACACCATGCCTTAGGGGCCCAAGGCCCTGACCCTGAACCCCTGCCCCCTGCAGCCTCCCGCTACGCTGACACCAGACTGCTCTCTGGAAGGCACATGTGTCTGACCAAGGGGGGCCTCATCCCTTCCCTGCTGTGCTGGGTGCCACCCGAGGCCCCGGGAGAGTGTGGGAATGCCCCACCCCTGGGCCACCGCCCTGGCTTCCCCTCTAGCAGACTGACCAAGGGCATGCTGTCCCATGTCACTTACATCCCACGGTGGGCAGGATGCTCTTGAAGTCATTCTTCACGTACCGGAGAGCCAAGCTGGACTTGCCCACAGAGCCACTTCCCAGGAGGACCAGCTTGAACACGCAGGGCTGGTCCAGGCCAGCCCCAGGAGAGGGGACCCGTCCCGCCTGTGCCATGTCCTGCCAAGAGACAGCAGATGTAGGAGGTTGCATGTCTGCCGCCAAATCAGCTTAGTGAGCTCGCCCCTGCGGTGCCGCTTCCCTGGGGGAAGGCAGACAACCTTGAGCAGCGGGGAGCTCAAGGTCCGAGGCAGCAGCCTAGGTTGGTGACCCTGTACCACTCAGCACCCTGTTCCCTCACCGCAGAGCGGGGTGAGCAGACCCTGCGTGACAGGTTCGTTGCGAGCAATGCTCGGGAAGTGTCTGAAGGTGTCCAGCAGGACCCACTGCGTTCAAGCACTACATACCCTGGAAAACAGTCCTTGTGTGCTGGCCATCACGCTGCCTTGTCGTCCTCGTTCCCATTACTTCTCACTTTTTAAAAAAATCGATTACTTATTCCAAAAAGTACTGAAATCGCCCGAGAGGCAATGTGCTCTCTCCATTGAGGCTCATGGGTTGGAGATGGTGCTTTGAAAGGATCTAGGATCTACCTAAAGAAAAGGTCAGTGTTTCAAGGACCTCAAAACATTTTGGTCTTTCCCGCTGTATCTAAAGCCTCAGCACCTGTGAGGGATACGCCGTAGAGAAAACCAGCTCTGTGATCAAAATAAATTTGACTAAACCCTGCGTATCTGTTCATTACAGAAAATTTCAGGCACCCTCCACCGTGGAATGGAGACAGTCCTAGTGGGCCTCACTCACTCTCCTCCACTTCCAAAACTTTGGTTCCCATCCATCCCCAGACCCCCTCCCACCAAGACCAGTGTGAAGCAAACCTCAGGCACCCTGTTGTTCCATCTGCAAATCTCAGTATATATACACGTATTCTTTTGTTTCTTTGTAATTAATTTGTTCAAGAAATCAGCTTCGCAGTCTTCCTCTGGCTGATTGGATCCCCTGTTCTTGTCCTGTGAACCCCGTATTTGTTCTAGCCTGGCAGATTGAACAGCAATCTGATCAGAACCAGGCCATTGTTTGGCAAGGATGCTTCATGAGCATGCTTTGCATTTCTTCAGAGGGCCAATAATGGCCAAGCACTCTGGGGGTGATGCTCGGGGTCCCTGAAGACCATTGCCAGATCCACTATTTCACTAGGACCAGTGATGTTCTAATGTCCCCACCTTGTCTCCCTTTATGATCTGGGCCGCTTCTAGGAAGAAAAACTTCCCCTAAATTACATCGAAACCCACAAGGGGGTGGGCAGTCCTGGGAACAGCCTCCCCCTCCTCCTCACTCCATTGGCAGGAGGGAGGCCCCCAAGGGTAATGGGAATGGAGGAAGGGAAAGAACTTGCAAGAGGAACGGAGACAAAAGCAACAGCAGCAAGAAGCACACCATGTCCCCCACCCCCACCCCCACCCCACAGCTGTCCCTGTCTGATCTGCCTGCAGGGACAGGAGGGGTAGGGGCGAGCTTGGGAGTGGGGAAGGGGTGGGGACAGGAACAAGCAGCCCTGAGTCCTAACTACTAATAAGGCTGTCCCCAGCACAAGTGAGCAGGGAGTGACAGGGTCTGAGAGAAGGATTCAGAGCCATTTCTGCCCCTTGAGGACAGGGTGCTTGACACAGTGGAGGGGAGTTTTGGGAAGGCGTGTGGAAGCCCATCTTATGTGGGATTCACAGGTCTCACCATTAAGTATGATGCTTATAGTGTCGATGCGTGATGTTTCAGAGAAGGATTGGAAAGATAAAGTATTTTAAGTTTTCTATCTCTGTTTTTTTGAAGCGGATCCTGGGGTCACTTGGGGAGCTGCTAGCTTCGAGGAAATCTGCTAGATCTGCTCAGATCTCTGTCTCACGGATGCAAACCTCTGTCCCACCACAGCAACCACCCCGATCACATCCAGTCCCCAGCAGCAGCAGTTGTTAAAACAGACAGTCTCTGCCATCACATGCCCCGAAGTCAGTCCCTGTCCCTCTTCCTGATTGAAGTAACTCTGGTTTTGAACTCTGTCTTAGCTCATAAAATTATTTTTTAATGACTTATCTCTCTTGCAGGACTGTAACCTCCAATAAGATTCACTTTATATAATTATTTTATTAATACTCACATGCTCTGGGTTGTAACCTCCCAGGAGAGCAAGGACCATAATCATGGACCTTATAGTAGGTGCTCAATAAATATTCCATGCACACACAGGAATGGCTCCACAAAAAAGCCATAACTGGACAGACATACTGTTTCCACCCCCGCAGTTTGCATGGCAGGTCCAACCCCAGGGAGCTGGCCTCGCAGTGAACTGGGCTATCTGCCAAAAGGCTGAGCAGAAGAAGCATCTCCAACAGGCATTGGGAATACCTGCTTTGCATTTCCCACATCAAGAACAGTGGTTTGATGAGCCCGCCCAGGGGAGCCGCCAGCCTGGGCTCACAGCTGAGAGGGCAAGTCAGCTCAGTAGCAAACCCTAATTTATAAAGTGCTGCTTTTTTTTTCCCCCCCAAACTCAGAGGAACAGAGTTGAACACTGGTTACCAAAGACTGGGGAAGGGGAATGGAAAGATGCCAGTCAAAGGGTACCAACTTCCAGTTACAAGATTAACAAGTTCTGGACATCTAATGGACAACATAGAGATTATAGCTAATGATACTATATTGTGTCCTTGAAAGTCCCTAAGAAAGTAGGTTTTAAATGTTCTCAGGGCCAGAAAGACTTGGTAACTATGAGATAGGACGGAGGGGATCACTAACAGCATGGCGACCATCACATTGCAGTATACAAATGGTCAAATCAACATGGCGCACACCTTGAACTTACACAATGTTGGATGTCAATTACAGCTCAACCAAGCTGGAAAAAAAATCCTTTTAAGAATGGAACGTCCCAGGGCACCTGGGTGGCTCAGTGGGTTAAGCCTCTGCCCTCGGCTCAGGTCATGATCTCAGGGTCCTGGGATCGAGCCCCGCATCGGGCTCTCTGCTCAGCGGTGAGCCTGCTTCTCCCTCTCTCTGCCTGCCTCTCTGCCTACTTGTGATCTCTCTCTCTCTCTGTCAAATAAATAAATAAAATCTTTAAAAAAAAAAAAAAAAGAATGGAATGTCCCAACTTTTCGGCGTTACCCCAAGCTATTCCCTTGTTTCTAACCAGAAGTACTTAACAGCTGCTGCTTGGAAGCAGGCACCCCGTTGATTCAGACCATAATTTGCACAGAGAAAGTTCTAACACACCTACAGTGATACATTCTTGAGAAGTTAAAGATACCCCTTCAAGGGTTCCTTGCTATTTATTCACTCAGATTAATAAAGCTCTTAAGTCTAAAAAATCTTTAGCGTAAGACATGTGTGAATTAATCAAAACAGGTGGGGTATGAACGAATGATCCATTCCTCCGATATCACATTCCAGCATCTTATTCCTTTGGCAATGATACATCTCTTTGTTTAAAAATAGTATTTTACAATAAATATAAACACATCATTGTCAATATGAAAAAATCACCCCAGATCCCACCCCCTTAATATAACCAGGAAAAGCATTTTTGCCCATTTTCTTCTTAGTTTTCAGGCTATGAATCTTATAACAAGCAAACCAAAACCCAGAGCTTTAACATAAAATGATGTATCCTCCCTTTAAAAACATAACATACGTAAAAAGCAGCTTTCCACACTGCTGTGTACATTCCACACGCATTCAGCATGATATGCTCACTGACCACAGAACATTCCTACAGCTCTTCCACTTTGCTAACCCATTTCCCCACTACAGGATTTTTTCCTTGGTCATAATTGTCTTCTTGGTAATAAATAAGACCGCAGAAAGCACTTTTGAGTACAACTTTTTGTGTGATGACATGTTGTAAGCTTCCGATAATCACAGGCTGGAGCCCTCTGGTCAGAGAGAAAATTGAAAATGTGACTTCTGACCCAGCCTCTAGAATTTAATCGAGATGAGGTTATTTGAAGTCTTTCTAAACACAAAGATGTTCTCAGGAACGCAATATTCATGATTAGGAGTAAGAGACGCCCTCTGGAGCATCCTGATTAGGGCCTTTTTAACATTTCTTACCAGCTCATCTCTTTTCTACCAAAGGGAAAAAGAAAGGATTGCAAATCTGAGCTGGTCCTTTCTTGGGATAGGGGAGGGCATTTCGGGGCATTTCCGGGAGGCTCTGCACTGCTGAACCTTCTGTCCAGGATGTCACTGGTGTCCTCCCTGCCCAGGGGCGTGTAAAGAACAGGGAGATTACTGAGAAGCTGGTTATGCCTGGGCCGATCTGCACTAACTGGGCGCCCTGATCCCTCCAAGACAGGTCCCTTGAAGGGCTGGCTCCTCGCCCCCACCAGCGGTTTACAGTCAAGGCCTGGAGCTGAACTTTTCCCAAAGCCACCATACGGGAGTCTCCTTCCGGGGGAACCCGACCTAGCCAGCCACAGGGGTTCCAAACAGGGGCACTTCCGGTCCTCCGGAAAACAAACTCCTCCCCCAACCCTTGGCCCTTTTGTTTAGGCCCACAAGGGCAAAGGTACGGACACCCTCACACACACGTGCACACAGATACACACACAGATATACACGGACACCCACAGATACACACAGACACTCAGACACTCACACACAGACATGCACACACACTCACACACACTGTGCAAGCAGACAGAAGTTAAAACAATGACTCACGTGTTCCCGAGGCCTGATCACCTCCAGGAAACCTGGCAGCCTGTCATCACCGGGTCCTGTAGGACCCCCACCTGTCTCCCCTTTCTCCCTCCTCTGGCCCCTGGCAAGGTTTGCTTCCCCTGCCCCGCCCACAGGCAGGCAAGCAGGGGACGGTGGCCCCGGGTGGGGACAGACTGAGGTTCTGCTCCAACAGAAAACAGGTAAGAGACGGCCCCGCCCCTGCCCCCGGGTCAGGTCTCCTCCTCCTGTCCCCAGAGGCTCCCAGGACAAAGTCCACCACGGTCATGTGTCACCTGGGACAGGGCAGGGCGGGAGGCTGGATGGTGAAGCCGATCTGTGAAAGCACCTGGGAGCCCGCGGGAAGCCAGACTCCCATCTGGGGTGTGGGGGTCACCCACCTCCAGGGAGTGTCTCAGCTTTGATATCCGTCTCTCACTTCAAAGCTGAGGGTCTCCCCTTGGCTCCTTCCTGGGAGCAGCGCGGATCTTTGTTGCCCTCCAAGCCTGGAAGGAAAGGATGTATTTTGGTCAAATGAAGTTATTCCTGCCCCCAAAGAGCTGGGAGATGGCTCTTGTGGGTCCCGGCACCTGGGGCCAGAGGCAAGCCGGGCAGCTGGTCCTGGGCTCGGACACCTGCATCCTGGCTGGACGCCACAGGGGGGGAGGCTCTGTGTTTCTCTAACGCCCCCTCCCAGGTTTGTCACCCTTCAACCTGACTGCTCCTCCCAGGGATGGGAAGATCGGGCCGCAGGACAGACGGAGGGTGACTCTGGTCCCACTGACCTCCAGGGTTTCCTCCCTCCCTATCCCTCACTGGGGCATTGCATGGGGCATGTGTAGGGAGGGGCCCTGGGCTGGCTTCCTGCTGGGGTGCCCTCCCACGACCCCTTCAGGACCAGCTCCTCTCTGCTGCGCCCATACCACCTCAGGGGGCCGGGGGTGGCTCCCCCCTCCACACATTCCCTCCAGGGTGTGGCCACCTTCCTGAGGGCCATCAGCAAGCTTGGCTGGGCCCTGCCACTTGGGAAGCTCAGGAACACTACCCCCTCGTGAATGCCCTCCTTAGCCCCCGACCTGAGACCCGCAACCAAAGGACTGGGTGACGATGTGTTTCTCGGCCTATAAGCCATAGATGGAGGGTCCAACTCCGAATTCCCATGAAGTGGCCACCTTCCTGCAGGTTGGGGGAAGGGGGCCCAGAAGGAGAGGGGGACGCCAGTTTCTCAGCAGAAAGGCAGAGACGAGATAGTTAATAACCAGCATCTGACCCAAAGCGGGAGATTTGCACCTTTGGTCAGACAATGGATTTGAAAGCCAGGCCTCGTCCAGAGGAGAGATTTCTGGAGACCGTTCAGCTCCCATGTGACTCTCCAGCTGCACCGAGATTGTGTTACCGAGGGTCCCACCCGGAGGCTCAGGCCCAGTCTTCATCCCTCCCTGGCTGTGGAACAGAGGGTCATGAGCATGTTTGCTGTCTCTCCATTTCTTCTCCTGGTTCCGTGGGCCAGGAGCGCGGACACAGCTTCCTGGGTTCTCTGCCGAGGGTCTCACAGGTTGCGGCCAGGCCCTTGGGAGGCCAAGGTCCTTTCTGAGCTGGTCGTTTGCAGAATTCAGCTCCCTGCTGTTGTAGGAGTGAGGTCCCATGGCTGTCTCTCGGGGTCACTCACAGTTCTTACAGCCCACCTCCTGGTCCTTGTCACATGGCCGCTCACTGACCCTCCCACACGGGCCAGCCTGCTCTTCAAAGCCAGCAAGAGGGTCTGTCTGACTTTTAGACCCTCTTTTAAAGGGCTTGCCTGATTATGTGAGGCCCACCAGGCACCTCTCCCTTTTCATTAACTCAAAGTCAACCACTAAGGGGACTTAATTATATCTGCAAACCCCACTTTACCTTTGCCATATTACAACAACATAACTCAGGAGTGATGTCCATTGTATGTACAGCCTTGGGCACCCTCAGGGAGAGGGGATCCCAGCGGGTGTGGACACCATGGGCTAGCCATCTTGAGGGACACATTAGAATCCTGCTTACCCTAGTGTGAGCTAAAGCCCACACTCTGCCCAGCTGACCCAGAGGGAAAGCTCCCCATCAGCACACTGCTGTTGGGTGGTGGGGAGCCACCCGCTGGTCCTCGGATTCAGGCCAACCCCAAACAACCTGACCCTTTCCCAACTTACAAGGCCCAGGGGCACCATGAGAGGCTAGGACCTAGCTCCTCGTGAGGTCTGGAGGCTCATCCCTTTTCTGGTCTCAGTGTTAGCCTGCACATGCTTCTCCTGACTGGGTCTTGTCCCTCCCAAGGGAGCTCCGCAGTCACTACCCTCCACACCTGCTCCCCAAGAAGGTCCCAAATGTGTCGTTCATCTCTGTAAGACAACCTCACCACAAAGAGACATCCACCAAGAGAGAGAAACCTGTGCACTCACGTTTAAATCTAAAGACACAGGGCACCTGGGTGGCACAGCCGGTGAAGCATCTGCCTTCAGCTCAGGTCATGATCCTGGGACCTGAGATTGGTCTCCCGATCCGGAGGGAGGGTTCTGGGATCAGGCTCCCTGCTCAATGGGGAGCCTGCTTCTCCCTTTCCCTCTGCCCCTCCCCCCTTGCTCATGCTCTCTCTCGCTCTCAAAGAAATAAACAAAATTTTTAAATCGGTCAGTCAGTCTGAAGATGCCTTCCCCCGTGGACACAGTCAGACTCCAGCACCAAGAAACTCCCGGACAGGGAGGCTCGACACTTAGAGCGCGTTCTGCCCCATAACCCTAATCGCCACTGCTTGTCGTGGAAACTAGGCAAAAATAGGACACAAGCAAGTCACTTAAGTGACCACCGCTTACATCCTCTTGAAAGAGCTGCGCCAACTTTCTAGCTTTCGCTCTTGGCGTTTCACTCACTTCCCTGTCTTGGCAGCAACAGAGACGCCACTTGGCTCTGGCCCTTCAGCAGCCCACGTATAGGAGCACGCCCTGTCACGGGCACAGACTCCCCCTGTGGAAAGAAAGCCCAAATCCTGCAGTTCTGAAGCCAGAAGCCCTCTGGGGATTCTCCGGTCTGAGCACCCCGCTAGCGTCGGAAGAATCTCAGCAGCACCCCAGCCGACGGGTTATTCGGTCTCCACTCCACATCTCCAGGGCCGGGGGCTCTTCTGCTCCCTGAGCCCCCTCCCTACCCCCACCGCCTGCAGCTCCTTCCCATGCACACCCACCTTCCGTAACTTTCCACCCATTTGCCTCCCTGACATCACATGGCCAACACCTGAGCCGCTGCCACAGAAACATTTCTGAGATTTTCAACATGGTCATCAAGGCACGTAGTGGACACTGCCAGTGACCTGCCTGGACCCCATGGCCCCCCGGCTCCTGGCACAGAGGCCACCGGTGTGGCCAGGACGGGTAATACAGCCCCGTCCCAGGAGACGTGCCCTGTGGGCCTCTCTGGGGATCAGTGGGGGAAGGGATTCTTCCCCGTCCTCCTCGGGCTTCCTTACAGAGCTGGAGTTAAGGATCAGACTCAGTGTGATGGATGGCTGCAGGACAGATCTTTCAGAATGTTCTTATCTCCTAGGGCCTTTGAGATAAGCAGAGAGGGTCACCTGCCTTGCCTCAAAACCTTCAGCCATGCTTATCTCAACGGAAAATTCCAGCAGGGATTTCTGAACACCAGTTAAATTCCTCAGCTCAGCAATCAGGCCGGCGCTTGGCTGCCTGACAGGCTGGGCAGAGCAGACGAAGCAAAGTCCGGCCCCGAGGCGTCCAGGACCCACAGGCCAGCACAGGAGCCTGTGCAGGGAGAGGCGACCACCTCAGCTTCGGACCAGGCCTCACAGTCCCGTGGGAGCAGGCAGAGGAGATTGGCTCACCTGACCAGGTGGGAGGGCAAGGGGCAAGGCAGACTCCTTCGGGGAGGAAACATCTGACACACCGAAGACGGATCAGAAACTTCCCTAATGACCCACGGAAGGAGGGCTTTCTGAAGGGAAGCAGCTGAGCACAGTGAGAAGAGTGAGGCCACAGGGGACACTGTCCAAGCGCCCAGAGTCTGCGGTGGGCGCCCAGAGGTCTGAGGATGGAGGGGCCTTGCCCAGTTCCTAACGACTGGAAACATAACAAAAATAAAGTAGCACCTTTTACTGCGCACCTACTATGTGCCAGGCATTGTGCTGACCCTTGACTTGGGGTTCTGATCTCATGGTCACCCTCATGGCAAACCCACCCTCGGAGCCACACCCAGAAGGCCGTTCCACAGGCCCTTCCCCCACCGTGCCCATTCTTGGGGGTAAGAAGGTCATAGGGCCCCCCACTTGTAAGGCACAGTCCCAAATCCAGAGATGAAGAATTCCTCACCCAAATAACCCCACCACCCTCCTGCAGGGCACACATGGGTCTCTGTGCTGGGTCCACTCTACTCCAGCACAGAAGGCCACCAGGGTGAGCACCCAGGCTCCCCGTGCCCAAGAGACCAGTGGTGGGGAGTATGGGGGGAGCACATCAACCCCTCTCTATGAGAGACAGACGCAGTTCGGGAGCAAAGAAGGCCAGTGGGGCTGGGCCGTCATGTCCTGGCAAGCGCTCCCGGGAGCCCTCGGGTTCTAAGTGCAAACCTCGGCTTCTGGATTCTTTTGAAGGTATACCAGTCAAAGGAGGAAGGTGGGACATATTTAATTCAGCAACGTGTGTGCTTGGCTTCATTTGTAACTTTTAAATACTTAGATGGGTGGTATATGGACTACGTTTTGTATGCCTGCTCCAGTCCCTGCAAATATTAGGGGCAGGCCTGATGGTTTTATCCCACTTTACAATTGAGGAAATAAGCCCAGAAAGGGAGAGCTGGCCCAGAGAAGAACAGCAAGTGGACAAGTCCCACAGTCAGTGGGAAAGAGAGAGGAGGAGCTAAGCAGACCTGGCCGTGAGCCTGCCCCCCACCCCTACCTCCCCTGCCTCAGAGGTTTGGTGGGAGGTAGTCGCCATCCCCTGGCCCCGGGCACTGAGAGCTAACCTTCTTAACAAAGGCCTGGGTCTGCTCCCGCCCCCTACCTCGCCCATTCCTCACCCTCACCCCTGCCTTAGCCAGTCTTCCTTCCTGTAGGGCGCTCCCATCAGCATGTAGACGGACTCTCCCCTGCACTGTGTCCCCCTTAGAGCTGCCTCTGCCTGGGTCCACATTCCCTCTTCCCCATCTCTCTTGACCTTGCTCCAAGTGGGCGTGGCCACCTCCTGGCCCTGGAAAGTTCTCGATGATCCTGTGGCCTCCAAGCTGCCCGGGCCATCAGCCCTCTGCCCTCACCCCTGTCAGCGCCAGCCCCCCATTACAAGCACTTTCTTCTAGTGGCTTTTCGGACCCACCTTGCGGCCACGGATCCTCCTCGGTCCCCTTGGCCAGTTCCTCCTTGTGTCCAGGACCTGCACACCCTGGGGGTCACCGTCCCCCCTCCATCTCCGGCACCCCTCCCCCCATATGCTCTCACCACCCTGCAGGTCATGTAGAATGCTGCATGTATGCCAATGGTTCCCGGATGGGATCTTCCTCCCAGCCCACCCCTGGCAAGTCCAGAGTCCTGCACTAGACTGCCTCCCCGGCATCGTCCCTCAGATGTCCACTGGGCTTCTCAGCTTACCGAGTCCAAACTTCACGTCTTGGTTTGTTCCCCAAACTTACTCTACCTGCAGCCTTTCCCATCTTGGTTGATGGCATCTCTATCCTTGCATTTCATTTGCTCTGTCCAAAGTTCCCCATCTCACCCAGACCAGCAGCTCTGGTCCTTACTGTGGCCTGGAAGGCCTTGGTCATCTGCCCCCTGCCAGCGTCCCCCATCTGTGACCCCTGACCTCGTTCTGCTACTCTCCACTGGCCACAACCACCCTGATTCCCTGGAAACGTCTCCTCGTACATGCACACATGCCTCACCCACCCTCTCACCTGTCTCAAGGCTGTATTTGCTTCCATTGTAAGAAATGACCATAAACTGGGGACAGTGGATGGCTTGAAATAGTTCTGGAAGCTAGAAGTCTGCAATGAAGGTGTTGGCAGAGGGACTTCCCTGAGGAGCCTCTGAGGGATACTCTGTCCCTGGCCTTCCTCCTGGCTTGAGGAGGCTGCTGGCAGCCCTGGGGGTCCCCTTGGCTGTGGCTGCCTCAGGCCAGTCTCTGCCTCGTCCTCACACGGCCTCCTCTGCGAGCCTCCTCTTCTCACAAAGACAATTGCCTCGGGTTTCGGGCCCCCTGGTTGGTTAGTCCAGGATGAGCTCATCTCCAGATCATTACTTAACTCAATTACATCTTCCGCCAAATGACGTCATGGTCACGTGTGAGCTGGGTTGAGAGATGGACACGTCATTCAAGGGGCCACGGTTCGGCCCATAACAGGGCCCGCTCACCCATCACCCTCTGCAGGGGACCTTCTCTGACCCACTGACCCAGGGGCTCCCCACCCTACAGCCTCCCAGTATTTTTGTCCGTGACACAACAGCTCACATACTTTATATTTTCCTTATTGCCTCTCGCTGTCTCCTCCACCAAACTATAAATGCCTAAAGGCTGGATTTGGTAACTGTCCTGATCACTGTTGTAACCTCCAGGCCAGGAACAAAGCCTGGCACGTAATAGTCACCAGGAGAGTAAGGGCCGAACTAATATTCACGTGTAAGTGTGTAGAGAAAATTCTGTGTGCACGATTTCAGGATACTGCGGGATCAGACCGCGTCATCCGCGAACTCAGCATGAAGCATTCCTGAGTTAGAAGGAAGGATTTCTGAAGACAGGAAGACCTATTTTTAAAGTCAAAACTAACATTACACTTAATGGAAAGGCAGCAGGAGTATTCTAATTAAAAACCAGGGGTCAAACAATGATTTCCTGTCTAAATTTTCCTTTTATTATTATTTTCCATGATATTATATATCCCTATGTACACATTATGACAGCAAAACCAAAGAACGAAAGAGAGAAAGAAAGAAATTAAGATAAGAAAGAAGGACGAATGTCATTATTTATGGATAATTTTATACTTGGAAAATCCAAAAGGACATCAGCTATAATATTACTAAGGATAGACTTTTAGGAAGTAATCAGATAAAAAGTAATTAAATGATCAAACATTAGTTGATGGGAGACACTGGAAGACTGGATACATGAAAACACTTAAGAAGCTCCCAGAGATTGAGCGTCATGACCTTCACACTTCCTCTAACCCAGTTTCACCAAACACCACCTGCCATTGCATTAGCATGCTTGACAAAACGTAGAACAATCTACCTGTCAATCCCAGGCTGTTGGAGTCTGACTTAAGAACCTACGCCCCATTTCTCGTCTCAGTGGGATAACGAGTTTCAGCTTTCAAGTATACCACTTATAAATAAGTGTTCTGAGCACAGCCCACGGTGGGACAAACTCATGAGCATGAAAACATCCCTCATCCTTCCCAACACATGCCTTTCAAAGGAGTTCTGACTTCGCCTTCTCTCCTTGCTCCCCAATCCCTGCTTTCCACAGGACTTTCTCTCCCAGACACCTGGTTCCAGGCCTCGTTTGCTGACTTGGGAGTGTGGGTGATGGGCGAGGAGGTAAAGGGGGTACAGACACATGAGTGCAAAGTGAGAAGGCCTGTCTGCATGTTCATGCTTCCCATGCATGTCTTTACAACAGCATACAGGGTTGACTGCCTTCTGATTTAGAGGGTCTGGTCCATTCCCCTTTAATGTAATTAAGGATATGGTTCTGTTCAGTCCGCTATCTTGCTGTTCATTTCCTATTTGTTCCTTCTCTTCTTTGGTCTTTTGTTCTTCCTTTGGAGGTCATCAAGTATTTGTAGTATTTGTATTTGTACAAATGTTTGTATTTGTGTAAGTATTATACAAGTGTGTGTAGTAGTCCTTTCTCTCTCCTTTACTGGTTTCTTAAGCATATTATATCTTGTTTTCCAGTTCTCCAGTTTCTACTGGGTACCTTTTTTCTAAATCTCTTCTGAAATCATGTGTCTTTGCCTCTTCTATGATCTTTCTTTCCATACAGATTCTTGACCATATTTGTCAGAGTATTTTTTTTAAGATTTTATTTATGTATTTGACAGACAGAGATCACAAGTAGGCAGAGACAGGCAGAGAGAGAGGGGGATGCAGGCTTCCTGCTGAGCAGAGAGCCCAATGTGGGGATCGATCCCAGGACCCTGAGATCATGACCTGAGCCAAAGGCAGAGGCTTTAACTCACTAAGCCACCCAGGCAACCCCTTGTCAGAGTATTTTATTTATTTATTTTTATTTTTTTAAGGAGGCCCCACGCCCAACCTGGGGTTTGAACTCACAACTCTGGTCCTGAGAGTCACAAGCTCTGCTGACAGGACCAGCCAGGTGCCCCTGTCAGAGTATTGTAAACTCCTTGTCTATTAATTCCAACATCTGGTTAGTTTGTGGGTCTGTTTCTATTGATTTTTGTTTTGTTTTGTTTTTACTTGACCCTGGGTCACATTTTCCTGTTTTTCCATTTGTCTGGGAACTATTGGTACGTATTAAATATCGTGAATGACAGGTTGCAGAGATTCTGGATTCCTTTCCTTTGGAGAGTGTTGACTTGTTTCTAGCAGATGGTTAAATTACTGGTGGATCACCATGAACCTGTGGAAACTTTGTTTTACACCGTCATAGGGTGGAACCTATTTTGTTTTGCCATTAATCCTAGGGTCAATCTTAGTACTGGCACATAGTCTTTGCTCCTAAACTGAGGCCCTTTTGAGATCTCAGTGGAAAGCCTGAGGCATCTACCAAGTTCATCTACTTGGCAGAACTTAAACTCCAAACTCTATCTACAGTGGGCAGAAGATAAGGTTCTAACATCTCTTCACACCCTACGGGCTTCTTGAAGTCTTACCTGTGTGTGCACTGTTGAGAGGTCAGCTAAGGATTTGAGGACAATCAATGTGAAGTTCTGGGGGGCTCTCTCTTCTATGGTTCTCTTCTCTTTAAGATTCTATCCCTCCACCCAAAAATAGCAGGATACACGTTCTTCTCAAGCTCATGTGGAACATCCACCAAGATAGACCACATTCAGAGCTTTAGAACACACCTTCACCAATGTAAAGAATAAAAATCATACAGTGTCTGCTCTCAGTGCAACAAAATTAACCTGGAAGTCAGTAACAGTAACTGGAAAATCCCCAAATACATGGAGATTAAATAATACAATTCCAAATAACACATGAGGCAAAGAAGAAATCTGGAGGGAAAATTAAAAATGTCTTGAACTAAGTGAAAATGAAAATACAACTCAATCAAAATTTGTCAGATGCAGGAAAATAGTGCTTAAAGAGAAATAGATAGCTGTAAATGTACACAATTTGAAAAGGAGAAAGATCTAAAATCAATAATCTAAGCTTCCATCTGAGGCAACTAGATAAAAAAAAAAAAAGGACAAATTAAATCCAAAGTAAACAGAAGAAAAGATATACTAAGAACTGAAAGAGATATCAATGAAATTGAAAATAGGAAATCAATAGAGAAAATCAAAGAAACCAAAAGCTGGTTCTTTGAGATCAATAAACTTATAAGCCACTAGCCAGGCTAAGAAAAAAGAGGGAGGAAACAAACTATTGGAAATGAAGGAGGGGACATCACTATAGGCCCATGGACAATAAAAGGTTAAGGAAGGAATACTATGAACAGCTCTACACCCACAGAAGTAATGACCTAGATGAGATGGACCCATTCCTGGAAAGACACAATTTGCCGAAACTCACACAAGAAGAAATCATCCGAATAGGCTATACCTATCAAAGAAATTGAATCAATAATTAATAATCTTTCAAAACAGAAAGCAGCGGGTCCAGATGGGTTCACCAGTGAATTCTACCAAACATTTAAAGAAGAAATCATACCAATTCTCTACAATCTCATTCAGAGGACAGAAGTAGAGGGAATACTTCTGAACTCATTCTATGAGACCAGCATGACCCTAATACCAAAAGCGAAGACATTATAAGAACACTAGAGACCAATATCTCTCATGAACAGATGCAGAAATCCTCAACAAATATTAACAAATCAAATCCAACAATGTGTAAAAAGAATCATTCAACCACGACTAAGGGAGATTTAGCCTAGGTACAGAACGCTAGTTCAACATTCAAAAATCAGTTAATGTAATACACTCCATTACAAGGCTGAAAAAGAAAAATCACATGATCATGTCCATAGATGCAGAAGAAGCATCTCCAAACTCCAACACCCATTCATGACAACAACTCTCAGTAAACTAAGATGCTGCGCCTTATTTTTTAGCCAGTCTGGCAGCCTGAACTGAATTCTCTGAATTTTCAGACTTATCAGTTTTAGCTGCCCTGCCCCGAGCACAACGGGGAGGTCCTCAAAGAAAAGTCGTATCAACACAGAGTAGGTCCCTTCCTTCCAGGGCCATGGTCCGCCCTGTGCCATTCCAGGCTCTGTGCTGGGGCTTTTACCTACCCCATCCTTGACTGCTCACAACCTCCTGTGGCCTAGGCCTGCCTTTATTCAGGAACCAAGGCTCAGAGAAGTCAGAGACCTGGGCCAGGTCCCACAACCTGCAAAGCAGAGAGTGGGCTCCAAACCCAAGTCTGTCTGATCCCAAGGCCACGCCTTGAACTTCCCTCTGTGCTTGTTCGCCAACCCATCGTAGTTTCTTCTCTGCAGTGGGGGAGGATAAGGCAGAGGCCAGGGGGGCCTTATGCTGGCCTCTACAGGGAGTGGAGGTTCCAGCTGCCAGGGTGAGAGGTCAGAGCCCATTCCCTCCAGTGCTCCCCCAGAACCCGTCCTATTGCAAAGCATGGGGAGGAGCCCTGCACCAGCTGCTGGTTGGGGAGCTGGTCTCCAGGTGGGGGCTCCTGACTCATGCTGGTTGCTGCCATCACCCTAAAGCTCCACATTATCAGCTCCGCTCCCTCTTTCCCCAGCTGCAGGGTCCCCAGTCCCTGCCCAGCCAAAAGGGACAAGACCACCACGTTGTTGGTTCTTCAGCTGTAAGGAGTGACAGGGACTTCGGTGAGATTCTGACCACGCAGTAGAACTCCTGGGGCCTGCGCTGAAGGGATTCAGGACTTGCTGCAGTTCTAGGGACCAAATGCTAATCTGCCACCTCTTAGAGTCCCACTGCTATCCTTTTGTTCCTTCTTGGTCTCTGTTCTTGTGGCAAGTGCTGAACAAGAGAATATGATCGTCCTAGTTAGTCACTTGGAACTAACAATTGACGTAGTGAGTGTGTGCTCGTGTTACAACCATTGTCTCTGTTGGGTGAAATTCGTGCACGGCTCCTGTTGGCTGGGGCTCAGAAGGGCTGGGGGCGTCTCACAGCGTCTGAGCCACACTGTCCTTGTAGCCACTCGTGGGGCCAAGCTCAGAAGGGCCTGGGCTTGCTCTGATGTTCTGTCGGGTGATTAACCTCACCGAGGGCCCTAGTTGGGTTATGTTCTGCACTAGTTTCCTGGGACTGATGTAATTCATGACCACACACTGGGAGTCTTCAAACAACAGAAATGCATCATCCCATAGTCCTGGAGGCCTGGAAATCAAGGTTTCCACAGGGTTGGTTCCTTCTGGAAGCTCTGAGAAAGAATCTGTTTCACGCCTATCTCCTAGCTTCTGGTGGTTGCCGGCCATTCCCAGTGTTCCTTGGATGTGAATGTGGGGGGATGCTCTTCAACCTAGTACAAGTGCCTAGAGTCCAAAGACTTCTCTTGGTTCAGGAACCCCCAACGGTCTGGGCCTAAGCAAACGCCCAGCTTGCTTTTCGCAGAGACAGACCTACCAGAAAGCACATCAGCTGACCTTCTCATGGATATTTATGGCAGCCAGGGTCTTAGGAGTTGGATGTGTCCCCCCAGAATTCATATGTTGAAGTCCTAATGTCCAGTACCTCGACATAAGACTTCATTTGGACGTAGAGGCAAACAGTGGTCATCAGGTTGAAGTGAGGTCATCACAGTGGGACCTAATCCAGGGTGACATGTGTCTTACAAGAAGGGGAAGTTAGGCCAAGATGGAGGAGATGTTTCTACAAGCCAGAGAATGCCAAAGATTGCAGCAAACCACCGGAAGCCAGGGAGGGGCAGGGGACCGATGCTCCCTGGCAATCTCCAGTATATTTTGAAAACATCCTTTCGGAGGCAAGTTACTAAATTAACTCAAGCTACCAGGAATAGAAGGGATTTTATTAGCCATCTCCTGCGGCTGCTCTTTGAAGCCCAGGACAGCGAGCCTGGAACGCGCCTCTACCTCTCCGTGCTCACAGCAGCCCTCAACTCTGGAATAGACGAGGAGTCAGCCCTGCCTGGCTGTCAGTCACTCTGTCCCCACCCCAAATTCACATAACCATGGCCCATCGACTGTGCAGTCGATGAATATGAATAAACATCTGAGCTAAAAGGGGGTTCCTTGGAGCCAGGCAGACAACCCTCACAGTGATGGCTGTTACTTTAACAATGATCGTAATAATTATTACTCGTGCTGTGCGCAGCCTACAAACTCTAAAACATGACAACCAGTCTGGTTTTATATTATTTCAATTTATCGGGGCAAATGTACCAAAAATGCATTCTGATTCCAGAGAGGAAAGACACCGGAGGCTGTGCTGAAACCATTGATGTATCCTTATAAAATCCACCTGCTGAAACCTAAATCTATCCCCTCACCCCACCCCCACCCCCACCTTATGGTATTAGGAGGGAGGGCCTTTGAGAGGGGAGTAGGCTATGAGGGCGGAGTCGTCATGAATAGGATTAGAGCCCTTTTAAAAGGAACCCCAGAGAGATCTCTCCTCCCTTCTACCACGTGAGGACACAGCAAGTCCCTGATCCGGGAACTGGGCCTCCGCTGGACACCAATCTGCCAGCGCCTTGATCTTGGACTTGGTAGCCTCCAGAACCGTGAGAAATAAAGGTCTGTTGTTTGCAAGCCACCCCGTCCATGGCATTCTGTGACAGCAGCCTGGAGGAGAGAGCCCCAGAGAGCTCCAAGCAGGGCACCCATCTTGGTGGCTGAGTCACCCTGCCACACTCTGGCAACCGGAAGAGCCCTTGACCCACGTCTGGTCCAATAGACCCAGACTCTGTTATCCCCACAAGTGAGCTCTGTGCATTCTAGAGCGGTGTGATATGATTCGAAGACAAGGGCCCTGTGGCCAGTTGTTTAGAATGACCATTCCTTGCAATCCCTTCTTGGAGAGTCAGGAGAGTCAATGCACATCTGCACTTAGAAGAATCTGTGCTAAGAACAGGTGCAACCTGTTCGACCTGATTTAAACCAGCATTTCCCGACGTTACTGGATCCTAACTGCATTCTCCATGAACTGCCTATTATCATTCCTGGAACTAGTGGTAAGGAAATAGGTGGGGGGATACCACCATCCTGATGCTGGCCCCTCGTTGGGCCTCTCTTGGACAGTGCGTTCCGCCCAGAGGCTCTCTGTGTCCCTTAGGGTCTAACACTGAGAAAGTCCATCCCCATGCTGCATTAGTGACCTGCACCCATGCCTGTTACTCCGCCTCCACAGCCTCAGTAGTCCACTCTGCTCAGCTTCTTCAGATCACCAAATCCCCCTCCCCCAGTGGGAAGTTCCTTCTGGCACTTCGTCAATGCTCCACCTCAAGTTACTCCCAGAACTAGACCGAACACCCAAGAGCAGCCTGACCAACACATTCCTCTTGCATAAGAGATCTCAAAACTTATCCCTCGGGACGCCTGGGTGGCTCAGTTGGTTGGACAGCTGCCTTCGGCTCAGGTCATGATCCTGGAGTCCTGGGATCGAGTCCCGCATCAGACTCCCGGCTCCACGAGGAGTCTGCTTCTCTCTCTGACCTTCTCCTCGCTCATGCTCTCTCTCACTCTCTCTCAAATAAATAAATAAAATCTTAAAAAAAAAAAAAACAAACAAACAAAAAAAAAACTTATCCCTCATGAAGTATTTATCAAAAACCTTCTCGTGCCCCCAGAACTGTGCCAGAGGGCTGTGGACCCACAGAGAAATGTCCCCGGGAGCTTACTGTGTCCTGAGAAGGCCAAAGAAAACTTTTAACTTCAAAAAGTTAAAGAGTGCTGTAAGTTAAATTATTCACACCAGCAATACAATAAATGTGGCCATGACAGTATAGAATGAGCACCTGAGAGCATAAGGACAACCCACATCACTGAACGCGCCCGTGCCCACGTCCCCACCTAGAAATGCAGGAGATGCCCTGGAAGAAATGCCAGTTTGGAAGCAGGTGAGGGAAGGCAGGTACCTGATCTGCTTCTGTGTCTCTTTCTTCCTCTCTAGGTTTGCTGTGAAGGCTTCTTGTCCTAAGTAGAAGGAGCCTTGTGTAGACGGTTATCCTCCCCAGAACATGGCGGGATCCAGAAGACGGCTTCCCAGGGGGTAGAACTGGAAGCAGACACTGGGCCAAGATTCCACAGCAGAGGCTCTTTACACCGGGACCAGCAACTCTAAAAGCCCCAGTAACCATGGATGCGCTACCATCAATAGTGAAAAGGCAAGTGGGGCTCCTAGGCGGCACCATCGGTGAACCATCTGACTCCTGATTCCGGCTCAGGTCATGATCTTAGGGTCATGAGATCTGCTTAAGATTCTCTTCCTCTTCCCCACCCCTCCCCACTCCCTTACGCATTTGTGCTTTCGCTCTCTCTCTCTCTCTCTCTCAGAAAGGAAAAAAAAATAACAGTGAGAAAGAGAGTCTTCAAGTATGCAGGAGAAGGCTTTGTGTCCGGTTGGACTCCACCAAAGGAGGTTACCCACCTGCCTTGTTCCTGGAGGACTGTCAGTAAATATTTACTGAATTGGTGAGTGAACAAGTGTGTGGTGGGTAAATGAGAAAAACAAGAAGTTAGACTTGCCCCCCAAAGAAAGCCAGCAGAGTTCAAAGACCATCTCAGTGAAGGAATGAAAGACACGTTTTCTTTAGGAACTGAAATAATTCAAGTACCTTGCATGTTGATGGTTTCCTCCACAATGCATTTCTCAACCACCCAGAAGGACAAAAGCAGAAGCAGAAAGACTGGGAAGCAGAAAGTTAATGATGTACTCTGCTCGCACACACATGCACACACATCTGCACAGACACAAAGAGGGGTGCACACAAGCTTACCTGCAGATATGTGGCCTGGACTGTTTCTTCTTCGCTCTCCTCTCTCAGGCAACTCTTAAAGTGTCCCCTTCTCCAGGCTTGTTCTGGAGGGTGGCCCTCCTTCCTGGAATCAGCCCTGGCCCGTCTCCCTGCCCAGTCCCTGGCCTTCCCACCCCCACTCTCCTCCCCAAGGCCAGAGGCCCTCCTTCCTTTTGGGACCGGTGTCTCATCTCTGCCCTATAGGGCAGCTGGTGGCTTTGGTCAATAGCTAAGGTCTGGTGCTGATCAAGGATCCAGAGTCCCTTTCTCAGAATGACAGGACTGATGTTCCCAGAGAGGACACAGAGATGGTTGTGGGGGAGAAAAAATAATTTTCCATCTACCCTTCTGAGTTCTTGGCTGAGAGCCCTGTAATATAATACAGAGTAACAAAGAGAAAAACAAACAGAAGTTTATTAACATGTGCACCCCATGCATACATGGGAGATACACACACACACACACACACACACACACACACACACACGCAAAATTAGTAACTCTCCAGGTGGCCCAGGGCACCAGCTGAAATGCCAATCTTCAGCCAAAGACAGAAGGCAGTGTAGGCTTCCAGTTACGGGGAGGTCGGCAGGAAAAGCACAGTAGGCCAAGTATAAGGTTGTGCAAATTTGAATGGCACCTTCTCCACAGATCAGAGTTTCTGGTGGTTTAGAGTTAGCTTCTCTTCCTGGTGGAGAGGGAGACACCCCCACTCCCAAGAGCAGCCTCTGTACATGCAAATTTCTCTTGCAAAAGGGCAACTGCTACTCTGTGCTCTGAACTTCTCCTGTGTCTACTGTTTCTTAAAATAATCAGCTCAGAATAACCCTCACATCAAGGAAGTACATTTTGGGGTGACATAACCTGCTACCTTTCACGGTCTAACATTTTGTACTTAGGACAGTGAAATCATGGCCGCGAGGCCCATGGAACAGCGAGGGTGCTGTGCCCAGCTTCCCTGCCCAGACTTTCCTCCACTACAGTCTCATCCTGTGGGAAAAAATCATATCCATGCATGAACCAGGTGCTCCCTCCTGATTCGCCAGGGAGAAGGAAGGGCGCTTCTGTACTTGACTCATGTTTTGGCTCCATGTTTTGCTGCCTTGAGACCCACTGAAGACACTCCGTCTCCTTCTTCTCTCCTGTGCGCTCCCTGCATTCAGTATGTGCTCTGATGCCTGTGTACAGGTGGAGGACTCCACCAGGCACTCTGCGGGGTGGGGGTGGGGGGAGTTCTCTTGATCATTCCAAGGATCCTATTTCACATTTTGATTACATTTTACTGTGAGTAAGAAAAATGTTTCTGGGGAAGAAAACCATATAATCTTTGTTCTGCTTGAAACAAAGCTGAATTTTTTCAACTACTTGTAACAAAATGTTATAAACTGTTCTTTGTCTGGGGAGGTGGATATAAAGAGTTCACCTTGAGCACAGGATGCAAATGAGTAAGTGGCAAACTATTTTTCTATTATGTTCCTAAAATAGATTGGGTGCTGGCAAAGAGGCTGCACCTTGGCCCCGAGCTCTGGGCACTGTTACAGCTGAGAGCGAAACCAGGCAGAGCGTGGGCCCCTCCAGAACGTTTCCAATTGGTCATTGCTATCTTCAAGTGCAGAAATTTCCACTGATTTTTTTTTCCGGAGACAGTCCTCAGAGCATTATTCCGCATAACAAAAACTTGGTGAAATGTTTGTACGGTTTCAAAATTGGCAAATTGAGGACATGGAGTGCTTTTAAAAGCCACTGCCAAAAATATGGCAATCATCTTCCCATAATAATGAAAAAGACCTAACACATCTGTGCTCAATTTCCGCTTTGGAGGATTGGGGGAGAGTAATTGATAAGGACAGTGTTTTGCTTCGGGAAAAGCTGCATCAGCTAACAGCTACATGTAAGCAGGGGAAGGGCATGGTAACTCCCCCCTCAGAATGCATCCCCAGATTTGCGGGCATGTGTGCAAACCACCAGATCACACAGGGACCAGCCTGCACCTAATGTCACCCAGGCAAGTACCAAGCAGAAAACAACAGGGAATCCGAACACAGGGCAGAATACCCTGGCTCTGCCTGAGTCTGGAAAAGCTTCCAAGGATTAATTGTCCCGGGGGCGGGGGTGGGGGTGAGTTTCCAGATTCCATTCACAGCAAGCAGAACAAGACAACCTGCACGGTGGGGAAATCACCTGCTTATCTTGGGGTCCTGATGTTACCAGGGGTCCTTCTGCAGGAAAATTGTGTGCTGTGGGTATCTGAGACCCCACAATAAATGGTAGGGAGGAAGGAAGTAGATGGAACTACCCCAACCTGCTGAAGTCTCCCAAAAAATGGATATCAAACACACTGAACACCAATTGTCCCTTTGTTTATCCAACATCTCCAAGTCCTGGAGGAAGTGAGGTGTACAGGTGACTTGCTGGGCACCCCCTTAAGCTTTGGTCCCTTCAAAGTCATTACAGTAAAACTGACTTTGATTTGATGCCTGAAAGGCAAATGCTTTCTTCTGCTTTCAGCTTCTGTTTTCAGAGTTTTTGTTGTTTGCCCTTTTAAAACACTTTTTTTTTTTAAGATTCATATCTTTATTTTAGAGAGAGAGTTAAGGAGGGGCAGAGGAAGAGGGAGAGAGAGACAGAGAAGCAGATTCCAAGCTGAGCGTGCCAAGCTCCTAGGAGTTCGATCCCAGGATCCCAAGATCCTGACCTGAGCTGGAACCAAGAGTAGGAGGCTTAACCAACGGAGCCACCCAGGCACCCCTAAAACACTCTTTTGCATTGAAGTATAATTTACATGTAATACAATGCATGAATTTCAAGTGTAGATGCAATTCCACATGCAAAACTCTTCTGACAAATGCCTATATGCAGGTCATATGGGGCCACCAGCTGGTTTCAGCTTTCCTGGAACTGTCCTTGTCGGACATCTCAGGAAGCCCTATTCCCAGGTGAACCTGATCACCCTATGCAGCAGTCACCTCACTGCCGGTCCAAAAGAGAGCCATCACCCCCAAGTTCCCCCATGCCGCACTGGAGTTATCCCACCCCCCTCCCCTGCCCCCCACCCCCAGAAAGCAATCACTACTCTGCCTTTTATCACCATAGTGTAGTGCTGCCTGGGTTAGAATTTCATAGAAATGGAATCAGTCCGTGCTCTGTGTCTGGTTTCTTTCACTCAGAGATTCATGCACGTTGCTGTCTGTAAGCTTTGTCCGTTTCTGCTGCTGTGGGCTAGCACCTCTGCCCCCATAATGAGCTTCTCCATTCCCCTGTTGTTAGGTGCTGGGTTGGTTTTCAGTGTTTGAGTCCTGGGAATATTCTCATACACATCTTCTTGCGGACATGTTTTTACTTCCCTTGGGTAAACACCAAGGAGTTGCATGCCCCGATCACACAGTGGGTTATGCTTCTAAGAACAGCATACCGACTCTCCCACTCACAATGTCAGAAAGTCCCATGGGCTCCACGTCCTCAGCCATACTTGCTCTCACCAGACTTTTCCACAACAGACATTCCAGCAGGTGCGAAGTGGCATGCAACTCGGTTTTAGTTTGCATAGCCTTGATGATAAGGATACTGAGCACCTCTCCAGTTAGTCTTTGAGCGTTTGTGTCTGTCCTTATATGAGGTGTCTGTGCAAAGCCTACAGATCTCTTGCCTATTATTTATTTGCTTAATCATTTCATTTTCATTTTTTTCATCATGATAAGTGTTCTCTTTAATCCCCATCTCCTCTTTTATCCATCCCTCCACCCACCTCCCCTCTGGTAACCATCAGTGTGTTCTCTAGAGGTAAGAGTCTATTTCTTGGTTGTCTCTCTTCTTTTTTTTTCTTTTGCTCATTTGTTTTGTTTCTTGAATTCCACTTTGAGTGAGATCATACAGTATTTGTTTTTCTCTGACACTTATTTCATTTAGCATTATACTCTCTAGATCCATCCATGTTGTTGCAAATGACAAGATATCATTCTTTTTAACAGCTGAATAATATTCCATTGTATGTATACACCACATCTTCTTTATCCATTCTTTTATCCATGGACACTTGGGCTCCTTCCAGAGTTTGGCTCTTGTAAATAATGCTACAACAAACATAGGGGTGCATGTAACCCTTTGAATTAGGAACTTTGTATTTTTTGGGTAAATACCCAGTAGAATGACTCCTCGATCATAGGGTGGTTCTATTTTTAATTTTTTGAGAACTATCCATGCTGCTTTCCACAATTCTTGCCCATTATTTGAAGAACTTATCTATATTTTTCTTATTGATTCATAGGAAGTCTCTGTATATTCTGGATAAAGGTGCTTTGTTACATCTATACATTGTGGATATTTTCTCCCAGACTGTGGCTTGTTTTTCATTTTCATAACTGAATTTTTAAATAAGTGCAAATGTTTAATTTTGATGAAATCCAATTTCAGTTTTGTACTTGATGATTAGTGTACCTTATCTAAGAAATGACTGCCTAAACCCAAGGTCCCAAAGATCCTCTCCTCCATTTTTCTCCTAGAAATTTTATAGTTTTAGCTTTTAGGGTTAGGGCCAAAATCTATGATTCATTATTGTGTTCATTGTGCGGTGAGAGTCAAGCTGTATTTTGACTAGGGATAGCCAGTTGTTCCAGACCCAGTTACTAAAAAAGACTTTCCTCTCTCCATTAAAATATCTTGGTGTTTTTGTCAAAAGTCAGTCGACTACTGTGGTGGTCTGAATCTCTGGCACCTGGTTGTTTGAGGGAGTTTTTTTAGTGTTTTTTCTTTCTGTCCCTCAGTTTTGGTAATTTTACTGACCATTCCTTTACTGACCAGTTCAGTATCCTTTCTTCAACATTATCCAATCTATTCACACTATTCAATGACTTTTTCATTGCAAATATATTTCCCAGTTCTATAATTTCTATTTGGTTCATTTTTACAGTCCCCAAATCCATCCTGAAATTCCCTCTATTTTATCCATTGTACACATCTTTCTGTTATTTTATATTACTCATCTGTTAATTTCATCATCTGGGTCACCTGTGAGTCTCTCCTGGTGGGTTAGTTTTTCTCCCGAGTCACATTTTCTTGCTAAGAATTCTTTATTTGTGCTGGGCACAGTGGGAAGGACCCGCCAGCAACTCTGGATTCTGTTATCTTCTTTTGAAGAGTGCAGACTTTGGTTCTGTCAGGCAGTTACCTTGATTTTGTGTCACCAGATTTGCTGAGACTCAGTCCTGCCTGTCCTATCCCTTAGTCCTTGAATGTGGTCTTACTGTTAAGACGTAGTCTTTCTGGAGTTTCAGGGAAAGGCTCAAGGTGTTTGCTGCTTCCCTCTAACTTGGTACGACTTGAGTTCCAGCTTCATCTCCCCAGTACTAGGCAGCTTCTGGAATATCTGCTCAACCCAGCTGTCGCTTTCTTCTGAGTGCCTTGGAGTCTCACCTCACACCTACTTCAGGACTCAGCTATGGGTTTTGAATAAGTTACTACACAGATCCTGAGGCTCACTCCTCAAGGCAGCCTCCTTCTCTGGGACTTTCTCCCTAAATTCCCAGCTGTACTTTAGCTTCAATCCCTAACACCTAGCTCCTCAGTCCAGTCGTCTTCAGTTCTATCCCCAGCTGAAGCCCAAAAATGTCCTCTGAGGGAGTATTGTCACTTTTACAAGTTATGGCTATAAGCCTCTCCAGTCTCTAGCTGCTTTGATGACTCTCCGGTGCCTGTGAATGGCTCTTTTTTATATTTTGTTTGAGGTTTGTAATTGTTGTCGGCAGGAAGGTTAATTTGATATAAGCTTTGTCTCCATCGCTAGAATCTAAAAGTCCTCTGACAGCTGTTCTTAAAACCGCTTGAAGTACAATCAATAAATCCCATGTTAGGAGAAAATTTATTCCATTGCTTGTCAATAAGTATCTGCAGCATTTCTCCTCCACAAGTTGAAGGGAACTGGGTCTTCACATCTTCTTTCATACAGCATCTTATGAAAGGGCTCTTTATACCGTCAAGCCACAAGCATTTTCTGAGCACCTGTGGGTCCATGACCCTGAATAAGGCTCTCTGGGGTATGAAAAGGCAACCGTGGTCCCAAGTTTCAGAAATTTTCACCTGGCAGAGCTGCTTGAAGGAGCTAGCTAAGGCACTGACCCTGTGTGCAGAAGGACAGCCACCCTCAGCTTTCTCCCCAGTGACACACATGGCACATAATTATCCCGATGTGATGTCCTCCTACCAAAATGCCTCATTTGTGCAAAATTCCTGCCACTGGGGAGCACTCAGTAGGGATATTACTACGGTAATATTATTTAGAGCAAACAATTTCACGAACTCCAGCATTTCAACTATCGCTAGTCCTACTTTACCAGTGACACATGTCACACCCACTGGGACCCTCCAGACCTGCCACCACAACCCCAAGGGTGCTGCTCCAGAACCTAGAATGTACAAGACAACAAAAGGATATTTGAGAATATGATTCTGCCTAGTAGTAGAAAGGCTTGAACAGGGACAATAGAATGGGAGTCAAATGGCTCAGGACAACTTCAAAGTATCCTCCTTTAAATTTGAATTTGAATACAAATTTCCTGTTCACATCCCTTTTTGTAGGGAGTGGGGAGAGGACTCCAGCTTTCATCAGATTCTCAAAGGAGTTCACAATCCCCCCAAATTTAAGACTTACTGGGTTTTTTTTTCTATCATGAATTCAATCACTAAATATTTTTAAATACCCCCCCTAAATATTTATATATTTGTTTATGTATAAATTATCTTCAGGGTACCTGGGTGGCTCAGTCAGTTAAGTGTCTACCTTTGGCTCAGGTCATGATCCCAGAGTCCTAGGATGGACCCCCACATCGGGCTCCCAGCTCAGCAGGAAACCTGCTTCTCCCTTTCCCTCTATGTGTTCTCTCTGTGTCTCTATCTCTCATATGAATAAACAAAATATTTTTAAAAATTATCATCTTCATAATCTATCACCATTGGTTAATAAATCAAGGAACAATAGGCACTTAAAATGAAGCTAATCATTAATGATAGGAAATGTAAATTCAAGTTTCACAGTTTCTGATAATTACTAACTGTTCTCATCATATCTAATAATCTTATACTGAGGTCAAAGAACAGCTTCTACTTGGACTAAAAAACCTGTATCTTGTTTTCCTATTTGTGATTTGGGGGAATTATTTTTTTAAGAATCTTTTAAATCCTTTGAAGCTATTGGTTTATACTTTGAAAGTTAGTTAAAACTAGGTTGTGTAATCCATAAATCCACTTAACCTTGCTAATTCAAATACATTAAAATACTCTGAAAATGATCTCATGAGAGAGAAGGCCACTACCAGCACGGAATACCCTGTGTATCATTGTGACAGGACAGGAGGCCACTTCAAGTGAGGTAAACATATCCAATATTAATATGTAGGGGCTCACATTAAATTATGGGGCCACAATATCAAACTACTCTTTGTCATAGAGCATTTTTATTTTTAGTTTAAAATACATGTTTATAGGGGCCCCTGGGTGGCTCAGTGGGTTAAGCCTCTGCCTTCGGCTCAGGTCATGATCCCAGAGTCCTGGGATCGAGCCCCACATTGGGTTCTCTGCTCGTCAGGAAGCCTGCTTCTTCCTCTCTCTGCCTGCCTCTCCACCTACTTGTGATCTCTCTGTCAAATAAATTAAAAAAATCTTTAAATAAAATACATGTTTATAAAAGTTTTAGTATACTACTCTTCCTGTACCTCAATGAATTGTCTTGTGCACACCACCCCTGAGACCCCAAGTCCAGGAGCTGATTCATGGCAAGGTGAATCCACAGGTATGACGAGGTGAGCCAGGTACATCAGGCGTCAGCAGAGATGCTGAAGGAGGAGAGAAACGATCAGATAGAGATGAAAGAAAGAAAAAATCTGAACTTCGGGGAGAGGTAGGAGTCCAAGATGATTGTAAAGTTTCAACCCCAGGAGACATGAAAAGGTAACTGGAAATGGCAAAATTGGGTTGGAAGGGGATATGGGGCTGGTCTACCTCGGCTATGCTGTGTACGAGCTGCTAAGTGAGGAAACAGACAAAGGTCAACTGGCCCCTGGAGACAAGCTGGTCACCTGCCAAGCAGAGGATGAGCAGATTCTGACCTCAGCCAGCCTATTCGGAGCATGACTTCAGCTCCATGTTGTCCACTGTCTTTCAAGACATCTCTGTGAGGGGTTGTGATTCTCCCCAGCCGTTCTCTAGCTGTCTTCCAAGTGAGGTCATTGCCATTCCACATTCATTGGGGACAAGTCAGAAGACAAGTCAAAGAAATTTGGGGCAGAACCACAAGCAAGTCTTACTCAATGGACCCGAGTGAGTCACCCCTCAGCCCATGTGACCTCCCACAGAGGGTCTGCAGGCGGGATGACGCCCCCGGACATGTTCATTAATTTCTCCCTCCTGCCAGCCCGCAGGCTTGCCTAATGAGGTCCCAAACAAAGGGGACACTCTGCCCAGGATGGAAATGCCATGTGGGTTCCACTGTGGGGTGCCACTCACCAAGGTTGTCCTGGCTACCACCACTTTGTCACAGACCCTTCCTGAAGGTGGCATCTGTTTCTTCATGAAGGACCTCAGCACGGGGCTTTGAGATGAACATACTGATTCTCTCAGCCTGGACATGGGAACTGTGATGCCTGTTCTCTCTCTCCTGCTCTGAAATAACCCCTCATGGGTAGCATAAGCACCTGAAGTAGGAACACAGGAAAAGGGCTGCATGGGAGGGGTTTCGTGGCCATAGTGGCTCAACTATGGAGAATTCTTCTAGGTAGAAGTAGGTTCCTCTCCATGCAGGAGAGACCAAGGGTCCAGGGCTGAGAAAGTTTCAGCTTCTTGAGGCACCTGGGGCTCAACCTGATTGGAAAAGATCTCATAGCTTTCTTTCTTTCTTTCTTTCTTTTTTTTTTTTTAAGATTGTATTGATTTATTTGAGAGAGAGAGACAGATATGACAGAGACAGAGACAGAGAACACAAGCAGGAAGGAGAGGAGAAGTGGGCTCTTGCTGATCAGGGAGCCCAATGTGGGGCTTGATTCCAGGACTCTGGGATCATGACTTGAGCCAAAGGCAGACCCTTAACTGACTAAGCCACTCAGGTGCTCCCAAGATCTCATAGTTTTCTACCTCCGTCCAAGGGGCTCTGAGAACAGGGGAGACCACAAAGTGGCCTAATGTCTCTGCCCCCTGCCTCACCCCACCCAGCAGGAGCTGCTGCCCACCATTCATTCCAGACCCAGGTCTTTGGGGCCAGGATCTGGAGGGACCATTCATTGACTGCCTGAAATATCTCTCTACATGGATTGCCCCCGTACCCCCTATCGCCTGACAAAGCAGGCATTAGCATTTCCACTTAAAGGTAAACACTGACCCTAAAGGGACAACCAGCTGGTCTGAGAGCACATGGCCAGAGAGGAGAAAAAAGCACCTGCCCTATGGTCTGGGAGGTCATGAGGTCATAGGACTGAGGATCAGCGACACCGGTTCTGACAATTCCCTGGAGTTGGCTCTTTCTCAGGGGTGGGGGGATGAGGAGGAGAGATGGAGGATGAAATTTACCCTGGTGTCTAAAAACAGTGCCTAGGGACTGGGACTGTTTAGAAACACCTCTGGCCAGTCCTAGGTAGGGAGTCCTCTGTCTCTGGACGAAAGCCAATGGGGACGGTGAGTAGGAAGGCCAGGGACTGAACTCAGTTCCCCAAGTTCGGCTGCAGGTCCCATTACGATGAAACAGCAACATATCCAATCCCCACTGAGGACAGAAGGATGAGTGAGACGTGGTCTGTCCCTGTCCTTCTCGTGTCAACAGACTGCTACAGAAGAATTTAGGTGCTGGAATGAAGAGCGGCTGAAAGTTCTAATGAAGAACAGTGAGGGAAGGAGGGGCAGCCTTGGGGAGCTGGGAAGGCTTCCTCTGGAAAGGAGACATAGGAGGCTTTAATGGGGTCTGAGATGAGGAGTTCCAGGTATCTCAGGTAAGACCTGGGACAACAGCAGCCATACCTGTGTCCTTTATAATAAAGCCCCAGCCTCCAGCACAGCACCTGCCAGGTAACACGTGTGGGGAAATGAATGAGTGAAATAATGGGAAAGAGAACCAGCCTCAGCAAAGACACAGTCACCACAATGCATCATGGGCTAGGGGAGTGGTGAGCCACCTCCAGCAAGGCTACGGGCAGGCTGAGAGGTGGTTTCCTCCAGCCGGGGTTACGTCA
This sequence comes from Enhydra lutris kenyoni, assembly GCF_002288905.1. Lineage (NCBI taxonomy): Eukaryota > Metazoa > Chordata > Mammalia > Carnivora > Mustelidae > Enhydra > Enhydra lutris. The sequence goes on from NW_019154085.1 coordinate 44,513,359, forward strand.
GCCAAGGGGTATGGGGTCCTAAGTGGTGTAATATGGCACAGGAGATTCAATCAACAGACGTTTCCTCAGTGCCTACAATGTGTCAGGTGTGTGCAAGCTCTGGGAATACGGTGATGAACATGGACACAGCCCTAACACCCGCCTAGTCCACCCACTGCGCTGAAGTCCGCTCAGGTGTGCTGAGCACCTGAATCCGCTCCCCTCTCCTTCCTCCCGTGTCCTTCTCTCACCGGCTCTCCCCATCCATAAAACCTCATCAACTCTCCCTGCAACTGCAGGGTCCCCTCTCTGTTCCCTGCTCCATCCAGCTTTCAAGTTACTTCCTAAGAACCCAAACCCACCTAGTCACACTCACTTGTTAGAAATACACCAAAATGTTCACTGTACCTCTCTGTGGGGCTCAGGGGGGAGGGGGAGGAGGGATACAAGTGACTTCAGCATAGCCCCCTTCCTCCCATTCTTCCTCAGCCCCATTAGAGATCTCTCCACACCCCAAACATTGAAACAGGCCAGTAACTTTTAGACAATCTCCTTTCCTCTTTTCTAATTCAGTGCTGACAGCTAACAGTTACTTGCATCATTACCACGGCCAAGAAGGCAATGGCTTTATAAACCTTATCTGATTCTCCAATTTATTTTAAAATCCACTTTTAGAGTGTAAAAGGTAAAGCTTAGGTAAATTCATTCCTTTTTCCACAGCTGGAGACAGAGGAGTGAAGTGGTAAGTCACAAGTCACAGAGGACAGCAAGTGAAGAAGGAAAACACATACATCAACATGGTGGTTTTGAACGTGCTATGAAGCTCAGAAGGCTGGCCAAGGTCATAGGCTGGCAGCTTCCAGTGGATCTGAATGGCCCTGGGGCCTGACCCCAGAGCCTGCCTCTGACCCCGTCCATCTGCGACTGCCTGACTCCAAGTCAGAGATGTTCATCCTAGACACATCCTTGCCTTCTCTCCTCCTGGCAAACTCTTTCCTGCAACCCCATTCCCACGAGCCTTTGAGCGCCCCAGCAGAGGTCCCAGCTCCACCAAGGAGCCATTGCCCTGGAGTGGTGGTCCAGGATCACCCGTCCGGCCCACCCTCCAATGCTGCCCCGGTCCCTAGGCCTCCCCAAGCCTCTGACCCCTCCGAGGTCTCTCTCCCTCTCTTCCCACCTGAACCCCCAGCCCCAGTCACCTCCACGTCCTTGCATCATTGCACCATCAACCCCCGGCCAACCCAAACCTCCCACCGTCTCCACGCTTGGGGTTCCCGCGCGTCCCTGGCCCAGTCCCACCTGGCGTCCCCCCGCCCCTGGCCCCTGGCGTCCCCGCAGGTCCCCGGTGCCAGGTCCTCGTGCCTCCTCCTCAGACGTCCCCGCGCCCCTGTCCACATCTCCTGGAGTCCCCGCAGGGCTCTGGCGCCCCAGCACGCGTGTCCCCCTTGCTCCGGCGTGTCGCCGCGTCCCCGGCCCCGCGCCTCCCGCTCTGAGGTGGTCCCGCGCCCCGGCCCCGTGTCCCCCCTACCCTCCGGCGTGTCGCCGCGCCCCCAGCCCGCATCCCCCCCTCTGGCATGTCCCCGCGTCCCCGGCCCGCGCCCGCTGACGCCATGACGCCGCGGCGGAGGGAGGGGCGGAGCGGGACCGGCCTGAGAGGGGCAAGAGCAGCGGGAGCGGAGGGCCCCGCGGCAGCAGCGGGCGGCGCGGCCGATGGACATGGGCACGCAAGGCTCGGGGCGCAAGCGGCTCCCCAACCGGGAGCGGCTGACCGCGGAGGACGACGCGCTGAACCAGATCGCGCGCGAGGTGGGTGGCGGGCGAGCCCGCAGGGCTGGGAGCGGGGGGCGGGGGCGCCGCAGGAGCGGCCGCGCATCGGTGGGTCGCTCTGTCCGTCCGCGGCGGCGCGGGCAGGGGCGCGGGCCCAGAGGGATGTCTGTCCTCCGACCCCTGGGGACAGGCTGGCGACTCTGACCCCTCCCCCACGCCCTGGCTCCCTAGGGCCACTGTGTCCCCCTCTCAGGAAGCGGGGCGGAGGTGGGCAACCCGCGGGGTCCCGAGCGAGTGCCCAGCTTTGTCCTGCCGCTTGGTGGGGGTGGAGTAGGCCGCCCCCGGAGGCCCATGGCCAGTCCCCGGAGGCCACATGGCCCTGGCGAAATGGCCTGTTTCTTGTCTGCGACCATGGGTCCTCGATTGTCACACAGGTGCGGCTTGGGCATGAGCTTGGGGTCACTGTGAATCGTGTTTCTGGAGCGAGCCTGAAAACGGGTCCAGGCGCCTGAGGGGTTTGATCCAAGTTTTCTGGGCAGTTTATCTGAAATGTTGGGGGCGAACTTTCAGCTGGCAAATGAAAGGAGCACTGTGTGCGCGCTGGACAAGTGCCTTTCCCTCCGAGGATCCAACCTTGGCGTGAAACAAACCGGTGACCTGGGAAGGTTGCTCCTGGGATTGGCTGCTGCAGCTCCCTGGGGAAGGGGGGGTCCATTGGGCCCCAGTGACAAAGGACGCCTGACTTTTCCCACAGACCCTTTTTGTACCTTTTCAGTGTCCTGTGTGTGTGTGCTCACTATACAGGTGCAGTTCGCCAACCCTCCCCACCCCCGCCACCTTCGTGCACTCCCTTCTAAGCTTTCTGATATGATGTGGAGCTCGTCTGCATACCACTCTGTGCTCACATGGAGAAACTTCAGGCCATGTAGGCTGTAGGCTCTGGTTTCCTGAGTCAGTCATTTGCCCCGAGGTACGCTCTATAACCACTTCTTAGGTGTTTTTAGTTGCAAATATTCGATTTTGCTTTACGGACACAGGGTTGTCAATCAGTATTTGTTGAATATTGGAATGGATCAAGACTTTGGTTTTTCTCTGTGTGAAAAGGAAAAGGGCTTTCCAGGCAAACTCTTAGACATCCCTTAAAACCCACTGCAGGTTGTCCTCTGTGAGACCTTCCCCATTACCCAGGCCGGCATCTCCCTGCTTCCACCTGGCTCCTCTAGTTCTTACTCCCTACACCTGGTGTGGGAGTCACCTCTTCGCAGCAGAATTTGCTCACTTAGCTTGCATATAATCCCACGCCTGCGAGGATAGTCACTTAGGTACGTATTTGACCATAGGACCAAACAAGCATTCTCTGGGAGACCAGAGGTGACCAATGGATGATCCCTGGGTCTTGTTCTTCTGTCGGTGCTTAGGGACAAAGGAACGAGAAGAACGAGAGCTCCCAAAGTCTACCTCGTGTCTGCTGGTTTGGATTGGAAGCAAAGGCTAGGGATGCTGGCCTAGGGTTGACATCCTTGATGTCCTGAGGATTGGGAAGCCATGGTCTTGCCCCAGCCAGGGAGATGGTGGCGGGCAGTGACAGATTCAGACTGTGGAGTCAGTCCTGGGCTGTGAACATGCACACACCTCACAGAGGAGCTATGCGATCCTGGGGAAATGAGTCATTCGTCCCCCACGAGTGTCTGTTCTCTTGTCTCTAGAATGCGAGAAAGAAATCCCCTCTTGGTGTTTTGACTAGCATCCATACAGTGAGTAAACGTGAGCCCCACCCACCTATCCTCCTGATAAAACTAAACCATGGGTTGGTTTGTTTGTAAGTGCTGAGTGGCGGGAATCTATAATGTTGGAGGGAGCAGGGGCAACATTTTATGTTTTATCACAAATTGAATTATATTTTCCCAACTGTAAAAATTAGAATCGTGATTCCAATGGCAAGTGTCTGTTCACCTTCAAGTTCTTCAGTTCTTATAAAAATTAACAAATGCGTCTGAAGTGTAGTACATTCTTATTTGCTCACTGATTCAGCAGATGCATGCCGGGCTCTCCAAACACCTGTCCTACGGAGACTGGGATTCAGGGATGGACCTGAAAAGGGTCCAACCATGAAGAGTTGGGTCAGAAAGGGGTCTGACCTATAAATCAACAACAGTCACAGAAAACAGGAAGAGATCTGATATTAAAAGTCTGTAGATATTTTGCCTGGAAAGTTTGGAAATGAGAAAGTTCCAGTTAATTGAGGGGAATAGGAATGGCAATCAGAGGTGGCTTCCTGGAGGAAGTGGCATTTTGAGTTATTTTGAAGGGACAGGAACGCTGACCTGAACTGGCCTCCACAAAGGGAATATATTGGCTGGAGCATGGATTCCTGGCCAGCCCCACCAGTGGCTGCTTCTCTCCATAGCACCTTGCAGCAGGCTCTGCTGAGCTGTCCTCTTTGGGTAGCCTCACCTTTGGGCTGACATGCCTTTTGTTCCCACACTTCCCCCCCCAGGAGCCCACACCCAGTCTCTCTCTTGAGAACTGGAAGTATCTTCCCTCACAGATCTCCCTGGCTCCCCGGCACCACCCCCCTGCCCCGCAAGCCAAGCTATGAGGAGGACTGCTAACTGAGCCGCCCATACCAGTCCCTGGGTGACGGTGTGCAGGGCAGTGGGGAGTCCTACCCTGTGACCCATCAGGCCCATCCTGGAAATGGGGAAAGTTGGCTGCTGCTTCCAAAGCCCTTGGGGAGCTGAGGGGCCTGAATGAAAACTGGGGACTCTTTCAGAAGGTGACAGGGGGTGGGTGGACACAGGTCAGGCATCTGGGAAGGCATCTAGAGAATAACCGGAACCTTCCGGGCTGCGGTGACCTGGGTCCCATGGGCAGGGTCACCGGGCAGGAGGGAGACGGGGTGGGCAGGACTGGGAGGGGAGCTCAGCTGCCCCTGCGGAGGGCTCGGAGGGCTGGGGGAAGCAGTGCTCTGACCTGTAGAGGCTGACACTTTCCTATTTCTGCAGTTACGTTGTGGTTTAACCTAAGGCTGGTTTAAGGTAAATGGACTTGTAACTTGAAAACAGTGTAGATGCATTAGCACAAGTAGCTTGCTTCCGAGGTAGAATTCGGGCAAGACGTTGTCAGGAAAAATGTCCAGTAAGCACTTGGAGACACTCCTCGCCGCTGAAGGCGTGAGCAGTGTTTCTCACACCCTGGGGGAAGGTGTCTTGAAAGCAGATATATTTTTCCCTCCTGCCATGTTTAACATTCAGCTAAAGATTTTTGGTAGCCTCCCAAACTTCTCATTCAGCACTGAGGCAATTGCTGAGGTGAATTGCCTGAGACAATTCACAGTATTCTTCTCAAACGGAGAGGGACAACAAAATTTTTAAAAATTTTTCAAATTTAAAAATTTTTTAAATTTTTTAAAAATAAAAAATAATTTTTTATTTAAAATTTTTATGATAAAAAATTTCAAATTCTTTTAAAAATTTAAAAATTAAAAAATAAAATAAAATAACATGCCAGCTGCCTTAGGAATGAACTTGCTGGGCCCTTTAATGGTGGTGGTAAGTGAGTCACCCCCTGTGGCCACAGGGGCCTGGGCTGATTCCCTCCCCCATGACTGTCTCCACAGCCTCCTCTCCAAGAGCTGGACCATGGCATTGCAATGCCATCCCTGGGGTGCAGATGGTGCCCCCCCAGGTCCCTCCTGTGGGCGGGTGCTGACTCCCTGGCCAGCTGCTGGGAGCGTCAGCTGCTGGGGGTTCACAGCTGTCCTGTCAGGAGAAAAGTGCCCCTGGCCACCCAGGAGTCACTGTGGGGGAGGGGTGCCCCACCCCCACCCCTGGGGCAGCCTGCAGCTGTTGCCTGAGGGGTGTGAGGATGTAAAATGTCCCCTCCCTTCGCTTCAAGTTGGAATGACTCTGGTGCCAGAGCTCCCTGTGGGATGGGGCTGAGGGCACACTCTGGCGGAGGCCACCTCCTGCCCCTGCCCCTGCTGCTCCCTTCACCCCTCTTCTGCTGGCTGTGTTCCCCAGATACAGACCCACACAAAAATCCCTGCCTCAGGCTCTGCCTCTGGGGACCCCAACTTAGGAATGAACTTGCTGGGTAGCCTTGTACATACAGGACATTCTCATCCTAAAACCTCTGTCATGTTGCTACAGCCAAACTGTCGCCCTCCTGCCTTTGTTCCAGGGGAGGCAGCTTTTCTGAGGTGGGCCGGCAGTTACAAACATGGGGGCCATGGACTGGATGGTGTCATCCAGTGTTGTCAGTGGTTTGTGATCCAGGACACTGGTTGGAGCAGAATCAGGAACTCAGCTGTGAACAGTCCTGATGGTGTGCAGGCCCCTCCCCACAGCTATTTCTGTCTGAGCGCCGGCTGTCGCCCTCTCCCCCTTCTGGGTGACCCTCATGACTCACTGGCTTCATGGTTAGGGCTGTGAGTTTTATGTGGGTGGCCTGCAGAAGTGGCATGGTGGGTGGAAATCAGGGGACGTAGAGTCCAGTTGAGCCTGTCGCTCATGAGTCTTGTCAGGGTTCAGGGCTGGAAAGGGGGCAGGTGGGAACTGAGGTAGCCTCGGAGGCTTGCAGGGTGCCAGCCTCGCCGAGAAGCTTCCCCTATAATTACATGGAGTCCCACCAGCAGAGTTTAGAGTCTCTCTGTCTGACATAGAGAAGTGGGCTCACGGGAGCTGGTGGCTTGCCCAAGATAACTAAGAAGGTGCCCGTTCAACATTCAGCTGCTACCACTTTCTGGATCCAGTTCTTGACTCCATCTGAGGCCCAGCTACAGGCTGTGTCCTGCAGTCAAGCCGACTTGCTTCCCATCTCTGGGTCTGTTGTCCCCAGCTGACCTCTGGCCATCAGGTTTGATGGTTCATGGAAGAGTCGATATTCTTCTGTCCTTGCGATGTCTATCCCCGTTTTTGGTGTTGTTGTTTGTTTTTTTTTTTTTTTCCATTCTCTTGACTTCTGAAATGTAATATTTATTTAACCAAGGTAATACGTGTTTTTACCCTTGTCCCACATTCTTAGGCCATTCTCCACACAGCAGCTGGGTGATCCTTGAAAATATGTCAGCTCATGTCACCTCTCTAATTAAAACTCCCCAATGGCTTCTCATATCACTGCATAAAGGCCAAGTTCTTAATGGCCTGACAAGACCCTGACCAATCTGGTGATTAGCTCCATGTTTATAAATGATATGCGTGTGCAGTCTATTGATTGTCCAAGTGTAGACACGGACCATTGGTTTCCTGGCTGGGGGAGGGGGCCCCACTCAGGCCCTCCCCCCACTTCTGTGTCTTCTCATCCTCACACCACAGTTACGTTGCAGTAGAACCACAGACGGATAGAGAGTATGGTGCTAGTACGGTGAGATTCCCCGGTTCAAACCCCGGTTCTGCCATGTGCTCCGTGACCTCCGGCAGGTTGCTTCACTACTTTGTGCCTCACTTTTCCTGTAGGTAAAATGGGAACGTTTTGAGTGCACTTCCCATGGGCGTTTATGAGGATATGTATATGGGCTCTTTCATGAAAAGCACCTCGTAAAGGTGGAGTGATGATGGTGACATCATGTGTGGTTTGGCTGTGGAGCCAAGCCCCACGCTCTGACGTTTCTGTCCCTGGACAGCTTTCTGACTTTTCCAGAGTTCATGACTTGTATTTTTTTTTTTCCAATTGCTCTCCTGTTGACATAGCTATCACACCCAGTTCTTCAAAAATTTCAACAGGACCCCTCCCAGTACTATTTCCTGGGTGATTCAACAAACCAGACAGCCTAACATTTCCCCTTTGTCCCCTCCTGGATATGGACCCTGGGAAATATCTGTCCCCTAGACCCTCTCTAGACTTCAGCTGTCCTTCCCTTTCCCTTTCCCTTTGCCAATCTGAGAGTTCCCCACTTTTCTATTGTTGTTGGATCCCTCCTTGCCTGATACCATATTATCTTCTTCCTGAGATTACTCTCTCATTTTGCTGCAACACGTCCTACAGTAGCGTCCTGAGAAAGAATGCCTTTTCCAAGTGTTTGCATGTCTGAAAATGTCTTTATTCTACCCTCATACTTGACTGATAGTTTAGCTGTCTGTAGTGTTCTAGGTTAAAAATAATTTTCCAAAGAACGACAAAGATTTCTATGTATTCTTTGAAATGATTTCTAGCATGTGTCATTAACTGAAAGAAATAATGTGCAGAAAAAAAAACCTGGGTGCTGTCCCTTTTGTGAGAAAGGCAGAGATTTGTCTGCATTTGTATGAAGAAACCCTGGGAGGCCAGCAGAATTGGTCAAGTGTCACTTTTAATGCTCTTTGGACAATTTTTTCAAGATTTATTTATTTATTTTGGAGAAAGAGAGAAAGAGCGAGGGAGGGGCAGTGGGAGAGAGAGAACTTCAAGCACACACCCTGCTGAGCAGGGAGCCCTAGTTCGAGACACTGAGATCATGACCTGAGCAGAAATCAAGAGTAGGACGCAAAAGCCACCCAGTTGCCCTGATGCTCTTTGGGTATTGAACCATGTAACTGAATTGCCTCTTCAATAAAATAAACTAATAGTGATCAAGAAAGTAAAATGTAAAGCTATTTTCTACCACAATTTTAAGACATTATTTTCCACTATATTCCAGCCTTCAGGGTTACTTTGAGAATTTTGATGCATTGTGTATCTCCAATATCTTGTATAATCTCTGCCTTTACTTTTGAGAAGCTTTTAGGACCTTCTCTTGATCTCTGGTGCTCTGGATGGGTTATTTTCCATTTATTGAGCATTCTTGGGGTCATTGGATCTGAAAACATGTATCCTAAAGTTCTGGGAAATTCTCTGAATTTTCCCCTCCCCACCATTTCCTGTGCTCTCCTTTATAGCAGCTCCTTTGCTGGGAATAACTTTCTTTTCATTCCCTTTCCCTAACTTTCTTCTCTTGGTGATGCTTTGTAGGAGACTGATCACCTTTATCTTCCATGCTTTCTGCTAAACTTATCTGTTCTGTATTCAACTTCTAAAAGGTGGGGGTTTTGTCGGTTGTTATTCTTTGTTCCCTTTTTATGGCATCCTCTCTGATTCACAAATGTGGCACCTTTTCTTGTCATTCTGAGGATATTAATTTGTTGTTGTTGTTTTCTCCAAAACTTTTCTTTTGTCTGCTGTATTATTACCTGTTTCTTTTTGCCCTTTGTCTGTGATGGCCTCTATCTTTCATCTTGACACCTCTCCCAGATGCATGGTGATCCTCAGCTGTCCATTCAGCTCTGAGAATGAGGCACTAAAACACTATGAGAACCATTTGGTCAAAGACAGGATGGGGGTGCCACAGGAAGCGAGTCCAACAGCACCAGGGGCACGGTAGTGTGGCTAAAGTGCTAATCCATTCACTACCTCCTCAGGGCACAGGCACACAACCTGGAATCTGAACCCGGGTCTCCCATTCACCAGGCCAATGCCCTAAACAGCATCAGTGTTGAAAGGGACAATTGCTTAATGCTAGCAAACCAAACCTCTCTAATTTGGTCCCTACAGGTAGAGTTCTGGTTTTGATTAAGGGGATGGTGAGATTGAGAAGAATGCTGAAAATTAATCTGAGATTTATACCAGGACAGAATAATCTCTAATGTCCATACAGCCCAAAGAAGGGAACCAGTCACAATGATCTTCTTTCATTGACAGTGGAATAAAATATCAAATTAGGTGAACAAACAAAGGGACTTATAAAAAAATAAAATTTTCATAGCTTCACGCATCAAGGATAATTCACGTATTTGTTTGGAAAATTCTCTAAGATCAGAGATATAAAGCAAACGTAAAATACCTGGAGAGTTTAGGTAGGCAGAATGTGATATGGTCTTGGCAGTGGGTAAACCCTCAGATCAGCAAGTATGTAAGAGCCAGAGCCGTTTGCTGGAGTGGTATGCTGAGACACTTCCAGCCCTTCTTGGCTTGGGGGAAGAAATGCTCACGACAATATTTCAACCTAAAGGAACCAGGAGATCTAAGTTTTTTGTTTGGCTTTTAGCTCCATCTCATAAATTTGTCCATTCTTTCTTTACCATTACCCTTGATTTCTTTTATTTTCATTTTTCACTTTGTTTTATGAGATCCCTTAGGCATGGAGGCAGTTTTCCAGGTTGACGGAGAGATGGGATTTGCATGTTGACCGAACAGCTAATGTGTCTCCCTCCCAGATGCCCTAAGATACTGCTGTAAATGATCCCAGACACGTCTTAAAATCATCCATAACAGTGCTGGTCAGGAGAACCTTCTGCAGTGATGGCAGTCCTCTCTCCCTGCTCTGTGTTCTGGTGGCCACCAGCCGTGTGTGACTGCTGAGCACCTGCCCTGTGCCTAGCGCACCTGAGAAATGCATCTTAAATGTTTTAAAAGATTTTATTCATTTACTTGAAAAAGAGTGAGCACAAGCAGGGGGCAGGGCAAGGATTGGGAGTGAAGCAGACTCCCCGCTGAGGGCATAACTGGACACAGGGCTCAATCCCACAACCCCGAGACCACGCCCTGAGCTGAAATCAAGACCTGGACACTCAACCGACGGAGGCATGCAGACACCCCTTGCATCTCAAATTTTGTTTAATTTTAATGCATTTAAATTTAAATATGGCTTGTGGCCACCAGATGGGCAGCACAGATTTACATCAGTGATTTCTTCTTGGCTGAAATATGCTGTGACAAAGGTGTGGGCCATCATGCAGAGCAGGGCTGAGCATCACCCATGACTGGGCACAGAGGAAGGAGGGCACAGGGGCCTGGGGGCAGGACTGGCTGACTGTGGCCAGAGCCCAGTCCAGCCTGGGGACACATGCGGGTCCGTAGAAGGAGCACCGTCAGCCTTTGGAAATTGGGGGACCATGGAGGGTATAGTGTCCGTGTGTCAGAGCCTCCTTTCCTTTGTGGAAGAAGAACTACATTCCCCAGGGGGGTTAGAGTAAGGAGCAGGGCCAGGGACACGCAGAGCCAGGGGCCTGGTCCATGTGGGCACTATCTGAACCCTGGGGTCCCCTGCCTTCTGGGGGCTGGATCCAAATCCAGAGAGAGGACTAGACGGGATGTGCCCCAGGGTAGAACAGTGCCCACGTGCAGGGGCAGACAGGGCCTTGGGACCGGCAAGATGGACACCAGGTGAGCACACGGACTGCATCCACCTCAGCTCCACGCACACCTTCAGGGTCCCATGGCTTCCTTGGCGTCCAGAGGATGTGTAGAGCCCGGCCTTGGGATGGGATGGGCCCTGTGTTTTCAACATGAAGGCGGGAGCTGCTGAGGCGTCGTCTTTTGAGTGACATCCTATGGGGCCACGTGTCTCCCTTCTGCCCATTGAGGAAACCCCTTTCCCACTCCCCCCGCTATGCTGCAGACAGGACGGATCATGTCAGGTGTGGTTCAGTTGGGACTTGAGTCCATGCTGGTGTAGCAGAGCTTTGCCCCCTCCTCCCAGAGGAAAGGGCCGCAGGCCGGGGCTCAGGTGCACTCCAGGAATAGTGCGGTGCTTGCAGGTGCTGAGAGCGGGCTCTGCCCTCGGTCAGGGGCACAGTCTCACACCGGCCGTGGGCTCTGCCTCCTGCCTGCTGGCTTCATACCAGGGAGACTGAGGACGGGGGCACACTGCCAGGAGCTGTCTGGACACAGAGCCAGGCGCCTCCACCTGAGTCTGCCATTCCCCACTCACCCCGAGAGTGGCATGGTCATGGGAGCCCACAGCTGGGAGAAAGAGAGCAGCCAGGGGAAAGCCTTAGGACAGTGAGAGGCTAGGCTTATAGTGATACTCTAAGGGCAGGGAGCAAACGGGCAGGGAGCCCAAGCAGCCACATTATCCAATGAGAGCCAGAGACCTCTCGAGTGTACCTGCCAGCATCACCCCCTCCTTCAAAATCCCAGGTGTGCTGCCAGAGGAGGAATAAGGGAAGCCCCCGCTTCAGCCTTGGTGGGTGCTGGCTGCCCATCAGGACTCCAGAGTCCCCCCAGAGAGGCCCCCAGGTAGAAGGGGATGCGTGTGGGACATCAGGAAAATCAGCGACAGCACATTTCCATAGGATTAAGATTGTCCCCATATTTCCTAAAAAGTACATTGCTTTTGCTGTTCACAGCTGAACTTCTTAAAATAGACCATTAGAACTGCTGGTCCTTGCCTGGTGCCCGGACACTTGTTCCTGAGAAGGTGTTAGGCAGGCCACCTCTCTCTTCTCTCCCAGTGAAAATCAACACTGTCCCAGCCCTCTCCTTCCCTCTGCCCTCTCCATGCTTGGCCCCAGGGCGTGTGGGTCTCCCTTGGGCTGCAGGCATGAGATAGGAGTGACTTAATCATGACAATGTTCTGTGTCTGTCATCTTCCCCTCCGTGGCTTAGACCTCTGGCTTCCATTGTGATGTGCATTTGTGAAGGAAAACACGCTGCGTGCCATCCTTCTCCTTAACTGAAAATTCAGCTCTAGGATGCCTTTTGGGTTGACAGATCTCTTTCGCTTGGATTTTCGGGGGGTTTTGTGTGTATGTGAACAATGTCATGATTTTAATGTATTCTTTCTTTCCTAAACATCTTCCCAACATTCCCAAAATAGAACATGGTGGTTCCCACTTATGTGGAGTGGAGGACAGAATGAGAGCACGGCCTTGCAGTTCGGCAGGCTGTCCCCTAGATCTCTGATAACTGGCTTATTAAAATGACGTCATATGAGAAAGTGTTAACGGGTGAGAGCATCATGTATGTTAAAAACTAAAATCCAGCAGAGTCAATGTGAAGACCTTACCAGCTTCATTCGGTGATCCATGAATGGGCAGCGTCCCGTCTAGAAGTAAAGGGAGCCCCTTGGAGCTGGAGGAAATGGAAGTCTTGTCTGGGCCGGAGGGACAGGAAAAGGAATTTTCTGGCAAAGAGTGGATTGGGAGGCAAGACCTCCTCCTCCGTGTGGGGGATGGCAGGGATCCAGTTGGCAGGTCACCTCCCTGGGGCTGACCCTGTGACTCCAGACTGACCTGTGACGGTTACACTCCTGGGAGAGGTTGAAACTGTGCTTAGGTGGGGTTCTAAGTCTTGGTTTGCCGACATGGTGCTTAGCACAAATGACTCCATTTTGGGTCCGTTGTGGTCTCTTTTTTGACCCATGTAATAATACGCCATCAATGATATAGAAATAATTGTTTATTCCGTTTTACAGTTTTTTAAAATTTTGAGCTATTGGATTTCACAGACACCATTAGGTTTCCTTCCTTATGCCCGGGCCGTGTTTGTCAGGGATAGCTTCTCTCTTCAGCAGACCTAGAAGCAGGCCAGCTCTGCTGCCCAGGACCTCTGGGACGTGGCCCTTTGCTAGCTCGGAGCTTCAGTTCCTCCATTGTGGGACAAAGACGGGGCAGCTGGGGACCAGGGAGGCACATTGGTGGCTGAGGTCTAGGCCTCCTCAGGGAGCACTCAGTCCTCCCATCCCCTCCTGGTTGGCTCTCCCTCCTCCTGGGAAGCCTCAGGCCTGTGCATCTCCCACACAGGACCTGGAATGCGCAGTATGTGTCCCCCAGTCCTCCTCCTCCTGTCACACTTATCCGCTGGGCTGCTGTTTCCTTTAGCAGCTCCTGTCTCCCATCCAGGGGGGCTCTCCCTGGGGGCTGCACTAGGGCCCATCACCGGGGGGACCTCCCCAAGCCCAGCACATAGGAGCCACTTGGGAACCACCTGCTGGGTGAATACAGATCGGAGCAGGAAGGGGAATTCCTTTGCAGTGGGTGCTGACTGGTCTTCACACTGATGGGAAAACCTCTGGAGGTGGGATTTCTCTCCCAAGTAGCTGGAGCCACTTTTGTCAGAATTTCCACGTGGGTTACAAGGTGTGGCTTCCACTCGTGACTCTTGCTAAATCCTGAAGCCTCACCCGATGTCACAATAGACCAGGAGACAGAACCATGCTGTCTTCATACTGATAGCCTTGTCGGAACTCGCCAGCCAGAGGCCCGTACCACCCACAGACCACGGCTGTTCCAGATGTGCCACCAAGGCCGGGACTGCGTTAGCTGATCTTGGGTTTCCCTTGGCCTGAGAGCTGCTTTCAGGAATGGATGGCAGTGGGGGAAGCCCTAAAAGAAAAAGTGAAATAAATTTTCTTCCTGATTCCCATGAGAGGTATTTTGCTCATCCTTGAGAAAACACAGCCTAGAGGGTCAGGGCTGGACTCTGAGTCGGAAGACCTGGGTCTGCGGCCTGGGGTCACTGTTTGCTGGCTTTGCCACCTTGGACAGGCCACGGGGACCCTCGGTGTTCCCACCTATAAAGGGCAGTGGTGATTCACGGTTGGGAGGACCAAGGGGATGAGCACACGATGCTTTGGGCGGGCACTCTGCCGCTCTCCAGGACAACCATGTCTACTCACACACCCCCCTCTAAAATGAGGCAGGGGTTTGTTCTCGCCACAGACCATGTGTTTTCAGTGGCCCCCTGCCTGCCACCCACCCACATTTACAGAGACTTGGGTCCTGCCCTTAGCACCAGGCTCTTCTCCGGATTCTAGGTTCCAGTTCGAGGTTCTAGGCTCTCCCCAGACTCTAGACTCCAGGTTTTAGGTTCTAGGCTCTGGGCCATGCTCCAGGCCCAGCTCTGGGTTCTAGGTTCTAGGCTCTGGGCTCTGCTCCAGGCTCCATGTTCTAGGTTCTGGGCCCTGGGATCTACTCAAGGCTTGGCTCCAGGTTCTAGGTTCTGGGCTCTGGGCTCTACTCCAGGCTTCAGGCTCCAGCTCCAGTCTCTGCTCCAGCCTCCAGGTTCTGAGATGCCTAGGGAAGTGGGTGGGGGTAGGGTGCCCGGAGACAAGCCCCACTCAGCACTGGCTTCTTTAACCATAAGGAGGGATAGCACCTGCTATGTGTCTCATGACATTTGCATGAGGCCCAAAGGAGAAAATAGTTGAGATCATGCATGTAGAGCCTCAAGGGCTTTGCAAATGTAAAGTACTACTGTCAGAAAATTGTAAAGACTCTTAACACCTAGACGTTTCAGGCTGGCTTGTAGCTGCTTCTGAACTTGGAGCAGATGCTCATTGACCCCGGGAGCTCTGCATTTTTCTTAACGCAGAACACTTCTCTTTCGGGGGTGCTGTTGCTTTGTTCTAAAAGTAGGGGAGGAGGAAAGTGCGAGCCTAATGTGAGAGCCAGGGGAGGTGGGAGGTGGAGCTGGGGACAGGAAGGGCAGGAGCCGCTGTCCGCAGGCAGTCCTCCAGGCTTCCAGACCCCTGAATCTTTCAGGTCCTTATGGAGGCAAGGAGGAAAGAGACTAGGGTCATCATCACCACAATGACCACAGACCCCCGCATTCCAGGCTCATCAGGGAGGGCTGGGGAGCAGCAAGGATCCAGCCTTCCCTGACATAGCCTCATGCCTCAGTTTCCCTGGAGTCTGACCCTGTGTGCAGCCCCCATCATGCCGGGAAAGCATAAGTATGACAAGAGTCTGTCTCGTGGGATATCAGCTTCTGTTCTGTGCACGTGCAGAGTCCTGTCCCTTACAAAAGGGCATTGCTGAATTAAGACTTACCTCAAGAACAAAGGAAGACCCCACACTCTTCAGCCTTTTGCGGGGGTGGGGGGCATTGCGGTAAATGGCCTCTGTTTGGCTCTGTGCCTTCTCTTGCTAACCACTCGTCCCTCATAGGGTGGAATCAGGGCAGCATGTCACCTAAACAGTTCTGGTCACTCAGATAGGGACGTTCCCAATGGCCTCTCTGCGGTCAGTGGCTGTCGAGGTGCTTGACCACCTTTGAGAAAACAAAGCACGTTGGGCTGGGATTGAAGGCGGTTAATTGTACCTCGCATTTGTGGTCCTCAAAATGAGCAAGTGAGCAGAGAGATGGATGGATGGATGGACAGACAGATGGACAAACGGATGGATAGCCTTAGCCTGACTCCAGTCACATTTGCAAGTTGGGTTTCTTCTGAGACTAGAGCAAGATTTCAAAGTCACCATTGGTCACCTGTGCACAAATGAGATTTAGCGGAAACTGCAGCTAGCAGGATCTAACCCAGCCAGGTGTCAAGTGTCTGAAGGGTACATTTTGGTTCCACCTTCCCTGGGGCCAGCGTACTGAGCCTCCGCATCCCCCCTCGCATACCAGGACCTAGAAGGAGCAGCCAAGCAGGCAGGGTTCTACCCCCTCCCGATTATCCAACAGTGGCTCCTTCTTTCCAGCTCCTTGTTTTGGGACCTTTTCTCCCTTGTGCTTCTCCAGTTATGTATGCCCTTGGAAAAGGTCTCCGAATGATCCTGGGGATGGGGCTTTGATTTCACTGGATGGCGTGTGGGCGATCGGGTTGCACCCACATCGCCAGCATGGTGACCTTACTTTCCCTAAAAAAGGCCTGTGCTCTCCTGAGGTTGATGGCCCGCTACCAGGGGCTGAAGAAACGTGGACCATGTTTGCAGAACATTCTATCGTGTGGCTTCCCTTTTGGGGTACAGGGTTGGTCCTGGAGGAAGTAAGGTGTACTGATGTACTCTGCCAGGTGCAGTAAATAGCTCTGTTTGCCTGACTTTAACCACATAAGTGCTGTAGTTCTAGAAAGCCCTGTGCACACCAAGAATCACTGAGACATCTGGAGGGGAGTGGTGCCGGCCTGTGCGTAAGGGATGGTCGAGAGCATGCAGGTGGACGTTACAATGAAGAAATGCACACGTTTCTGTGAAATGTTCTCAGTTTGGATTTGCCATAATTAGACCGAGCTTATGGATCTGGGAGCAGAACATGGAAGTGAAGTACCCTCTTGCTCATGTCACAGCAGGCAGTTCATGATGTCATCATCAACAACGTTGACCTGGACCACTGGGCTAAGGAGGAGTCAGCCAGGTTCCTCCACTGTAGAGATAGTATTCTTATCCCCTTCCCCCAGCTCTGTTCCCTAGAAGTGAGTCCCTACATGCAGCCCCCACTCAGGGAGGGACTTCAGCTCCCTGTCCTGAAGGAATGTGTAATCAGAGGTTGAAATGTTCCCTGTAATTAGTAAATTTGGTAGTGATACTTTGAGGCTATGCAAATGTCCTGTGCCACCCTGAAGTCCATCAGTGGATCGGTAATTCTTTGTGACATGTAGATGTGAAAAACAGGTTATTTGGTGTGAGCAGTGAACTGGAGAGCCAGGATAGGGAAGCCCTCGAGCGTGTGGTGGTGCCTGACATGGTCTGATCTTGGCCCAGCCCTGTGCCCTTGGCCTTTTCCCCTCACTGCTGGCACACTGGCGGCTCTCTGGGCCTCACCGGCATCTGTGCATGGGCTGCTCACTGCTGTGGACACAGACGTGCCAAACCCTTCTTACCTACATGGCCCCTTCTCCTGCTTTCCACTGGTGCTCTGACTTTCTCATTGGTGCGGCCGGGAGGGGCCATGCTCCTTCCTAGCACAAACCAGGTAGGCAGCAAAGATAACGCTGTGAAGTTTTTGGTTTTGGAGGGATGCAGAGGGGCTAAATAGTGGGTCATTGTACAAATGAAGGTCTTGCATGATGAGTAGAAAAAAAAATGACTTCCTTATTCTACTGTTAGCATAACTGTTAACATAACGGAAAACAAGGGGAAAAGTCTGATGAGAAGAAGTGAAAATGCAGTATCTGTCTTTCGGAAAACATCTTTAATACGAGCACCTCCGAGATACTATGGTTTTGGTTCCAGACTGCGGCAGTAAAGGAAGTATCACGTTAAAGCAAGTCAGATCACCTTTGTGGTTTCCCAGTGCACGTAAAAGTTCCGTGGGTATTATACTCTAGTCTGTTAATGCAGTATTCGTGCAACAGCATTAAGTCTTTTTGAACGTATACACCCTTGCTGAAGAACACTTCATTGCTAAAAAATGCTACCCGTCATCTGAGCTCTCAGTGAGTTGTAGTCCTTTCGCTGGAAGAGGGTCACACCGCGATGTCCATGGCCACTGATGGATCAAGGTGGTGGCTGCTGATGGCTGGGGCGGCTATGGCAGTTTCCTAAAGTAAGACAATGATTTGCCCATTGACTGACCTCCGTTCTCAATTTCTCTGTCGCACGTGATGCTGTTTGATGGCATTTCACCCGCAGGAGAACTTCCTGCTGCCACTTTAGCGCCTGAGCAGAAGTGATATCCTAAACCCTCTGGTGTCTCTTCAACGGTCTTTACAGCATCGTCACCAGGACTAGATTCCGTCTTGGGAAACCACTTTCTTTGCTCGGCCCCAGGAAGCGACGCCTCCTCCCTCAGGTTCAATCACAGGATTGCCGTGATTCGGTCCCATCTGCAGGATCCACTTGGAATTCCAGTTCTCCTGCTGTTTGCAGCCCCTCTGCAGTGACGTCCTCCACGGAAGGCTTGAACCCTCCACATCATCCACCAGGGCTGGAATCATCCAGACTCTTATTAATGTTGCTATTTTGACCTCTTCTCATGAGTCACAACTGTTCTTAATGGTTTCTAGGATGGTGGATCCTTTCCAGGAGGTTTTTAGTTTACTTTACCCAGATCCACTGGAGGAATCACTTTGACAGTTGAGCCTCGTGAAATGTACTTCTTAAATAATAAGACTTGAAAGTCAAAATGACTCCTTGAATCTACAGGCTGCAGGAGGGATGTTGTGTCAGCAGGCGTGAAAACAACACTCATCTCGTCCATCTCCATCAGAGCTCTTCCGTGACCCAGGATGGGGTCAGTGAGCAGTCGCATTTTGAAAGGAGTCTTTTTTTTTTTTTTTTAAGATTTTATTTACTTATTTGTCAGAGAGAGAGAGGGAGAGAGAGTGAGCACAGGCAGACAGAATGGCAGGCAGAGGCAGAGGGAGAAGCAGGTTCCCTGACGAGCAAGGAGCCCGATGTGGGACTCGATCCCAGGACGCTGAGATCATGACCTGAGCCGAAGGCAGCTGCTTAACCAACTGAGCCACCCAGGCGTCCCGAAAGGAGTCTTTTTTTTATGAGTGGTAGGTCTCAGCAGTGGCTTAAAATACTCAGCAAACCATGTTGTACACAGATGTGCTTTCATATTTATAGAACACAAGCAGACTAGATTTCCCTCAATTGTGAAGGGCCCCAGGATTTTCAGAATGTTCGATGAGCACCGGCTTGAACTTAAAGTTAGCAGCTGTGTGAACCCCTCATGAGAGAAGCAGCCTGTCCCTTGAATCTTTGAAGCCAAGCACTGACCTCTCTCTAGTTGCCAAAGTCCTAGATAACTTCTTCTTCCACCATAAGGCTGCTCCGTCTACAGGGAAAATCTGTTGTTTAGTGTAGCTACGTTCACTCCTTATCTCACTAGGTCTGGACAACCTGCTGCTTCACCTTGCACTGGTATGTTATGGAGACGACTAACTTCTTTCCTTAAACCCCCTGCACCAGCCTCTGCCAGGTTCCGGCTTCTCTCCTGCAGCTCCGCCTCCTCTCTCAGCCTTCACAGAATGGAAGAGAGTCGGGGCCTTGCTCTGGGTGGGGCTTCAGCTTGAGGAAGTGTGGATCTTCTATCCGGACCAGGAAAACTGTCTCCACATCAGCAATAAGGCTGTTTTGCTTTCTTCTCATCGTGTGTTCACTGGAGTGGCCCTTTTAATTTCCCCAAGAACTCATCTTTTGCATTCACAACCATTTGGTACAAAAGGCCTAGCCTTTGACCTGTCTCAGTTTCGAAGTGCCTTCCTCATTGTCATCATTTCTAGCTATTGATCGAAAGTGACAGACACGTGACTCTTCCTTTCACTTGCGCACTTAGAGGCCATTGTAGGGTTATTAACTGACCTAATTTCCTTATTGTTGTGTCTCACGGAACACAGAGGCCCCAGGAGAGGGAGAGAGACGGAAAGGTGGGGCAGTCAGGACACACACGACATTGATTGGTTGTCTCTTGTCTTATATGGGACCGTTTGTGGGGTCCCAAAACAATTACAGTAGTAACATCAAAGATCACTGATCACAGATCACCATAACGAATATAATGAACAAGTTTGAAATATTACGAGAATTGCCAAAATGCGCCACAGAGACCCAAAGTGAGCAAATGCTATTGGGAAAATGGCACCAATAGACTTGCTCGACACTGGATTGCCACAAACCTTCCATTTGTAACAACTGCAGTGTCTGTGAAGCCCAGTAGAGCCAAGTGCCAAAAAGTGAGGTCTGCCCATCCTAGAGGCTGATAGACACAAGAAAGATTGAAGGAAACCCAGACCCGATCACTAAGACGAATTGTCTGGGTTACAGAGAGTGATAAGCTCCTCTGCAGAAAGTGTCGGCACTAATTCATGCAACACAGCGTTGGTGGGACACTAGGGACCAGGAATTGGACACGTCAGTGCTGGTCTAGGTAGTTCTTCCCTCCTGTAGTACAGTACCTCCCCCCACTTCCTTAGCATGATCGTTCATTGCTGATGCCCTCCATGATAGGGTCACAAGAACAGCAGACCGATGATGTTAGCAGTGAGCACGTCCTGAGTGGTTGGTGGCCATCGTACGCACTTAGCCTTCATATGAGGTCACACATCCACCGAGTGTTTGGGCACCCCTGAACTCCTACGTGGAAGCTATAGTCCCTAGTGTGGCTGGATTTGGAGATGGGGTCTCCACAGAAGTAATTCCATCAGATGAGGTCACAAAGGTGAGGCCCTGATCCAGTAAGATTCGGGTCCTCATCAGGAGACCCCCGGGAGCACGCTCCTGCTGTGGACGCAGGAAGAACCAGCAGGGAGGGGTTGTCTACAAGCCAGGAGGAGAGCCCTCACCAGAGGGTCCCTCCATCTTGGATCTCCAGCCTCCTGACTGTTGTGTAAGCTGCCCAGGAGGTGCCATTTATGTGTTGCTCCTGGTCAAGACCATGACAGGTCAATGCTGCTATTCCCACCTCAAAAGGGAAGAAACGGTTGTAGAAAGAAGCAGTGACCTGCCCAGGTCATAGTGTCAATCTGCCCACTTACCATCACATGGCTTTTTGATGGTTGACCTTGGCCACTCTAAACTCTCTTCTCTGTGTCATCAGGATAGGCCAGGTCATGACATGGGAGTGAACACCCCCAAATCTCAGACACCTGCCGTGGCACAGGCTTCTCTCATCCACATGAGATGCCTGTCACAGGTCGGGGGGCCTCACAAGGTCGCCGCCAGGTGACTTCCTCTGCAAGGACTTCAGCATGGTAGGGACAGAGGTTGCTGACTTGTTTGCTGGCTCTCGGCCCTTCCATCCTACATGACATGTTATTTCCAGGGGCAGGCGACAGGAAAGTCCCTGGCCAGCTCCTCAAGCCAATGTGAGGGCCTCTGTACAAAGTGGAAAGGGAAGGAAGACCCGCCGTCCAGGTGCAGAGCCTGACAGGAGAAAGCGCCCCTCCCCCTAGATGGGTGTGTGGGGCTGGAGAGCAGGGGCTGGATTTCACCCCATGGGCCCCAGAGCCTGGTACTGCCATGAGAGGAAGCCGGCTGGACTTTCTTCTTACCCCTCCCTGGCTTTCCATTGGCATTGGCTCTCCCAGGTCCTGCCTGCAGCTGGGGTGGTGGAAGGTTTGCCTTACAAACAACTGTACCTTCTTGGGTATTCCTGTGAGAAGTTGGGGTCGCTGGCAAGACTGCATTGCACACCCTTCCTGAAGCAGGAGCCGCATCTGCGTATGGATGTTTCCAGAATCTGGGAGAAGAACTTACTCTTTTCTTTGATATTCTGAAAACGTGAGCGCTCATTCTGGGTACGGCAGCGTCTAAACCTACAACTGAGAAGGCATATAAATATGCTGGCCCTTTGGCTTGGTTCTGCTTGCTTTCTTTGGTTTTTAGACAGAAAGGGGGGAGGGAACAGAGGGAGAAGGAGAGAGAATCTCAAGCAGGCTCCACGCACAGCACAGTGCCCAACACAGGGCTCGATCTCATGACCCTGAGATCACCACCAGAGCCCAAAGCAAGAGTCGGACACTCAAGCAACTGAGCCAGCCTGGTGCCTGGGTCCTGCTTTCTTACTTGGGTTCTCGTGTTACACTTGTTTTGTTCCTGTGCTGAAGCTGCCCCTTGGCCCGCTGGGGATGCTGGCGAGCCCCCGCCACCGCCCTCCCAAATGTTTGCGGCCACTTGTGTCATAAGAATGAGGAAACTGGAAGTAGCTACCCTGAACCCTGCGTCTTCTGCAACTGCCGGCCCCCCGGACTCCTAACGCCCCTCTTTCCCCTATTTTTAGAGGCCGCTCTTTTCTGAAACCACGTGGTGACACATCAAAGGCATTTTGTTTCTCGAGCGCCTGGTGCATCCACTGCACGCTGGACACTTGAAAAACAGGTGACATGAAATGGGACCGATATTTAATGTCAAGTCACAGAGTCTCAGCTTTGCTCCCCTACTGAGCAACAGAACCATTTGTCCACGAAACTTCCTGGGCCGCCGCCTTCCCCTGCCTGAGCAGCCCAGACTGGGGAGGGACGGGAGCATGTGCTGTGATTGGAGAGCGTCCCCTCAAAGCACAGGTGATGTCGGGGTTCCACGGGAAGGAGGGAGAAAGCACCGAAATCAAGCAGTTTATGACCTCTGACCTCACTTTCTCAGAATCCTGAAAGACTCAGATCCTTTCGGGATTTTCTCCCTTTTGTCCTCTGGATGTGACGGCAGCCAGAGGCTTCTGTTCTGCTGTTCTGGCTGTCCCCAAAGAATTCTTTATTTTATCGGTTATTTTTCTGAGAGAGCAGGGCGGGGTGGGGGCATGGAGGGGCAGAGGGAGAGGAAGAGAGAACCTCAAGCAGACTCCACATCCAGCACAGAGCTCAGCGTGGGGCTTGATCCCACAACCCTGAGATCGTGACTTGAGCCGACATTGAGAGTTGGAGGCTCAACAGACTGAGCCACCCAGGAGCCCCAGAATTTCAAGCAGATTCCCCGCTGAGCGCAGAGCCCCCAACGAGAGGCTCAACTGGATGACCCTGAGATCATGACCTGAGCCAAAGGAGTCAGGACACTTAATGGACTGTGCCACCCAGATACCACCCCCCCCAAGGAGTGAGAGATAAGCCTGCTCTCTAATGGGGGCCTTCCTTCCCTGCCCGGCCTCCATGTTCAGGGGCAGGAGGGAGAGCAGGGTTGTGGCTGGGGGTGGGGATGGGGGGAGCATCCGCACCGCTGGGAGCCAGGCTCCCTCTCCCTGGAGCGTGCACGGCAGGGCTATTTAATCAGCTGGACTCCGCTAAGAGCGTGGTGACATTAGATGCAATTATAGGCCAACCATGGGACACCCAGGGTATTTTTAGGTTTTGTTTCCTAAAAAGAAGACGGTGTTTTTCAGGCCGCTGTTGACAGTGTCAATGTCTTGACATTGTTTTATTTTCCATTTGATGCGCCTGGTCTTTGCCTCCTCTCTGTCGTGGTTCCGAACAGCACGGGGGCCGGCATCACTCCGGCCTCATGAGCCCGGGGCTGCCTTTCTGTATGTTGGCCTGTACATTCATCTCTTCATTCCTCCGCCGACTCAGCAGACCTCTCTCTGACCAGCCCCCCCAGGGAGCAACGTGCTGGGGCAGAACGTAAGATGCGGTCCTTGTCTCAATCACCTTGCTTTCAATGTCTGTCGGTCCACTGGGCAGGTTTCTACTGATCACGTCCTCTGTGCGGGGGGCGCAGCAATGCACGAGGGAAAGCCATCACCCTCCCCGCCCCCAACCCTAAAGATAAACTTCTGAACAGGCAGCTCTGTGACAGGTCAGGTGTTGAAAAGTGCAGGGAAGGAAAGCAGGGACCTAAGGAGGGAAAGGGGGGTTTGCTGTTGTGACGGGCTGTCAGCAGAGGGCGCCCTGATAAGCTGCTATTCCAGGCAGAAGGAACTAGGGTGCACAGGCGGCAGGTTGAGAGCAGACCTGAGCAGGGGGAGGCTGTGTGGCTGAGCCCAGGGAGAGAAACATCGGGGAGCTGGATCCTACGGGGCCTTCCAGGCCACTGTTAGACTTGAGCTTTCTCCCCCAGGGAAATGGTTAGCTGTTGGATGCGTCTGGTGGAAGACAGGCCTGCTCTGGCCTCTGTCTTAAGAGGGTTCTTCATGGAGCTGTGTGTATGACTGTCATGGATGGCTGTGTAGGTTGTGCACTCAAAACCCAAGAGCACACCCTTCAGACTGACTCCTGTGTGAATGGGCATCCGCCACGTGTGCGGGGTTGGCCCTGCATGAGGAGCAGACTTGAGGGTGGTGGGGAACAAGGCTGGACACAGGTGAAGGGAGCTGGCAGAAAGGCGGTGATTGCTGGATCAGAGTAGGGCAGTGGCTGTGCTGAGAAGTGGTCAGATTCTGCATTCCTTCCATAGGCAGGGCCCACAGGGCTTGCTAACCGATGGGACCTTGGGGAGGAGAGAAACAGAGACACCAGAGGTGGCCCCAGGGGTTTTGCCCTGAGCTACTGGGTGAGTACATATGGAGGTTTGCCATAAGCTAGCCTAGGTGTTGAGTAAAGTCAGTTTTAGGAAAAAACCCTACTCGCTGTCTTGGCATCTCTGCCCTCCATCCCCCACATGCTCCTCTGAAATGCTCACAGGTCACTCTGGGGTGCAGATTTTTGATTAGGGGACTTCAGAGGCAAATTCATAGTCCCTGAGATGCACATCAGAATTCGTGTCTACAATGTGGATCACATTCTTTATGTGGGAGGTTTTTAAAAATGAATAGTAATACGAAAAACTTGAGATGACTGCAAGAAACACCTGCACATCCAGCAGCTAGAGTCCACGAGAACTTGCCCTGTGTGCTGCCCCGGCTCTCTTTGTCTTGTGTCCTTGCTCGTTGGAAGCACATTCCAGAGACCGCGTCGCTTCACCCCTGCACAGAACTTTGAAGTAGGACGTCTTCTCCCACATCCACAGCACTCTCCCCGATAGCCAGCCTGACATGAATGCGTCCTATCATCCAG
Source organism: Enhydra lutris kenyoni (assembly GCF_002288905.1). Taxonomy (NCBI): domain Eukaryota; kingdom Metazoa; phylum Chordata; class Mammalia; order Carnivora; family Mustelidae; genus Enhydra; species Enhydra lutris. The sequence goes on from NW_019154085.1 coordinate 44,537,930, forward strand.
TCCCCAAAACATGAAAACATTTTCCTAATTATCTCAAAAATGTCATTTGACAGTTGGTCTCTATGAATAGGGACCTACCAGTGTCCATGCATCAAGGTTGGGCATTTTGCCTCCTCGGTGCCTTCCCGTCTGTGGCAGCACCCCTGTCCCCGCCGTGAGTGCAAAACAGGTCCCTCTGACCACGAGACGGTCCTGCCATCTCGACATAGGGGTGGCTCCCTTCCAGTGTCATTGTGCTCGTTCCTCTCTCCTCTGTATTTCCTGGGGAGGGGGAGGGTTAGCTCCCGAAGCGTGCTGTCCAAAATGTAATGTGAGCCTCAGTGTCTATCACTGTAGCCACGTAGACAAAAAACCAAAAGAAATAGGTGAAATTGATTTTTTTTTTAAAAGATTGTGTTTATTTATTTGACAGAGAGAGAGAGAGAGATCACAAGTAGGCAGAGAGAGAGGAAGGGAAGCAGGCTCCCCGCTGAGCAGAGAGCCCGATGTGGGGCTTGATCCCAGGACTCTGGGATCATGACCTGAGCCGAAGGCAGAGGCTTTAACCCACTGAGCCACCCAGGTGCCCCTGAAATTGATTTTAATAGCATGTTGGATACAACTCAGTATATCCAAAATAGTATCAGTTCAACACTAATCAATATAAAAATTATTAATGGCTGTTTTACACTCTTTGTGTCTCACTAAGCCTTGAAATCTGGAGTGTGTTTTGCTCTGGCGCCTTGGCTGGGTCGGGCTGTTCACTGGCTCAGTAGCCACATGGGGCTGGTGTGAGATGTGCTTCTGTGGATTCAGACACATCTGTCCCTCTGGACAGTGCCATGTGCTTCCTGCTGTGTCACATCAGAGGTCCTCGGTGGTGGTGACACTTTGAGTGATTACCGGGCACAGGGGGTGACAACAGATCCTTCCCTTGTAGATGTGTCCATCCAGAAGGCAATGGGCTCCCACTTTCTGAGTTGGGAAGACAGGGAAATTGGGGAATGAGGAGTTGCCTTTGCTACGTGCAGTATCTGAAAATCCTATCTGACTCCAAAGAGATAAGTAAATGGGGCAGTTGGATGTGAGTCCGGGATTCAAGAGTGAGATCTCAGCTGAAGATATAAATTTGGGAGTCACCAATGTATTGATGGGACAAAACAAGGTGAAATCACCAAGGGAACAAGGATGAGGGCTGGGGGTCAGGAGGGTAGGGAACCAGCAAGCCGAGCTGCTGCCCCAGACACCAAATGGGGAAAGTATTTAAAGAAGGAAAGAATCACCTGTGTCAGGTAACACCCATGGGTCAGGGAAGAGTAGGGTTGAGAGGTGCCCATTGGATTTGGGGATGACTTTGTTGAGAGCTGGCTCATGATATCATAAGGTGGACCCCCAGTAGAAGCAGGTTCAAGGGAGAAGGGGATTTCTCAAAAAAGCAAACATAGAATTACCATATGATCCAGCAACTCCATTTCTGAGTACCTACCCAAGAGAACTAAAATCAGGACCTAGAAAAGCTATCTGGGCACCCATGTTTGAGGGAGCATTATTCACAATAGCCAAAATGTGCAAGCAGCCGTGGTGTCCATCAACAGATGAATGGATAAACCAATGTGGTCTCACCATACAAGAGAATATGACGCAGCTTTAAAAAGAAGGAAGTACTATGTCGTGCTAAAACATGCATGAGTCCGAAGGACATTGTACTCAGTGAAACAGGCCGGTCACAGAAGGACGAATACTATAGGATTCCACTCATAGCAAGTCCCCAGAGAAGTCAGATTCACAGAGACAGCGAGTAGAGTGGTGGGTGCCAGGGGCCGGGGGAGCCAGCATTCAGTGGGGACAGAGTCTTGGTTGGGAAGATGAGAAGGTTCTGGAACATGAACCACCAGTTCACATGGTACAACGTGAATGTCCTTGATGCCACCGCACCACCACCTAAAAATAGCTGAAATGGTAAATTTGATGTTCTGTGTATTTACCACCAAAGAAAAGGCACCGGCATGTTGTGGGGGCAGGGGGTAGTTGAAGTAGGGCTGCGCTGTGGGGTCAAGGCGTGTAGCAGGAGTGTGAGCACGCAGGCACCAGAGAGAAATAAAAACCAGGGGGGATGGGGTGTCATTCTGTGAAGGAGCTCAGCTGTATAGAAGATCAAGGGTGACACATAAAAAATGTTCCAAAGTTACGGACAGGACGTGATTGACTTTGACTACTTCTCCATGGTGGCTTTGGTACCATGTAGACAATCCAGTATTTGATACCAAATATCTCAGGCTGGGCTAAAAGTGCTTCTGGGAGTGCATCTACACAGACTGTACCAAAGAGATTATATAAAACATATCCCTGAGGTGATGGAAATGTTCTAAAATTAGATTGTGCTGATGGTTGGGCTGCTCTGTAAAGTTACTAAAACTCCTGGGCTTGGGGATGAGTGGATCATCAAGTAGGTGACTGTTACGGTATGTGAATTACACACCATTGAGCTGGTCGGTCCCGCTGCCCGTGGTCCTGAGCTGGGCCCCTGGACAGAGACCTCCTGGCCGCTACCCACTGTCCAACCGTGAAAGGATGGTGGTCTGGAGGAGCGGGCCACACCTCCCCGCGTCTGTGCCACATGTCTGGACCCCTTGCTGTATTACCATGGTCCAGTGTTCTCATCTGGACGTGGTTATCTCATCAGAGGTGATGCCCCGAGGGGCCCAGCAGCTCCTGGCTCTCCTTCTGGCTCGTGATTAAGACTTCCCCATGGTTGGGGGCCATCAAGGCGATTCCCACAGATGACAAGGATACTCAGAGGGTGGCCCGGGCTCCTCCACACCCCGCTGGGCTCTCGGGACCTCCCACGGCTCCTGCTGTCTGCCTCCCTGCCCCCCACCAGGCTTTGGCACGAGAAGCAGCCAAGCGGCCCGCTGGCTCAGCAGCTAGGAACTCAGCAAGGCCAGCCCGCCCCCGAGGGCCTGAACTTCCCTGAGACACCGTCTGTCTGCAAATAGCTCAGAGGCCAGCCATGTGTGTTGGAGCCCCACACCGCCTCATTCCTTTCCATTCTGTCACTTGGCCTGTGGATGCGGAGGGTGTGCCGACTGGGGTGTTTATTAGCAGGGAGGCCTTCGGGCTTCTCGGTGACTGGATGGGGAGCAGCTGGTCCCGCCCGGGTTCTGACTCCATAAAAGGCCTATATTAAACAGCATCGCTGAGCCGCCCACCCAGACCAAACAGGGACGGCCGCTAAGTGCCCTCCTGGATGAATGGACTTAAATGACCACAATACCTTGGCTGGGAGGGGTCTCAGAGATGATTTCTCTCTGCCCCCTCCCCTGTATTTGATAAACGGGGATAATTTGATAATTGATCATTTGAGATTTCATCCACTTGCCCACGGTTATCTGGCAACTCAACACGGGGACTCCGGCTCAACACCTGGGGTTGCCAAAGGCTCACATCAGGCCCGATGCCCCATTCCTGCTGCATATGGACGCCCTGACAAGCTGTTGTCCGTGACCTTCAACAGGCCCGTCCTGTGAGGACATAACACACATTCATCATTGCAGCAACCTGGCAGCTTTAAGAGCTCCATGCACGGCTGGGACTCTCAGTGGAAGTCAAATCCTGACCTACAGTGAAATTAGATCAAACTCATGGTCCAAGTTAGCGGATGGAGCTATCACCCACCTGATTTTAATGTTCCTGAGTATTTAGCTGGTTTCAGGATTTATGAGTGATTTTTTCAAAGGGTAAGGGCGTGTGGTTCCCAGAAAACACGTTTAAATGTTAGGTATTAGTTCACGTGTGAGCACTAATTTGAAAAGCAGCCCATGGTGATTTTGAGACACTGGCCCTCTCAGAGGGACACGTAGCCTAGAGGGTTGAGAGCCGTGGACACGCGTCGGGGGTGGGAGGCTTGGGCACCTCCCCTGGTGAAGAAAAGTCTTTCTGTGCATAGTGACTTAGGAACTACTATTCTAGGGCAAAACAAGTAAAATATAATGTTTTGAGATCACAATTGCACAGCAAGGAGGCTTAAGTGATTCTAGTTCAGCTTTCGTTTGAGAAAACTCTCAAGGCCACCTTCAAGAGACGTATTCGTGGAAAGGGTTTTTATGTTTAAAAGGAAGAGGGAAGATAGACATTTACAATTTTTCCAAAAAACCGAGCTCCTGGTGGCAATTAGATGAATCTAAAATCCCTACTTTGTGGAGTGCTGAATGATGTTCCCATTGATTTTTTTTAAAGGTTTTATTTATTTATTTGACAGAGAGAGAGAGAGAGAGCGAGCATGAGCGGGAGGAGGGGCAGAGGCAGAGGGAGAAGAAGGCTCCCCGCTGAGCAGAGAGCCCGATGCGGGGCTCTATCCCAGGACCCTGGGATCATGACCTGAGCCGAGAGCAGACGCTTAACTGGCTGAGCCACCCAGGCATCCCCCATTGATTTTTTTTAATTAAAGATTTTATTTATTAATTTATTTGAGAGAGAGAGGGGACACAGGGGGAGGGCCAGAGGGAGAGGGAATCTCAAGCACACTTCACACTGAGCAGGGAGTCCGTCACAGGGCTCCATCCCACAACTCTGAGAGCATGACCTGAGCTGAAATCAAGAGTCAGAGGTTCAACCGACTGAGACACCCAGGCATGTTGATTCTTAAGTTAGCCACAACTAGCCATGTTTGAAACAAGAGGAAAAACCCCTGGGCAGGTCATTTAAATCCACTAAATCAGGGGAAGCTCGTCTGCTCACTTGTGTTACCGTCAGAGGAAGATGGTCCTCTTTTTAACCCCATCACATGATTTAACCCAAGCCAGCTCTGTGTACTCACTGTAGATAGCAGCATGAGGGGTCGGTATTGATGGAAACCCAATCATACAAACAAAGAAAAAATATCTAAAGATATTTTGATTTCTTTTCATACCCCAAAACATCCAAATCTTCAGCTGAAATGATAAAAGAGAAAACAAGAGAAAGACTACCTTTCTTCCCTCATTAGACTGTGGTGGAAGAAGACTGATTTCCACAACCAAGGTAGACATCTCCTTCTGGCCTCGATTCCCAACAGTAAGTTCTAGGCTCCCAGTCTGAGGTGTATTCATGCAAATGCAGCAAACTGTTGGTTTTGCTCTTGAAGTTGTTTCTGTTTTATTTCATCTCATTTCTCACCTTGACTCCCTGGACCTACCGTTTGTGTACAGGGGTTGGGAGAGTGGGGGGAGGGGACAGGTGTCTCCCTGGTAGGAATTACAGATGTAGCCTTAAAGAAGAAAAAAAAAAACAAAGACTGATTTTTGGCGCACTCTGCATTGTGTATTAAAAAACTAAATTGAACAAACATTGCCTAAGCAAATCAGTGCTGCCTATATAATTCCCTTTGGCTTATTTGGGATTGCAGACTTCTTTTTCATGCAGTTCTGGGTTACCATAAGAGAAATTAAAGGAAACATAATAGCTATTATCCTGGGTAGCATTGGGCATGAATTTTAGGGTACTTGAATAGATTTACTCAGATTACATTTATGCCCTTTTATGGCAAGTGAAGCTATGTGGTTTTACATCTTTTGAGATACCTTCTGAGGTCCTTCAATCAACTAATATTTATTGAGCAACTACATCCACAAGACTTCAGCTAAATTGTAAAGGCAATGAGTCTTGGCTGAGGACCTTGGGGCTCTCAGGGCTGTGAACACACACCATTGAACATGCACACAGTTACTTACTCATAAGTTATACATATCCCAGCACAATAAAAATGAACTCATTGTATGCTGCAAATAAAAACAGAAAGGCAAAAAGAGGACAGAAAATATAACTACAAGAGCGTGCATTTCACTTTGGGGAAACAGGCCCACAGAATAAAAATAAATATGCCTTGTATCTGTGAATACGTACACTTTTTACACCTTTGTAAATGCTGTTGTGATTAATAAAACAGGCAGAGGAGATTCAACATTTGCAAAATTGGAGCCTCCAAAAAGAAAACCAAAATAAAAGGAACAGAATGAATATTTTAAAATATGAATTAATAAAGCATTCCAGAAAGAAAAAGAGATTTGAATCTACACTGTATCCCAGAAAGCATCGTCCAATGCAGTCAATACTGAGACACATCAAGTTTCTCAACAGCTTTTATAAAGGTTTCCTTGGGAAATAAGCAAAAAGATCAGGTCACTTGTAAGGGGAAGAATATTCACACTGACTTCAGACTTCTCTGTGACAACATTCAAAGTAAAAGACAGTTGGAACACTGCCCACAAAGCCAAGGAAAGAAAGTATGACCAAGAATCGCATACTCCAAACTGTCGTTCAAACATAAAGGAGAAAAAAGGTGTATTTGTTTATACATGCACTAAATTTCTCTAAAAGGATATGTAAGGAAATACAATTCCGTTTTTGAAAATACAAGAATTCAGGAATGTCACTTGCATAAGCCCTTTGTGAACAAACTATTGTAGTCCGAGTTTTCCATTTCCTGTTGCTCGGTGGAATCACTAGAGATCCTTTAAATCCCAGTGCTTGAGCCACACCCCAACCTCACAAAGTCAGGAGCTCGGGTGTTGGCACTGAGTTATCAGTGTCTTTTAAAAACCCAAGTTTGAGAATCAGTGCAACCGAGAGATAAGTAAAAAAAAATGCACGAAGGGACTGGCCCTGAGCATTGCACCCTTGAACTGCAGGACCAAGATTAAGCAGGTGAGGAAGTGCTGTTACCAAGGAAACCACCTGAGAGACTGTTGCAGACAAAGGGAGAAGTCCTGAGATGTGGGGCGTGAAGCTCTGCTCCAAAACCAGTAGCTTCTGTATGGCCATGCAGTACCCACTTAGAAGAAATGACAGAAGGGGCACCTGGGTGGCTCAGTCGCTTTCAGCTCAGGTCCTGATCTCAGGGTCCTGGGATCGAGACCTGCATTGGGATCCCTGCTCAGAGGGAAGCCTGCTTCTCTCTCTGCCTCTGCCTCTTTCCCCTGCTCATGCTCATTCTCTCTCATGTTCTCTGTCTCTCTCAAATAAATACATAAAATCTTTAAGAAAAAAAAAAAAGAAACGAAGGACAGATAAGACCCCATTTTTAATAGCTGTAAAATGCTGAAAATAGCAAGGAATAAGGCTGACACGAATACAATTTATGTGGGAAAAAAAAATCTTTGAAAAACTACTTAGGGACGCCAAACACTTCAACAGTGGGTAAGGCATACTATGTTTCTGGATAGGATGATTTAACATTGTGAAAATACCAAGCCTTCTCGCATTCATCTACATAATAGAAGGGCCAATAAAAATAACAAAAAGATTTCTTTCAGTGCTAGATAACCTGATTCCAAAATTTATATGGAAAAGTTAGTAGGCAGTAATAACCAGGAAACTCCAAAAAAAGTAAAATTAATATGGGGGATGAGCCCTAAGATGTTAAATACATCATAAATCTATAATAAATAAAATTGTATGGCCCTAGCATATATCATGAACAGGCAGGTCAGTGGCACAAAGTAGAAAATGCAGAAATGGATCCCAATAAATGAACTTGTGTATATGGGGTTATTTCAAACCTGTGGGGAAAATATAAATTATTAAATAATGGTATGGGCACAGATGGAGAACCAGATGGAATAGAATAAAGTCAGTTAATACTTCACGATCTATGTCCAAATAAACTACAAGAAAATCAAAGATCTAATTTTTTTTTTTTTTAAGTAGGCTCCACACCCTGGGTGGAGCCCATCATGGGGCTTGAACTCACAATCCCAAGATCAAGACCTGAGCTGAGGTCAAGAACCACCCAGGTGCCCCAGATTTAGATATCTTCAAAAGTGAAACCATAAAATTACAAGAAGAAATGAGGGAATTTTAACACATTATGGGAAAGCCTTTCAAAGTGAGGTATGAAACCTAGAAATTACAAAAGGAGAAGAATTTATGTTTGTTTTACATAAATATATTCATTATGGCAAAAGCCACTATTAAAAATGTGAAAAGACAGCAAACAGAATAAATATTTGCAGCTTGTATCACGGAGGTCAATCTTCCTGATACATGTGAAGAGAACTCTGACTGGTCCTTAAGGAGATCAGCACTACCAGGGAAGAACAGGCAAGAGAAATTGACATCACTCCTGAGAGAGAACCCCCTCCTCCGTCCCCTCCGAAGCCAGATCCCCAGCACTAGACGGGACCCCCTCTCCATCCCCTTCAAAGCTGGACCCCCAGCTCCAGACAGGAACCCCTCCTCTGTCCCCTTCAAAGCTGGACCCCCAGCTCCAGACAGGACCCCCTCCTCTGTCCCCTTCAAAGCTGGACCCCTGGCTCCAGATGGGACCCGCTCCTCCATCCCCTTCAATGCCAGACCCCCAGCTCCAGATGGCACCCTTCCTCCATACCCTTCAGAGTCGGACCCCCAGCTCCACACGGGAGGCCTGGGCTCCTGCTGCACCCACAGCCTGGGCATTGTCCTGAACTCTGCTATAAAGGGGAGCTGGTGTCCCTCGGGTAGGGAGCCCTCCAGGACAGCGCCCTCGTGGGACTGGTACACATGCACAGCTGCCCCGTGAGCCCTCAGCTCAATTCTTCCGATTGTGTCCCCTGGGCGCCATGCAAGGTCAGGTCATTTGCCTATCATCTGGGACACCATCCAGAACAAACCAAGAGAGAGGGAGGTGGCATGCTAGGTCTGGGAGGAAACAAGGCAGCGCAGGCCACCTGCCGCCTGCCCTCCCAGAGGGTCAGCTCCAGCTGGGGCCCAGGTGGGGTCAAGAAGAGCAATCCTGAGCCACAGGCCAATGGTGGACTCGTCCTAACGCAGCAGCTCCTTTGTTCCAAGTGTTGGAGCTGAGGAAGCTGCCTGCTGGCCAGATGCAGAGAGCTTGCTTCGGCTCTGCCCCCCGAAGGGCACTCAGCCTGGACAGGCCTCGGTGTGGCACCCACACGGTCTGGCCCTGAAAGCCTCCGAGAAAGTCATGAGATGGATGGGGCGGTGGAGGGCTTCGCTTGCTGATGAAACAGAAGATGGGAGGTGGGGGAGGGGAGCCGATGAAGAGAGGACAGTTTCAGATTCCAGAAATCCTGAGTGCTGAGGTCCCAGGGCTGGTGCCAAGCATCCCCACATAGTACCATGTCCCGGTTGACCCATCCCTCGGCAGGGGGGGTGGAGGGGGGGGCGGGGACAGGGTGTGGGACCTGCAGGGACTTTTGTCCAGGAGCTCTCCAGGGAACCCAGGATCGTGCGGGAGAAAGGCCTGCATAACCACCACAGGAGCATTCTGGAAGAGAATGAAGCTGGGCTGTGTAGCTCTTGTGGAAAAAATGAGAGCCGAGCTCAGCCTCACCCCGAAGCCGGGCACTCCCTGTGCCTGCGGGCCTGCCTGCCTTGCTCTCTGTCCCCCACGGCTTCCTGGGCTGGGCTGCCTCACTACCTCACTGGAGGTGAACTAGCCAGGGGCCATCTCTGGGGGTGCTGGACTGAAGCCCCCCAAGGTGGCCAGGCTGTCCTTGGACCCGACCTCTGATTCTCCCTTCTATTGGAGGGTCAGCTTGGCCCAGTTGCTACTAGTTCTGGGGACACGATGGAGACTGGATGGGGTGTTCAGCCTGCCCAGATGCCTCCACACCCCTGACTCCCCTCGTGCTGACTCTCCTATGCTGCTACAGAAAGGGTCTGTTCCCCAGGCCCTTCAGCTAGCTGGGCTGTCCTCCTGGCAACCGCTCTGTCCTTCTCAATCTGAGTCAAATCTGGGACTTTGGCTATGGCTCCATTCTCCGTATGCCTCTGTCTTGCTCTCCACCTCTGGGACACCCACCACCCCCGCCCTAGGAGCAATGATTTACTGGCATCTGTGTCCTCATCTGTGGGACTGTCTTTGCCCTCACTGTTGATCCTCTCGGGCAGAAGAACGGTGAAGATGCCGACGGCCTCATCACCATGGATGGGATTTCAGAACGATGTCAACATCTGTTATAGCGATGTTCAAGTCCATGAGCGCATTCCAGGAGGAAGACTGGGCCCCAGGTATAGGATGGGGAAGTGAGCATGATGCCGTGTGCTTGCCCGAGGACAGCTCCAGAAAGCCAAGGGGACCAGTGGCAGCTCCGTGGCCAGGATTCATGGCAAGGGCTGTCCTCACCCGGGTCCCCAGAGGTCCCCAGAACAAGAGTAAATGTGAAATCTGGCTGCAGACTGTGTCCCCAGCGTGATATAGGACAGTGTCTGGATTAGTTTCCCGGGGCTCCCAGAACAGAATGTCACAAACGGTGCGGCTTCAAACAACATAAATGTAGTATCTCACAGCTCTGGAGGCCAGAAAGCCAAAATCGAGGTGCTGTCAGCATAAGATCCTTCTGGAACCTCTGAGGGAGAGTCTGTTCTTTGTCTGCCTCCCAGCTCCTGGAGGTTGCTGGAACAAAACCGACACTCCTCGGCTTGAACACCTGTCCCTCCCATCTCTGCCTCCAGCTGCACGTAGCATCCTCCCTGCGTGTCTGAGTCTCTGGGTCCAAGTTTCTCTCTTCCTAGGAGGAGCCCAGTCATTTGGAGCAGGACCACCCTAACCCAGAAGGCCCTCATCTTAGCTTGATCACATCTGTAAAGAGCCCATTTCCAAACAAGGTCCATTCACAAGTTCTGGGTAGACGTGAATTGTTGGAGGATGACATTCACCTGGCAAGGTGTTCTCAAGCATCACCTGTATGATTTTGTTCTGCAAGGTTGAAATATGTGGTGTGTGCCACGTCCCCTTAAGCCCTTAGATGACATAAGGAAAGCCATTTTTTTTTTTTTTTCAGGTCCAACGATGGAATACATTTTTCCCCTCCGTCTTGGGACTTGAAGATATATAATGATATGTCATAAACTGACCTGAAATCATTGTTTGTCCTGCAACACCATCCCTTAATAACACCTTGTAACTGGGACAGTTTTGTGCTCCCATTCTCAGTCCGGTTATTTATAGTGAAACCTATTTTCTCTGAATTAAAATGCATTGATTAACACTAACAACTATGACTGTTTTAACGAAAAGGGCTGGGATTTGCAGCTTGAAGAAATAATTGCTAGAGATCGTGGCCCTTCTGTGGGACCAGGAGGTATATAGCAGAACTCCCAGGCTTCTGGTGAGCATGCTTGAGGAGGGTGGTGTGAGGTCTTTGCACCCCTTCTGGAGACTGGGAAGGTAGTAGATTGGTGGGCAGAGTGGGGAACAATGGAAGAGCTAGCTTCTGGAAGTGTTGTGCTTGAGATGGCTCAAGGCTGCCCAAATGGAACGATCCAGCCAACGTCTGCCCAACATGTTGGCCTGGATCGTAGAGGAGACAGGGAGGTCACCCAAGTTCAGGGATGGTGGGAGCCATGTGGGTCCATGAGATGAACTAAGGAGATCGGGAGAGCAGGATGCTGAGGACAGAGCACTGGGGCTCTTGGAGAGACGAAGCGGGTGAGCCGGAAGTTCACCTGGCCCACGCCTGGAGCCAGGCACAGAGGACAGTCACCCGGAGGGTGAGGGAAATGACCGGCGCAGTGAGCAGCGGAAAAACCAAAGGGGTACAAGGAGAAGAATGTTGCTGGCACTTTGCTGTTGTGGAAGGAGCAGAATCTGGGGGGCTACAGCTGCTGGGGGTGGGAATGGACATGGAGGGGCCCTGGACCAGGCTTGGGTTTGTGACAGACACAAGGACTTTCTCTCTAGCGTGGCTTCATCCACATGTGGGCCTGCTGTTCGGCTCTTGCTGGCTGCTGCTCTTAGTTCTCAAAGGGACTGCCAGTTCCAGAGCCGCTCCCGGGGGTTCTGCTCCGAGCCCCAAAAGCTCCCTGGGCTTCAGACCCGTTCACTGCTCCAGGCAGCATCTCCTGCATCTCCTGTTGGATCCCTAGGCTGGCTGTCCCCACAAGGATCACCGCAGGACAAGAAGGATGTTCTAGGAACTAAAGCTTGTTTAAAACCATAACCTGAATTTACTGAGTGTGTGTTACATACCAGCCCATTGCGTGCCTCTTCCCCCGAGTGCTGGGACACAGGCGTGGTTGGAGAAAGGCACACGGACTGAGAGGTTGGTGGCTGGACGGTGGTGATGCCACCACCATCGGACACCAGGCAGGGGTTGGGGCTCCTCCACTAACACTCCCACAGGAGCAGGTGTCCGGAGGCCTGGGGACAGGGGTCTAGCGGTAAGGCAGTCTGTCCGAGGGCATGAACCCTGCCTTCGGAAGAAACAGATTATATTCTGTATAAGGCCAAAGCTCCAAGGAGGCAAGTCTTTATGCCAGAGAAAAGGAACTTTCCACCAAGAAATGCCACTCAGAAGCTGAAGGCACTTCTTTCTAAAGTGTGAGTGTCTGGTCCCTGGAAGTGTGTTTTTGCCTTTTTTCAACTTCTCTGTTTGAATTTTTAAATTTCGAGGAAATGGCATTTTATAAAATACTCACTCTACTTTGTCTGCCCAGTGGCTGCATCGTATTTTATCTGTATTTACCACAATGATCTCCTTAAACCCCTGTTTTCCTCTACTATAAATAATATGGAAATAAACACCCGCATTCAATCAGCTGCATGCCTCTCTGATTGCCGCTGTCAACAAAAGGAAGATTGCTAGTTTCGAAGGCTGTGCACATCTGTGAGGACTTTGGGAGCATACTGATGTTCACGCCACCTTAATTTGGTTTTCCATTGCACTGCAGAATTTCACGACAGCCAGGAATTTCTATTTGTAAAACTGAGTGTAGGAATTTTTCTGGAAGCTAATAAATGACTTCAGACTTATCATCGGCCATTGCACTGTGCTGACTCTGAAAGATTTTAAGTTTTTTCCCACATCTTAAAGAATACTTATAATTTTAATTATTCATGAAACATTTAAATAAGCTTCTGACTCAGTGTCAGAGAATACAGCTTTGCTTATTGTGGAAAAAACTAGGTAATGCTTTCTAAAGTTAATGAAATTAAACTCTGAGAGTTTCTCATAAAGGTTAAGGTAAAATACAATACTAACTTAGTTTAAGAAAAACAACAGTGATTTTCTTATTTACCTGACTGAATTTTCTCCAGATATGTTTCTATTTTAAAATAATTTTTAATTCAGGGGGTGCCTGGGTGGCTCAATAGGTTAAAGCCTCTGCCTTCGGCTCAGGTCATGATCCCAGGGTCCTGGGATCGTGTCCCACATCGGGCTCCTTGCTCAGCGGGGAGCCTGCTTTTCTCTCTCTCTCTGCCTGCCGCTCTGCCTGCTTGTGCTCTCTCTCTCTTTCTCTCTCTGACAAATAAATAAATAAAGTCTTAAAAAAAAATTTTTTTTTTATTTAAGGGGCTTCTGGATGGTGCAGTCAGTTAAGCCTCTGACTCTTGGTCTTAATTCAGGTCATGATCTCAGGGTTATGATCTCAAGGTCATGGGATCGCCCCACGTCAGGCACCAAGCTCAGCGGGGAGTCGGCTTGGGATTCTCTCTCCCTCTGCCCCCTCCTTATTCTCTCTCTCTTTCTCTCTCTCTCTGAAATAAATAAGTAAATCTTTAAAAGAATAATTTTAGGAGCCTGAGCAAAACACATATAAGTGAAATAATCTGTAACCTACAAAATAGAGATCCGGACTTTTCTCGCAGGTTTTAAAGAGGGAGCCAATGGTGGGCATCCACTCTTCACATGGAAATGAGTTGCTTTCCAGAAGTAGCTATAAGCCAAAATATCTTAACACGATGCCTTGTTTATCAGCAGCCCAACATTTAAAATTCGGATTTTGTTCCAAGTGGCTCATTTTATGACACGAAAATGCCAAAACAAAACCTGCAAAAATGAAATAATTCTGTCTCTTACAAACTTCATTAGTATTAAAACTGGATGCCATGCAAATTGATCTCGTGTGTCGGGGGCGGGGGGGGGGGCTTGTTACACCTATTTCAGCATGAGCTGGCTCGCAGAGCAGATGGAAGGATGGAAGGCCTTGCAGCCTGGCTGGGTGATGCTGCCTCCAGGCAGCAAGCACGGACTGGCATCCTTTGTTGGAAAACAAGATCCAATTGCCCACCGCTCTAGAGGATCCTCTGGAGCAGGCTCTTCCTTGCAGTCAGATTTGCGACCTCCACCCTGCCGCATGACCCCTCACCCCGAGTGTCTTTGGTGCAAAACTCCTCAGGGCCACAACCTCCCCAGGAGTTGCCCCTGGGTCCCAGCCCCACTGCTGCCTCGGGGCACGTTGTTTCACCTTTTTGTGCCTCAGTGTCCTTACTTAGAAAATGCTCTAATTCATGAGCTTGTTGTAGAACCCAGAATCCAGGTGCAGTGCTCAGCAGAGCTGAGCACCAGACAAGCTCCGGAGACAGCTCCTTGCCCTGAGGCCCCCGCCTTGGCTGTGTGCGTGTGGGACACTGACTGGTCCCACCGAGCAGCGACGGCATGGTGACCGGTGCTGCCAAGCATTGATGGTGTGACACCTCCATTGTTAACCATGTTTAGGCTCAGGGACAGCTGTTGGCTGACTGGTATTTCATTCTTCCTGTCCCTCCTCTGGGGCAATGGGGTTCCATCTCTCCCCAAGAGGCAGGGTGGGGGCCAAGGGGTACAGGATAGTCCCATGGGTCATGCTACAGAGGCCACCCTGAGAACCAGTCCTCCAACATGATGGGTGGTAGTGTTCCCACAGTTCCCACATGGGACACCGAAGTGAAATGACCTGACCAGGTGCCATGAGGCAGGCCAGTGCCCCCACCTGGCTTCCAGATACCACCTGCCCCTGTTCCCTCCTTGTCCTGGGCTGCCTGGCTGTGCTGCAGCCCTCTTGTCAATCCTCGGGCCTGTGCAGCAGCTCCAGCCACACTCATAGCCTTGACTTCTCACGAATTCTCCACATCCTGCCCTGAACCCCCCTCTCAGCTCCCCCACCATAGCCCCACAGCCCCTACTCCCCCAGCTGGCTGGCTGCCCCTGCCACGTCTCCCATTCCCCGCTGCTCAGAGCTGCCTGAGCCCAAATTCCTCCACTTCCCTCCCTCTGCAGAGCAGGGACCCTGACTCAGCTGAGGCCCAGTCCCCTCACGTGGCTGCCTTCACAGCCTGCTAGTCTGTCTGTCTGCCCCCAAGATCTCCCACCTCAAATCTTTGTCTTGCTGTCCCCCTGACCCCCAGAACGCAAACCTCATGCCGTGGTCTCCTCTTTACCACACTTATTAATGGTCCCTTCTTGCTGCCCAAACAGACTTAACATCTTAGCCTCCCCCCTGCGTGGCTCAGTCGGTTGAGCCTCCAACTCTTGATTTTGGCTCAGGTCATAATCTCGAGCCCCTCGGTGGGCTCTGAGCTGAGCACAGAGCCTGCTTGAGATTCTCTCTCTTTCTCTTCCTTCCCCCTCACCCCCACTGCTCGGACACACCTTCTCTCTCTCCCTCAAAAAAATAAAATAAAATCTTTAAAAATCTTGGCCTCCCCTCTCACCTCATCTCCATCTCCCTCCCATGGCATCTTACATGCCAAACATACTGAGCTATGGGACAACAGTGTCTCCCATCACTCTCTATACTTCTAGACTCAGTTCCCCCTTCCTCCAGGAAGCCCTCCCTGGTTTCACAGACGTGGCATAGGAGCGTATCATCCTTACAACATTTGTCCTGAGGTTTGGCTAAAACAAGGTTTTTTGTTGAGTAAATGAAGCAATTACTAAAAAAGATAAATATTATGGATGAAAAGAAATGTTTGATTTATTACATTAAATGGAATACATGTTTATTGTAGGGAATAATAAAGAAAATTCAGACAATAGAAGATAAATATTATGTCCCATATTGTGACCAAGCATAAAACCTGTAACAATTTTGTTTTACTCCCCTCTGATCTTTAACCTATGGATGTTTTTGAACATAGTCTCATTTGCATATTTGGAAATACTGCATGTTTATTCTCTTTTTCAAGGGAAGAAATAAGCTCAACTTTTGTATCAAATGCTCTGAAAAACGTAATGGTCACAGAACACAGCACAAAGGACATCCCGTCATGTCCTTATTTTCCTGTTGCTGGACACAAAGGTTGTTCACAGGGTTTTGTGTTTGTTTACAATCATGAATAACATTGCAGCAAATGTCTTTATGGGTAAATACTTTCTTGTACTTCAATTAACTTCCTCGAGTCAGAATATTACATGAGCAAACACAGATGTGAGAAGCGTAAACATGGGTGAGGATCCTGAGACTTGTTCCCGTATTGCTTTCCTGAAAAGCCTTCTTCGTTTACCCTCACCCCCCTGTGGTCTGGAAGTGGCTTCCTCCCCACTGGGTCAAGTGCTGTGATCATTTTTCGCCTTTGTGAGTTTGGCAGCTATGAACTGGTAGCTCTTTGATGCTTTGGTTTTTGAAGTTCTTTCCCTAATTGTCAAAGCATGTCTTGGAGTGTTAGGTTTTTTGCTCTTGTTTTGATGATTTGCAGATTATTTATTTACCTTTCCATAGCCCAGGCCAGTGTTTTTTCTCAGTTGAGATTGCCCAGGCAGATTCTTAACAAACCTAAGAGTGGTTCTCGGTTGGTCTTTTATAAGATGTTCGAGTTCTCACGGAAGCTGAGCAGATGAAGGAGAGCTGAAGGGTGGGGTTAAGTAGGATGGAAATGATGGCTACATCTGGGGTAAATGCTTACACATGCCTCTGTTTCCAAATAACACTGTCTCATGGAACACAACTGGCTGTTCCAGCACACTGTTCCCTGAGAAACTTCTGATGAACAGAGGCCCACCACGACGCTTCATTCCCACCCCCATGTGAGGTACGTTCACCTAGCGCAGTGTCCCACATCGCTGTCCCCAGAATCCGCCTGAGTCAACTTCTGGCGGGAGACCAGGGGAGTTTGGATGAGAAAAAGAGCACCAAATCCTTCAACATAGCCCAGCTGGGAGGAGCAGGTTTCCTGTGCCTTTGGACATCTGACAAAGGGTGGTGGATGGTTACAATGCTAAAAGGGAAAAAATAATGCATCCTCTAAGGATGATTTGTCAACTGGGTCTTTTTCAGAGAGGAAAAAGTCTGAAATGTCCCAGATGCAGCTATTTGCTGTCGCTATAAACACAGCTGGGGGCCAAAAGCAGTATTGTTCAAGTGGAGGTCACTCTGTTCTAGGAAGTGTGCGCCCTGACACGTTGGTGCATCTGCTTAGCCATGGGGCCTTAAACAGGTCACTTGTCAAGACTGGAATAATGACACCTCCTGTTCAGAGCAGTGACCAGGCCAGATGGTGCTTGGAGGCTCCTCCCAGCTGTGGTTTTAATAGATGGGAAAAAACATCTGTCTGAAGGTAGCCAGGGACAGGGTGGGAGAGAGTCAGGACCATGGATAGCCCTGCACTGTTTGACTACTCTACTCAAACCCAAGCCTCAGTTTCCACCATGATGCCACGGGAACAATTACGCTGAGCTTTCAGGCCCGCTGAGGCTTCAGGAGCACTACTCAGCAGGGAGCCTGCTTCTTCCTCTGACCCTCCCTCCTCTCGTGATCTCTCTCTCTCCCATTATCTCTCTCAAATAAAATCTTGAAAGAAAGAAATAAAGAGAGGAAGGAAGGAGGGAAGGAAGGAAGGAAGGAAGGAGAAAAGAGAGGAGAGGAAAGGAAAGAAAGGAAAGGGAAGGGAAGGGGGAAGGAAGAAAGGAAAGGAAGGAAGGAAAGAAAGGAAGAAGGAAAGGAAAGGAGGGAGGGAGGGAGGGAGGGAGGGAGGAAGGAAGGAAGGAAGGAAGGAAGGAAAAGAAAGAAACTAACTGGTCGGACACATAGGTCGGACACTTTCCAAACAGAAGTGAAGCATTACAGTGACAAACTGTGTGTAGAGTCTTATATTCTAGCAACAACTAAAGAGAAATTTAGTAAGAAGAGATGAGGGCACACAGGAAGCAAGGACTTCCTTGGGGTGCAGGGGCGTCTCCCAGCAGTGCACCGGCTGCACGCTCCTCCTGCTCCCAGTTCGCACGGCCCCCATGGGAGAAGCTGGCCGGGAGCTGGGGCCAATGACCAGCGCCTTGGTCTAGTCGGTACCTTACTGGCTGTGTATGCCCGTGCGCATGCGTGTCTGTGTGTGCTTGTGTCTGTGTGCGAACGTGCCTGTGCGCGCGCATGCCTGTGTGTGCCCGTGTTTGTGTACACATGCGCGTGTCGCTGGTTTTTCTTCTGAAGTATCTTCAACCACCTAAGTAAATTCTATTTCAGTGACATAACTGACCAGTCTGACAATGTATTTCCTAACATTTTTCCGCTGTTCAGCAGTTGGGAAGGAGAACTCCCCCTCATTCTGAGATCTGCATCTTTTACTAAGTGATAGAAGTGATACGGTCATGAGTCCTCGCAGGGTCTAGAATTCTGTGGACACACACAGCTGGCCGTCTCAGCCTCGGGACCCTCTGTCGGGATGGGCCTGCATTACAGAGGAGGGGCCAACATCGCTGATTTCTTGTTAGAAACTTGTTAGTGACTTTTTAAATATAGTAGACCACAAAATAGAGCTTCTTAAAACAAAGGTGGAACACGCGGTTCTTGTGCAAGAGAAACTTTTGTGGTCAATGAAAACTGAATATTTGAAAAATAAAAAATTAGGTAAAATAAAAGATAAAAAATTCTTAGGTATCTGGTATCATATTAGTTGTTCAAAATGGAAAGCAGAGAATTTTCTGTACCTGTGAAATACAAATTTTATCTTGTCCTTTAAGAAAAGTGGGGCAACTGGCAGGTGTGGGACACTTGATCTCCGGGTCTTGAGTTCAAGCCCCATGTTGGGGGTAAAGTTTACTTGAGAAATAAATATTGACTTAAGTTTAGTTGTTCTAAATGTGGTTTATCATTCTGATTATTCTAAGAGAGTAACTATCATATAATGAAATAAAATCCTCAAATATCTAAAAATGGATATGTATTTTTAAAATCTTTCCCTTAGCTTGGAGCTTTCAACAAAGAGCTATAGTATTTCCAATGTGATTCAGCTTGTCTTTTCAAGTATGTAATATAATACATAACCCACAAAATACTGACTTTCATTCTCTTCAATAAGTAGTTGCTGTGTTTTCCTAGAGCTTGATAGAATTCTGTTATAATTTGGGAGATAGAAGGGTTCAAACTTTTTAGATTAGACAATAGACTTATCATTGCATGTACGTTCACTGTACAATATATTTAAAAAATTGAGCTTGTTTCTATATTAAATAAAACTTTGCCATGGATTAAATTCTTCAGCCGAGGGTTGGGCTCTCCTTTATTATAAACACTTAAATTTTTGTAAGTTGCTTTAGTAAAGAAAGAAAGAGGAAAGAAAGGAAGGAAGGCAAGGAGGAAAGAAGGGAGGGAGGGAGGAAGGAAGGAAGGGAGAGAGAGACTTGGGGA
Source organism: Enhydra lutris kenyoni (assembly GCF_002288905.1). Taxonomy (NCBI): domain Eukaryota; kingdom Metazoa; phylum Chordata; class Mammalia; order Carnivora; family Mustelidae; genus Enhydra; species Enhydra lutris. The sequence continues at coordinate 44,557,208 of NW_019154085.1, forward strand.
TTCACTGTCTAAGGCTGGAGTCACCACCAGGAGGCAGAGCGGATTCACCTGTCACCAGTCGGTGAGCTGAGAAGGACAGTGTGGGTATGGCCTGTGGCTGGGTGCCACGTCCAGGACAGCTGGACAGACATCTAGGAGGCATTCGGTCTTCACCCATTCTCCGAGGGAAGGCTGTCAGAGGTTTCACAAGAGAGCTTACCTTCTCCCACAGCCAGGAGGCTTACTTCTCACTTCCTCAGAAGGCCCCACACCGTGTCTCCCGTCGGCATTCCCCAAGCCTTAGCACCCTGTGGGCACACTTCTGTTTAATGTCATGGCACTTACCACAATTACAAGTAATTATAATTATGCAACATCCATCTTCCCCCTGGAAGGTTTGATGGTCTGTTGTCATTGTTCATCCACAGTTGGCTTGGTACGTGACATGTGGTAGGCCCTGGATCCATGTTTGTTGATTGAATGAATGAGTGAATGGGGGGATGGGCGGGGTGGCACTGGCAGCAATGTTGGGGGCGCTGTTTGGGGTAACTGGAATCACTCTGAGAAAACCCTCTAGGGTGTGACTGGAGTGAGGCCGTGGCCACAGGAAGACACCACAGTCATACCGAAGCAGAAGCTGGCTGGCTGGGGAACTGAAGTGGGAAGTGGGGGAGCATGGTCTTTGAGAAGAGGGCCAACAGCAGGCGTGTGTGGGCATCAAGGCTCTGTGCGTGCACCCTGAAAGGGGGAGTCCCTACAACAAGTCTCTAAGGTCGGTGCCATTATTGCTGCTCCTTTACATTTGGGGGAAACTGAGGCAGAGAGATAAAGCTTGCTTAGAGGGTGCTTGTCGGTCATGCCCCCATGGATGAGGAACTGCAGGAGAAAGAGTCTTGGAGTTAACAGGAGTTCTGCTTTGGATGTGTCAAGTTTGAGATGCCTTTGGCATAGGCAAGGAGCAGGTGGCCTGAAGCTTGGAGAAGTCAGGAGTAGAAATACTGACCTGGTGCTCAGGACACTGAGGTTATGGTCAACATGGTGGGGCCAGGGGAGCCCAGGGAGCAAGAGGCATTACAGGAAATGCTCTGAAGACCACCCAGGAATCCAAAAATACCCACCTCCACCATGAGTTGGGGGCAAGGTTGTGAGTGTGGTTGTGTTCTCTTTCCTTTCTGTGGTGGTCAGAAATAGGTAATTAGTCAGTATGCAAAGATTACTATTCACTACTTGCAGGAGGGGTTGATAGTATCAATGAAATGAGAGGTGTGCACAAAGGCATGGATTTGCATTATGATCTTCTCTTTCAAAGCATAAAAGAAATTTGGTATCAATATTAAGTGTGTGATTTTTTAAAAATATTTATCCATTTCAGAGAACATGAGTGGGAGGGGCAGAGGACTATGGGGAGAGAATCTTAAGTAGACTCCGTGCCAAGTCTGGGAGCCCCATGCGGGGCTCAATCCCACAGCCATGAGATCAGGACTTGAGCCAAAACCAAGAGCTGGCGGCTCAACAGACTGAGCCACCCGCTGGCCCCCAAGTGTGTGATTTTTAAAAGCAAAATTAAACAAGACAAAGAACTGTATTTGACCTCTTAAAGACCCAGTCAGACTCTCAATCTTGGGTCCCTGAATCCCCCAAGGGCCTTCGGTTAGATGTCAGTTGCATAGGAAGAAAGAACAGCATTACCTCCCATTTGAATACAGGCTGAACACTTCAGTCCTATGGGAAGTGTATGCGACTTGCTCACCTGTAGAGATCCCAGGTGTTTTCTCCCACTACTCGGTGGTTGCCGGCAGCTGGGGAAAGTGTACACCACCGTGTTCACACTGTGGCAGGTAGAACTCTTGTCACTGAATGCACTAATACAAGAGCCTGCCTCTGATGGCTGTTAAGTCCCAGCCCCCCCTTCCTCCCCTGCGCTGAGGCTGGGCCTGGGGCTCGGCCTGCAGGGCACGCAGCAGAAAGAACCGCTCCTCCCTACCTGCTTCCTGTTTCTCTGCCCGTCTCCCGGCAACGGGGCCGCAGGGTTCCGTTCTGTTTCCAGTGTTTTTCCGGCACTCAGAAACCCTCATCGTCGTTGTCAGGGAGCCCTGTCAGATTCTAAAACACCCAGGTCAGAGCTCTGGGTACCTACCCAGGCCTTTGGAGCACGGTAACCCAGCCCCAGCTGTCCCCAAGGTCATTGCCTCTGAGCCTCTGTACCTTCTGAGGCATCCAGCACATCTCCTATATGTTACATCTATATATATGTTACATCCTGTATGTTACGTCTGTATGTATGTATGTATTGTTACATCTGTATGTGTAACATCTTCTGTATGTTACACTGCTGTTACCAGGACTGGAGTAGACATCGTGATTGGACTCTGAAGGATACAATGTAGCATGAGTTAAAAATACATTTTAAGAATATGTTTTCAGAATAATCCATTTACTTTGTAACTCAAAATACTTTGCTTTAAGCATTTAAAAATATTATTCTGAAACTGGCCACAGGTCCCCAGCAGTGTGCCAGAGGTGTGTGTGATACAAAAGCAGGGATGAAGTGGGAGTGGTCGCCCACCTCATTCATTACAGTTTCTTTCATCAGATTTAAAAGCCTGGAGGAACACAAAACAAAGGTTTTTTTGTCTCCCTTTTCCCTTCCTTTCTTTCCTCATAAAGTTATTTTTTCCCCCTTTAAAAGTAGTATGTGCTCATCCAAAAGATATATATATACAAGGTAACCATTTCTAGGTGAGTGGCATCTGGTACTTGTGGTACAAGTGGCATCTGCATACTTGTAACCATCACCTCCGTCCATCCACAGAACATTTTCACTTTCCCAAATTGAAACTCTGTCCCAATTAAATAATTCCCTATCTCCTTCCCCAAGCTCCTGGAACCCACCATTCTTCTTTCTATTTCCATGAATCTGATTAAAATAAATGTTTATTATTGCCTGCTGCTTTCCCATGGTAAAGTGGCTTGAATGTGATACTTAAAGCAAGCAGTATTTGCCTGATGCTTGCCTTTCTTTTTTTTTTTTTTTTTTAATTAACATATAATGTATTATTTGCCCAGAGGTAGAGGTCTGGGAATCATCAGGCTTACACATTTCACAGCACTCACCATAGCACATACCCTCCCCAATGTCCATAACCCAGCAACCCTCAGTTTGTTTCCTGAGATTAAGAGTCTCTTATGGTTTATCTCCCTCCCTATCCCATCTTGTTTCATTTTTTTCCCTCCCTTCTCCATGGCCCCCTGCCCTGCCTCTCAAATTCCTCATATCAGAGAGATCATATGATAATCGTCTTTCTCTCATTGACTTATTTCGCTTATGATGCTTGCCTTTTTCTTTTTTCTTTTTTTTTTTTTTAGTTAAATTAGCTGCTGTCCGCATAGAATGCCATCCTGCCAGTCCTAATTGTTCTGATTTTGCTGATGGTATCTGAAAATTCATGTAGGGTCATGATGACTTAAATCTTTTGACTTCCACAAACTGCAGCTGTAGAGAGAGTCATGGCAGGGAGATGACTTTAAGACAGATGTGTGCTGGTCACATACTTGGAAGAATTCTTCCACACAGATTTCCAGATCTTTTGTGTGGCCAATTTCATGTGGAGTGGAGACTCAGAGCTCACACTGTACAACTTCTGTTTTCAGGAGACAACTCCACACTGACATTGTTCCTCTTCCTCCTTTTGTGATACTGCCTAAACAGACTAAATTGGAGGGGTTTTTTAAGCCATTTTTTAAAAAATTGTGGTAAAATACACATAACAAAGTTTAGCGTCTGAACCATTTTAAATTTCATTCACACCATTTGCAGCTATCACCACCATCCCTCTCTAGAACTTCCTCATCTTCCCCAAACTAAAACTCTGTCCCATAACACAGGGACTCCCTGTCCTCCTCCCCCAGTCCCTGGTGCCCACTCTTCTGCTTCCTGTCTCCATGAATTTCACAATTCTGGGGATCTCGTATAAGTGGTCTCAGACAATGTTTGTCCTTCTGTGTCTGGCTTCCTTCACTCTGCATAATGTTTTCAGGTTTCATCCACAGGTGTCAGGATCTCCTCCTTTTTCAGGCCCGATAATATTTCCATTGTGTGGATGGACCATCTGCAGCAAGTATCTGCTGAATGGACACTCGGGGTTACTTCCATTTATGAAGGAATGAATTGTTTTTTTATATTTAATATGAATTAATTAGAAATTTTGATGTGGATTAACACAAAGAGAACATGGGTGGTAAGGTCCCGTTTTCTCATTATATTATCTGATATTATTAAGCCAATGTGAAACATTTAGCACAGGCCTCTGGAAATGCTCCCCTGTGGCCACCAGGAGGCAGGCCTTGGAGTTGTGTGACCCCTCCCCCTCCTTTTGTCCCAGACCTCTGTTCTTCACCATCTACTCACCTTTGCCTTCTTCCAGAGATAAAGATAGTTCTATTCTGTTTTAGTCTAAATGTAATTTTAGATAATCCTAGAATATTAGAGTTGAAATCTCTGAGTATTTCTATCTTTTTAATATTCTTAGTTGCAGATAACTTTTTCTTTTTCAAAAACCTGTACTTACTGTAGGAGAGCCTCTTTACCCGAAAAGAGAAGTTCATGAATTTCTCTTGCCTAATACCATTCTTTGGAGATACAGTCATACTGCCTTATCTGGCCTGCGAAGGTCAAGTCCAGCATCTAGACCAGAATCGCAGCTAGGAAGTGACCAGGCACCTCGAAGACAGTAACGGTGGCAAAGCTCAGGCCTGTTGTTCCGGGAGGGTAGCTGGCCTCTCCTGCGAGAGCCCCCTGATGTCGGATTCCAGTTACTACTGTGATTCTAAGGGTTGAACCAGCACTGGGGGTACATGCAGGCTGTGCCCTCTGAGCAGGAGATGGGCGGGCAGAGCCATGCTGGGTGGGGCAGGAAGGCTCATAGGGAAGGGCCCTTGGTCTGGGACCAAAGTTACTCCCACATCCCGTGGTAAATGGTGACTCCTACGTAAGATTTAGACGCATGCCCCTGGAATTATTTTGTAACACTTTGCATTATTAAGACCAAGAATCTGCCCTACCTTATAAACAATTACTCATTTGATTTTTTTCTTTAAGATTTTATTTATTTATTTGACAGAGAGATAGAGCACAAGTAGGCAGAGAGGCAGAGAAAGGGAGAAGCTGGCTCTCCGCTGAGCAGGGAGCCTGATGCAGGGCTCGATCCCAGCACCCTGGGATCATGACCTGAGCCAAAGGCAGATGCCACCCAGGCATCTGGGTGAGCCACCCAGGTGCCCCTCATTTGATGTTCATAAGGCCATAGGAAGTAAGTAACACCATTACTCCTATCTTACAGATGAGGACAGTGAGGCCTAGAGAGGGGTGCATCACTGGCCCAAGGCTGGCAGGGAGTTTAGACAGAGGCAAAGCTTCCTCCCTGGGCGGGGGGGGGTGGGCTGCCCATACAGACCTGAGCCTGGCATGGGCGTGTTCCTCCAAGGGGCCTCGCCCTAATGAAAGCAATTGTATTCGAACACCCACAGTAATAATTAACTTTCCACCCACTTCAGTGCTAGTCCTTCCCCAAGTTGCGTTGCCTGTGTGTCTTTTATTGGTCAAAATTAGATTCTAGATTCTATCCTTTAGTCGAGAGTGTCTTGCTCTGAGACTTGTCATTTGCTTCCTTTCGGGTCCCTTGGCAGGTGACTGACAACAGATTCTCTGCTTACTTTATTGACAACTTTAATGCTATTTAAATTCCAAGAAGCTCGGAGTCCTGCCCTGGGTGATTGCGCACAAGTACTAATTGAGGAAGCCGCTGTGTCCTGCCTGTTTCGCTAAGTGTGGAGAACCCGTGTTAGGGTGAGACCAGTAGACCAGGGCCCCTGGAATGTTACTCTGATGGCCATTCTGATGTGCAAATGGGACAGAGAAATCTGCAGTGTCGCTCTGGAAAGGAGGTGGAATGTGTGTCCACTTGCAGATTATGTGTACGCCTAACGCAAAAAATTAGTCTAAAGCCGGGAGTTCAGTTTGCAATCACTTGTAATGACATTTTTTTTAAATAAATAAATAAAACCCATAGAGGCCCCCCCGGGTGGCTCAGTCAGTGAAGCATCTGCCTTCAGCTCAGGTCATGATCTCAGGGTCCTGGGATCAAGCCCCACATCAGGGTCCCTGCTCAGCGGGGAGTCTGCTTCTCCCACTCCCTTTGCCTGCCTCTCTGCCTACTTGTGCTTTCTCTCTCTCTCTGTCACATAAATAAATAAAATCTTTAAAAAAAAAAAAAAGATCCATAGCACTGCCATATCCCCAATAATGATTTTTTTTTCCTACTTAAGGCAAAAAGGTAAGATCCCATTCAAAGTAATATTTAGGACTAAAGAAATATGCAGGAACTATATGAACAAAACTATTACAATATACCGAAGGATACGTCAGATTTTTAAAATGGAGAGAGACATGCTTTGTTTCTAAATGAGAAAACCCAGTGTTGTAAAGATGTGAATCCATCCCAAATAATTCATAAACATAACATGATACATCTAAAATTCCAGTTTAAGGGACAAGATTGGTTTTATGTTTTTTGTTTGTTTGTCTTAATTTTTTTAAAGATTTTATTTATTTATTTGTGTAACAGAGAGATCACAAGTAGGCAGAGAGGCAGGCAGAGAGAGAGGAAGGGAAGCAGGCTCCCTGCTGAGCAGAGAGCCTGATGTGGGGCTCGATCCCAGGATCCTGGGATCATGACCCGAGCCGAAGGCAGAGGCTTTAACCCACTGAGCCACCCGGGCGCCCAAGACTGGTTTTATGTTTGACAAGTGGACGCTAAGGTTAATCTAGAAGAGTAAATAGTGGAGGTGCCTGGGTGGCTCAGTGGGTTAAAGCCTCTGCCTTCAGCTCAGGTCATGATCCCAGGGTCCTGGGGTCAGCAGGGAGCCTGCTTCCCTTCCTCTCTCTCTGCCTGCCTCTCTGCCTACATGTGATCTCTGTCTGTCAAATAAATAAATAAAAAGTCTTTAGAAGAGTAAGTAGTGAGACTCAAGGAATTTTTGGAAAAGAATAATGAGGACAGTTTTCAACTTGTTTTGTAGCCTACGGGTTTCTTTATTCAAACAAAATCCTACGTCCCTATTCTTATACCTTCAGTGGGTCCTTTACTGCTTCCTGAATAAAGTTCAAGTTCCTTAACCTATTATAAAAACATTCTAACAATGTTTGAACGTACTCTTAAAAGCAATCAAATTCCCACAATGCTGTCACTTGAATGGAGTGGCTGTGTTGTTTATTCTGCATTTCCTTCCGGTCTTTGTCTGTATGCATCTATTTCTACTTTGCCATATTCATGATATACTGTCTAAGGATGAGAACACTAAAACCCTGACTTTGGGAAGAGCTGTAAGGCAAAGCCAAAATGCGGGGCTCAAAGCGGGGCAGCTGCCTGACAGAGGGCCAAGCTCCCAGAGTGTCCCAGAAATGCTGAGTAAAGCTTTAAACCTAATCCAATCTAATTCAGTGACCCAGACTCCCCACGGCTTTTCTAACCCTGTATGTGAACTGTAATTCCAGAGTCCCTCCGCTTGCAGGAAAAATAGTCGGTGGACTTTGGAAGAACAGACAGAATGTGCTGCAAGCTCTTGGTGGCCAGCCTGGGGTCCCACTGTGCCTTGCTGTCCTCTAGGGGGGCTGCGTCCATCCCATTTTACAGAGGATGCTGAAAGGGGTCACGGGAGTCCCCGAAACTGCAAACTGATGAGCAGCAGAGGGATTCCAGCCCGATTCTCCACCCCCTCCACTCTCCACTTTGGAGATTGAGGGCTTTCTGCAGGAATCACTGGGCCTCCAGGGGGGCTGTGCAGGCTGCTGGGGGTCCCTCAGCCCCGACTCCTTGGTACTCACCCACCTGGATGGGCCAAGAAGCAAATCTCCATACTCTGACCTTCTTGCTTGCAAGGCTCTTACTTTAGTCTACTTCCACCATCACCGCCTTGGCCTTGGCCTTGGCCTTGCCATGCCCACACCGTGTCTGAAATCTCAGCTCCCAACTTCCCACCCTGTGGCCCCCACCTCCTGTCTCGCAACGCCTGGTGCTGATTTTCTTCCTGCTACAACCACTAGCTTTGCTTTTGAGTTCTCACTAAAAGAAAAAAAGAGGACCACAGGTATCCAGCAACAGGTTGAAATAATTCTTCTTGCCATATTTCTGTGCTTGAGTAGCTATGAGTTGGAGCGTGGCTTATCTGTGTGAGTTAAGTCAGTGTTCTTGTACAGCGTGGGCACCTTTGATGAAGGTACAAGCCCCTCTAGACCTGGGCTTCTCCCCTGGGGGCATTTTGCCGCCCAGGGGACATTTGGCAATATCTGGAGACATTCTGGGTTGTCACAAGCAGGGTGGAAAGGCCAAGGACACTGCTAAACTTCCGTGACAGATGTCCCAGCAAAGAATTATTTGGCCCAAAATGTCCTTAGTATAGGGGTTAAGAAACCCAGCTCTCTTATTTACATTAGAGTCTCCTCATAAAGTCTGATCCCACATTCGATACCGGATGCCTCCACAGAAGTGGGAACGAGAGGAGGGTGCTTCAATATAATCTGAGTAGCTAAAATCAAACCTCCTGGTCAGAAGAAGCATTTCGAAAGCCTCCAGTGGGCTCAGAGAACCACGCCTTCCCCTTGTTCAAAGGCGGGTCAAAGCCGCCCCACAAGATGTTGGGTATAAAGATGACTTTAATTGACCTCTTTGCTGGTACTCGGAGATGACGTGGTCAGGAGTGGCTATTTGATCTCCAGTCATTCCAGAATTTCCACTCTTGTGCCAAACATGCCTCTCCAGACTGCTGGTCTTTGCTGTTCCTCCAACTTCCCTTGAATTTCATCTAAAATTCTCACTTTTCAAAGGTAAGACTTCTTGATTCTATGTTAAAGTCTTCTGTAAAGATACACAGTTTATACAAATTGATGATGAAGAAGTTGCTCATAATTTGGTACTTCTCTGGAGGCTAACAGCTGATGAGTTACCGTGGCCCTGTATTTTGGGGCCTTGGGTGCAGAGGGGAAGGACCTTATAGCAGGCTGTGGGCCTGTGTTTCTAGTGCCATGCTGAAGGGTGTTACTAGTCTCAATTTTTCTTAGATGACTTTAGGGATGCTTTTTCAGGAATTTCCGTACTTTGGGGGTGGAAGGTGGTGATGTTCTCATCTGTCCTTAAGTCAGGTCGTCTTTAAGTCAAATGGCTTATTAGCAGGAGTGCATAATTTTTAAACCTTTGAATTCATCTCACCTGCCCTTAAATTTCCCTGTTTGCTGTAGGTACCATTTAAATTCACATCATAAAGTCCTATGTTCCCCACACTTCTTTTCTGTGAATGACATTTGTTAATCACACCTGTAGTCTGATTGATTTCTGGAGGGTAAAAATTTGCTCCGTGGCTTTGACTGTAAGGAAGATTCTATCTTTTCTGGAATGTCAAACTCATAGGCAAGAGGACTAAAGCCCAAACCAAATAAATGAGTGAGAACCTAGAAAAAAACATTGCTTGCATTTATTTAATCACCATTTTCTGTTCCTAAGTATATATTGAAGCATTTGGTTTATTTCTTATTGGTGGGGTGTTCTGTTAGCTAGGGAACACAGTTCTGCAGAGTAAAACCTACTTTTCCATGTCACTATTTATTCTGAGCAAAAGCGTTTAAAAATTTTTTTTAAGATTTTATTTATTCATTTGACAGACAGAGATCACAAGTAGGCAGAGAGGCAGGCAGAGAGAGAGAGGAGGAAGCAGGCTCCCCGCTGAGCAGAGAGCCCAATGCGGGGCTCGATCCCAGGACCCTGGGATCATGACCTGAGCCGAAGACAGAGGCTTAACCCACTGAGCCACCCAGGCGCCCCAGCAAAAGCATTTTAAATGGACTATTCAGAGAGCACATAAAGATACATCTTTGTGGGGATGCCTGGGTGGCTCAGTGGGTTAAGCGTCTGCCTTCCGCTCAGGTCACGATCTTAGGGTCCAGGGATCGAGCCCTGCATCGGGCTCTCTGCTCAGTGGGGAGCCTATTTCCTCTCTCTCTGCCTGCCTCTCCGCCTACTTGTGATCTCTCTCTCTCTGTCAAATAAATAAATAAAATCTTTAAAAATTAAAAAAAAAATACATCTTTTTCTTTGTTTTGGAGTTAACTTAGGGGATTTTTCACAACTTATTCCTACATGGCTGAGAGGTAGTAGATTTTAGTTGTTTCATTTTCTATATGTTTAGAGAATAATCAGTTGATATTTGTGGTGTGTTGTGCTCACAAAAAACACAACTAGTTTTCCTAAGAGGTACTTCATTGCAGATGGATGTGGCTGTTTCCTTGGTTATAATATATGGGAGGTGTTTCTATGATCTCTCAGGTCCTTGGTCTGGCCTCAGATCACTAGTTCTGAGGGATGGCATGGAAAAACGGATACATTTCCCCCCCAGGGTTGCTATGGACTTAGTAAGCCTGGACACTTGGAGATGAACTTAATTCCAGAGTATAATAAATTAGAAATTATGGCGAGTGTGGATCAGATTTTACCCTGTGACAGCATTGTTGGGCTTTCTGGAGCTCCGTGGAAGGGCTCTGTGCTCGGAAAATAGAAACGGTCTCACGCCAGTGGGGCCCCAGGGGCTCCGTGCCAGGCCCATCAGTTTCTGTTCCTCCTGCCCTTGCTCCTCCCTCAGCTCCGTGGTCCATGGTCCTTATGGTCCTCTCAGCTCCATTCAGCCCAGAATCAGGGCCCAAACCCCAATTCCATCCACGTCCCACCCCCACCCCTTGGGCACCAGAGTCTCTCAGACCCATCCCCACCCCTACCCCAATTTCCCCCACTTTCCTTTGGCTCCTACCTTTCAGCCTCCTAAGTCCCTCCCATCCTTAAAAAGAGACAAATGAATATATCCCCTTACCCAGACCTCCCCCCAATCCCACCTTCTGAACTAGGCTTCCATCTGCCATTTCTTACACATGCCCAAACCGCTGAAAATGTTTAACTGTAGAATTTTAACAACAGCGTGCCCATGTTTTTCTAGTTTCAAGTTAAAAGTTTCCTCGACCCTCTTCTCTTCCCTCCATCCACCTTATGTAACATGGATGTTCATCTGGGAAGCTCGTGAACACCGGGGAAGCCTTCTGGGGAAGCTGGCGAACGGTGGTTTTTAGGAGACGCCCTTTGTCCGTTTCTCTGACCCACCCGCTCCATTGTCTGTCTCGGCTTATTGCGACACACTTCTCACTTCTACACGTAGGAGCCCCATGTTTCTCCCCTCGTCTCTTTCCTCATTGGTGCGTGCTCCCACGTTCTCAGCACTTTCACCCAGCTCGCTGTCCGATGACGCAGCCAGGCCTGCTAGTCACCTCCTTAGGGCTTTCTGTCACCACTTCCGGGGTAGTGTGACCAAAACTCAAACTCGCCACCTTCCTTAGAAAATCTAAATGGTTTGAAAGAAGTCTGGTGAGTTGCTGAGTAAGTAGGTAGTTATTTAAAAAAAAAAAAAAAAATTCCTGGGGCTTCCAGGTGGGGCGCCGCCTTCAGCTCAGGTCATGACCCCAGGGTCCTAGGATGGAGCCCTGCATTGCCCCAGGGTGGGGGTGGGGGTTGGTCCCTCCTCAGCGGGGAGCCTTCTTCTCCCTCTGCCTTCCCCTGCTGGTGCTCACTCTGTCCCCCCCCCCCCGCCCCAAATAAATAAATAAAATCTTTTTTAAAAATTCCAAAAGACATTCCATTTTCAAGAAAGAGTTTCTATTCCCAAATGCTACAAAAATATAAAATGCTTAAGATCAGTGAGAGTTAACGATAACCTCCCAAAGTCCTCCATTTTCTCAGGAGAATCATCCACGAAGCCATCTATCATTTAGGAAGCACCTCTCCCCTACCCGCCCCCCCTAGGTCCAAGATGCGAACACCATCCCATTCTGGAAGGATCCACTCCTAGTGGAGGGGAGGGTGAGTGCCGCATCACAGGCAGGTGAGAGAATGAAGGATGTGGTTCTTTCTCATCCCGTACAGGCAAGCGCCTGGTAAACAGAAGCTGTATATACATACATACGTAAGCATTAGAGAGAGAGAGAAAAAAAAGCATGTGAGTCAGGTGGGAGAGGGGCAGAGGGAGAGGGAGAAAGAGAATCCCAAGCAGCTTCCATGCCCAGCTAGAGCACCATGCGGGGCTCCATCTCATGATCCATTTCATTCCAGGTCAGATCATGACCTGGAATGAAACCAAGATCCAAGGCTAACCACCTGAGCCACAGTGGGGCCCCAGCAGGAAACTAGCTCAGTCTGCTTTTCAGCTACTCTTGCTGCTGGCGCTTCTGTCCACAGGAGGCCATCCGGACCACGAGCTATGTTCACTGCTGCATGGGGTGCAGCTTTCTCTGCTGATGCCAGGCGGGGTCTGGCCCTCCACTAGATGTCCCTGACCAGTGCCCTAAGTCTTCTTGGCAGAGCTGGCTAGCACATCGATCTGGGTGTGCACGTGGCTTTGTGGGCATCCCTAGAGGGGAAGATGGGTTTACTGGTACAGGCTAAGGCTGGGGGACCACGGAGGGCACCACCTAGCCTGTCTGTTGACTCTCTCTTCAGTCAAGACCCCTGAGTGGTAGCTGGAAGTAGGGACCCGTGGGTGGTGTCTGGGAGTGGGGACAAGGCTGTACACATTATCCTAAGGTCTCAGACTTGCAGTGGGGACTTGGGTTAGTGAGCCCAGCCTCACTCTTCCAACTCGGGTCTGCAGACAAGTCACACGACCTTCATAGGCCTCTGTGTGTAAAGTGCTTTGTAAGTGGAAAGGGGCTGCCCAGGACTGCATCATCATCTCATGAAACAGCTTTTTAACATGAGGCATTCTGTGATATTAGTCAAAAGGATCCATATAAAGTTAAATAATAATAATAATAAGCTCATCGTTTGTAGAAGTATTTGGAGTTGTTTATTTTGTTGTAATCAATATGAAATAGTGATTCATGTTCATGGAAAACAACAGTTACGGGTGTGACTTAGAAAAATGGCTCGGTGTCTGTCATTTGACCAAAGGGGAGGCTGAGAGCACCTCCCCCACCCCCACCGTCTGCCCTCTGCTCTCTGCTGGGATCCCAGGAAGGGTTTGTCTCTGTGGTTCTAGCATTTCGAACCAAACCACAGGAGGAGGCGAAGCTCGAATCCAGCAACAGGCCAACACCATGGAGATGAGTAAACCAAGCTTGGGTGTGGTCTCGCTGGTTAAATGTTCTGGCATGTTGGTTAGCTATGATTCTGAGGTTCCCAGAACGAAGTAAGATAGTTCTATTTACCCTTGGTTTTCTCAGAGGTCCCTGAAGAAATTAAGTCCCTGCATATAATCTTGTTGTACATTGGAGAACTGCTTCTTTTAGATGTTGGACATTTAACTTTGGTTGAGAGGGCACAGAGGATCCCAAGCTTGGTGGCTTCTAGGAATGCCTAGGGCAATGCCCAGCTTTCACAAAACTTACAGCGCTTCCTCTGTACAGAGCTCCCAGGCCTGGCAGCTGGGAAGGAGCGGGAAACTCGCAGTCGACCTGTTACAAGGGGCACCCTGATCAATAGGGGATAGAACTGGGAAAGTGAACCAGTGGCCTTAACCTCACAGCTCCTCATATAAGGACCCCGGGGGAGAACTGGCCCTGGCTAGGCGGAGGGCTGTCCTGTACCTGAGCACCCCACCCCATGCCACTCAGCCCTCTCCAAGACACCCTGGGTTTATCCTGCTAACCTTCCTGAGGATGGAAACCTCAGGCTTCCTAAGTCCTCCTTCTCACCTGACACTCTCAGGTGGGTTTATTTCTATCTTCTTCAAGGGAAAGGGTGTCTACTACTGTGCCAAGCTGTTTTTCGAGCTGTGAGCACAGGGAAAATGTGTCTTGGAGTGTGTCCCATTCTAAGGCACGTCACTTTTCACAGCTGCACCCATCTTTGATGTCTTCGTGAACTTTCCAAAAACAAGTTTGTAGGTTCTGGTTACTAATTAATCATCCCTCATAAGTGGCCTTGCTATGAGAAAAAAAAAAAAAAAAAAAAAAAAGCCTGTTTGCAGAAGGGTCTTCATTGAGGGGTCCTTTCCGTTAGAGACATCAAAATTAACAGATGGCAACTACATAGACCCTTTACATGTTTTTCTTGGGTCCCGGGATCTATATGATAACACCAAGAAGCAGGATTCAGGGCTCTTCTTATGATAGACTTTGACACTTGCCTGTGGCTGGGAAGGGTTCTGAGGCTTGGCCATCTCACAGGGCCAACTGGACTGAGACACACTCAGGCACAGCATCTTCCCATCTGGAAGGATGTTAGAACAGCAGGTTTCTCTAATGGGCTACCATTTTGTGGAATAAGAAATCTCCTGGGCACTATTATTATTTTATTGGTGGTATCGTTAGTTTGTTCCTAGGACTAAAAGCAGTCAGCTAGCTGTTTCTTACTCCCTGATGGTGTCTTGCCACCCACAGCTTCTGCAGCCAGCCCTTCCCGAGGCTTCTCTGGTCATTGCGTTTCTCAGCCATTTGAACCCGTCGTTGCCCCACTTCCTTCCTGCTGTAGGGGAGGAGGATAGGAGAGCCTGGGAGCCTTGGATGGGGACTCTGGCGATGAAGGGAAGAGAGTGGCTGGCCAGCAGTGTTGGTCTCCATTTCTAGCAGGGCTGCTCAGTAGGGTCTGCGCATGGGTGCCCGTGCTCCTCTCCTACACCCGGAGGTGCTACTCGGGGGCACTCTCATTACCACTGGCGTGTTTCAGATGAAGCTTGAGACACAGGGCTAAGCAACCAGCTCTAGATCTCACAGAGTGCCAGAACCAGGAATTGGACCAGGTGCTTTTTTTTTTTTTTTAAGATTTTATTTATTGGGGTCCCTGGAGGGCTCAGTCGGTTGAGCTTCCTGTCTGTAGCTAAAGTCATGATCCCAGGGTCCTGGGATCAGTTCCCACATCAGGCTCCCTGCTAAGTGGGGAGTCTGCTTCTTTCTCTTCCTCTGCCTAATGCTCCCCTTGCTTCCGCTCTGTCAAATAAATAAAATATAAAAAAAAAAGATTCTATTTATTTATTTGAGGTGGGGGTTGGGAGTGGGGAAGCAGATGGAGAAGGACAAGCAGACTCCCTGCTGAGTGCAGAGCCCACTGCTGGGCTAGATCCCAGGACCCTGAGATCCGGACCCGAGCCGAAATCCAGAGTCAGATGCTTTACCCACTGAGCCACCCAGGGGTCCCTGAACCAGATGCTTTAATTCCAGAGCCCATTTAACCCCTTCCCTGCATGGTTTAATGGAGCTGATACCTAGAGACTGGATGGTGGCCTGGGGTTTGGGGAGAATGTAGATGCCTTCTAGCAAATGAAGCCTGTTCCCTGTGCCCTGCTCTGGAAGATGTGGTTACAGGGTTTAGGAAGGCTAGTAGCTCAGGATTCACCTACCTAGACTGGAATATTCAAACTGAAGTCTCAAAGAAGGCTATTTTATTGTCTGTCATTCTCATCTGTGAAGTTACTACTAAAATTATTATTGCTTTCCATGATAAATTCCGTAAGTTCTGTTCTTGTTTATGCAGAAGAGTTTAAAATTATCTTCTCCAGTGAATTTAACTTCCAAGAATTAAGAATTGTAATACACTAACATATTTAAAAAGAGGTATAGCAAGAAAACAGATATTAAAAGGTAAGCATTTCAATCTCTTTGAAAGTTATTTTGGCAAACCTAACGATGCTATCCGTCAAAGCTTGGAAGGCTCGGCGTGTGTTCACCTTAAAGCCTGGTGAATTCCTCCCACGGGGGTCACTCCAGACATCTACTTGGCATCTCTATTCTGTGGCCCCTACTCTCTCAACTAGGTCCGGTCCTCCGAGACTTCCTCTGCCAGCCCACCCTGAGTTAACCCCTTCCTTTAGGAGCGCCCTCCTCCGAAGTCTTGTGCTCAGGGGCGGGTTTTGAGGCGGGGAGGTGGTCTTTCTGAGAAGGAGCTTCTGGGTAGGAGGGCAAAGTCAAGACAGGAGAGCAGGAGGGCGCGCAGTCAGGCTGCAGGCACAGCGGACACAGGGCCTGGCCAGGACGGATTAGTGTTCGATAAAAATCTGCCCCAGACTGGCGAGGTCGGGAAACGTGGCGTTGCGCTGCCCTTTGGATTTTTAAAGAAGGAGGTACGCGTGTCCTGCGGCTGGAGGAGGCGCGTGCTGGTGGGCCGGTGCCGGTCCCCACGCAGGGGCGACTCCGCTCCTCCCGGCTCGGCCCCTGCCTCGCACCGTCCTCGCGGCCGCGCCTGGGACGCACAGCCCCCCGGATCCACGCCAAACCGCTGGCACCCCGGCTCTTTGCTGCGCCGGCTTCCTGAGCGGGAGGCGGGCGCGGGCGGCGCAGTTTTGGGGTTCTAGAAGCCGGCCCTTCTCGGGGTGACGCGTTAACGGGGTACCCCCGCCAGCAGGTACTGCTGTGCTCGGGCGGAGGTTGCGGCAACACAGAAGCTCAGTCTGGCCCGAGTTTGGTGGACGTTGCCCCGCGGCAGCCGCGGGTAGCTGGGCACCGACGGGCCGGGGGCGGGGTCCGGGCGGCAGTTCGCCCCGCCCCCACGCAGGCCCCGCCCCAGAGGATTTACCGCCGCGCAGACCCGCACAGGCCACTCCCCAAGCCGACTCCTGCGCCGCGTGGGCTGCTCCCGCGAGCCCCCTCTCCCCGAGGCCCCTCAACTTGCCCTTCCCCGACTTTGGGCGCGCAGCAGGAGCGGGGTTGTGGGCGGGGCCGGCTGTGGTCTTTTCTTTCCCCTCCCTTCCCCCCACCTCCGCCTTTCCGGTGTCTGCGGGAGGGGGTTGGGCGGTGATTGATAACCACGCAGCTGGGGCTCGGGGCGGTCCGGACGGGGCGCACGGGATTGGGAGAGAGCGCGAGGGGGTGGTGGGGAAAACCCCCGGGGGCGGGGCGCGCGGGCGGCTGGGTGGGGGACCCCGAGGGGCGGAACACTCAAGAGGCGGCCCTGGCTCCTCGGCCCCCGGGTGCCCCCGCCCCCGCCCGCCCCAGCCACCTGCGCCCCGCCCCGGCCGCGCCCGAGCCCGGGAAAGGCGGAGGCGCGCCCCTGCTCTGGGAACGGCGAGTCCCCGTTGCGACGCGCGCTGTGTCTCTGGGAACAGTAATCCCGCCACTCCGGGCATGCGGCGGCGCTGAGAGCCTGCCGGCCCGCGGATCCAACAACTCTAGCGAGTCTCTTCCCCGGTTGTCCGAGAAGGCGGACTGATCGCTGGGCAGGATGACCAACCCCGCGGCCACGCAGAACAAGGAAATAGACTGTCTGAGCCCAGAAGCTCAGAGACTGGTAAGAGGAAAACAAGTTGTCGAAACTTTCGCTTTGCTCCTGGTTGCCGTTCTGAGGCCCCCAGGGCAGTGGGACCTTCCGCCGCTGCCCTCTGTGTCCGGGGAAGTGCGGGGTGTGCCCCGCGTGGACGGCACTCCCTGCAGTGAACGTCCCCACGCGAGGATGCGCGGGCGGGAGCGGGCTCTGCTGTCTGTGCGTTCGCGGTCCGGTGTGCGCGGTCCTCCCTACGCGCCGGAAAACTCGTTGTCGCGGACCGAGCCGCCCCTCGCTGGGACCGAAAGAAACTCGGTCGTTCCCCTGCCCCTGCAGTGGCGGCCTGGGACGGGCTCAGCCCAGCCGACGCGTGGTCGAGAGTTTACGTCGCAGCTGCTAGTTTGGTGTTTTACAATATATGGCACCTGGGAACTGGTGCCCGAAGCCGGTGCCCTCACCCTGAGGCTGGCACCACCAGCGGCCGGGGTAGTTTGGAGTACTTATCCTGCTTTGGATTTTAGGTCTAGTGGGGCTGGGCCTGATTGCTCCAAATACCTCCATGGTCCCGGGTCACTGAATCCACCTTGGCTGGTCTCCTGGGGGTTTCCAGGGCTTGGCAGGATCCTCCATGAGTGGGATTTTGCAATTATCCAGCTCAGTACCCACCCAGGACTGGGATCATGTATGTGGGGATAGTTGGACATTAAAACTGGACAGGGGGTAAGGTGGGGAAGGTTTGTAATTACCCATTTTCGGGCAGCTTGTGATTGACTGCGAATGGAAATATATAAAGACAAAAGGGTGCACTTTGAAAAAGAACGACGAGGTCAGTACTGCACAGAGACCCTATGGAGATTTTCATTTCACCCAGTTTTTTTTGGGGGGGGGAGCCTTGATAGAAGTGTGATCTGGACACAATCACTCCTTCATCAGGCAGAAATTAATCATCTACTGGGTATTTGCGGGGGATCCAAGATAAATAAGACTGCCCTAACCTTGGGGAGCTTCCTGGTAAATGCCAGGGAGAAGCATAGAAATAGACTTTGATGAATCCATGCTTGAAGGTTGCTTTCCTTGCTGAGTACTGTCAGGTGGATATTTTTAATGTCTGGGTTAGTGTGCTTCCTCTGTTGCCTGGTTTAAAGTTCCTGCCATAAGCCAGACCTTTGGAGCTGGTTCCTACCCCTTCACCTGGCTGGTGTCTGGGGGTCTGGGAGCCTACGGAGACATCTGTGCATCACCAGCAGGGAAGGGCCCTCAGAAGAAGGAAGGACGAGGAGCTTGCTGGGAGATGCTGGTGTTCTGCAGAGTCGCCCAGGCAAACCATAGATGGCAAGAGCAGGGTGCTGTTAGCCCTGGGCAGGAGTCGGGCTCCAAGGGACCAAGAGCTGGGCAGGGAGCCCTTGATGGAAGAAAGAGTAAACATGGAGAATCAGGATGTGGGAACGGGAGGGACAGGCCATCAGAGGAATGAGGAGAAGTAACGTGGGATCTCCGTGGCACTGGCTGCCAGGTTCCATTAACCCTTATCTGTGGATTGGATCTGGTTGAGAAGCGTTCTTCATAGAGGTGCTGTGGAGATAAGTCACAGGAGAGTCTGGACCGGGCTTTGATTGAGGTGCCCCACTGTACTCCCAATTCGAGGACCCAGTAAACTCCAAAAACTGAAAATTGTTTTTGTTTTGTTGTTGTTGTTTTTTTTAAGTTTGTGGCAGAATTCATTTGGCGGGAAGGCCTGCCCTGGCTGATGGGAGGCTGTTTTCCATCTGTGTTCCTCTCATTGTGAATATTCACACATTTCTCTGCAGCCTGGGAATGGCTTGGTTGACGGCTGTTACTCTGGTGATTACAGACTCGAGGGCCTATGCAACTTATCACCCTTCTAAAATCCAAAAATGTTGAATTCTGAAACCTGTTTGGCCCCAGGGGTTTCCAAGAAGAAATTGTGAACCTATAGTTCTGTTTTGTTTTGTTTTTTTTTTTAGTGAATAGTAGCAAAAAGTATTTTAGAGTGGGGCCTGGGAAACAGAAGTAAAACTCAGTCCTTTTATGAGGTTAAAGGTCTGGTTAAAAGGAAGTGCTGAGGGGCAACTGGGAGGCCTAGTCAGTTAAGCATCTGCCTTCAGCTGAGGTCATGATCTTGGGGTCCTGGGATCAAGCCCCATGTTAGGCTCCTTGCTCAGCGGGGAGTCTGCTTCTCCCTTTCCCTCTGCCTGCCGCTCCCCCTGCTTGTGCTCTCTTTGCCAAAGAAATCAATAAAATCTTTTTTAAAAATAGAATTATAAAAAATAAATAAAAGGAAGTGCTGAATGAACAGTTGGGGGGGGGTGCCTTACACAACAGCAAGCTCTGGCCCTGGAGCTCTCTGAGTATAGAAACCATACATTTCTTTCACTTTTGTAACTTCCTTGTGCTTATGACTGGTTGTGTCACCTCTAGTCTTTTTCGACATAACTGATTGGCACTAAGCCCTCACCAGCCACCAGTCCTGTCCTGAGGACAGCCTGCCTGGGTCGAACTCTCATCATTGTGGGTCCCTGTCCCAAGGTCCCCAGGTCTTGACAAGTAGGCGCATTGCCCAGTGTGGGGGTGCAGTCAGTACAAACGTCATAAAACCTGCCATGGCTCAGAGATTTGAGCCCTGGAAACCTGCCTTGTTTTAGATGGGTCACTTTCCCAAGCAGTTAAGATACAAAAATAGTGAAGTAAGGTCTTTTCTCATAGGATTAAGAGTGTCCCCCTAGGGCAAAGATGAGACTAAATTTCCCTTTTGCTTTAAGAGTTACTTTCTCATCAGCTGGAGGTAATACAACATAGCAGAAGCCTCCTTCACAAATTAAAAACAAACAAACACAAGAAAACCCTTCAGTCACAACTGCCACTTACACTGAGCACAGGAAATCAAGTTATTTATAGTTGCCGAGCTGTTCTCAGGTGACGTTGATTGGAGTCTTACCTGATTAGAGGTCCTTATCTAGCTTCTACAGAGCTGTGAGGGCAAATGCTGGTGCAACAAGTTTGCTCCTCAAAAGGCAATGTGCAGGAGGAATTTGTTATCCCTGAAAAATCAGGCTATGTGACTCAGCAAAGGCATTGTTTATGACTAGTTACTCAGAGTTTCCAAGTATCTGTTCATATTTAAAAGCATTCATCTTGGAATCTCAGAGACCATAAGGTTCAAATCACTAACCTGTTATCAAGATAAGCCTGTTTTACACCCCCCCTCCCGCCCCCTACAGGTTGGAGACCAGGTAGGGAGCAGAGGAATTTTTTGTTACCTACAGCTTTTCCTTTGGGCCACCAAAATTTTAGTTTTTGTTTTTGTTTTTTTAATAAAGAAGCTCATTTTCGTGGAATGGATTTACTGAATTTTCATTATTTAGACTTTCTAGATAAAATTATATTAGCTTCTTTTTCCACGTTTGTGAAACAAAGCATTATCTTGACTCTCTCCACGATGTAATAATTCCAAATTGCCATGGGTTTGATTGAGACCACTACTGAAATCCCCTTCCCCTGGCCAAATTCCAGAATAAATAAACAACAAAACCAGCAACAACACAAATGTGTATTCTGAGACTCATCCATTCATTAGGGCGAGGGCAAGAGCTCAAGTGGTTTTCTCTTTAATACAGTAACCTGACAATTTTAAAGTCATGTAAGTGGTTTTGCCTTGAGTGGAAAAGCCTAACTACTTTGTAGTAGGAAAGTAATTTATCTTAATTTAATGAGGACTTTTAATTGTAACAAAAATGTTTCATTTGTATGTTTGTATAATCAGCCTTCTCAAAGCAACCTCATTTCTGATCCTCACATCTTTTATTTTGTGGCAAGTGGGTGTGTCATCTTCCAAGGGGGAGAGAAATAGAGTGGCCTTTTGGTGTGGGTGGGACCTCCTCTCCCTGCTCTGAAATTCCCCCCAGGCCTGTTCTCCTGGTGGATGCTTCAGCTTGCTTGTCTTCTCCTCGTGCCTTTAAACTCCATCTGAGCTAAATTCACAGGGCTGGGTCCCTAGCGGCTACAGAGGGTAGAGGACATGAGTTAAGCATTAACAACAGGCAGCATCCCCAGACCCCTGCAGGGTCAGCCCTGTTAAGTGGTTTCTGTAGACGGCTTTCCTAGCCCTTGCCAGAACCTTGTTTGGTTATCT
The DNA here is from genome assembly GCF_002288905.1 of Enhydra lutris kenyoni. Lineage (NCBI taxonomy): Eukaryota > Metazoa > Chordata > Mammalia > Carnivora > Mustelidae > Enhydra > Enhydra lutris. The sequence continues at coordinate 44,578,613 of NW_019154085.1, forward strand.
CCATGTACGGATAAAGGGGAAACTGAGGCTCAGAACGTCAGAGGACTTTCCCGAGTGCACCCAGCTAGCAGGTGGTAGAGCCGGCTCAGACACAGGCCTGCTAACTCAGAGCTGGTGCTGATAACTGTCGCCACTGTATACAGCCCTTCACCGAGGGTCTGGCCAGCGGCTGCTACTGTGTGGCTGCTGTGAGCTTCTCTTTGCAGCCTCTGGGGTGTCATAATCCCAGCGCAGGGTGAAGTGTTTCTGGTTGCTAAGGCAGCCTCTTAGGGCACATGGCCTTGCCCCGAATGCATAATGAGACATCTTCATTTTATTAAACATTTCCTTTCTTTCTCTGGTAGTTTTTCGACAAAAGAACTTTCTTTTAAAAAAATTTTTTTTTTTTTTTTTTTTTTTTGGGGTACATGCTTTACTCAGTTTTTTTTAACATTTTTCTTTAGCACAGGTCATAGTCTCAAAGTCCCAGATTGAGCCCCACATCAGGCTCCCTGCTCAGCGGGAGTCTGCTTCTCCCTCTCCCTCTGCCACCAGCCAACACCCCCCCACCTCAGATTGTGTGCTCTTCTATCTGTCTTCACTCTCTCAAATGAATAAAGTCTTTTTAAAAAGAGATTTTTTTATTTATTCATTGAGAGAGAGCGAGTGAGAGCATCAAGCAGGGGAAGCAGTAGGCAGAGGGAGAAGCAGACTCCCCACTGAGCATGGAGCCCAATAGGGGCTCGATCCCAGGACCCCACCCTGGGAAGAGAGATGCTTAAGCAACTGAGCCATGCAGGCACCCCAGACAAAAGAAATTTCAGTGGACTTTATTTTTCTAAATAAGGAAAAAAAGAGTAAAACTGAAAGAGCCATAGAAATTTCTCTTTTTCTATTTTCACACCACACCAACTTTGTAAGTACTACATATGTCAGCATCCCACAGAGGCCTCCTTCCTGGGTACTGTGCGGCTCTACCCCACCCCGCCCAGACAGACAAGCTCACTGAGAATTGAAATCATGGCCTCTGGGGGTGCCTGGGTGGCTCAGTCAGTTAAGCATCTGCCTTCAGCTCTGGTCGGTCGTGGTCCCAGGGTCCTAGGATTGAGTCCCACACCGGGCTCCCTGCTCTGGAGAGCCTCCTTCTCTGCCACCGCCACACATACTCTCTCTCAAAGAGATAAATAAAATCTTAAAAGAAAGAGGGAGGGAGGAAGGAAGGATGAAATGATGGCCTCTGTTTCTCTCCTGGCTTGTTCCAGGAGTAGCGCTCGAGTAGAGGCAATGTAGTAAATAGTCCTGTGCTGCCCGATAAAGGAAATCTCTGGAGTGTCCAGCCCTATTCTGAGAAGGAACCATGTCCATTTTTTGTGACACCTTAAAAAATGTGGGGTTTGCAGGGAAGACCGTGAGTAGAGCAGGTTAAGGGGAAAGGAGGGGGGCCCAGATGCATTGACCAGAGAGCACCTGTCACCTGGAGGCCCAGCCGCACAAATGGGGCCAAGATGCTCTCCCATGTCGGTCACACATGGTTATTTGTCGCTCTCTCTTGCTTTCCTTTGTCATTCCAGCTCATTGAGGCTATTGAAGGAAATGCGGGCCTTCTCTCAGCTCAGACAAAAATATAAAAGATGTAAGCAGCAAGTGGAGAAATGTATCCGTGTGGAGGACACTGTGCAACATGTTCATTTGCCCCCATCAGTATAGGAGTAGTTGCTTAATTGAAGATTGTGCTGGGAAGTTTCACTGGGTAAATGTTACTTTGTGAAGTTTAAGGCGAATGTTACTAGTCACTGCTTTCTATAAAGTAACATGAATAATATTTTTCCTGAATAGGGCCAGTTTGTTATTTTGGCATGTGGGGAGTTTTTTTAAAGTTCATTATTCAGAAAAGCAAAGTCAGGAGATTTCTAGTAGCAAAATGGGGAAAGAGAACTGACAGTCTCACTGTAGAAACAGTTCACCTCTGGTGTAGAGATACAACATTTTAAAAGTAAAGGAAACTCCCGGAGATCGCTTAGCCTGGTTCCCCCATTCCCTGTGATGAGAGCTAACGTCCAAGAGTGATGCAGTGTCCAAAAGACAGACTGTTAATTATAGAGAACACACTGATGGTCACCAGAGAGGAGTGGCCTTGGGGGGTGTGGAGATAAGTGATGAGGATTAAGGAACACAGTTACTGTGATGAGAACTGAGTAATGCATGGAGCTATTGAGTCACTGTATTGTACACCCGAAACTAACATAACACGGTATGTTAATTTCTGGAGATAAGATAATGAAATCAGATATAGATAAATAAATATTGCATGATTAACACCACCACCAATAACAACGAAGGTGGTATAGTTTGTCAGAGCCCACGTAAGTGGTGAAGGGTAGACCCAGAACCCAAGTGGGTGTTGAGGCCCCTCCCTGGATGGTCTCCATCTGCAGAGACCTGGAGCGCTGTGGCCCAGCCTGCGGAGAGGGGGTGCCCGATGCTCTAGGCTTTTCCACCAGATGCCCTAGTCTGGGCTCCTGGAGGCCCATGGCCCAGTCTTGCAAGGTAGAGGTCTCTCTGAAGGCTGGTGTTTTATCATAAAATTCCTTAATAATTTTACATTCTATTCAGGAATTCACCGGAGTTGGCTTGGGTGGCAACTTGGTGTTTTAGATAACTAGTTACTTTAGTCTGTTTAAATATATATATATATATTTTTTATTTATTTATTTATTTATTTATTTGAGAGAGAGAGAGACTGAGAGAATGAGAGTGAGCAGGGAGAAGGGCAGAGGGAAAGAATTCCAAGCAGAATTCACCACCCACCCCAACACAAAGCCTGACATGGGGGCTCCATCCCATAACCCAGAGATTATGACCTGAACTGAAATCAAGAGTCGGACACTCAGCTGACTGAGCCACCCAGGCGCCCCTATGCTGTAGTCTTTAACTTTCTGTTTTCCAAACCTTCAAGTAAAATGGACAAAGCGTGTCATGTTTAGTCTGTGGCTCATGCAGCGGCTCCCAGCCCTGTGCCCTTGACCTGTGGCCGGGCTGTTTGGACCGAGCGGCCGAGCTGTAGAGAGGCTCAGCTCCCCTGTCCCATTCTGCACTTTCAAAGCTGTGGTTCTCAACCCTGTGAGACCCAGGCCCCTTTTTTGTAACAAGTTTTTAACATTCTCATTGCTAACCTGAAATGAAATTCATATGTGGTAGAATCTGCTGGGACATGTGATGTCAAGTCAATACAGTGTTTCAGCTGTTGCACTGAAAAGAGATAAAACAAAGGTAGATCACCCTAGGAGAATATGGGTTTCGATAGAGGAAGGCTCTAGCCCCAGTGCACCAGAGGCCAAGGGAGCCGTTTCCGGTGAGCCAACGATGCCCCGAGCCGTAGCTGCGAACACAGACCGATGCAGGCCTGTGGTGCTGAGACCCACACGCCACGTAGCCTGGGGCTGTGGGTGCCTTGACATTCCCAAGTGGTCCCTGACTCTTGAGGAAGTTCTGAACACAGCCAAGTCGTCTTCCCTCAATCTTCGTGCTGATCGCATTCCTGAAACAGCTAGTGTATCTTACAACGGTGCGAATTGTATATTAGATTTTATGTGTACGTTGGAATCGGTTTGTAGATCAGAAAATTATAAGGTGGTTTCTTCTCTCCATCTGAGTAGTCAGTGGGAAGGTTCTTCACTGTGCAGGCCTGTCTGAAGGCAGGATGGTTGGCCTGCTGTGTCCTGCCTCCAGTCACCATGATGCCTTCAGTGCCCCCCAGATTCCCAAAATGCCCTCTGAAGTGTTGTTCCTGTCCCCACCAGCACCTGCAATCCCAAAGTACCTTCCCCTTGTGGTGATTGTACTCACAGGCATGGCCATAAAGCCACTGGAGGGACCTACAGCAATCGTGTAAGCCAGGGTTTTGGAAAGAGGAGCGTGAAGTGCACACGGCAGCAGAGGACCAAGGGGTGGTGGGTGCCGGGTACGGAGACGGCACGAGCCACTGTTGGTGAGCTGCTGGCTCACGCACTCCCCTTCCCGTTGGTGTCCCCCGTTGCACTCGGCTGCTTGGACCAGCAGCCCGTCTTGAGAAGCTGCCGCACACGAGGGATTGGGGACGTACCCAGAATACAAGCTGGCTATCGCCACTTCCTGTGGCGAAGGCCCCTCTGGGCAGGGACTCTGTGTCAGCCTTGTGGTTACCCTGCACAGCTGTCCAGTCCAAACGAGAGCTGGGCAGTGCATCGAAGGGGCTTTCCTGTGGGCCTGTGTTCACGGCCTCCAGCGAATCGGAGGGTTCCAGCCTGCCCCAGCGGGATCCCTGAGCCTTTGTCAGCCTGGGGCCAGATCTCATGGGGCAGAAGGCTCTGCTCGTTTCCAAACAAAATTGCTTCTTTGTCACCGCTTCAGGCTTCAGCTGCGTGAGATTCCTCCTACCTTCCCGTGAGCGAACCTTTCCCTGAGAGCTTATGAGCTCTGGTTAGACGATGCGGCCTGAGAAAATAGTCTGGTTTTTCAGTTCTGCTTGATTCTAAAACCTAAAGGCTGAAAGGAATGTGTACAATCAATAGTAAAACTTTCCTCCTAATTCTAGAATGCTCTACAGCCGCCAGATCACTTGTGTTTCTGAACAGCCCATGTGGCTCATTTCCATGTTACATCTGAGCAAATGGAACAGAGGTGATGGCCCCTGGGATCCCTGAGGTGTGGCCATGGCTCAGCCCTCTTTCTGTGGCCCTCAGCAGTGGTCTTAATGTGTGGGGACAGCCTCCTCCCAAACACCTGTACTCAAATGGCAGCACGCCTGGCACTCCAGCAGTGTGCGTGAGCCTACTTTGGGCTCTGTGTCCTGTTGTGGCAGGTGGCCACTGACTTCCAGAGCCCTCCCCCTGATGCCCTTCCAGCCCCAGACCTCACTGTAGGAAGTGACAAGAGTGCCTCTCAGTCCTGTTTGTTAAGAATCGCCCCCAAGTCAGGGCTCATACTCCCCTTCTGGCTTCCAGGTAGAGTTCTGGAACCACTGAGAGCAACTGCAGAGTCACAGAGCAGAATAAGAACATCTTTTGGGATCACAGGATGTGCAGGCTCGGGGTATAGGGTTCCACACCCTGCCGGAATCCCTGGAGAGCATGGAAGCTGAGGACGCGGACCCCGAGCCAGGTGCCCCAAGGCCACACAAGGCTCTCCAGGAAGTGACCATGTCTTCCTCCCACAGCAGCGGATCCTGCTCCTGGGACTCCTGTCCTGCTGGTGTTTATCACCTGCCTGTTCTTTGATGGTCAGCCCATGTGGTCCTTAAGGTAGTTAAATGGGTAGGAGCCGCAGGAAGGATATAGACACCTTAGAGCTGCACTGCAGAGACAGGGTTTGTGGGGGAGACACATCCCCCGTCCCCGGCCACCTGTGTGCCCCTGCGGCCAACCCTGGGCTGGGGGCCTCAGGGCCTCCGGAGACCCTGCTGGGAGAGTGGGGGTGCATGAGCCGTTTGAGAGGAGGCTCCGGGGGTCAGGCCCTTGCTGCTGTGTGTGTCCACAGTGTCTCCCATGGCATACACGATGCTCCTGTGTCCGAGAGCTGTCCTGTCTGTCTAGGGTCAATTGTAACGGGGGCTCTGTGGAGTCAAGGGTTCCGCCTTTTAGAATTCTTCTAGGGAGACTCTGGTGGTGATGAGTGGGGGCTTCTCTTCCCAACTGTCTCCATCATCAGAGGGCCCCTTGCTTTAAAGCCCAATGTCTCTGAAGCTCTATTTGTGGGGTTCGAGGCCAGGGTGGGGGGTCCCTGGGGGAAGGATGAGGCTGGCCTGTTGAGGGAGAAGACACTGCATTCTGGCCAGAAGCCTGGCTGGATCTGCTCCTCCCCAGACCCTGGAGAGGCCTGCTGGGGTGTGGCTGGGGGAGCAGCCGGGGGCAGCTGGGGGTAAGCTGTGGGGGAGCTGGGGGGTGTGACTGGGGGAGGCGGCAGCCGTGTAGGGGTTTCCAGCAACACCCCCGGCCATCTTCTAGCAGCCCTGAGCATGGTTTTGGTTTGGGGGCTCTGTCCTTTCTTTCCTTCCTCTCTCTTTCTCTCTCTGCCTGCCTCCCCCTTTTACCCTCCCTTTTAAAAATTTCCTATTTATTATGAAAAATGTCAAACATACCCAAACACAGATGGGTTAACAGAAGACAGAGTTCCCCACACTTGAGCGAGTGTCAGCACCCCCCCCCCAACACACAGACACACTGGGGGCATGTTGAAGCCCAGCAGGCTGGACTCCATCCCAGAGGCTCTGACTGGGAGGGCCTGGGGGTGGGAGGCGATTCTGCATCTCTAACTCTTCCCCAGGTGTGCTGATGCTCTGGCGGGGGGGGGGGTGCACACTGTGATAGAAGGCCCACCAGCCAGCCCGGCCGCTGTCAGCTTATATCCCTTCAGAACCCCCCTTCCCCCTCCCCCCTACTTATTAGAAGGCAAATCTGATGGCAATCATATACTATTTCATCTTAAATATTTTTTAGTATGTATCTCAACAAAGACGTGGTGGGGAGCAGGAGGAGGCTTACGGCCCAGAGCTCTGCCTTTCCTGGAGCCCTTGAAGGCAGATGCTGAGGGCTTGACGCCTGTCTCCTGACAGCTCTTGTAGGAAGGGAAGGGGGCAGCCCAGGACCGGCAGGAAGGGCCAAGCCAGCTTGCCCTGCTGCCGCCCCGGGAGGTGCCCTGAGGTCACAGAACGAGCTTGGTTACAGGTCAATCAGGGAGCATCCCAGGAGCAACACGGGAGCTGAACAACGAGGCAGCGGACTCCTTGCTGGGCAGGGTGCGCGGTCTTGTTTTCCAAGCTTGCTTTTCTGAATCCCTGTGCCTTTTGGACTTTCTGTCTTACATCCCACAAACCCACCCCTTTCCGTCCTTCCAGTTTCAATGGACCATCACCCTCTTCCTTAAGTTGGGGAGTTTAGGGGGATTGAGGTGATGGCACTCCCTGACTCTGAGCCCCACACAGGCCCTGGGGGGCGAGCTGGGGTCAGCAGGCAGGATGTCCCGTCCAGGTTTGGGGAAGCACCCTGTGCATCACAAGCATCGGGTATGGCACGTGGGGTTTCTTCACCAGGGTTCTCTGGCTGCTGGCACACACGGGCTTGGGACCCTAGGCTCCTGGCACCCCGCCAATGCCCTCTGGCCACCCTGCTTTGCTTCATCCCACCTGTTCAGGTTCACAGGATTGCTGGCTCAAAGCAACCTCTGCCTGCCTCCTAGATTCCCTACTGCCTCCCTCAGCCCCTTCCCGTTCCCCACGTAGCAGCCAGAGTGCTAGTTCTCAAACAGAGGTCAGCCCCTCCATGTCCCTTTGTAAAACCCTCCAGTGGTTTCACATTCCTTCAAGATAAGGTTCCAGAAGATACAGGGGCTGAGAGCTAGGGCCCATGACCCAAGCTCTCTGGCTTCTCCACCTTGTCCCACATTCCAACTCCCCAGCCCTGGCTGTCTCCTCCAGAGACCAGGGACCCACACCGCCATCTACAAGTCCTTCCCTGGTTGTGTCTGAAGGTGCTACAAGGTTGGGTGGGCCTGGGCTGGCCATCACCAGTAACTGCTGTCCCTCTCCACCAGCTAAGTGCAGAAGTGAAAGTAAGCATTGGAAACTCTCCTGCAAACTGTAACATAGCTGTGACCTCAAGAGTGAGTTTATAGTTCACAAAGGTGGCAGGTGGTGATGGGTTTGTCCTGCACACAGAAGCACTGGCCCAAGGCATGGGGGGAACCCAAGAACCCTTGCCTGGCCTGAGGCAATGGGACGGCAGTGCTGGCATCGCAGGAAACGCTGTGGGGAATGAATTCCTGTTTGCTTATCACCGTGGTGGACCAGAGCTGTTTTGTATTTTTTGTTCACTTCATGACTTGATCATATTTCTTTCTGGTGACTTCACAGGGATCGTTTGGGGGATCATGGTCTCTTAGGCTCTGGGTTGGGCTCTTTCATGTTCTTGGTAACATCAGTGTTTCAGGCTAAATTGTGTCATCAGACTCTCTAGTCTTTCATTCAGGCCTCTCGGGCCAGGACCAGGCTTGTGATGCTGGTCACAGTCGTGTGCTCACGAACTTGGTCATGCAGAGGTGTTTGGACCGGTTTAAATGTCTACACCTGTGTCTGTTGGTGTTTAATTAGTTGGATTCCCAGAAGAGAACATGATTTTTACCACTTCCTATGTGACAGGCGTCTCGCTTCCCGGGTGTGAGTCCCATGCAAACTCTAAGAGAGGAAGATGTTTCACAAGGCAGCAATCACAGCGATTTGAAATCGTACTGCCTGCGAAGTTTAGCCCTTTTCTGAATTTGAACTGAAGGTCAAGTGACTACAGCTGATACAGCCTCATAAGGAACTTACTCTGTGACTTGGTTCATTCCCACAATTCCTTTATCATCTGGGCCTGGGTCCCTCAGATCCGGAGCTCTGGTGGGTTTTAGTCTGTTGGTGCCATTCTCCTCATGACCGGGACAGACTTTCTGGATTGGACCTGATGACCATAAGAGTGTGTGGGCCAAGACGGGAGCCACTTCCGGGGTAGAGGGAGGCCCACGGGGTAGCTGAGATGTAGTCTGTGTGGTCCGATGGAATGTTATTTTGGAAGCCTGCCTGTCTGGTAGGAGGTCACACCAGGGGTCAGGGACTGCATGTTCACGGAGGTGGTATCCTTGGGGATCGTTGGTCCAATCCCAAGCAGAGCTACAGGAAGGCAGGGTGGGACGGGATGGGTGTATGCAGCTCAGACTCCCCTCAGGTCAGAGACACTAGCCCTGTGACACCAGACCCCTTATCTCTTGCTGCCGGCAGGAGGGTCTGTCTGACTTCCAGATCCTCTTTAAAGGGCTCACCTAATTAGGTGAGGCCCACCTAGGATCATCTATCTTTTGATTAAGTCAGCTGACGAGAGACCTTTATTATTTTTGTGTTTCTTTGGCCCTGAGACATCACCTAGTCACAGGAACGGCATCACTCCCACTCACGGTGCTGCCCACGCTCAAGGGGAGAGGATTTTGTGGAGCAAGTGCAGCAGGGCAGGAATCTTGGGGACCCCCGAGAATCGGACTGCCACCCTCCTCTCTGCCTGTGTCCCCCCAGCAGCCCTCCCTTCTTCTGTCCCTTTTCCTGTCTCTCACATTCCTGCTCCGTCCCTCCCCTTCACCCTCCTGCATGCCCTCCCTTCTCTCTTCCTAACCACTTCTCCTGCCCCCCAGTCGTGGTCCCAAGCTGGTGGCTCTGGCGGCCTGGGCTGTACCAGCACAGACACAGACCCGGAGCCAGCAGGCAGGGGGCCGGGCCTCCCTGCAGCAAGGCAGGGAGGCAGGCTGCACTCAGAGTGAACCTAGTCCTCTTGCTGGCCCCGCCAAGCGGCCATAGCATTTCAGCGTGGCCGGGTGTCAGTCACACAAGCCTTCCCCTCCCCTCCCCTGAGCTCTGCTGGATCTTTTTAGGTCCCGAGTGGCCCCTCACACAGTGTAACATGGTTTAGAAAATTGAAAATGGTGCCAAGGTATCAATGTTCTGAGGCAGTTGTGAAATTTGACCCCCCCACCACCCCTGACTTGAGGGACCTGGGCTCGGGTTGATAGAGGAACCACACGAATGAACCAAGTTACAGAAGAAATTCCTTATAAGGCCACACACCAGCCAGTCTCTGACAGATGAGCTATGGTCAGTTTTCAACCCAGATTCGAATTCAGACAAGATAAATTTGTGAGTCAGTTATCAGTGTGGCATGGGGGACCCGGGCATCCTCGACACTGATGGGAGCCTGGTCCTGCGGGACAGGCTGAATGATGACACCTGGGTCACCTCCTGTTTGCTGGCCCGCTGGCCACACTGGAGGAGCTCTGGCTGCCTCTCCCGGCCCTGCTTTAACACCTAAAACTATCAACAGAATTGTCAGTGGAAGAATTACAAGTGTATTCATTCCCCCAAAGAAACTAAGTGGAAAGAAGGTGGAATTTGCTTGACACCAGAAAACCCAAATCCCGGTGCATGTGCACCACGTCCTCACGGAGCCGTTTGCTGTACCGGCTGAAACAGTGAATGGACAGATCTGTGGAGTGGGAAGCAGTGTTTGAGTGGCAGGTTCAAGGGCACAAGTCAGCCCCGGTCTAGTGTTTTAATGGTCTTCAGTACAGTTTGGCTAAATAGCTATCCAAGTTGATAAATAGTTACATGGAAACGGTTTGTTTTGTTTTGTTTTCATGTAATGCTTCCAACAGCTAGGACCCACCGACTATCCTGCTCTGGTCTTGTCTTGAGGAAAGATGAGCTTCCTGGCGCTGTGGATGTTGGAGGGGGAGCAGAGGGCAGCAGGGTGTCCTGAGAGGAGACTAGACAGGAGTTCTGGAATGTAGTGTCAGAGTCCTAGCCCTGTGCCCTGGGACAGGTCCAACAGCCTCTCTATGCGTCCACTTCCTGCTTTGTAAAAGGAATGGTCCTGCCCAGCTCTGATGCTTTGCTCTATGCAGTAGTCTGTCGTAGTTCCAGAGGAAGGCACGCTGCCCAGCCCTGCCACTTGGAGGCTGTGTGACCTTGGTCAAGTTACGTGCCCTCTCTGTGCCATAGTTCCCTCCTCTATAAACTGGGGGATGTTGTAAGGGGTATGTGGCACAATATTTATAAAGTCCTTAGAGCTGTGCCCACTTAGGGGAGCCTGGGGGGCTCAGTCGGTTGAGCGTCTGCCTTCAGCTAGGGTCATGCTCTCAGGGTCATGGGATTGCCACATGTCGGGCTCCCTGATCAGTTGGGAATTGGCTTCTCCTTCTCCCTCTGCCCCTTTCTCCTGCTCATTCTCTCTCTCTCTCAAATAAGTAAATAAAGTCTTTTATAAACAACAACAGCAACCATGCCTACTTGGCATTTAGTAAGGGCTCCGTAAATGGTAGTGATCCTTATTGCGGTAACTACTGCTACCGTCATTCCTGCTGACCTTTAACTCGTATGAGTCTGTGATGTGTTACGGTGTATTTATTAAACTCCGAACAAAGTCTCTTACTAACGGCCTCATCGTTCACACGAAAGGAGCCACTGATCCGTCTGCTAATAAAATCCCCCGTGTGTTTCAGGCGGAAGCAAGGCTGGCGGCGAAGCGCGCGGCCCGTGCCGAGGCTCGGGAGATCCGAATGAAGGAGCTGGAGCGGCAGCAGAAAGAGGTAAGGCTCGAGGTTCTGTGCGGGTTCCTTTCACAGGTGTTTTCATTTTGGGTAGAGCATGCAGGTGCAGAGACACCTGTTGCTGTTGACGCACCTGTCTGCTTGACAGTGCTCATGATTGGAATGCGCCGTGCCTGTCACTTTTGTTCAAGGTCAGGCCAGGGAGTGCGCATAGCACGGATGCCAGGCGTGCCTGTCCCAGACCTCGACCTGCTGGGTCCTGAGACAGCCTCCCGCGCAGCCACTCGCCTGCCTACATCCAGCCCAGCCTTCTAGCCAAAAGGAGCCAAGAGCTGCTGGTTCTGAACCTCAAGGTCAAACCGTCCAGCCAGAATCTCAAGCCTCTGAGTTAAAATGTGAAAGAACAGAATATTATTTTTTTAAACTAACCAAACTATTTTGTTTAAAAATATTTCCCCTTGAGGCTTTTACCTGTTTTAGTAAGTTTCGTGATGCCTGAAGCCCATATGTGGTACAGAAAACAGAATATACACCATGGGGGGGGGGTGGGATAGCTGGGAAGAAACTGCCGCCCCACCCCCCGCGCGCCAAGGGAAGGTGGACAGGAATGGGCTTACACACCTGTTAATGTAGTCCGCTACTTATTTTCGTAATCTTGAGCTACAGCCTAGGTCGTGTGGACAGCGCGAGGACTCTTGACCTTGTGGTTAGAGCAGTGAACTTTTCTGTGACCTTGAAGTCCACGTGGTGAAGGAAGCAGACCCGTGTTCTCTGTGGGCTGCACCCTGTGGGAGGATCCACACCAGGCCCCACTGCAGGGCTTCTCTTGGTTAGAACATTTGAATTTGCCAAGCCGGAGAGAGGCAGCCAGCTGCTTTTCCCAGGGCTGATTTTGCACAGCCAGAATTTTAAAGCTGAGCCAGTGTTTATAAAGCACGTGAGATTTCCAATAAAAACCTGCGTTTCCAGTTTCTCTTCAAATCCTTGTGGATTCCACCGCTCACCCTCACATTCCCTGGGGTGGGGGGGTGGGGGGGCCGCACCTGCCTGAGGTGCTCCTTGTTGCCTTGTTGCCATGCCCTGCATGTGGAAGTAGCATGCCCCAGGGTGAACAGGTTCAGGCAGAACCAGATTTGAATTTGGGGAAGAAATCTCCTCCATGGGGTTTGAAGAATGGATTACAGATTGCTAGAAGCTCTGGGCCAGGATGTTACTTAGGAGAGTTAAACTACAGACCTGGTGGCTGGAGGCTGAGGGGCCCCCTGTGATGGGGACATGCAGGGATGTGGTTCCTGAGAGAAGGGCCCCACCACCCTCCAGCGGGGCCTGGGAAGCGACCTGAGCCGAAGGGCAAGCGGCGGCTCTTCTACAATGCCTTAGGTGTTTCTCGTCCTGTGTCTACAATGCAGGAAAAGCCTAAAATATTTGAAGGTAATTTATCACATCCTCCCCCCTCATTAGAAATACAAATACAGTTGCAACTAAGTTCTAGTTTTGAAGCTGTTCTGCCTGTAGAATTAACTTCTACTTGGATTTCTTGTACTATTTCTCTTAATTTATGAAAAGCACAGGTTTGGCACTTTCCCAGTGCTTTCCCCTGAGAATCATGGTCGTCATTTTAAAACTGGAAATAGGCACTCTGGAATTTTTGCGTGGGTGATTTGGACTCACCCGTCGCACCGATGTCTACCGGGATGCGCCCCCTCCCGTCATCTCAGTGAAGGGTGAGGTTCAGCCCACTGGGGCTGGGGGCCAGACGGATACCCATCATCAGCTCCAGGGGATGCGTCTCACCAGGAGCGACGGTCAAAGATCCTTCAGAGATGCATTTTCAGGACATCTCTGGAGAGAAGGATCTGAACAGGAGGTCAAGAGAAAGTCTAGGTCCAGTTGCTCATAGACTTTGTCCCACACCTGTCTGAGACCTTGTTCCTGTGCTGTAGGAGCCACCCTGACAGCAGACGGCTTCTGCCAACTCAGACGCTGGTATTAATAGTAATCAGAGATCACCCAATGGAAAAGTTCTTTTAGTCTGAACTGGTTTTTAAAAATAGATATTTTTCCTTTTTTCAGATTTTTTTTCAAACTGCCTGGTGTCTGGTTCCCGTTAGAATATTTCCGTTCATCCAGCAGACACCTGCACGCCCACTGTCTGCAGGACCCTGCGGCCCCCCGCCCCGCTTTAGAAGGGAACATGGCGGTGGGGGGGCGGGCAGGTGTCTGGAGGCTGGGTCTCCAGCTTTGCCTGCAGGCTGTACCACTGGTCCGGGGCCAATGGCCGCTGCCTTCTTGGGGCTCATTCGCTTTTAATCTACTCCCTGGTTCTCCAACAGGCCCCTGGTCCCTGTTCTGTTAAGGTTGTGAAAGCCTTATAGGGGGATCTTCCTGACACATGTTCCCACTCTGCCAGCTTTTCCACAGTGGACCGAATCCCAGCAGTGCTGGTGTGTCTGGTGGCCTGTCACTGCGTCTGAGCCTGCTGCTGGAGCCCACAGGGCTGACCCCAAGGAGAGAGAGAGAGAGGGGACAGTGACATCTTGGGACCCTGCCTTGGGCGCTCAGGATGGTGTCAGTAATCTTAACTTTATCATCAGCCTCGGGTGTAAGGGAAACTGACACGCACCGAGAGTACGATGTGAAATTTCCACAAAACCAAGACGAGAATGAGTTATGCAGTGTGTACATACACATCTGTTTTCCAGATGCTATGTTTAGCTTAACTGTGGCCTTAGTGATGGGTGGAGTTCATTTAAATACAGGCACGATAACGTGTGGCTGAGCTTCACAGAGTGCTTTAGCAAAAGTGCTTGATGTAGAAAAATCTTGCTTGATCTAGAAAAAGTGAAGAATTGAGTCACGAAAATGACTATTTGAGTAGCCTCCTTTAGAAGCAAAGCCCCCCTGCTCCCGAGGCTCCTGTGGCTCCTCACAGTGGCCTCACAAGGCCAGGAAGCCCACACCGGGCACACGGGGCAGGGGAGCCCCCAGTCCCTGCCACAGGGCATTGGAACCTGGGCCTGTGCGCTGGCAGAGCCCCGCTCCTGGGCAGCACGGCCATCCCTGGCATTTGGTGCCAGTTGAGGAGCTCGGCTTTGCAGAGAAAAGCTGATTAAAACCAGGCATCTGGTCAGAAACACCACAGTTGGCCTCGGTTGACACGTGTTAGAACTGTGACACTCTCCATTTTAATAGCATGTTTCACATTTGTTGTCAAACATGGAAGCAGTTCCTGGAAATCAGATGTTGTATCTTGAAGTCGAATTCTAAGGAACATCTCGCACGAAAGCAGGTGGTCATTGGGGTCTTGTCAATCTTCTGCTACACGGCAGAGGCACTTGTGGATGCAGGCGTGGGTTTCCATGATGTGTGGGACTGAGTTCTGAGGGGCCAGCGGGAAAGCTTGAATTTGCAAGTGAGAAAGTACCTCCGGGTGAGCACCAGCTTCTTGGTTTCTCTTCCCAGTATGACCTCACCCTCCTCCCTGTGTGATCTCACCCTCCTCCCTGTGTGATCCCACAGACCATTCACCCGTGCTCACCCTCCTCCCTGTGTGACCTCACCCCCCTCCCTGTGTGATTTCACCCTCCTCCCTGTGTGATCCCACAGACCATTCACCCATGCTCACCCTCCTCCCTCTCTGGCCTCACCCTCCTCCCTGTGTGATTTCACCCTCCTCCCTGTGTGATCCCATAGACCATTCACCTGTGCTCACCCTCCTCCCTCTCTGACCTCCCCCTCCTCCCTGTGTGATCCCACAGACCATTCACCTGTGCTCACCCTCCTCCCGTGTGATCTCACCCTGCTCCATGTATGATCTCACAGGCGATTTCCCCTGTGCTCACCTTTCTCCCTGTGTGATCTCACCCTGCTCCCTGTATGACCCCATGGACTGGCAGTGGGTTAGTGAAGGCATCTCCACAGTTCCTTCTCTGTGGAACTCAGACTCTCATTTGGGGTCAGTCACATGCCTGATGACCAGCCCCCATGACATGAATTCTCAGTGTGCACAGTGACACCCTGTATGTGTCAGGGAGGGAGCAGAGAAGCCAACCCTTGTCCACACAGCCTGTGGGATGCTGAGTGAGGGAGTGGCACGTGGGATAGGGCAGAACACAATGACAGCCAGGTCAGGGAAGGGGTGAAGCATGGAGGGAGCCCCCCCCACCCCGCCCCAGTCTGTCCTGCAGTTTATACTGATCTGGTTAGCTCAGCCCAGCACTGACCCACCCAAAGACGCTGTTGCTAGCAGAAATTTAGGGTCTTGGAAATATGAGAGCATTGATATTTAAAGTTTGTCTGTTGGTTCAAAAAAAGGGGGCGAATCTGAAAGGTTTAAGCTAAAATAGATGTATATTTTATTGCTAATCAAAGAGAGCTGGGGTGGGGCAGAGGGGAATGGCAGGGACATACTAGAGCCTCTGTCCCGGGGCAGCAGCACACTTGGGTGCCGTCACTTACAGTCCGCAAGGGACTCTGCCCAAGTTTCACTTACAGGTAAAGAAAGCAGACCGTTATCCCCACAGCTAAGAAGACAGCCGAGCCAAGATTCACATGTAGGCCCAGCAGCTGTAAGGCTGTGGTCCTCCTAGTAGCTAAAATCAAATAGATACTTAAGAAGAAAACCCTAGGGCAGAGTCCGTGGGATTCAGGTGGTGTGGGAGCTGGCTGGCACCCACAGTGGAGGAGAAAAGGGAAGATGCATGTAACCCCTGATCAGTTTATAAGCAGCTGCATACCCCGGGAAACCAGTTTTCTCATTGGTGCGGACTTGGAAGCACAGCATAATAAACACAGAACAGGCAGCTTTGTTAGCGGGAGTGTTAGAACACAGAAGCCGTGGCTGTTCTTGTAGCTCTTTCTTGATGTGAGATGAGCCGGGGGGCGGGGGGCTGTACCTGTGGACATGCATGTGCACACGTGAGCGTTTGTGTGTACCGCTAGAGGGGAGCGAGGCAAGCTGGCAGGGCCTAAGAATTCAGGAAGGTGTACAGGCGACACTTGTCTCAGCCCGCCCTCTGCATATCACATCTCTGGGCCTATTATTAGAACTAGCTAACTCGATTTGAGGTTATACAATCTGATAGCCCCGGGGCACTGGCATTTTAAGTTGTTGATTAAGTGGAAATGAATATGCTTCACAAGGCCAGTGTTTAACTAGTAGGGTTGATACTTTGGTGTAAAAAAAGTGAGAATTGTGATCCCTGTTTTCATCTGGGGGTGAGCCATCCACCTTCACACAGGTGTTTCTGAGCAGGGGCAAGGCTTTCCTGGAGAGGGAGCTCAGATCTGCTGAAGGTGGACAGAGCCTTGACTCCCTGGAGGAGGAGGTGGACTGTCGCTGGAGGCCAGGAAGGGGGAAGCTGGTGACAAAAGTTGGGGGTTTCGGAAGTGGGTTATGGTTGGAGCGACACTAGTGCCTGGGATACCCCAAGACGGGGACAAGGCGATCAAGTAGACACCATGTTGGAGTGTAGATCTGTCCTCAAGCCTCACAGACCCCGAGGTCATGGGGCCTGTGAGCTGGTCGTGGATTTACCCCGACCTCCCAGACCCGCCCAGCCCTCCCATGGCGGCCCCTAGCTCTCTCCGTCCTGATTCTTCACGCAGATGGAGAGACCCGACTGTGGCCTGTGTTCGCTGTGCTGTAGGGCTGTGTAAAAGGGTTATGAGCTCCTTCTGAGTGGATTCATGGGGGAAGAATAATATGTAGCTATTCTTTGGGAACTCTGAGTGAACTTTTTACTTCGCATGAAGACCTCGGCTAGTAGAAACAACATGGTGATGAACAACCAGCCAATCTGATGAATGGGCTGTGTTTCTTTAACTGCTGCTGACTTGATAAGCATTTTCGTGGTCAGTACTGTGTGTCCTGTGGTCGTAATGTTGAATACTTTCACGTGTGCACACCCATGTAAGACTAGAAATGCCTAGCGTTGGCCATGATTTGAGTAAAGCCTGACTCAGCAAATGTTTTGTTCTATGAATGAATGAATGAGCCTGATACCTCAGTCTTACCTGGTGATACTGCAAGATTAGGAGAAAAATCTGAAGCAAATGAATATGTCAGTGTGTGATAATACGCTTTTTAAAAAACGTGTCTCAGTTCTGTTCTAGTAATTGTTGCTTCTTTACCTGTCGTTTTCCTGGCATTGTTCATACCCGCGTGAATCAGAACAGGAAAGCATCTTTCTTGGGAATTTGACCGGTGGACTTTACACTGTACTTTCTAGTTGAACTTTTATCATTGTGCAGAGAAGTTTTGAACTGAAGATGAAGTGCTTTTCCCCACTGCTGGTAATGGTTACATGGACTCAGTGCACTAGAATCACACCAGGATTCTTGCAGGGACCCACGTGTGTGCGCCTGCGTCTCACCATTGTATCTAAAATAGACGTAAAATGAGTCAGGAAATTAACAATACTTTCAATGAGATTTTAGACATTTTTTGTGTTCTACCATTATTCAGTGTTGGGGTTTTTTTCCCCCCAGTATTGCTTTTATTCACATTTCCAGGGACTTAGAGAACCTTTCTTTCTGATGTAACTACTTCTGTAATTGGATTTCATATTTCTTTTCTTATTTCTTTTGCCCTTCTCTGTAGATCTATCAGGTTCAAAAGGTAGGCTCTTTGTTCTTTGTTTCCTAATTTGCATGCTGGGTTTGTTTTTTGTTTTTGTTTTTTTTTTCCTGCCAAGGGCCTGGTCACCTTTCAGAAATAATGCCTTTCATTGAAAATATGTAGAAGTTTTTACTGCTTTATTTACAAATTGGTTTATTCAAGAATGCTGAAGTCGTCCCTATTTCCACCCTCAGAAAAAGTAACCATCAGACGTACCTCTGTCCACAGAATATTTTCCTCATCTCCGCTTTTCTCAAGGAATTAGAAAATTGTTTCTTTGAGGAAGAAACAAACAAACAAAAAAAACAAATTCTAAGATAAAATGAAATCATACTTCAGAACTGGGGAAACCTTCAAAGTCAGATATTTAAAGAAAAATATTACCCTTCCATATGATTTTATTAGAAAAATCTTAAAATCTCAATGCAGATTACCACAGATTGAGAGATTGGCATATACTGATTTAAAAATCAGGTGGAAAAAAAGAAAATGGTAACAATAGCCAACTCCAATAACTTAAACCTGCCTTCCATCCCTAAACATTCAGGGTGGTAAAGTGCGTGTCTATTTCCTAGGCATTTAGAAGCAGCTGAGATTTAGCAAGAAATACACTAGCAGGCCGGGCACACAAAGTAGGGTCGGAAACAACCGGATCAGTGGCTCCTGACTTGGCAACAATGATGGAGCGATGGTTAGTTCCCTGAGAATTTATAGAGTGTGTCTACCATGAGTCTTTACCAAACCTGAATCTCGTTTGTTACTTCTGACATCTATCATAGTGCTTTTTATAAATCTATTTAGTTTGTAGATAAAGAAGAAGTGTTTTTTTTTTTTTTTAGAGCAGCTAAGAAAAATGAAAATAAGATGATCATTAAAAGGTTAATCACCAGGTCCTTTTAAACTCATGGTCAGTAAATTTAAAATTCCAGCGGTGGATTCCTTTACTGGCTACAATACCAGATTGCCTTTGGTTCCTGTCCCCCACCCCCCAGTCCGCATAACTACTGTCCAGAGAGTGTAGAGAAATCAGATAAGTGGGCGCCAGAACCTGTTTGTGCTTTATTAGTTTTTTCAGGGTCTGGTATTGGAATGCATGTTGAAGCTAGATCCAAACATACTTAGAGAGTCTCGGGAAGAATTTAACAAGAGGCAAAAGCTGGCAAACCTAGGGGACCCGCCCTGTAACAGACTGCCCAAAACCTAGAAAAGAGACCCCGCCTAGTAATTTACACTTTGGTTCATTCCTTTCTAGTTCCAGATCACTATTATTTTTCTGTTTAGTAACTCACCAGGGATACAATGTTAGACCTTCTGTCAGAATGTTCACTTGTGTACAAAGTAATTCTAGAAGGGAGCTCAGGAAGTCCACAGTAGAAAAGCAGATACACATTTCTATAATATAGATGTGCCAAGGGAAGGGAGGGCTTTCCTTATCATTAAGATTTGAGAAAAGGAAGAGGAGGCAGTAAACATCTCTCTTGGCCCACTTGGCGGTTCTGTGGGATGGCTTCTCTTCTACTGAACTTCAGCTATTTCTGAAAGTCAAGCACCTTTTGTATTGTAGGTCTGGCTCTTACTTCCTCTGCATGACTCACTGGCTAATCATAGTGGTTTACATTTGAAACATTGTACGCTTTCCTTTCCGCTGTTGGCTTTGGAGCTTGCTCACTAACATCAGAACTTGGAGTTAGTTGCACTTTCTGCTTCGGGCTGGGTGGGGGGTGCTCTCCCTCGCTGAAATGACGGACCCCATCATTTCAGGGAGGGAGAGCTGCAGGCATAGCAGTGATGGGTAAGGTCACCGTGAACTAGATGGAAGATTTTGAATGCTCTTTCTTATTTTTATCACAAAAAGAGCAAGAGATGGTGTGCGGTATTTGATATAAGTATAGAATTGGCAAAAAAAGGGAAATATGAAAATAGAAAAACGGATCATACAGACTTCTGTTGGAATTGAAATAACTTTTATGCCTTTGTATAGGCCCCCCTTAAAAAAAAAAAAAAAAACCAACAACAACAACAACAAAAAAACCCTGTTCTTTCTATCTTTGTAATTAAGCCATGAGCTGAAGAGGGTTGATGGCGTCACATTTTACAGGTGAGAAACCTGGAATTTGGCTGCAAGAGTGAGCAGGCCCGACATTGATTGAATGTAAAATGGCTTTAAGCTGTTGCATTTCACTTAACTTGAAGCTAAAGCCTCAAAGTAAGGAAAGTGACTTACAGAAAAAGACTCGGCTCATGTACTTTTGATATATTACATTTCTGTATTGGTTGAGATTTGAAAAGGTTGAATGCTTCCTCCAGTTTTTTTCCCCTTCGATTTTCCTGCTTAGCGCTCTCTCTAAGAGAAAGGGGTGAGATCGTTGGAGAGCCATTATATTTAAAATCTGGCCACCCTTCAAAATAATTGAAACTGAGCCAAACATAGCAGCAAGTTTTGGCAATTAGAAAACAATTTCAAAATTTGTCTTGGACTTCTAGCACCTAATTTTTTTTTTTTTGATTATAAAGTTTTAATGTATAAAGAGGAAAACCATGTCTATGTGACGACATGAAGGTTGGGTTGCTTATTCCTTGCTTTTTCTATTGGAACTGGGGAGAAAGTGAGGAGAAAAGCAAGACCCCATCACTTGAGACTAGACTTGGGCTCCTGCCTGTCGGGAATTACTATATTTAGCAAGGGCAGTAGCCATTCTGAATCTGCTTTTCTAATTTTAACTTGGACCACTGGGGCTGACACAAGTGAGGTAAAACCATGGAGGCACTATAGCTAAAGAAAATGCCCAATGTAACCTGCTACCATAAAAATGTTTTTTCTGTTCCAAGCCCTCTTCTTAGCCACTCAGCCATCTTTCCATCGGTGACATGCTATGAAGACATCCAAAGAACGTAAATTCTCGGGGGCCTAAATTTAGTGTAGATACCAGATAGCTGGAGCAAGAGCACTGGAGACCGAGGGGTCAGCGCCCTCTCTCTCCCTGTCCCCTGGGCTTTCTCGCTGCTCCAGCAGCTCAAGTACCTTTGCTCTGCAGGCTTCAACAGCCTCACACTGGGGCTGCACTGCCCTGTTCAGCTCCTGCTCTTCACTGTGCTCCCTGGGCTTGCCTGGAAGGGGTGGGAGGCGGCGGTCTCTCCACCAGAGCTCCCCACCCTGCACCGAGTGTGGTGTTTCCAGCTGTGCGACGGCATGCTCCCTTCCCTGTGTGGCTTGGGCAGTGGTTTGGAAATGCATGTCAGAACAGTTTCTTACGTGGTTACCGTTTCACGTCTTGCCTAATTTTCTTTCCTTTCTGTCTTTAGAAATATTATGGGCTGGATACAAAATGGGGCGACATCGAGCAGTGGATGGTAGGCCTTGGATACAATTTTAAGAAACTGACATGGTTTATAATTTGATTCTTACACACTGCAATTATATTGATAGATTCCTGCTGTGCCATAATTTAATACTGAGAGATTTTCTTCCAGGGACTTCTGCATCTGGCTGGATTGTTTACATCCGGATGAAGCTGGGTTAGAAATGGGTCTGGCCGGCGTTTTTGTCTGGTCTGGGCAGTAGCTGCTCACTCCTGGAGTCTCCAGGCTAGTGTCTGTGTTCTCCAGGGCCACTGCCGCCCTGTCTCCTTGGGCAAAGGGCTTTCCGTTAGGCACACTCAGGAGAAGATGGGGCCCCAGGCATGAGGCTCAAGGAGGGGGAGCCTTCCCCTTGCTGTCCACTGGCCCCAAGAGAACGTGGACCCACTCCTTCTCTCATTAATTCATCCACATGAGTTCTTCCCACTTCCTCCTGTCCCTGACACTTACCCAGTGGCCTCATGGATGTCATTATGTACTTTTAGCAAAGGAGAACCTGGCCAGTGTGGAAATGTCATGTTTGATGTCCCTTACGCATAAACAATCCAAGGAAATGTAAAATTACCTCCTAATATCTTAGACCCCTGTGTAGAATGGGAAAGAGAACAGTTCCTGAAATATAAGCAGTGTGTACTTTCTCTGTTAAAACAAATGATTAATTTCAGCCTTTAGTGTGTGTAAACCATCATTTTAAGCTTCTATGGCGGATGTATTTTCGTCAGATCTTAAGACCCAGTTAAAAGATGCCTCATTGTTTTCTGTATTACTGAGAAAGAAGGAAAAAAAAAAACACGCTGCTGATTATAATGTGAACAACTTTGATTGTAAGATATACCCCCACTTCAGAAATACCCAAATGTGAAAAATCCTGTGTGTCTCAGAATGCACAAAATATAGTAGATGGGATGATGTCCTTATTGGAGCTTTTATGGTAGTGATTTATCTTCTGATTCCCAAAGGAAAGAGAATAAGGTTCCAAATGTAGGCGGAAAAGTAGGTTGAGTTGGACCTGCAGAGGTTAGGAACCAATGAAGGGCCATCTTCTCCCCTACACACTTTTAGAGCGGAAATGAAATATGCCAATTACTTGTGTGCTTACATATGCCCAAAGAGAACATCCTTCCTCAGTGGTTCAATTGAAGCCTTTTAATGGCATCAAAGAAAATACTGATTAGACATTATATCAAAAATACTGTCTTATGTCACAACCAGACTAAGGCTTCTGTTCTTTAATACTGTTTCTTCCATTGCTTTGATAGGAAGACACTGAGCGCTATTCGCGTAGATCCAGGAGAAACACATCGGTTAGTACTGTGTTCACTTTGATTGAAGTCTAATTTATAGTTGTAGTGGCTGAAATATGTGATTAGATATATCTTAGTGATGCTTACAAAAGAAACTAACTTCTACTGATTCTGTTACCTAAAATTTGTGGACTCAACTTTTAGCATTTTGACCTAACTTTGTGAGGGGAGAACGGGAAATTTCTGAGCATTAATATATATTCATGACAGTCTTAATGCTCTTTTGCCATCCAATACCCACGAATAATTTGCAGAATGATATGCATTGAGGCTGTGTTTGTAGATTACCGACAAAGTAAATAACACCACTTCAGTGAAATTGAGTTAAAGCAATATCATCCAGAAACAGCCCTCTGTAAACAGAGGTGCACACACAAAGCCCATTTGGGGATGATGTAGGTAGGCTCAAGTCCCCTGAGATTTCCAGAGGCGTTGGATCTGCCCCACTTCTGTGGTGTCAGATCAGCCATATCTCTCTGAAAGCGGGACATGGGTTTCTACATGCTGTGCTTCATGGTTGTTTTCATCCTTTCTTTCACTAGGCTTCTGATGAAGATGAGCACATGTCAGTGGGTAGTCGTGGAAGTCTGAGGGTCAGTAACCAGAATGATCGGGTTTGCATGCTGTAGTTTACAGTTGGCGGTCTTTGCTTCTGTATCCCTGTGTTCAGATTTCCTGTTCATTACCCCATAATCTAATTGAGAAATCTAATCCATGGTGGGGTGTTTCCTTGTGTTGCGGAGAGAGTATTGATAAGCAGAGGTCCCTCTGTTGTGTCTCTCTCCCAAGAGTGGATATCACAATGTCTGTATATTCGTCCATAACACAGCACTGCCACGCCTTGATTAAGTTGTCTTGGCAATGCTGGTGGGTTGAAGGGGCCCCTTTGCATACGTGCTCCCGGTCAAATTTGCATCTCAGATAAAGTGACTGTTCCTCAGTGCTATTCTTGCGTAGTTCCTTGAAAGCTGCCATAGGCTGCCTGGTGGAAAATTGGCATGGGTTGGACCCATGAGCCCCAGGTCCACTCGCCCTCAGGAGTGATACCTTTGGTTAGCTTTGGTGAAATCTCTTCGTCACTGACAACTTGATGGTTGCGAAAAACAAAGACATTCAACATTCCAGTAATCATAATGAGACTTGAAAACATTGCATGCCTTGGGAAGTGAAGTAGAGAAATGGTGTTTTGCATAGCACTTTAGGTCAGTGCCTTAGTCTGAGCATGTCAGTTTTCTTTACCAGAGGATTACGATTGCTGTCACTGCGGGTAGGAAGTGGGTCTCGATGCAGCCACTCTGTTTCACTTAAGTGTCTGGAGCAGTATGCTTGGTTTCGATCACCATGACAATTTATATGCATCATGAATGTGGATTTCATCTGGCTGTTCACAACAGTAACTGTCAGGGTAACTCACTGTTGTTCTGACGGGCCGTCAACGTCATGGACTTAGCAGTGCCCAAAGCAGATCCACAGTGATTTTGCCGGAAAACAACGGTTCAGATGTGAAGATGGTGAAAGTGCTTCCTTGCTTGCTGAAACTTTCCCCTTAGCCATACGGTTATAAGTTCTTGAAAGATCTTGTCTCGGACAAGAGTCAAGTTGGAGGAAGTAACATTTATGTAACCAAAACATTATAAAAGCAAACCTGAGTTTGCAGAATCTGTGGCAGAGACACAGAAATGACAGCCATTGAGCAGGCCCAGGAGAAGCCTGAGTCCTTGAAACCAAGAGAAGACACTGTTTCCAGGAGCAGGGGAGAGGTCAAGGAAGCATAGGACTGCGGGCCAACTATTGGCCTTAGCGTCAGAGAGGACGTCGGTGGACTCAACGAGGAAACTTTTGATGGAGGTGGTGAGAACAAAGCCTGACTAAGGCAGGCTTAGGAGAGAACAGCAGAGAAATTGGACACAGAGTCCAAATCTGTCACAGTCCCCATTTTCAGATCTGATCCTCCTGGAATTGTTTTCATGATTTGTGTGTACTTGGATTTTCCTAGGAAAAGAATTTGTCCCTTTCTTAAGATTCTCAGAAAGATTCCTGACCCCAAAGAGTTTAAAACTATTAAAATCATTGTTTACAGCATTCATTTCATTTTCAGTGACTTTAACCAGACATGAGTTAAATTTCTTTGCTAGTCACCATTCTCTGCCAAGATTTCAAGCATATTTGTTTTAAGGTATAAAATTTTATGGAAGAGACCCATAATCTGGACATTAAATAAGAGAGAGAAAGTGGAAAATCAGTAGTGGTCAGGATTCTTGTGTTAAGCCAGTTGGTTTCCTACACTGTTCTTTCCCATAATGTACTTGGTCTAAAGACATAATACTTTTTAAAAAACCATAGACCTTGAGAACTTGGATCCTGGAGGTAAGAGTCAGATCTCATAACTCCGACAGGTTTAGGACAAGCCCAGAGCAGTGAGGAGGTGACAGCATCCATCCCCAAGCCCTTGGGAGCCCAGAAGCTCTGGCCTCCGTTGGTTGGTGGGCCGCTCCCTTTGCAGGGCTAGTGTGTTCTGCTTTAATGTATGCTAATATTCTGAAATCTTTAGTTTGCAAAGTTCAAAGATTATATCTTTTATTTCTTTACAATCTCAAAATATAGGTCTTCTTCATTCAACTGGCAGTGATGATAAACCCTTAAAAATCAGGGGGAAATTCTACTTTCCTAGTGTTTGCATGGGCATTCTTCTCAGTAAACTAGATTTTGGATATCATAAGATTTTAAGTTTTCTTATTTAAAAATTGATGGTGATGCATGTGTTTACCTTTTGCTTAATATAAATAGAATGTATCTTCTGGAAGAGGAAGTAAGATTGCTCAGACTGCTTCAGGTTTCATGAATTATAGCAACATTTGCCATGCAAGTTTTATTTAACATTACTGGATTTTATGATGGCTGTCGTTCTAATGTGATCCCTTCCATTAATACACATGAGATCCTGGAAGTCATGTAAAAATGTAATTTTGTCAAGATTTCAAGATTACCTGGCTTTTGCTTTATGTTTTCTGATATTTGCGTTAGCTTTCTAATTGATTTTGGCAACTCTGTTTTCTGTTCTTTTCTTCTTCCACCCTTCTGCTGACAGTCGCAGCCTGACTTGGAGTATGGGGGTCCTTATGCCTGGGTGAGATGGTTGGATGGATGCTGAGGCATGATCCTAATAGTGCATAACCTGTAGTGTTTCCATTAATCTCGTGGGTGTTCTTGTCCAAAAAGCCAAGTATGCCTCTGTCCAGAAAGACACACATGCTGTGCCCAGGCCCCCTTGGGGCGGTGCCACGGGTGGGAGGGCAGGTATACCTACCAGAGGGAGCACTCTTCTTGCAGAGCCCGCTGGGTGTGTCTCTGATCCTCAGGGACCAGCTCCGCGCTTGAACACACTCGCTGCACGGTCTTTGAGCACCAGCTGTTTGCCACACGCTGTGCTAACAGCTGTCGATACCAAGGCAGGACTAGAGTGTTTTGCTTTCAAGGAACGCAGATCAAATTGAGAATTCCCAAAACTTCTCCATTTCCTTTCCGAGATTAAATTTAAGGTCATTTTCTCTATGAAAAATCCATTATTTTAAAATCTACATTCATTCGTATTAAATGTGCGATCTGGCTCTTTTGCCAAAATGTGCTGTTTTAGAAGGACCTTGGTTCCAGTACCAAAAACAAGACCTTTAGATTTCAATTTGAAATTTCCCTTCTTACGTCTGTATGTCTGCACCTTTTGTGCAGAAAAACCTGTGCATCTGAAAACCTCTACCTTTCAGTGACTCCAAAAAGGAGAGAAATTGGATCTCTCCAGAAATGAGCAAAAAAGTGCTCCTGCACTGAAGTGATTCTAGCGGATTCTAGCACTACTTCATTTCTTAGGACTTTTTCTTAAAGCGTTTTGTGCTTCATTCATTCCACCGCCTCCCAAAATTATTTAGCAACTTTCTGGTTTTAAAATGTACTTTTTTACCTTGAAGATGGTAATGAATAGTGCCATATTTCTGCACGGGGCACATTCGCCCCCACCTCCATCCCCATCCTCCCGGACGGGCTGCCGTTCACTGCTTTACAGACAGGAGCCCATTGCCAGGGAGGAGCCGGGCATTACAGCTTGGGCTTGGCCTCAGCCACTGGCAAGCAATAGACCTCGGTGGAGAACATGAAGGACGGAGGCACGTAACTGGATTCAGGAAGTGCTCATTGCAGAATCTCCCACAGCACTTGACAGTGACCCTGTCATTCTAGCAGCTCTCCCGTTCTCAGTCTAAGTCAGTGTCTGTGCAGCGTACTTCCAGATTTTTAGCCTTCTTATTTTAAACTCACAGGCAGCTGTACTTAAGGGCCAGTCCCTGGTGGAATGAATGAGTACATGTGTTAGCAATAGTCAGAAATACGTTCTGGATTTTGCTTTTCTTTTCTGCTTTCATTCTGTTTTCCAACTAAGTTGAGTGCATCAAACATTGCACTGTAGAGTTCTAATCTGGCCTTTCTTATCTTGCTTCCCGTCTCTCCTGCCCTTGGGTGTGATCTTTTGACAGCATAAAAATGATCTAACATCATTAATCAAACAAGATGGCGGGTGACATTTGCTTGCACGGTCATCGTGAAGTTGCTGATGTTTTGATAGCAACGGCACGGTGGTGGGTAGCACTCTGACTAATCACAGGTACCCTGGTTTCACTGGCTTCAATAAGGCGTTCATTCTTGCATCTGCCTTATACTCTCAGAGAATGCGGATTTGTGACTCCTTTCGGTATTTCGTTCTGAGAGCAGCACTGCGCGGTGTTACTGTGTGTAAAATTCACCCAGGAAGCTTAGGAAAGCGCACATCCCCTGCCCCAGCTTTAGCTGTTCTGACTGCCCAGGTCAGGGGCACACAAGGCCACGGCGATGCTCATGGTCTGCACAGTAAGGGGTGTCGAGGAAGCAGTCTCTACAGTGAAGAAGATGGACCTTCCGAGACCTGATGTTGGATAAAGCTAATATGCTGTCTATGGGCTTTTTATTCTAATGTGTTAATTTTCAACTCTACTTATCCTGTTACGCTACATAGAAAAATAGCTCCACCCATCCCAACCCAACACATAAAAACTATCCAAGAGGAGAGCATTGGTGGTGTTCTTCAAGAAGTCGTAGTCCTAGCAGGATGGCAACAAGATCCTACAGGTTTGAGAATTCATGCTAGGAATATATTCCCTATGACAGAATTCCATTACAACAGAAAGCTGGATGTCCGCAAAGACCGTGAAGGGGGAGTTTTTCCTGCATGGCCACCGAAGGGTAGAAGAGAAATGGGACAGATGAGGGGTGCACTTGCTCTCCCATCCTTCGCCATGCTCTGCGCTGTGCTGCAGGCAACATGGGAAGTGAGATGACCGAAAGGAAGACTTTGTCCAGAGCAGCATGTAGTACATACAGCAACAGTGGAAACCAAAGGGTTTATATATGTAATATATTTTACTTCCTCGCTAATTAGTAAAGTCAAAGTCATCTAAAATTGAAGGATGTTAGCCTTTATTATTATATTAATTTTTTTCCAGGAATGTGTTTCTAAACAGCTACTGAAAAAATAAGACTGTGGTCTGAAATCTACAAGTCCTTGACACACATTTCCATCTCAGATAGTCTTGTCAGTTGTGAGAGGAAAGGAAAGTAGATCAAGTAACAGCCCTGCCTATCTCTGAAGGTTTTTTTACTGTCAAATTTATCTCAGAGATGTTTTAACGTGACTCAGAGTTTTCAAATGTAAAGTTGAGGGATTAATACATACTCTTCTGTTTCACTTAGAAACTTCAAAATGACTTGTTTTTGAGTTGTAACTAAATATGTAGTTTGATAGTCAAGATTTCATGAATCTGGATCTATCATCTGTCTGGAAATTCATTTCTCTATTCTTCATGAATGCCGTAGCGGCTACATACATGGTAACCAGTCTCCCATTGCCCCACCCCGTGAACAAGGACATGCTCCTGTTCCCGGTGGGTGCCAGGGACCTTCCACGGTTGCTCTGTCAGCAGTCCTGTCAGCACACAGTTTGGGAGGGCACTGCTCCAGGCCCCTGGGATACTCATTTTAGTCAGATTTAACCCTCAGCAGCCTTGTCAAGTACGTCTTTCTACACACATTTCCACAGCTGAGGAGGTGGATGGAGGTGCCTGCAGCTGGAGCAAACGTGTTGCATCAAGTCTCATGATAGAGCACTGCTTTGGAATTTGGACTCCCGTCCCTTACCCCCGGCATCTCCTTCCAGTTGTACCAGTTGTGTGGCTTGCTTTCTGTTTTCTCTCTCAAGAGCTGGCTGTGTCTCTGACACTCAACAGCTCTTGTCTTCCATCAGCAAAAACATCCTTCTAGATGAATGAGACCCATTCTAGAAAGGCCGGGCTTTGGCTGGGGGCACATGGGTTCAGAGGTAGGAAGAGAAGGGAGTTGGGCACACACTTAATCATTCTCTCTTCTGGAGGACACACGAAGAACTCATGAAATGCTCCTCAGATGTCATTTTGAGAAGTTAAAGTAGGAAGATGGGATGAACAAGGAGTTCCCGTAGAGGACACATGCCCCCAATAAACATCTTTTCCATGATGAACCTTTGCACTGCATTATAGATTGAACAGAAGCTATTTCCGAACCTTCTGGATACAACTTCATAATGGGCCCTAATTTTCAAGGACTTATACCTGTCCACCAAGAACAGAAACCCGATTGACGCAGGCCGGGTCGTGAGTCCACTTGCCTGGTGCTCGGGCTGCTGCCAAGCTTGGACGTCGTGGCATCGTCCTAAACCTGGAAACAGGAAGACTGCTGACAAAACCAGCTGCACCCGTTCCCATGTGCCGCACCCCACAGAAGTCCTAGAGTGACCCATAGTTACAAGTAACACTGCCCGGGCTGATGGGCTAAGCCCAGCTGTCCGATTTCTCCCGAGTCGTCATCGAGCAGATCAGAAGCATGAAGGCATGCATCTAGGAGCGCACTGAGATTTGTGTCGTCCTGGGCTGGTCGTTCCTCTGCTTCACTAAGAAAGCTCAGTTTACACCCAGCTAATTCTTGCGTGCTGATTTGTGCCTGTGTCTTCATTTGTATACTGACGTCAGTTTCTTCTTTTATTCACTGAAACAGACAAATGGTTATGACGGAGACGTATATGGATCACAGACCCTGAATAGAAGATCTGGCAGGGTTAGTATAGTAAATTTGCATGACACAGAATGCAAACAGGTTGCTGCAAAACTTAAAGAAGATACATTGCTAAATTTAGCTTCTTTGTTTGTTTTTTTTTTTTTCTGTGCTATAGTGGGTCTCTCCCCCTGCCCCAGCCCTAGCCCATGAAAGAGTGAAAACTGATTTTTTTAACCAGTGAACATTCTTAGAATGTTAGCCTTCTAACATTCTAAGTGTTGCTATAAGAGATCGCTATTAAAAAGAATCCCTTAAGTTTAAAACTATGTTGAATTGGATATTCACTCTTTCATTATTTTGTTACCCTACGTGTATGTGCATAACATCTGTATTAAGTATATTCAGCTTTCAAGTATACTTACGTTCAGCATTCTCACCCTCTGTGCCCATCCCTCATTTGTCATTTTATTATTTTTTTAAGGTTTTATTTATTTATTTGACAGAGAGCACAGGCAGGAGGGACATCAGGCAGAGAGAGAGGGAAAAGGGACCTGAGCTGAAGGCAGATGCTTAACCAACTGAGCCACCCAGGCACTTCTCATTTGTTATTTTAAAAACGTGTATAAGAGCCCACATGTCCCTGAATACTGGCCATCGGGTGCCCATAGCGCAGGCTCAGGAGGCAGAGGAAGAGCAGGGTAGTGCTCTGTGGTGGGAGAAAGGAACCACAGGCAGGAGAGTCAGAGAGAAGTGGGGAGGGCTTCAGATTTAGCAGGGAGGTCACGGGGAACTTCACGAAGTGAAACTGCGAACATCTACAATTAAGTTTCATGACTTGTAAATCTGCTATATATGAAATTAACTAAAATCTTCCTATTCCTGTATTTGCTTTTTTCTTATAGTAAATTTTACTACTTGTGTATACAGTATTTCTTTTATCTTAATTATATTAAGATATATCATATATACACTTGAATTATATTTTCAGGCTTCAGAGAGGTAACCCAGTCCCATCTTGGCTTTCTGAAACTGGCTGATGAGGTTTTTAGCCTCTTGGCCTATCACGGGTGGCATACACCATCTCATCTAAACTTTTTTCATTCCAGCCTAAAAAAATCCTCCCGGTTTAAAGGTGGCGTCTTCTTATTTTTGTTTTTACACCAACGGTTGTAAGTAATTACAAATAATACTAGAGGGGAAAACTGAGAGAACCAGTAAAAGTTACACCACAGGACATCGCCAACACCCAGACCCTGAAATGTAAACCATAGCCTAGAAACTCTAGTTGGTCCAGCATTTCTGCAGTAGCAGATTGTCTTGGTTCTTATGCTGCACTGATATTCTAGAGAGCTAATACTGGTATTCCTGGAGAGCTGATACTGGTTTGGTTGTGTTCTTTTGTATTTGCCTTTGGACCGGGCACAGGGGGTGCTCTGGGGACAGTCGGGAAGCACTCCCCACTTACCATGTCTTCTTTGGTTCTCAGAATTCCAGCTATAGCAGCGAGGGCAGATTCTCCACACTGTCTTCCCCCAGAGAGGACACGCTGGTTGGTTCTCATTTAAATCTTACCCACCCTCTCTTCAGAAACTACAGGTTTTGGAGCATGCCATCTCTGCGTGTGAACTCAGCTCTCTTTTCATGTTTAATGCCTATTTTATGAATTTTCATTTGGACGAATGTTAAAAGTCTTTTGCTGGGCAGTAACTAACATGATACATTTAATTCAGGCTTATCTCCCCCACCCCCCTATCCTGAACTTGACTCACATTTGCATTCAGCTGGACACAAAGAAAGGATTCATGTGGATACTTTGTAGTCAGAAGTAATGCAAAGAGGGGGAAAAAATAAGAAAACCTTGTCATTCTTTCCTTGAGGGTTCCTGAAAAAGGTTACTTTGTAGGGTAGATGCAAACTTTGCGCAGTTTCTCAGGGATGGACTAGGAAAGGAAATCGAATACAAATCCGGGTGTCTACACTACTTCAAGGACACACATCAATTGGGACAGGCACAAATATTTCTAAATTATTTAAGAGCCCATTATCATCAGTAAAGCTTGTTTGTTTAGATCAGTTTCCTACTCACTTAGCAAACAGAGGAAACTGGTTCAGTCCGGAAGATCACTAGATAAACGGGTGAGACCAGTAGGGACTCCGGAAGCATTTACTTCTCTAATAGACAGACCCACCTGGCAGGTAGACAAGGCAGCAGTAATAGGATGATAGGGAGAACAAGAGTCCTAACAAAGGACGTGAACTGAACCGTGAAGAACACGTAGGAAAAAGATAAATAGAAACTAAGCAGGTAAAACCAGAGAAGTGTAACTTCTGGGGCTCCCTCCTCCTCTGTCTTCCCCCAGTAGGTGAATTTTGATTGAATACAAGATCAGCTGTCAGCACGAACGTGTGGGTGGGTTGCACCATCTTAAATTTTATGTGTGTTGCACATATTTCGGTGGAAGATTTTGTTATTGCAAAGAGTGCTTTGTCCTTCAGAAAATTTTACTTCCTCCTCACTTTCCGAGCTCAGATACTTGCTCTAAAGTGGAAGATGGTGAGAGGTATCTAATATGCAGATGTGAATTACTCACTGAAGTTCAGCATGTGTCCGAGTCTCTTAAATTCATTTAAGAGAAATAATCCACATTCGGAGCACTGAAGTCAAAATTAGAGCGGGTCCATTCCAAACATTAAATATCAGAACTTTCCAGAAGCCCCGTGTCCCCACCCTTGTTCCTCCTGAGGTCTTACCTTGCTCACCCACTGGCAGAATCTTCTGGTGATTATCATGCTCTGTAGGTATCCTATCTGTTCCTGCACAACACATGGGCTGGTATGATTTTATTTAAATATAAAAGCAGAAAGGTGTTAATGTCGTGTGGAGTACTGAAGAGGCTTCTAAATATTTCTCCCGTCTTTTTGGATTTGTCGCACCCATACCCTGGTCATGGCAGCCGTAGCAGTGGCACTTTCTTCCCCACCTGGGTCATGGTGCTTTCCATGCCCCCTAGAGGGGCTGACAAAAGGGGTTCTCCCAACCACTGCACAAGTTTCAGTATTTGTGGGGAACATTAGAAAGCTTCTCCCTGTTCCGCCTCCCACCCCCCAGAGTTCCACCTGCCGGCCCCTCAGGTCACATGGGAATAGCTTATGCTGGACAGAGGAATGACAGGCACAAGTTAGGGGCCTTGAAGGGATGGCAGGCTATCTCAGGCCATCAGGTTCCTGGAAGGGAACGACTTCATATTCAAGGACTGTCCCACACTTGTACACGTGGTAGAATGTTGCTGGGCAGTCTGAAGTTGCTGGCTTCCTCTTCGAGGAAACTTTAATTTGGATAGAGCATTTTATTTAGGGAAACAATGGATACAGTAGTATTCCCCAGAAGTGTTGAGAAACTTTTGGTCTCAGAATTATACCACTGAATCTGTCCCGTCCTCTGTGAATCCTGAACACACACACACATTACATCAGTAACTAAGGAACCCACACCAGAGATCATGTCCAGTGAAGTATTTTATTACATAAAGTAAAGGTGGATGTCTCTGCCGAGTCCTAATTTTGCATTTTTCTCACCAAACTTTAAAACTTAGAGCTCCAGTTACAAAGACCTTTAAAACCCCAATGGTCTCGCTATCAGTTAAAATCAGTGAAATCTAATTTTGCCTATATGTCAACTCAGAACGCCTGATTTGGTCCCACGGCACAGTTTTGTCGATTAACTAGACTGTATTACCTTCTGACCGTCCTGCTTTCTCCCTCCTCCAATTAAGTGCATGCCCTCTGCTGATTTTGTTGTAAAAAAGCGGTTCTGTGTGAATTTATGATACCATTGGACCTTTGCGGTGAAATGAAGTTGTGAGCCCTTCTCGCCCTCCTGCCCATTTTCTCTGATTACAGGGATTCTCCTGCTCCGACCTTGGGCTTCCCAGTGCTGGCCTGGCTCCCAAACCCCTGTCTACCCAGAGTGGAAACCGGGTCTGTTCTCCTCCTTGTCACCCCCTTCCTCCCTCTTCCCTTCTGCGCAGATCCCTTCACTTTCCCATCATATATACGAGGACACTTCAACCTCTTCTATCTGAAGTCGACCCCAGAGTTCAGCAGACGTTTTATTTGGCTAGACTAACTTGCTAAGATCTCTCTCAATGTTTTAAAACATTATCAGAATAATCTAGGACCTTATATAGAAAAAAAGGGAATTGAGGAAAAAGGAGGCTCTGTTAAATGTATATTTCCAAAAGTTCAGGTTCAAAGAATTGGTCTCTTGGGTCTCTCCTCCTTTTCCAGCAATTGTTCCCCATTTGGGGTTTCATTTGTTTCTTTAAAAATATTTTTCTCTTGTAAATGTGTCCAGGAAGCAATTTGGAAGCCTTTTGTGCTTAATCTGACTCCCCCATCTTTGAGAAGTGGGAGAATGGTGTAGTTCTTTGGCTCAGTTTCCCCTCCGTTTCCTGTTTTTACAAGCCTGGTGTGCCTGTAGGAGTCCCGTTTGTGCACAAGGATCTCTGTGTCAGAGTCCGGGACAGATCACATGGTGGAGGTTGAACTGTCGTCCCCCTGTGTTGCTGAGTGATTTGCCCCTGGTCATGCATGTTCCCTGACCGGCTTGGGGGCCCCTGGCTGCGGGCTTCCATGCCCTCTGCCTGAAAATGGGTCATGATCCTACTCTGGACCTGGGACCCGGCTGCCCCAGGAGCTGCCCTTCGCTCCGGCTCCTGCCCGCGCAGGCACAACTCCACCTGGGTGTGGATCCCCTGATCCAGGGAGCTGCCAGCCCTGGCCAGCTGGCACAGTCTGACGGCTCCTTTTGGATCCTCATGACCGTGACTGGGATCATTTGATGGAAAGAAAATTGCGCTCCTTCTGTGTGGATATTTCCGTATTAACACCCCTGAGTGCATTACTAACCCAGGATTTTGAGTTGTGGGTTTGTTGGCTGCCTGTGGTGTTTGCACCCTGTCACCATTGTCTCACTCCCTGACCCTTTCCTCCAGGAATGCCTGAAAAGAAGTGACTAGAAAATAGTCCCATTTCAAAGATCCTGGGAACCATGACTGTTTTAAAGTTGGATTTGCATCTGTCGATTAACTGAGAACACAGGCCCTACATCGACTTCTTTTTCCTTCTAACTGTTGTGCGATAATTTGGCTGTCATGATCACTGAAGGCATCGTGATTTTCTTGTTGCTATTATTCATCACTGTTTTCTCAAGGCTTTTAAAACCTGCCATTTGCTCTCGTCCTCCAGCCCTCCTATCTGTACAGTGCTGCCCGGCCTGCTGGGAGTTACCGGGTGCGTGTGCTAGCTGCCCCCCTTCCCCCCCGCCCCTCCCTCACCCTACCCCACCCCTGTCTGCTGACATGCCCCTACCTATTCCCCATCCTCCCATCCCCCACCCCAACCCATCCCTCCCATCCCCCATTCCCCTTCATACCCCATCCCCCTGTTCCTGTCTCCCCCACTGCAGCTCCCTGACCTGCTCTTGGCCCATCCCCCAGCTCCCATCCCTTTGCCTTCATCCCTATTCCTCTGCCCCTATCCCCCATCCCCTGACCTGCCCTGCCCCATCCCTCCATCTCCTCCCACACCCCGTCCCCTGACCTGCCACCACCCCCATCCCCCCATTGCTCACCCCCTCCCAATCCCCCATTCCCCCGCCCTCATCCCCCATCACCCCGTCACAGTCCCTGATCTGCCTCCCCAATTCTGCACCACCACCCCAGCCCCCACCAGTGTCCCCTGACCTGCCCCCCCCCGCCCCCGGCCTTGCTGCACATGCGCACTCTGCTCCATCACACACCTGATCTGGGAGCACGGATGTACGAGTCCACAGCCCAGCTGCTCACGAATTACCCCTTTATGTGGCGCTCACACATGCCATGGTGTCCATCAGGCTCTTTGGACAGATCTGGGTTTTTTCTCTCTCCCTGCAGCTGACAATAGCTGTCATACCACTTCAGGCTCCAAGAAGACATGTGCTCCCATAGGACTGTTAGCTAGGAATGGAGCAGCGACATCTTTTACTTAATCTGCTGGCGGAAAGAAAGATGGCTTTTTATTGCTTTGGTAACTTTAACAGATGTTAAAGTAACGTGCTGTATCACTTCGGAAATTTCCCGTTTTAAATACAAGGTACTCATGCCTTGCAGGAAGCTTACACTAAACAAAGTGGTTATGCTGTATTGCTAAAAAGTTTCTGAATTTCTATCAGATTTCACACGTAAGAAATAGTATGTAACTGGCTGAACAGACCAGCTGTGTTCTAAAGGGACATAGGGAGAGCTGAGGTCCCTTTAAGCTGGGTGAAGTTTGAGATGGCCATTCTTGGTGTTGTAAACTCCCGTTTACCCTCAGGGCTTTGTTATGTAGGATTTTCAAGTTAATCAAATATTGTTTTATAATCAGCACTTTTTAAAAAATTGTGAGATACTGGACTATGATGAACATGGTGTTTTGTTCCAGAGTCACTTTTTATTAATGTCATCTTCTAAATATCAAGTATGAGGACGCCATGACAAAATTCAGTATATTTTAATTATCTGCTCCCTTTGAGTCTGGTTTACCAAGTTCTTGCTTAGCAAGGGATGATCTTCAGAGTAATATGTTTCAAGGACCTGCCGGAGAGCACACTGCACGCCGGTTGACAGAAACCTCGTTTCTCTCTTAGATGTTGCCCGACCCTCTTCTGCTCAGCTCTTTGCCTGTGAAGGTGGTTGAAAGCCTTCCCTGCATGTCTCCCACCGTGATTTGTTTGGGACTATTCTCCTCAAGGGTCAATCTTCCTCCCCTTACCTTTTCCTGGCTTGTGGGTCCTGAAGATGGGGAAGGGCCCCTGACCAGCCCGTCTGTTTTCTGTCACAGGCGTCCGTCTTCGATGAGAGCAGTCTCCTCGGCGGGACTCGGCGGGGCAGTGCCTGTGGTTCCTATGCTGTAAGGCATTTTCTGTGGTTCCCGAATTTCCTCCTGTGTGCTGCATGGTCCCAGGTGGCTCACTGGACACTAGTCCAGCCACTGGAGAGAACTAATGGGGGTTCTAGGGAGGGAACACTGTCTCATCTCAATTTTCTGTTGTCATAAGGGTCACGGGTCTGTGAATCATGAAGGCTTTGGCTGGCAGGTTAATGTCCTCACACATCAATTTACCTTGAGTTCAAGGGAGAAGATGGACCTTAGTTGAGGTTCCTGGGCTCTTTCCTGCAACACGCTAACAGTACTAACATGGGATGAGGTGCTCTTGAAATAACAACAGGAAGGAGAGGGGAGTTCCACAGGCCACAAATTATTGTCACCTCTGGATAATCGAGGAAGAGGAACAAATTTAAAGACTCAGGACCTGTACATAATTCCCTTTTACTTTGCTGTCTTTCCACCTCCTCCCAGGATTTGAAATGACAAGACTCAGCACTCACAATAAAGGTGTGGTAGTCAGTTGTTCAAGAAATACTTGTTGAGTGAAGAAAGGAGTGAATGAAAGAGGGAAGCAAAAATAGAAAAATAGAGTTATTCCATGAAAGAAAGGAGGCTCATTTGGTCCCATCCTGAGGGGCAGGCGAAACTGAACATCAACCCAGTGTGGATGCTTCTACACACAGGGGCTCCTCCTCGGGCTGCTCTTCCTCAGGGGCTGCTCCTCGAAGGGGCTCCTCCTCAGGGGTTGCTCCTTCTCAGGGTCTGATCCTCCGCAGGGCCTGCTCCTCCTAGGGGTTGCTCCTCCAAAGGGCTCCTCCTCGGGCTGCTCCTCTGTAGGAGCTGCTGCTTCTCAGGGGCCGTTCTTCCTCAGGGGTTGCTCCCCTGCGGGGATTGCTCCTCGGAAGGGGCTGCTTCTCCACAGGGGCTGATCCTCGGCAGGGACTGTTCCTCTGCCAGGGCTGCTCCTCAGCAGGGGCTGCTCCTCAGCAGGGGCTGGTCCTCTACAGGGGTTGCTCCTCAGCAGGGGCTGCTCCTCGGCAGGGCTCCTCATAGTTCCTATGCAGACGCACCCCCGGGTCCCCACAGGAAACATCACGGTTTACAAAGAACTACTTGAAAGTGCCTTTACAATGTTGCTTTTGATACTAACTGGTTACTTAATTGGTTAAATAATCCAATTTCTGGCTTATTGTAGTTCATAAATATTCAGAAATTCGTATGAAGCTGTCACACCTAAAGTTTTCTTTAGAATGTAATCTTTATAAATATTAATGGACGTAGCATTAGTTTCTGTTGACGTCTAATTAGACATGTATTAATTTTATATCGCATACCATTTGAAATGTGCCAGAGCCCACTATAGTAAATCTTTTTCTCAGTTCTTAAACATTTGTGTAGGCCATTAAGAAGCTCACAAATCATGCCTACTGGAGAAAATAGCTCTGGCCGACATGTGACAGATAAAATGCAGCTAAAGGATTTTCTTTTATCAGAAAAAAAAAAACACACACACACACGGTAATTTTTCAAGAGAATGAAACTTTCCCCAAGCACCGGGTACTTTTTCGATGACCAAAGTCGAGCCCCCGAGCAGGTGGGGTGTACGTTCCCCTTCAGTTCCCCTTCGACCCTGCAGGTGGACTTTGAGACCCCCGATTCTTATCCAGCATCGCTGAGCACTCTTAATTCTGTGCCTCCTGCCTCCTGTAGGAACCACCTGGGAGTGGTGATGTTCGGGAAGTTAAGAAAGTCAAACGTCTCCTTGTCCCAACAGCACAAATGTCTAAAGTGTGGCCGCATGTCTCTGGCATCAAGCCAGGCAGAAGAAGTCAAAGAGAGTAAAAATACGTTTTTTTCTGCACTTAGCACTGCCCTCCCATGCAGAAAGAGCTCAGTATGCATTTGCTGAATTAAATTGGACAAGTAGAACCCAGGCTAAAATCCCTCAGAAGAGACCTTTGGCAGCATATTGGCAGGCTGGTTGGGAGGGGCGTTCGCTGAGCCCCATCCTCGGCATCTCCCCAAGCCCCAAGATTGCCCTCCCAGTGGATGCCAGTTTCCTATATCCGGGAATGTGGCTGTGGAGAGAGCTTCCTCAGGCTCTGGTCCAGCCACGGCTGCTGCTGGCTGATAGGCATCCCTGTGGTGAGGAGGGTGCAGCGTGGGTGTCCTGTCCTGTCCTTCAGCCCAGGACAGAGCTGGAGAGGAGGACCCTCTGCTTCGACCTGAGTCCAGGCTGACCCTAAGTCTGCATGGGATGGTCCTGATCCCACTCTGGAAGATTCTTCCCCATCTCCAGAGCGTCCAGCTTCTGTTAGCCTCCCCCAGAAGGTAGCCCCAACGACAGTATGTGTTTACAACTAAATGACTTAAGTACAGTTTAACGATTAGAGAGTAGATGACTAGCTTTCTTGTAAGTATCACTGTTTTGCTTGGAAACCTTTCTATTTTATATCTTCCTTACCATTATTAAGCTGTGTGTGACACAGCTGGGAGCAGTTGTCAGCACCAGTGCCATCAGATCCAGGAGTGTAAAAGTTGCTTACGGCAGAGAGGGTAAAGCAGGGAAGACCCCCGCCTTCTCTATGTAACCCTCAGCTCCTCTGTGTGGCCAATGTCCTTACAATTCCACATCCCAGGTAACAGGCTGAGTAACTTTCCAAGGTCCCATGGCCAGTAAGAGATAGAGCCTGGACAGGATCTTTAGAAATTTTTTTTAAGATTTTATTTATATGACAGAGAGAGACAGAGAGAGAGAACACAAGCAGGCGGAATGGGAGAGGGCGAAGCAGGCTCCCTGCTGAGCAGGGAATCTGATGTGGGACTTGATCCCAGGACCGTGGGATCAGGACCTTAGCTGAAGGCAGATGCTTAACGACTAAACACACCCAGGCACCACAAGGATCTTTGTAGCTTACAGTAGCCCCATACCAGTCACGCAGGCTCCAAGACACAAGCTATTCAAAGGGGGCACGTGGACCAGAGTGATAGAGACCCCGAACTTACTCTTTCCTGCATGATCAGGTCAGTTGATCGGGGAGTGGTTTTTGACTGGGGAGTTAGGATCACCCGGGCCAGCGGTCAGCCCTGTTAACGGCAGCCTTTCCCGTCTCTGCATAGTAAACCAGAACACAAATGACAGAGGACACAGTAAGGTTTTCTGCAGGACAGTTTTCCTTGCTCTTGTGTGTGAACCCGAAGGCAAGATTCTGCCTTAAAGTACTGACCTTAGGTATTTCCTTTTATGTTGCGTAATAGAGCAAAAGGTGAGAATAGTCATCCTGGTAAATTTCTTGTGTACGCCAGATGTGACAGTGACCCTCCCGTATGGGGTGTGCACTGCTCTCTTACCTGTGCATGGGAGACAGTGTGTTGCACGTCAGTGTCAATCTTAATTGGATAAAGGAAGGAGAAGGATAATGAGTAGGTAGGGTAGGTCTGGCTCTTTACAGTCTGAAGTTGAAATTGTTCACTCAGCAAGTATTTCTCGAGCTCACACTGTATGCCAGGCCTCGTCTGGTCCCTGCGGATTTAGCAGGGGTTAGACACAGACCCTGCCCTCAGGGGATTACGTGCTGGTGGAAAAATGTGCAAACTAAAAGGTGATACTTGAGAGTCACGAGCTGTAGTTCTGTGCCTGCTGTAATTTGCAGTAGAGAGAATGCCTGCTGGGCCCGGGGGTGGGGGGGGGGGGGGAGAACAGTCAGCCCCTGCTGGGCAGGGTGCATAGCCTGGGGGGCAGCAGGGCCGGATTGGGGGTGCTGCTCTTGGGCCCCGCAGGGCTCTGGAAAGTCCCCTCAGGCCACACCACAATCCCCTGGGTGCCTGTGGCCCTCAGTGGGATTGGAATCCCACCTCCCCTCCTCGCCCACCTCACTGAGGAGAAAAGGAAGATTAAAACAAAAGCACAGGAAAATCTGTCTCGGACCAGAAGGAGGGTGGATGCAAATCAAAGTCAAGAGGGCGTCACTTCCAGATCCGTGAGTTGAGGTGTTTTCTTTTGCTGGAAGAGAGAATGTTCAGGCAGGTGGAGAGACAGATAAAACCTTCATTCAGGCACCCCAGCCAGGTCACCTGGCGCTTTGAACTAGCTGCGCCCGATGTTGGAGGAACCCTAAATCTTAACTTTGTTTTCCCTTGGAGAGGGAGACGAAGCACACTTGCCCACCGCTGGGAAGCCACGCGTCCTGTTGTTTCCACGTAGCCCCGGGGCTGTCTGTGCCTGCACCAGCCGTCACTCCCCTCCCGGGCTGAACAGACGCTTTGCGTGGCTTTCTTCTCACTAACCAAGAATCCTGTGTTCTTTTGATATTATGACTAATTTTTTTCTGTTCTTAGCGGGCATGTATTTGCAGCTGTGAGCAACACAGTCTTCCTTTGCGAGGGGAGCCTGCTCTTCGCACTCGCCCCTGTCCTTTCTGCCTGGCGCGCGGCTGACCTCCTTGCTCACACTCCAGTAGCTCTGCTGACCCTGTCCCTTTGTTTCTGTCTGCGTTCCGGCTGCGGCTGTGTGGGCAGCCCTCGGAGCACGGCGGCCACCTCAACTCCAGCTCCCGAGCCTCGTCCAGAGCCAGCTCAGCACGGGCCAGCCCAGTGGTGAGTGTGCCTCTTGCTCCACACCCTCTCTCCTCCTTCCTTTCCCCTGCCCTTCTGCTCTTCACTCCGCTGCCCTGCAGAAGGAACCCTCTGCCTCCAACGGGCCCTAGTGCAGCCTAAAGTAGGAGGGCTTTTCTGGGATTTACTCCAGGTCTGAGCAGAAACGCAACTGGGGAAAATGCTTCCAAATTTCTAATACTACTATTCCATGATAGCAGAATTGCGTTGCTAAATTTCTAAAGGATCACGTAAGAGTTTAACAGGGCTTGGGGCTGCCTGGGAGGAGGGACACTTTGTACACTGGGGGGAGATGTAGCCAGGTGTGTGGATGTGTGGGTTTATTTATTTATTTATTTATTTAATGACTTAAAAGTCGGAAGGATAGGCCTATAACTTTGTTTGTAATGTCATCTGTTACTGGACCCAGGTGGGCTTTTTAAAATCAAGTATCACCTGGAAAGGCCACTGCTCCCACTGTCCCATGAGTTCTCCCACTGTTTGGGATCGGGGAGACTACAGAGCCGCCCTCCCGTTTCTCACCCCCTAGTTCCCAGCCTTTCCATGTCCTTGTTCTGCATTTGTCCCAGGGTCTTTGCAATCTCAGACGATTTCTCTTCATCTGATGCTTTGTACGAGGCTACTGTACCTTCTTTTGATGATGAGGGCGTGCAGGCCAGTTGCCCAGGGGACGCCTGTGAGTGGGTGGGCTGGCACAGCGTCTGGGGGCAGGAGCTGGGGCCGTGTGGTGTGCGAGCCTGCCCCACGCAGCTAAGGATTGCCACACTAAAGGCCAGGGCGTCCTCCTTGATAAACCCCAACTATAGGAAAGCCAAGCAGGCAAAGCGGGTCTCTTGCTCAACTCCCCAGTGACAGAGAAGCTTGTGTTCTGCGGCCCTCAGCTTGGTGGTACGGCACCGTGGTTAGATGTGTGGAGGTCTGGATTCGGGGAGTGATCCTTGTGGTGAGAGAAGAGGCCACCGAGCCGCGGTCTCCTGTGGGCACAGATGCACCTGTTGGCTGCTGGTGATCTGCTTGTTTTTGAAATCAGATAGTCTTTTCAAGCATTGATGTTCCATGCAAATGCAGACACTGGCTGCTTCTGGGGAAGGGTAAAGGGATCGCTGGCAGCCAAGCCCAAATCGCCGGGTGGCGTGGCCACACCGCCCCGTGCTCTGTGGTCCCTGACTCCAAGGCCGAGGCCAGCGCCATTCATCCCTGGGCCTGCGCTGGCCTTATCCGATGAGGGGGAGTGATCCTCGCCACCATGTATATGTGGAGGGTGAGGAAACAGAATGCAGACCCGGGACCCTGTTGTACAACAGGACAGCCCAGTGCTTTATAGAAATGCAGATACCCCGCTCTGTCAACACGAGCACCTGTCCCTGCATCCTACCCATTTCACGCACCCAGCCACCCACCCTCACGGCCCGGGGAGCCACTGGAGCCCGGTCCCAAGGAGACCAGGGCAGCCACAGCCTGAACGCTGGGGAGCGTGAAGGAAGGTGTGGTGGCAGATGCCGCATGCAGCCCGGGGGCTCATGGCTCTGCCGGTGACCCATCC
Organism: Enhydra lutris kenyoni; assembly: GCF_002288905.1. Classification (NCBI taxonomy): domain Eukaryota; kingdom Metazoa; phylum Chordata; class Mammalia; order Carnivora; family Mustelidae; genus Enhydra; species Enhydra lutris. The sequence goes on from NW_019154085.1 coordinate 44,621,145, forward strand.
AGCAGGAATAGGAAGGTCATCCTATTCAACAGCACATAACATCTGTTTTTAAATTGGGCAAGTTCCTTTTTGGGGTGCCCTCCATTCCCTGGAGTAGCACAGGACGCAAACGGGGAGCCTTGCAGCGACTGGGGAGAAACATTTCCTGTGGGGAATTGAACGGAGTCTCAGTCTTCTTAGGCGTGATGCTCTCTCACACTCACTCATGTTTGGGGAAGTAATAGAAGTATTTGCACTTGACAGAAGGCGGCTGTGGCCCGCCCTTCGAAGGATCACGAGCCCCCTGGGGCCGGCTCCCCGGAAGCACGGAGTCATGAAGGCCATGATGATTTGACTGCTCTGGGTCTCTCTTCAGGCCTCAGGACGAAGTCATAGAACAAGAGGACTTCATCTAGTCACGTAGACCGAAGCGGTCGAGATCAGACACAAAGTTCGGTGTCTTATGCTTTCAATCTCTGTGAAAAATGTACCCACATACAACAGGTTCAGTCAGTGACAGTAACCAGAGAGGCGGCATTAAACACGCTCAGGACCCTGGGACCCAGGGGTCATTGCCGGCCAGCCGGGAGAGGCCCGGCCCCAGCTACGCCCAGACTCCAAGCCCCAGCCTCAGAGCATCTCCAGGCACCATCCAGGGGGAAAAGCAAGGGGTTCCAGGGCTGGCGGGCCCTTCTGATCCTCAGGCTCTTTCTCATTTAATTCTTGGTGTTTACAGCCCGGGAAATGTAACTGCTTCCGTAAGCTATCGTTTCTCTTCCCCGAGACAACTGCTCATTTACAAAGGTCAGCCGGCTGCCGAGCCGTCTGCGCGTTTCACGAGCGAAGGTCAGCATCTTGCAGTCTGTGTGGGATGGGCCATCCTCCTGCCCCATCTGGGCCTCGACGGCTCCTGCCAGTGCTCCTGTGGCTCCTGGGGAGTGGTCCGTGGCCCGGTGATTCATCAGGAATGTGGATCCAGGGGAGTGTGAGGGCAGGCAGGGGACAGGAGCCTCTCTGAGAAGGGAGTAGGACTGGGGCAAGGGACAGCTGGGTGTGGAGGAAAGGCAGGTGCCCCGGGCGTGGGGGCGGAGCACTCTTAAAGAGCAAAAGTAACCAGAATGGAGGAAGGGGTAGCTCGGCCCACTTGAAGAAAATAAAGGTGCCTCAGCATCCAGAGACATCCCCCAGCCCTTGGCCCTCTCAGCAGATGCCTGGCCCACCTCAGAACCTCAGTCATGTCGTTCCCATTCTGTAGATAACCCGTAAGTTCTTCTCCAACAAGTCTGGGGCCTTCCCCTTGAGGGAAGCTGCGGTTCTTTGAGCCAGTGTTTACTGAGTACCTAGGCTCTAGGTGTTCTAGGCATGGCATTGCAATGGTGAGTAGGCAGACCTGTTCCAGCCCTCAGGGATGCATAGACCAGAGGAGACAGGCAGGCAGCACACGGGCACACATACGATATGAACTCCCGGGGAGAGATGCAGGAATCTGAGAGCTGGGATCGGGAGGTTTGGTGGTCCTGGCCCGAGCACACCCACGCAGAGGGCCTCGCCTGGGGACGCCGACACATCCATCAGAGATGTCCCGAGCCAAGCCCAGATCTGTGTTCCTGTGTGTGTTTAGAGCAAATATGAGTGACAACTGGAAGTTCCAGCTGGTTTAGCCAGAAATACAAGAGACTGCAGTGACCCGTGTTTAATGTTGTGTGGAGAGGCAGGGGCAGCAGGTGGAAGCACAGGTCATGTGTTATGAATCCAGGTGTCCAAGGATAAGTCATTCAGGAGAACGTCAGTGTTATTGGATAAAAAAACAAAATTTCCACACCAATGGAAGACTTAATTACTTGACTACATGAAGTAAAATTGCCCTTAAAATGTTTTCTGGGTTTTTTTTTTAAAGATTTTATTTATTTATTTGACACACAGAGAGAGATCACAAGTAGGCAGAGAGGCAGGCACAGAGAGGAAGGGAAGCAGGCTCCCCGCTGAGCAGAGAGCCCGATGCGGGGCTCGATCCCAGGACCCTGAGATCATGACCTGAGCTGAAGACAGAGGCTTAACCCACTGAGCCACCCAGGTGCCCTGTTTTCTGTTTTCTGAGGAGTGGTCACTATTGTCAGTTTGTTGTTGAGAGGGACTGTGCGTGGACACAGCTTCTCTGGTCCCATCTTGCATCTGGGTTCTGAGGTTGTGCGGTGGGAGCTAAGGACACTGTGAGGAGGAGTTCCTCTGCCGGAGTCCGGCCATGCTCATGTGTTGTGTCATGTCTCTAGGCAGGTGGGTAGGCTGGGAACTGTGGGCCTCAGCAGACGTGGTGTTGAAGGGAGCCCAGGCAGTATGCCTGTGTAGACATGACGTTGAAAGGCTGGGATTCATGAAGTACTTAATGTGCTACTTGGATCACTTGAGAGAATTTTTTTTTTTTTTTGAGAGGAAGAGTGGCCATAATTTAAAATTCAACAGAAATGTTTTTTAAAGTGACTATTTCTAGTTGATTTAAAAACCTGTCTTTGTGTACATTCAGTTGTGATTGTAAAATGCTGGGACACACTTGTTTTCATGCACACCTAGAAGGTTTAGAATTGCTGGTTCAGGGGAATGACAAAGTGAAGGCCTGCGGGATGTGGGCGCTAGACTTGGACACTGGTGTTCACGGAGGTCCTGTGGCTCGGCCCTGGCCCCATGCAAGTATGGGTCTCAGTGGCTCGCAGCAAGTGCCCATGACAGCTTCCCCCAGGTCCCGCTCTGCCGCGTGTGTGCCCTGTGGTGCCCCCCGCCCACATGGTGTCATGCCACGACTAGGACAGGATTCAGAATGTTTTTCAATTCTGTGTCTTTCTGTATTATTTTCAGAGGTTAAAGTGCCGTGCTTTATGTCAAAATTAAACACATCCCCTCGGTTCCTTATCTGTCCCTTTGCTTAGGGGAAGGTGAGGCATGCTTTATGAAGTGGGGACAGCTCCCTGCTGGCCTCCTTCGTGCCATACAGGCTGCCATCTAGTGGCAGCTCTGGGGTCTGCAACAGCTCCTTGCTGCAGGTGTGCCTTCATGGGGCCCCTCATCCTGTCCTTCCGATTTCAGAAACGAGCACACGTATCCTCTGTCATTCAGAAACGGACTAAAGGCACTTACCCTAATGTATGCACAAGAGATTGGAAACAACAGTTAGGCAGAGAGTGGCTATAACACTCGAGAGTTTCATCTGCACCCCCCCCAACAGGTCTCTACTTAAAAACACATTTGAGACATTCCCATCCTGAGTTCATTATGTATTTCTGAGCAAAGGCTTTTTTTAAAACTATTTTTAAACTTTTTTTGAAAACTAAAGAGCTAGCTATGGTTTTAGGGTTTTTTTTCTTCCTTATTTGATGTTTTGCAAATTACAAAAATAATATTTATGTTGATGGTATCAAGGGAAACAGTGCAGAGCACAGCAGGTGTTAAAGGACACCCCCCCCCCCCCCGAACCAGTGTTTTTTGGTCTGATCTGTATTCTTCCTCATCTTTATCTCAAGAAAAACTAAAAAACGTAGAGTCCTTCTTGTACGGGTACAGCTATCTCCGTAGGTGGATCTCTGGACTTTCATTTATATACAGAATATTTATCTGCTGCTGACAAGCATTTGGAAAAGATTCTATGTAACCTGTAGAGGCAAAAAGCAGCCAGCTTCTCAGCGGTGACTTGAGAGTCTGACGCTGGCTCTTCATGTTCGACCAGTAGTTAAATTACCTTCCTTCCTTCCATCTCATGAGTATGTGTTCCACAGACGTACTGATTCTAGGGAGTGAGGGACTCAGGCCCAGGAGACTTAATACACTGATTCTCCTGCAGACCCGTTGCTATCTAGTCAGCTTTTCCTCACTGATTTGAAGTTTTCAGGAATATTTTTCTTCCCGAGTGGAGAGAAGAACCACACTTGAAATGCTGACAGCATCACAATGAGAACACTAGCCCGGGGCTCTTTGGGGGTCTGCCAGGGGCAGGGAGCTAGAACCTTCTTGGCCAAAGGCCACCTCAGCCCCCACAGAGCATCTGCTCAGGCTGATGTGGCATGCACATCTGGAAAGAAGGATAATTTGGGGTGTGGTTTTCACACCCACAAAACACATATGCCAACAAATGGGAGGAGACATGGCACACAGTTGGAGAGCCAGCTGTCTTTAATGGGCTGCCACCAGCCCACATCAAGAAGTGGAGAAGGACACATGGGCTGAGATTGCCTGGGAAGCTCTTGTGAGACGCACAGGCTGGCACAGGCTCTCCGAGGACAACCAGTGTGGCCGAGTGGCAAGGAGAGTCCTCTGGGCGGGGCAGGACTAGCGTCCGAAGCCCCCTCATGAAGGGCTTATTTAACAGACAGGGAGGGAGGCCAGTCTGCCCTTGGATCCATCCCACGAGCCTGATCCATCCCACTTCGCTCTCGTTTCCTCTCCTACTTGGAGGACAGTAAGAAGACCAATAAAATGAAAACAGGGAGTTCTTGCTGAAGACCCAAGTTGGGGAGACCACATGGGGTGGCTTCGGGAATGAGACCCCAGGGCTGAACTTGGATCTTATGAGCAGGAGACACTTGAGCTTGGCTAAGCTCGGAGCTGGTTTTGGAAATTACCTTCTTTTGGATTAATCGAGTATTCTTTGGGATTCCATTTGAGCCTCCTGGTGGGCTGACTTGGTCTTACACTTGGCCATCTTACTTTCCTATTTGCTTCAGATGTCCTGCCCTGGAAGAGAAAGGTGAAGGTGTGATGGGTTTGGAGGAGAGAAGGTAGCTGTTAGTGAGCCTTGTGGGGGATGGGGTGGGGGTGGTGAGGCCTTGAGCATCCAGCCCATGTGGGCCCAGGGTGGGCACCAGATAGGGAGTGTCAGTCTTCACAGAAGATCACTGCCTATCCAGTGTCCCGACCAGTGCTTCGTCCCTACACCCTCATGCTCTCCCGAGCCCAGCTTCCTTGTGGGCTCTTTGAGTGTCCGTGAGCCTCCGACCCAGCTCTATCGGGGTTCCTCGACCTGAGTCTGGAATGTCTGTGGCTGAATGTGCGAGGGCAGCAGCGCCTGTGGCTGCCCACTGGGTCTACTGAGGCAGAGCTGTGGTCTGTATTCGGCTCCCTGGAGGTCAGAGTTAAGAACACCTGAGCTACAGGAAGAGCAATCAGAGACATGCTAGGAAAGGCCTGAGTAGCTGTCAGCTTCCCCCAGAGGTTTGGAGACAGTAGGCATAGGTTTCCTCGCCCTCTGTGACCTTCCCGATGGGCTTATGGAAAGGAGCCCTCAATGTGCAAAAAAAAAGAAGAAGTTGGCCTTTGTAGGATGCTCAGCAAAGAAAGATGAAGCCCCAGTGCCGGCCACAGCCCGTTGACCCCCAGGCTCCTCCAAGACGCATGGCCTCCCTTGGGGGCAATGCCAGGGCTCCGTGGGCTGCCCTGGGTCCCCCTGAGAGTCCTGCCCGAAGAAGGGACAGACAGCCTCACGAATAGCCAGATTCTGGGTTCTCCCTTTTCACCTGGCAGGTTTTCCTGTGCCGCCACCCCCCTGGCCCCGCCGCCAGCTCCCCACATCTGGGCATCAGTCCCAAGGTGGTTCAACCAGAATCTTCACTTTGGCACCATTATTCACGAGAAGGAGGAAGAATTGTAATGGCTCCACTGCTTCCTCCTGCTTTCCAGACCTGGGCAGCGAGAGGCCTGGTCCCACTCTCTACTGTGACCATAGCGATGGGAGGGTGGGGGGTGGCGGGAAGCAGGCTGGAAGCTTGTCCTCGTCCCCCACATGGGCACCAACACGCAGCACTGTGGGAAGCTCTGCAGGAGCCCTGTGCAGATGGGGTTCATTCACAAGTCCCTGATGAGGAGCTTCCTGTGGTCAGTGTGTGCATGCCGTTCAGACGTCGCGTTCCCGTGGAAGTCTCAACGTGGAAAAACCACCCAGTAAAGTTCATGCTGGGCCCCATGAGCTGTCCGTGAGCCCCCACTGTGCCTGGAACAGCCTGGCTCGAGTAGATCCACAGGTTTCATTGGCAAAGCAGTTTTTAAATCACAAAGGAAGCTAATGTCGTGTGACCGTCTTACCCTCTAAACCCATATTATCCATTTAATGTGCTTAAGTATTTTGTATTTGTCCATTTTCCTCCACAGGTTGAAGAGAGACCAGAAAAAGAGTTCACCGAGAAGGTAAGGAATTTCTGGAAGCCTTGACATCGTGCTGTTGATAAACCACGAGGGCCCCCACGTGCGTGGATGAAACTGACAAGAGAATGCATTGGTTAATCTTGAATGAAGAGACTGGCCCGTGAAGGAACAGGACATGTGTGCCACACCATGTCCTTCAGGGGGTCACCCCAGAGTCACTTCCAGCATGGGTGTCACACCCTGCAAAGAGCAGAGGTTCCCCATGGGCCCAGGCTTGGGCATGAGGTGGACCCTGACTGATTCTCAGGCATCCATGAGGCCCCTCAAAGGGACCCTCTCTTGATTGCTTTCCATAAGCCCCTAGGGAATCTGACAACATCGCAGTACACTTTCGGGGAACTCTGGTTTTGTCTGAAATCACATTTGGTTCTTGTGGCGTCCCAGGGCTCGCGCGGCCTGCCCGGCCTGTCTGCAGCCACCCTGGCCTCCCTCGGCGGGACCTCCTCTCGAAGGGGAAGTGGGGACACCTCCATCTCTGTGGACACCGAGGCCTCCATTAGGGAAATCAAGGTAAGGCTGCCAACCTGCCTGTGACCTAGAGGAGCCTCTGAGGAAAATTAGTCTTCGAGCACAAATCTGTAAGGTTCTGGATCTTTCTTCTGGGACCAGTCTTCCTTACATCCCATAAACACTTTTGTTCTAGTCCCACGAACACCAGCTCAGATGGCGTCTCCCACGGGAAGCCACCCCACCCGCGCCCCACACTCCCCCCAACCCGGCTGGGCAGACCTGTGCCCTCTGCGCTCCCCAGCCTATCTAGCACACCTTGCTGAGGCCCTCGTCCCGCGGCCCTGCGGTGCTCAGCCAACTTCCGTACATCAGGCTTGCACAGACAGGTGGCTTCCATTTTTTTTGGAATGGTCTCCATTTTTTTTGGACACCAGATTACTCACTGCTCCCGAAAACACCACCTTGCTCTTTGAGTGTCCCCTCCCCTGCCTAGAATATGCTCTCCCTTGACATCCGTGGTATGCATAATCTGCCTTGAATAGATCGTTGTTGTGTTCCAGTGATTTTTTTTTTTCCTCCTGCTACTGGAATGTAAGCACTCTTCTGTGCTCCAAACTCACCACTCGATGGGGTGGGGGGCCATTCTGAGTGTCTAAGAGACAAAGACAGTCCTAGGAACCTCAGGCAACCGGAACTTAGGTCCCCTGGAGCAAAGAACCAAGGCCCAAGGGGGAAGCGTCAAGGACTAGAATTGGCTTTGTTGATGGAAGAACTTTCTAATAATTAAAACCGGTGCAAAGGTGCCCATGGTATCTGAAAGCCAGATGGCCACCTGCCAGGGAGGTCAGAGAAGGGACGCAGCAGCAGCCAGGGCAGGGTCCGGTCTCCCCGGAAGTGTCTTCAAAGTCTTGTGCTTTGTAAGAACAGTTTTTGTGGGCCGCTCTTCCTAAAACATCCATGCGCCCTCCCTGGGCCTCCAACGTAGCTCTTTGCCACGTCCAAGAGCAGTTGGCTGCGAGCAGCCCTGATTCGTCTCTGCTCCTGGCCTGGAGAGCACTGTCCATCCGCTCGGCGAGCACGTGCTGAGAGTGTAGCTCAGACCAGACTCCGGGCCCCGGGCATGTGGAGCCAAGTTGCGGAGCTCTGTACACGCAGGGACGGAGCCCGGCTGAGTCCCATCTTCAGTATTTCACTCTGTCTAGCACCAGGCAGCAACCCAGAGAGCCTGAGCGAGCTATGAAATAGGAATAAAAGAACCCATTCCATTTGGGGGAACCTCTTTTGCCTATTTTATAAAATTGTGCAAAAATGCAAGGACACAGACCTACATTTTGTAAAATTTTATGGAAATATCATATGAGGTAGGCCTCAATTTTAAGCTTTTGTGATTTTGAGATTCATTTCATTTTCCTTCAACACTTGAAAAAAAAAGAAAAAAGAAAATCACTGCCCAGACTCCCCAGATGAGGGCAATGACCCCAAAGCAAAAAAGATTTAGAGGATGGCTTCTCTTTTTTTTGCAGTCGTGATCACTTTTCTCCCCCCGATATCATTTGCCTCTTTTGCCAATTCCTAGGAACTGAATGAGTTAAAGGACCAGATTCAGGACGTAGAAGGCAAATACATGCAGGGCTTGAAAGAGATGAAGGTACTAGTTTACACAAGTGTGGGCTGATGGCGTTAACCCAGCTTAACTTCAGAAAACCCTGAAGAAGGCACGCAGACAGCATCCTCTCCCTCAGGAGCCTCCAGGCTGCAGAACTCCAGGGGGCAGGGGCACGGGCGGGGCCTCATGGCCTGAGCAGCCTCCCCGACGCAGCTTTTAAACGGAGCCCTGAGCCCGGTGGCCCTTAGGAAGATGACTTACTAACACACTTCCTGATGCATGTTTTGGACTCACCTTCCTTCCCCGGCCCACACCCGGCTTCTTTTCACTTCCCACAGGAGTGTACTGTGCAAGACTTTCGGGGTTTTCTTTCTTGTCCCCCCTAGTTCCCTACAAACGATGTTTCACTTAATTTTCATCTCTAAGGGCTGGACGGCCACCAGGAAGCCAGTCCTTATTGCCGTGTTTCTGAGACACCCAGAGTACTTGCTTGCATGTTGTAGAGTTTCACTAGCTGAAGCAGCGTTCTAGCGTGTACCCTCCTGGATTTATTTGAGCAAGAACGCACGACAGTAAGAATGTGTTGTCATGGCCTCGTGCCACCCAGGAAATGTAGTGGCCGTATTCCTCGGTGGTGAGGTGGGTTGTTGAAGACTGTGTTCTCTGTAGATCTCGCACTAGATGGTAAACCTATGACTTCCTCTTCAGCCCCCCAGAAAGGACCCCCCAGAATAGTCTGACTTTTCTATCACAGGAACACCAACCAGAGGCTACGCTGGTTTTAAAATGAATCAATCCCTGGCATGCTTGTCACCTCTCCTTGAAGAGAGGGGGATGTTACAGTTGACACTGAATGCGCGGTGAGAAGGGGGTCCCACTGGAAACCACCGCCCTGGTTCATGAGCATAGGCGAGCACAGCCCGGGGCTCCATGAGGCCTCCTCAGGGGCCTGACCACGCAGTGCCCATCTCTGTTTCGCTTCGGGTAGTTCACCCACCCTAGGGATTCACCCTCCCTGTCCTGGGGTCACCTTCCCAGGATCTGTGCTTGGGGACAGACACACTCCCCCGTTGCCTGGCCGACGAGGGTGTGAGCTGCGGGAGAGCTGTGTTTCCTCTGTAGGTCTCTCTCACTATGGCTGTCCTTTCAGAGGAATGCCCTCCATCCTTCCAGGACTGACCCAGTGAGACATGTGTAGCTTGTTGAGTCGTCCGTAGGTGGAAACAAAATTCCATGTAATCCTTTCCCAGTTCCCAAGCCCAGCCAGGGCAGCCGGCAGCTGGGGACAGGTGTTTTCTCACCCGACACCCATTGGCTCTTTCCGGCATCCTGGTCACATTTCCTGAGGGACAACTTCAGAAACCAGAACGGCCCAAGCCGTTTTGACGGGCGCCCCTGAGTCACGGAGTCAGGTCCCAGGGTTAGGCCCAGAGCCTCCCTGTCACGTGTCTCCCTTGCACTGATGGCCGTGGAAGGCATCTTCCTCCAGTCACAACTAAGAACTAACTTTCTGAGTTAATGACTAATACTCTTGAGTGGTTAATAACCGATTTGACAGCATTGAAAGGGGGGAATGTCTGTGCATTTGAAATTGTCATGTGTTTCTTATCCGGATCCATTTGCCCAAAGAAATAAAGTCTAAAACTAGGGCAGGGTTTTCTTGGGTTTTGGGGTTTGTTTTTTTTTTCCTTTTCGAAGACCGCTGAACTAATCTTTGTTTTTGTTCTCTTACACAATTTCAAAAACACGACATGGTTTCTGCAGGACTCACTAGCAGAAGTGGAAGAGAAGTATAAGAAGGCTATGGTTTCCAACGCTCAGCTGGACAATGAAAAGACGAACTTCCTGTACCAGGTTGATACCCTAAAGGACATGTTGCTAGAGCTTGAAGAGCAGCTGGCTGAGTCCAGACGGCAGTATGATGAGAAAAACAAAGTAAGCATCAGTGTGAGAGAGGACAGTGGAGTGTGTGTGTGTGTGTGTGTGTGTGGTATACAGCGTGTCTGGGGTTTTGTGTGTGTGTGTATGTGTGGTATACAGTGCGTCTGCTGTGTGTGTGTGTGTGTGTGTGTGTGTGTGTGTGGTATATGGCGCATTTGGGGGGTATGGGTGTGTGTATGTGGTATACAGTGCATCTGACGTGTGTGCATGTGTGTGTGCAATATATGGCATGTCTAGAGGGGTGTGTATGTGTATGTATGTATATGGTATACAGTGTGTCTAAGGGGCGTGTGTGTGGGTGTGGGTATGTGTGGTATATGGTGTGTCTGGGGTGTGTGTGTATGTATGGGTGTGTGTGTGTGTGTGTGTGTGTGTGTGGTATACAGCGCATCTGGGGGGTGTGTATGTGTGTAGATGACGTCATTTTTTAAAAATGATGGTTCTCCACTTGTCCAGGAGCCCAAATATCTGTGAATAAGAATGCCATGCTCTTTACTAAGGGCTTTGAAATATTAATATGCACAATTTCACTCTGTAAACTAGAGACAATTTTATAGGGAAAACTTCGTGTATTTTGCACATAAGGTAAAGTCATGACCAGGAAAAAACAAGCCTGTAGAGAACCCACATGTTTGGATAGACATAACTGGGTGCTCCAGGATTCTCCTGTTGGGGTGGCTGGCTCAGAAGAGTCTGCAGCTTTTGACCTTGGAGTCATACATTTGAGCCCCACGTTGGGTGTAGAGATGACTTAATAATAAGATCTTAAAAAAAAAAAAAGATGTTCTTGTTAATAAATACACATTTCTGGATTTTTATTTGTTATCTCTTAACACCACCAAGAAATAGCCAGTTGCAAATATATTCATTTATTTTATTCCATTTAAAAGTTACATACCTTCATTAAGCTAAATTAATTTAGGATAGCAGTCTGAACCTGCATTGAAATCAATGACAGAAGACTAATTAGATGTTCTCTGTAGGATATAAAGCAAGAAATACTTGTTTTTCATAGTTTAAAGAGTTAGTTGGTCTATCAAACCCTAGGATATTGTCCAATTTTCCAGAGTTGTTGAGATAAACAGAAAATTTAATTTATGAGTGTCACTGTCTTTTTTTTTTTAAACTGGCTTTATCCCCCAGATCCCAAGGGTTAAAAACCAAAGTGCCATTAACAACTCAAAGGTCTCCTTCTTTGACTGCTATAGAATTTAGAAGCTCAAGAAGAATTTTGTTGATGAAGTTCCTGAGAGCCAAACTCTGAAACAAAGGAGAAGCTTCCCATGAGACCTGATGATGACAGATTATAGGATTATAGGAGCAGAGCACACACTGTGGACCCCACTTGTGGGCAGCATATGCTAATGCTTCCTAAATATTCCTGGGATGTCATCAGCCAGGCATCAGGAAACAGACCGAGAACCCTCAAATCTAATTCCAGAGAATTTGGATGATCCTGGAATGTTGTCCCAAGCTGGAGAACAGGGACCAAGCAGAGCCCAATAGGCAGGTCCTTGTTGCAGCCAGGAGGGGTCCGTTCACCCTCAGACTTCAGAAAGTGAGTGAGCAGGTGAGGCCAGGGTGAAAAGCGCAGGGCACATCTCTCCCAGAATAACCCCCTGACTGACCTGGGAGGGGGAGTCCCCGCTGTCCTAAACTTGGGTACCAGCCCATCCTCAGGGATGGTGCAGGATCGGAGCCGAGCCAGAGACCAGAAGAGCGTATTGCCATGTCACAGGGGCAAAGGGGGAGGGTCGGACTAGGGGAGCGGCTTTTGGCCCTGGAGCGGGGGCCCTGGAGTACAGGGTTGGCCATCTGCTTAATAAGCTTGCCAAAGTAGACCGTGTTTACCCCCCTTTTTATGCTAAAGAGTATTCCTTATCAGATTTCAAAATCAGAGCGAGTTCCATCCTAAGTCCTTCATGCAGCTGCCTCCTCCAGGCCCCCAGCACAGAGAGCCTCCATAGAAAGGGGCCCCCTGGGCCCCTGTTGGCCTGAAAAGAGTCAGGGAGCACCTGTCTGATGCACCAGGTCAGCAGGCAAAGTTTACAGGAAATCAGAAAGTCCAGAGAAGCGGGCTTGTGTTGCTAAAGAGGCCTTGAAAATTGTGATGACTGGTGATAGGTGGTTGTTCCAAGGTCAGTGTAAGTCATGGGAACGTGAACTTGAAAGGCAGAGAGTGCAGTGTGGTCACTGTGTCCATGCTCTTTCCCGCCCATGTAGGAGTTTGAGAGGGAGAAGCACGCCCACAGCATCCTGCAGTTCCAGTTTGCCGAAGTGAAGGAGGCCTTGAAGCAGCGGGAAGAATTGCTGGAGGTGGGTAGCGCTCCCTCGTTCGCTTTTCCTCCTGCGTCTTAGGAGTATTTGGGGGTTCGTTATGAAACTTAGCCATGTTCTTGAAAATGGAGAGTTTAGGCAAATGCTCCATGCCTTACTTAAGGAAAATAGTTCCTTTCATTGGTGAAGAGTTTCATTCCTTGGGGGCTTTGTGTTTGTATCGGGAGGCGTGGAGGATGGAATGATGGCCCCTGAGATGTCCACGTCCCGATCCCCAGGACCTGTGGCTGGGGCACCTCACATGCCAGAAGGGATGTTGCAGGCATGGTGGAGTTAATGACCTTGTGATGGGGAAGTGACCCTAGGTTATTGGGGGCCCACTCTCATCACCGGATCCTTATGCAAGGAGGCAAGAGAGGCAGCAAGAGATACGGGGAGAGGGACTCAAGGCTGGTCCCATGTGAGGAAGGGGTCATGAACCAAGGAATGTGGTGGGTTCTGCCCTAGAGCCCCCAGAAGAGAACCCAGACCTCCCTGCATCTTTATTCTGGTGCATCAGACTCAGTTTGGGCTTCGGAGTTCCAGAACTCTAAGAGAATGAATTCATGTTTTCTTTAAGCTGCTGAATTAATGGTACTTTGTGACCTTAGCAATAGGAAAGTGATACAAGATTGGTTCTGACTTTTTCACTCGTTAACTTGAACTAGTTAGTGCCTGTAAGTAAGGATGTCCCCCAGGCAGGGTCTCTGCCCACTCCTCTGGCCACTGGGGACCAAGCTGAGGAAGCAGTTCTGGCGTGCAGAGAGGGATATGGGCTGATGTAGGAAATGGGGCTGGTACGTCCTTGGCATGGGTCTGTGGGCTCATGAGCAGTCACAGCTCTTGGATTATCAAGCCCTGCGCTTCAGTCTTCCTGCTTAACCCCTTCTCTGCTTTCTTTCTATCTGTTCCTATTCCTCAGGAAATCCGACAGCTACAGCAGAAGCAGGCGAGTTATATCAGGGAGATTTCTGATCTTCAGGAAACAATAGAGTGGAAAGACAAGAAGATAGGGGTAGGCCTCCCAAGTCTGTGGGACTGTGCCAAGGGGCAGTCCGCGTGCAGGTGCAGAAATGCGTGTGTGAGCGTGCATGTGCCCTCGTGTGACACAGGACTAGTGACACAGAGAATGCACTCGCTTACTCAAGCCCACAGTAACTCTGACCTTGAAGTGGGCGTCCGACATGGGGTGGGCAGGCGTCTTGTTGAGGCTAACTGGGCTTTCTGCCTGTGCCAAGCAGGCCAGCAGTACCCCAAGATGCAAGGAGCGGGGAAGGCACCACGGGGCAGGTGGGACATGGGGAAGCTCAGGCCCCTCGGATTCTCTGTGTGGTGGGGCCTGTGCCTTTCTTAAAGGCATCACAGGAAGCTGCAAGGTGGCAGGTGCTATCCCCACCTGTTCCCTCCTGGATGTATCCCCCTGGAGGCCCCAGTTCCCTCTTCTTCAAAAAGAAAAGCCACTGCAGCCCACCTGCCTTTAGGAGTGATAAGTAGGAAGACAGCAGCCCACTTAGAGTGCCAGCCATGCTTCCTGATGACAAAGGACTTTCAAAACCCCGCAGCCCGCCCTTCTCCATTCTGATGCAGATCTCTGGAGCACAGTGTCAGTGCACAGGCCACGTGAGGCCGTTCTGGTTTTCCCCCTATGTCCTCACCCATGCTCGTTTAGGACTGCTGAGCGTGCACACGTGTGTGCACTTTAAGACCACTTGACGTTTGTGACAACAAACACCAAGAATTGATGTAGAAAGATAGCCCAAGTCGTCACCTGGGGTTTCTTATGCATTTCTTCTTATTCCTCGTTTGTCTCTCATCCAAGTGGGTACATGGCTTGTGTTCATTCTCTCACCGAGCTAGAAAGCTGTGCACAGGCAGTGCAAAGGCAGTGCTCCCTTAAAGGCATCTCTTAATGCCTTTAAGGGAGCAGGAGGCAACGTTCCTTGGCTGCCATAAATTTGTGAGAAGCTCAGTACTTGCATTTTGTCTGTCTCCTGAACGTATTCTACACAATGCTTTAACTCTGGTGGTTTTCCATGTAGTGGAATCCTTGTTCTTGCTTTAGTCACCTGCTCACCCATGTGAATCTTCTCTCTCTTTCTCCGCTCTGCTCACACTCAGGCTTTAGAGAGGCAGAAAGAGTTCTTTGATTCCATAAGGAGTGACCGAGATGATCTTAGAGAAGAAGTAGTCATGCTGAAAGAGGAGTTAAAGGTATGAAGCCAAAGTAGAGTTAAAAAAAAAAAAAAATCCAGGTTCTCAAGAATGACTCTACGTATATACTGGTGTTAATTAATTGTGTGTCATTGATTTGAGTTCTGGTTAATCAATTCAAATCTTCGGTTAACTGACACTGAAGAGACCCGTAAAATGTATGTGGGTTCATTCGGGTCTGCCTGTTCCTTTAGATGTTGACAAGCATATGTGATCTCAAAAGCACCTCTGACCTCCAAGAATTCTTTTATACCGCATACATTTTTTTCTCATACCCTTTAATAAATTCTCCAGGATATCACACCAAATTAGAGAATGTGTGTGTTTCTTTATATTAAAAGTTCAAATTTAAGGACTTCTCCAGCTGGTTGGTGGCATGGGTGAGGCTCACACTAATTAGACTTTGAGACCCTGTGGGCTGAGGAAAATTCCATGTCTTGTTTGTGCCATGTCTGGGGGTCTTCAGCTGCTGGCTAGACACTGAGTGAAGGAAAACAGGCTCTGGGTGGGTTATCAACATCATAGGATACAGTGTCAAGAAGAGGGTATAGCCATAGCAAATTCTAAGATCATCAGTGGAGACATATTAGTGTCAGCTGCTTATGGTCAGGGGTCAAGGCCAGAGCAGTCAAATGGAGGGAACAGGTTCCTATCACTGCTTCTCACTGGGCTGTGAGCCTGGAACTGGGGCCCCCTCTGAGCTCAAGGAGAGAGCCATGGGCATGGGGGTAGCAAGTGAGTATAACTGTTTTTAGAGTGTTTCACAGTGTCGTAAGCATGAATTATATTTCCCTCAAAGACACCAAACATTCTAGCCAATTCTTTATTCCGTCTTTAACATAAGTTGTGTTTATTCCTTTCGGAACATGCACATATCTCTTTATCTCTCTCTTTTTCAAGAATGCAACCAGGGTGTTAAAAGGAGGTCACTTTATAGGGATTTGCCCACTGCTCTACCATGTGGCAGCCTGTAGGTCCCTACCTCCAGTTACAAAGGATGCCTGGTAACAGCATCTTGTCACCAGCGCATTAAGACATGGACCAGAGCATCAAGACATGGACCAGAGCATGAAGGAAAGAAGTCGCCCTTGGAGGAAGACAACCCAGCTTTGTGTGTGTCGATAGGATATTTATGATTGTGGTGCCTACCCCTTCTGATTCTGTTTCCTTGACTTCAAGAAAAATAATTTCTTTCTCATTATTATTAATAAAATAAAGTTTAACCTAGTATGAGTCCGTGAGTATTACAACAAGTTCATTTTTGTTCCCAGAAACATGGAATAGTCCTAAATTCAGAGCCAGCCACCAACGGAGAGACTTCAGACACTCTAAATAACGTCGGACACCAAGTTCCTTCCAAGCTAACGAAAGAAGAATTAAACGCCCTCAAGACGGCGGGGGACGGGACGCTAGGTAAGTGCCCACCTTCCTTTAGGTCTTTTCATCCTCCAGTCCGCATCAATTCACCCTCCATGCATTGTCAGAATTGACATAATCATCACTGATCAATTAACACACAGCATGCCATGTGTCCTGCCACTTCCTGGGAACGCCCTTGCCACACGGTGTGACCACCCACGTATGTTGTCTGGCGTGCCTCTCTGTGCAGTGCTCACCACCAATGGCTGAAGAATACATTTCTCTTGCTTCTCAAAGCCACCAAGTGAAACCGCAAATGCAAGGAGTGTCATCTCGGGAATGCAGGGACAGTTCTGACGCTGCTCGTTGGTTTTCCTCAGCCACGTGCCAAGATGGCTTCCTAACTTGCTCCGTTACAGACTTCTCCACAGATCAGAGTAGCAGAGGCTGTAAAATGAGATAGTTAGCCCTGGTTACAAGCCGACTCTGCACATCCCAACACCATTACGTATTTTGAGGGTACGAGGTGCCTGTGGACGGCACATGGGGGGTTGTGATGGAGTACATCTTGAGTACCATTCTCAAGCTAGCACTCAGTGGCCCTGGGTAGGGGACAAGGTGGACAGGCAGCCCCAGGCTGGGGAGCATGGGCAGGGTAAGAGGGGTGTCCTACCCACCAGAGTCTGAATGTGCCTTCCCATCTGTCAGAGGTGTTGTCCCCTTGTACGTCAGTTTTTGCTTCTGAAGCGTAGAAATTGGGGAATCCTGTAATTGTAAAAATACTTTATACAATTTGCAAATATCTGAAAAAATTCACTGATTAATATTGGGCATAGTGTTTGGCTTTTGGGTAAAATGAACCTTCTGAAACCAGGGTGCAGGCCGAAGTTATAGCTGGCGGGTAAGGCTCGCCTGTCCCTTGCTGCCCGCCACGTTCCTGCGCTCAACAGTGAGGCTGGAATCCACCCAGAGCCCATGTCTTTCATTTCCATTTAGAAGATTTCATCGTATTTTTTTTTTTTTAATTTATGGAAATGTAGAAACCTCTAGGCCCCAGCTTCTCAGGACTTGCTTCCTAGGGAGATGTCCCTCATTATCTTGATGACTCCTAAAGGGACACAACACTTTTGATCGCATGAAAGTTGCTGAAGGAAGATAAATTGAGTGGTTTCCTATGTATAAGCTGTGTGAGCAGCTAGGAATTTGATCACGTCGCTCTTGTTCAAACATACGTTTTTTTGTTTTGTTTTGTTTTGTTTTGTTTTGTTTTTAAAGATTTTTTTATTTATTCATTTGACAGATAGAGATCACAAGTAGGTAGAGAGACAGGCACAGAGAGAGGAGGAAGCAGGCTCCCCGCTGAGCAGAGAGCCCGATGCAGGGCTCGATCCCAGGACCCTGGGATCATGACCTGAGCTGAAGGCAGAGGCTTTAACCCACTGAGCCACCCAGGCACCCCTCAAACATACGTTTTATAAATCTTCATGAACTATTAGGAAACCATCCCTTAAAGGACCAGAAATAGCACTTTCCTAAGTGGTCTCCAGATGTTTTTTGATCGCATATCCCTATCAATAAAGAATCGTGGGAACTTCCCAATAGGTATATTTTTAATTTGTACATACACATACTATTTCATCAATCTGAAGTGTGTGTTATAAAACATACTCCCTGACAGATCTTTAAAGGGTGAGGAAAGCTAACTAGGAGCCCTCCTACTTCTCCCACTTTCTCCGGGGTACATGCGGAGACCACAGTGTAATAATTTTATCCCGCTTCGACTTTTAGTGACATGACATCTGATATGCTGGGGGTTGGTTGGTTTGGAGAATCTAAGATACAAGCGTTCATTCCAAAGTCGTAACGTTTTTAATTTGTACTTCTTTTAGTTGGTGAATAGCTTATTATTGATGAGGTGGCCACCATGCTCCTGAGCACTCGCCACCTGCCAGACCTCCCCCGCTACCCTTACACCCTTACCCCTCCCCCCCCCCCCCTTCCCCCCCCCCCCACCCTCCACCCCTGCAGGGGTGGGGCAGAGGTGTTTAAGGCATGTCAAGGGCATCAGGCTGCTTTCTCAGGAACACCATGCTTAATTAGATGGCAGGGCTGAGGGTGGATTTCTTTTCACCTCACATGAGCTGTTGAGGCTGAGTTTCCTAAGGGGGGGTTGAATGTTTCTTTCAAAACTTCCTTGAAGGTGGTTTTAGGCCTATGTGAAGCGCAGTGCAGTTTGACAGGCAGAAAGGTGGGAGGGGTCTGGATGTGCATCTGGAAACAGCTTTAGGTCATTCCGAAGCCCATTGCTTGGGATTGTTGGCTGCCCGATGCAGAGCTCTATTGGTTAACATTTAACTGCACCTTTGAAAATCAGGTCACACCAGAGGGCATCAGCTGCCACTCCCACCTTTGAGACAGTGGCCATGGCCTCCACGGATGGAACATTTACTAACGGGATGAGTGCTTTGCCGCACAGACTTGGCAGAGGCTTCTGTCTCGTGTGATCCTTTGAGGCCACGCTCTCCTTAGGAAGGGGGTCGGGTGGGTGAGAGAACATGTGTTTACGCTGTGATGTGTGCTCAGTGGTCACCACATCATGGGGTCCCTTCAATTTTCTCAATGGTCTTTTAGGAAGAGCCAGTGAAGTGGAGGTGCAAAGTGAAATTGTGGAGAATGTGGGGAAAAAAGAAATCTTGCAGAATACTGAGCGAGAGCGGCACAAGGAGGACCCAGCCCAGGAGTGTGTGGACACAGAGGTGTTCCGCCCTGGTGAAAATGCCGAGGACCAGAAGGCCTCTGAAGATGGTGCCCCCTCCCCGGGAGCATTAATAGATGCTACGAATGAGGAGCAGGCTCAGAACCAAATTCTAGAGAATGCTTCCCTCCTCGAAAATACAGAGCAGGTTGAGTCTGATGAGGTCAGAAACACACCAGGCGATAGGACTAGGGCTTCCCTTGAGCAGTCCAAATGTTTGCATGTGTTAGATGGCGAAACCCCAGGTCCTGGGACTGGGCAGGACAGTTACGATGCCTTGGATATCAAAAACCACAGCAAAGAATCTGCAGAAAACCAGGAGGACTTGAATGCCAACTTGGGAGAGGGTAGCACAAAGCTGTGTGCAGAATCCAATTGCCTGCAACCATCTGAAGCCGGAGGGCTGGGCAGCGCACACACAGGGCAGCAAGACAGGAGCCCCACAGAGGGTGTGGTGGAAGCAGGGCTAATGGGGCCTGGGGAGCAGGTGAGCACAGAAGCCTCTGGCCTTCCAACATCCAGCCATGACAACATGAGTTTTGATGAACAGCGTGCCACAGAAGCCCCCACGGAGCTGGACGCAAGCACTGGGCGGGATCTAGACAAAGAGTTCTCTGAGCAGGAAGCCACTGAGCCCCAGGAGCTCCCAGGTCAGAGCACAGCAGTAGATGGGGAGCATGACAAAAAGGAGGATGGGGAAAGAGGGTTGAGGGACGAGGAACCAACACAGACAGAATTGCAGAACGTTCCTTATTGTCCAGAGGCTGGAAGCAGTCCTCAGGAAGCAACAGGTCTGGCTGTGGCAGATGCGGAAAGTGAGCCCCTAGATAGGAAAGACACTGAGGAAGAAAGGAATGACCAACAGGGAGAGGCACTAGATTCATCACAGAGGAAGACAAAGAACAAGAAGAAGAAAAATAAGAAGAAAAAAACAACAGCACCTGTAGAAACCCTTAATGAGGTTGAGAAACAGTTAACATTTCAGGACTCAGATTTAAGCGAGGTGAAGAAAGATGAGCCCATAGCTCTTACTGACAGAAAACCAGTCATGGAAGCACCAGACGAGGTGACTGAAAGTCCAGAAGAGGAAAGCGTAGCAGGAAGCAGTGAAAACCCTGATTGTCCAGAAAATCCTAAAATTGAGTTGGATGAAACACTTAACCAAGAAGACAATGATGTAAACACTAAGCAAGGGAAAGAGACAGCTGATGGCGACACATCAGCTTTGGGGGATGACACAACCCCTTCATCAGGCACAAGCGCCAGAGATAAGGAGCTAGAGGAAGCCATGATCAAAGACAGCACTAAGGATGATGGCAGGGGTCCTCCAGAACCAATGAGCAACACCCTGCTGGAGGGTGAGGGTCCCTTCAAGGACAGTGAAGATGCCCCTCAAACGGGAAGTACAGAGCAGCATGAGATGGCAGAGGGGCCCAGTCAGAGAGTCAAGAAGGTTGCAGAAAACGATGACTTGGCACCCAACATGGAGCTGGGTGCCTGCACTTCAGAAGGCAAGGATGAGCTGAGAGGCGAAAGCGAGAAGGGCAGAAGCAAGGAAGACTGTACCATGTCGTAAATGGGCAAAGGCCAAGATTGCACAGGAAGCCCAGTGGTCAGGGGCTTGTCTGCTGCCCCCCTGGGTGAGGTTCCTAAAACGTTCCACATGGAGATAGATGCACCATAGGACAGTCAACCACCAAGCTATCCAACACATTGAGTTACAGACTGTTACTTGTAGCTGTATTCTTCCTCATTAAGGTTATCACCCCGATTAGAAAGAAAGATACATCTGTAATCAGTAGGAGTCCTAACTGAGAGCATTCCTGCCGTGTCAGACCATGGTACACACTGCGCGTTTCTGCATACAATCCAAATGAAGCTATCTAACATTTGCCTTGGGCTGATACTCTTGACCAAATCCATCAGCATCCAACTGAAATGACCAAATGGCATTCTGAGATTTGTGAGTACAGCTGATTTTTAATGTCTTCATTTGAATCTATGTCTTTTTGTATTTGATTTTGATGTGTACGTTATAACCCATACGGTATTTTGTTTCAAAAGGAGATAAATGGCCAAATAGTGTATAGGTCACTGAGTGATAAGATTTGCACCTTAGGACAGTAATTAATCATGTTAGGGATAAGAAATAAATATATCTTAAGGCACTGGGATATCTTACTTCCCTTTACCTCATATTAAGTATTTTATCTCAAACTGATACTTTTGATCTCATTGATAATACCTGAATTTATTTTGTGGATTTTAACTTCACTTCATGCTGATTATGTACCAAAGTCATTTTATACAGTCTTTTTTTTTTTTAATTTGTTTCTGGAAGAGACATACATTGAAATTGCACTTCCCAATGCAGATTTTGTGCAGGGGAGCATTTCTAAAATTTATTTTTTTAACCTTTAAATTACTTCTCTATTTGTCTTTGATTCAAGAGAAAAATATGAAAGGTACCATTCTTGCGCAAACTGCTGATTCAACTATAACGGGATATTTTAAATAGTTGAATCACTTTTAGTATTTTGGTATAAATATTTTCATTTGTTGTATCTCAATATATTATTGGAAAATTCTTGATTTGATCTTCCTGAAGGACGTATATATTTTCTATACAAGGAGGCATTTTTAAAAATAATTGTAAAGTTAAATTAAAAAATTATAAAATACTAAAATCACAAAGGACTGTACATTATGAATGCTGTTGACACTTTATGAGATGAAAGAATTCATGTCACTGTTACAAGGTATAATTGAGTACAAAAAAGACCAAAACCTCAATAAAATTTGAGGCAAGCATAAGTGTTATTATGTAATTGAAATAAAAACATTTTATAACTTTACAAGCCTGTGATTCCACTCTTTGGGCTACTTGAATTCCAGCAATGGCTACTGTTCTACATAATTATTATCTTCAAAGTAGCGCCTACTTCTGGGCTGCTAATTCCCAGTCTGTGTTGTGTGAAGGACTTGTTACATTGTCCCTCGAGAGTGAACGTCTCTCCTGGTACCTAGACCAGGGCTAGCATCATGCCCTCCTGGGGAGAACTGGGAAGATCTGCCCTCATAGACTCTCCTGGGATCTGTGGTTCTGGTGAGGAGCCCCAGTGAAGAAAGCTGTCCATTCTGTTGCTCTGCTGACATGTGCTGATACTAAGACTACTTTGAAGGATATGGTGAAATTGGCAAATTAGCCCTGACTCCTCGCCTGTCAGTGTCCTGATGCGAGGGGCCAATATACCCTCCGCACTTGAGCCCTGTGAGTGGAAAACTGCGAGGCTTGCTAGAGAGTCTCCCGCCCACAGGCTGCAAAGGCCTGGAGAGGGGGCGGATGCCTCTAACTTTAGCAAAGCCACACTCAGCATGGAATGGGCGTCGGGAAAGAGCTCTCATTCCTACTTTCAGAGGTCCCTGGGGAGATGATTCAACAACGCAGCTCACTGGATGGTGAGATCATCAAGCCATTTTGAGGTCTTCCTTAAAAGACCTTAAAGCCCTTTCCTCTGTTACTTAACAGCACATTTAAGGACATTGTGGCATACTTCATACCCCTTAGGTCAGCCGTCCAGGGCTCTTGATTATTCACGCATCCGTTTAAGTAATAGACGTTTTGATTACTTCATATCCGGAAGGCACTGTGCCAGTGGACAGCAGATAGGACCAGGCTTCTAGTGGAAGTGAACAGCTGAGAATCAGGAAATGAGCAAAAAAAAAAAAAAAAAAAAAAAGGGGGGGGGGGGGGGGTAGATTCTGAACAGCCAAATCAGTTCTTGATAATCTAAGAGCCTTCACTGTGAGCATCCCCTTACCCCGCAAGAAGGGGAAAGTGACATTGTAGCAGTAACTGATGTCCACGGGAAGGCCCTCAAGCTACCAAGAAGTCAGTAGGACCTTAGGAACGTTCAGGTGAAGAAGGCACAGAGGTATATAAGGCATTTTGGAAAGATTTGATGTCAAAAAATTCAGACTCAGAAGAAGCTACCTGTCAGCCACAACCCCAGAGGAACCAAGACCCCTGACGTTTCACTCCCATACAGAGCAGAGGAAAACGTTCCATCACTGATACCTTAATCAAAAAGTAGGGATGTCTTCTAGCCCCAAACCAGAACATAGCTACTGTATATAAAATATAAATCTTCCTTCAAAAGTTTAAAGTATCCTCATGGGTGTACATAGAAAATAGGGAACAGCAACAGAATTTTAAATTCAGGGTTCTTGATGATTTACAAAGGTGGAGAAACAGTAGAGTGTTTTTCAGGGGTTTTTGGAAATGAGATGTATTGCACTGAGTACTTTCTGTAATGTTTAGTGTTTAGCAAATGGAAAACCTCATGACCTGAACATTTAAATCTCTTCTGTCGCTAGGACCCTGGAGTGCTAGTTCTGGGGCTTCATGCAGTTTGGGGTTCCTGTTTTCTGCGGTAAACCCCTTTCCTAGGAGACCACCTTGAACAGTGTGCCATCGAAACAAAGGAACCCAGCAATGAGATTTGTGCCAAATGTCCAGGCCACAGAACGAAAGGAAGGGGGGGTGTTCATGCCTACGACGTGTTAGAATGTGTGATTTATCAGTGTGATGATCGTAAATAGAGAAAACTTTGTCTTTCAGGAGAAGAAACCCTCACTCTTTTCCTTTTACCCTATCTACAGCTCCTTATATTTTTTACATGTTATTCGCGTATTATTTTACTTATCATTTACATAGTGTTTACTTTTTTTTTTTTTAACTACATGTTTTTCAAGATGTGTATGACTTCAGTGGTGGATGACATATACAGTTCCCATCTGTACACACCTCCCAGGCCCTGTAAATAGGAGAAAAACCCTGTCCCTGTTCTGGCTTTTGCAGGAAGGAGGTGCTCTCGTGGTGTGGGAGGCTGGCCCCAGGGACCATGGAAATGGCCCACATGGATTATAATCAGACTAAGTCAGGGCAAGACAGGAGCAGATTCCTTGAGAGATGTCCGCTTTCCTCTCACTATCTTTGCCCATATGGAGGGGAGGTGATTTTCCTCTGCCTCAGGAGAAGAAGCTAGAGGCCCACGATGGCTGAAATTAACCCGCAGAATGGAAATCCTGCTCCTGAGAATGTATTATTACCAGCCAGCTACCCACCCTCACTGTGTTTCAGTTGCTCTCTGAAAATGGAGTTGGAACCTGCCCTCTAGGGTTACGGGCCAGATCCAGGTAAAACAGTGCAGAGAGGGAGTGCTTAGTGCTTGTGGTCCTTGCGGAGGATTGGCCTTGCTGCCCCTGGACAGGTGAGGTGACAAGGTGCAGGCCAGAAGAAAGACCAAGGGGAACAGGGGCTCAGAGAATGTCAGAGCTGCGGACACTGGCTGCCCCGGTGACTGTCCTAAGACCTCGCCAACTATAAGTGCTTCTCATTTCATGGGCCTCTTGACTTGTGTTCCAGAACATTTATTGGAATTCAGTACGGAAAAACCAGACTTTTTTAACAATTGAAATCCCTTCCTAGCCAACGCGTGTTGACTTCTTCTCTGTATAAGAGGAAACTCTAAATTTGAGATACTGTGACTTTATTTTCTTCCATGCCTTGTTTCTAAGCACAGCAGTTGTACCTTTCGATAAATAGTTTATGTCTGTTCATGACCAGGTATGACAGGCCAGCCATGAGCAGCAGAACTTCGTAAAGGCAGGACAATGCTAGGTCTGCAGTGCTCTGCGGAGGGGATACGGTCAGCATCTCGATGATGCCCCACTGTGTGCTCCACGAATCAGACTTAGTGATCTTTAAAACTACAAAAGTCGTGCCCTTTTTCTTCCTATCCAGTTAATTTGCTTCTTTCTTTTTTCCATTCTCTCCAAACGTAGTTTTAAACTTCTCTCCAATTCTGCTGTAAAGCTTGTCTCCCTTAAAATTTCACTTCTGTGTTTTTCATATTCTCACCCCAAGAGTGAAGGTCATTTTACCCTTATTTCCTATTTGTTGGCCAGCTCCATTATTATATCTTAACGTTTATTTTGTACTTGCTATCCAGAATATTCAAAGTCTTCTAATAGAAACATAATGATAATAAAATTGTACAATAGATGGATGAAATTCAAGACCACTTTCTGACATACTCATTGCTTCTTAGGATGCTATAGGTTTTGTATGTAGAATATAAGATAAAATAAAAAGTTACATTGAATAAAAAGCTGGGTTCATGACATTGGTGTTTCAGTGTTAGATGGGCTTGTAGAAGAGAAAGAATAAACTATCAGAAACAATTTGACTGTGTAAATTAAAATGGAATTCCAGAGGGTCATACGTTTGTCCTCTGTTAAGCTTTGACATTTCTGGCTTAATTTATTTTGTGGTTGTGTCTTTCAAAGTAACGACGTGGGGCTCTTGGAAGAACAATTAGGAAAGCGTGTGACTGGGATGAGGATATTGACAGGTGATTGTTTAGATGGAAGCAAAAGTGCATTTTATGCAGATGATCTATTTCCTCTTTCACGCGGGGAATCAAAACTGTGCAGCATGGAAGCACCGTGGCCTCGGGAGGAAGAGTCTCAGGCTGGGAGTCCAGCTCCGACTCCAAGGTCTGGGTATAGATCTGAAACAACAGAGGAGTACAGTGTTTAGAGGTGTGGGCCCCTGCCTGTAGAAGAGGGAGAGAGTAGCAGGGCGCACCTGTAGGGCTGTGTGGGTGAAGGTGTGGCCACTCGGGCCATGCCTGGGACAGAGTGACCATGCAGTACCCATGAGCAGTGCTGTCACCACCATGTCTTCCTGATTTGGCCTTTACACTGGGGTAGGGTTTTGCCTGCACCCCTAAACTGCCCCCGGGCTGGTCTCCTCCTCTGTACTCTGCAGATTATATCCCTTGACACCCCTTCAGAGGAATGTCTGGGGGGATTTCAAGAGGCATGCACTCTTCAGTGACTGGGTGGCAGGGGTGACAAATCCATAGCGTCACTGCAGCTCCCAGGACAAGACCCGCTCTACAGGAGCGGGGGAGCAGCTGTGTCATCAGCAGACCTCTGATTTGTAAATGTAGAGTCAAAACTCTGGCGCTGGGGTGTCTCTGAGAGAAAAGAGAAAGATCCCTTCTTCTGGGCCATGACCTTGGGAAGTCAAAGATAATGAAAATGCCGTTGATAACCGATCGCGATGCTCCGTCTGTTTGTACCTCGCTAATGATGTTCGGCCGTGAAGCCTGTGAGATCTTGTGTTGCAGCGTGGTTTGGCCCTAGAGCCCTTGCATGCTAACCCCAAGTAGAAGACTAGCCCGTTTGCATGCAGCCGGACGCTGCCCCTGACGACATAAGCATGTGTGAGAGCTTGACCCACGCCACTCTCCCTCGGCTGACGTCTTCCCCAGTCCCGTGTGTGGCCTCATTCACTGTGGTACGTGTATAATACCT
Source organism: Enhydra lutris kenyoni (assembly GCF_002288905.1). NCBI lineage: Eukaryota > Metazoa > Chordata > Mammalia > Carnivora > Mustelidae > Enhydra > Enhydra lutris. Next base: position 44,647,331 of record NW_019154085.1, read on the forward strand.
TCATCATCAGTTTCACTAACCTGAATGCTCGCTCTCCGGTTTAGCATTTTGCCAAATGGTGCACTCCGCGGATTCACCCCAACCTCTGTCTTTCTGATTTCTTTAGATATTAGGTTGAAAAAGCTTGTTGATGAACGGGAATGCTTATTGGAACAGGTAACCATCTTTTTATTACTTTGAGTTCCCTGATGGGCGGTCCCTGAGCCTGAGAACCTTCCCATACTTACTTTCTTGCTTTCTCGGGAAAACCCTAACGCATCATGCCTGAAAGCAATTACCAAGCCAGCCTGTGCCCTTACTAGTTCTTTCCGCGTAGGACATCGCAAGTCATGTGAGGTTCAGAGAGGATGTCCCAAAGACTGGAGGCCGGGGAACTGAATGTGGTTCGCTCTATGCCGATTGCTGCTTAGAATAAATATTTACGTTTGTATATAAGGGGCTAGATGAACTGTGGAGAGGCAGGCGCTGACAGCACTTCTCCGACTTCTGCTGGCTCAGCGAAGTCAGTCTGGGGGTCCCTCAGTGATCAGCACCCCTTTCCAGAAGGTACTTTCTTCTTGGTGCAGCTGACCAAAGTAGTTGACCTTTGTCACATTCTTCCACCTCCAGAAACACTCACTGACGGTCCTGCTCGGTCTTTTTGTGCGCAGGGCAGTTCCTCAGTCCTTCTAGGATCACTTTCTGAGGAAACTCAGTTCCTCTCAGTTTTCTTCATAAGCCTAATCAACAGTATTTTGCTGTACTGTTGACAATTCCTCGGAAGGTTGCTCTCGAAATCGGGGAAATCACTCAATGTGGTAGCTGCATTGAGGTTCCTGGGATCTTTTAAAAACACATTTCCATCCTAATTCTGTAGGCATTTCCTTAGAGCAGTGCAGCATACCAGTGGGCAGTCTGTGCCTGAGTTTCTGCTCTGCTCTGTGCTGGCTGTTGGGGGAGGAGGCAGCTTCCACCAGGGCCACAGAGGTCAGAGATTAACAGGACAAGGGCTGGGAGACTGCCCATCAGACACTGGAACTTTCTGTAGTCCTGGCTGCTGACCGCCCTTCCGGCTCAACATGCCTCCGCCGGAGGGACCAGAGCTGGGCAGAGGCCAGCTCCCCGAGCGGGGGCTCTGTGAGGGAGCACACAGTTCTGTTAGGCCCTCCGGATGATGCTACTGGGCCTGGAAGGCTCCAGAAGGCCCTGCCCAGCTTCTAAGTGAAGAATGTGAATGTGACTAGTGCACTGACTTGCTAACAACTCTGAGATAAACATTTAAAGTATGTTATGTATAGTCTCCTGAATTCAAGAGGAATTTCAAACTTAGAAATAACTTTTCAGGGGCGCCTGGGTGGCTCAGTGGGTTAAAGCCTCTGCCTTTGGCTGAGGTCATGATCCCAGGGTCCTGGGATCGAGCCCCACGTCAGACTCTCTGCTTGGTGGGGACCTGCTTCCCCCCTCCCACACACACACCTCCCTGCCTCTCTGCCTGCTTGTGATCTCTCTCTGTCAAATACAAATAAAATCTTTAAAAAAAAAAAAAAAAAAGTAACTTTTCACCCAGAGTTACAAAATAATTTCTGCCTGATACGGTGAACGTGATTCCATTTTCACCCATTATGCTCTTACTTCCTGAGAAGAGTACTAATGGGCCGAAGGTGTTCATCTGTTTATTTGGATTGGTTATTAAAGGTGAGAGCCCCCCCCACACATGGTGGCTGGTGGATTGTAACCATTTACTACATTTTTCTTGTGCTTAATTACGTAACCCCGATCTCTTGGGCACCTTGAAGACCCAGGAAATAACTCCATAGCAACACTCAACTGTATTATGGGGCATTGGTTTCTGCACACCTCTTCCTTTGTCATAGGCTCTACGCTCAAATTCCGGCCTCATTTAGAGTCGAGAAATTCACACATTTTATTGGTGGGTGTTTTCAGATTAAGAAACTCAAAGGACAGCTGGAAGAAAGACAGAAGAATGGCAAGCTGGACAACCCGCACCCCGGAAATGACATCTTAGAAAACGGGACAGACATTCACGTAATGGATCTGCAAAGTAAATGTCCATCCTCTTGGGAAAGTAAACCCTTTACATGTCCTGTTTGTGTGATCCTTGGGCTAGAGGAGAAAAGCCGTCATGGCCAAGAACACCCGGCGTTCCCCTTGGCCCCCAAAAGCCCCTGAGTACAACAGTGCAATGATGTCTCTGTGTGGGACGGAACTGGAACGAGGCTGGGCAGGTGGGCAGAGTGGGGATGATGCTGTCTGAGCCCTGGGACTCGAACAGGTGCCCCCAAAATGTGCACCAAGTTACCACCATATGATACACTGTGAGAAACGGTGTTTTCCAGGCTGCATAGGACTTCAGCCGATGGTATGGAAAAAGTAAAAGGTATTTTTCCATACAAGTAAACTAGAAAGAGGCTTAAAGGGAGATAAAATTACCCGAAGTCTCCCCCCTTCCCCTGCCCCAACCACTTCTTTGTGTTCTGTGCTCAGAGGGGCTCTCCTGCCTGGCACCTGCCCAGACTGGGCACAGGGAGAGATCTTGCCTTCTCCTATCTCAGCTTCCCCCTCTCCTCCCCCAACCCTCCTTACCTCCATGGGGCCACAGGCCAGAACTTCAGGTTTGCATGCCAATGACTCAGTAGGGGACTTGGATCCCAGGTACTATTGTTTTCACATTTTAAAAAGCCCAAGAGCTTAACAGATTTTCCTTCTCTTTCAACCTTTAGGGGATGCCAACAGACAGATCAGCGACCTCAAATTTAAACTTGCAAAATCTGAGCAAGAGATAACCGCATTAGAACAAAATGTATGTGTGTGTACTTTTAAGCAATAAATGGGGAGTGAAAACGGTGATTAACTGAGGTGCACTTGCTAGAACTCGCCCTGGAGGGCTGAGCGCAAAGAGGAGCAGAGAGTCACAGAGCCAGAAAGGGCTGTCTGTGTGTTTCCTGCAGAGAGAGAAAGTAGGGGAGGGAAGATCACTGGGAAGATTCTGGTTGTTATAATGGATACTAACCCTTTATAAACAATGGCTGGTTCTGGAAAATCACTAATGTGGGCGGGGGTGGGGGGGCTTAAAAATGTTCTTTAAAAATAATGAGAAAGCATTTCATGTGGGGCCATCCCTCTTTCCCAGATTTTCTGCCTGTCTTCCTTGGTTGGCTCGCTCTGGTTTCTAGATAGGGGGTGTTTGTGCCTCTAGCACGTTGGGCCAATCTGGGGCAAGCTGCATTCTCAGCCAAGGGAGAAATAAGTCAGTACTTTAACACCCTCAGTTATGGGTCCCTGTGGCTAGCACTGTGGGGAGTTTTAGAGGAAACAGAAATGAGAATAGCACGCCTGGGACCAGATGAGTTTAAGAAGCAGGCTTTCGGTCTCAGTGGACTGAAAGTCTCACGTGGGTGGTGGCTGCTCCTGTCCCTCGCCACAGGCCTGGCTGTGGAATGCCATCCTCAAGCCTCCTTCCTTTCCTCTCTACTAGTTCCTGGCCTTTCCTTCTCCCTTGCTTCCTCCCCACCATGCCACCCCAGGGAGAGTGACAGTTGCTGAGGCCCTGGCTGAACCTTTGTCCAAAGCATCATTCTGCCTCAACATACCTTCTCCTGCAGAATGGCCTCACATTGGGGAAGGAGGGCAGCACTGTGGGAGCCACACCTTTGGACTAGGGTCAGAAAGGGGAGGGGACCCTCACAGCCATCAGCTCTGGGCTGCCCAGAAGGGCTCACTTGGTTAGAACCTATACACAGCCCAAGGTGCTAGATCTTAACGATTTGCATGGTCTGTCCTCCCATTTGATAACTTTGCCTTTTGATTCCACATGTGATAAAGCAACTGGAGAAAGAAAACAGGCCTGTTAATTTACACATAGGATGTTTCCCTTCCTTCTAGGTAATAAGGTTAGAGAGTCAAGTATCCCGTTATAAATCGGCTGCTGAAAATGCCGAAAAAATAGAAGATGAACTTAAGGCCGAAAAACGGAAACTCCAAAGAGAGGTAAATTTTCTAGGCTGTTGGCAGGGAAAGAACGGGAAATGATGGTCTAACTGTCAGCCGAGAGAGCTTCTGCCCCTCCCCCCACCCCAGACTGTTCCTGGGCCTGGCACCAAGGCCACCCCAAAGGGCCCCGCCAATGCCCCTGGGAGCCTGGGGCTGAATCCCAGGTCTCCCCATGATGGTGGCTGTGGGGCATTTGTAGGTGGCCTCTTCTCTCCTGCTTCTCTCAAGTTCTTCTTGGTCTTTGATTTTCTGTGGCTTCGCCCTCATGCATCCTCTGCAGGTTTCCTACTGTTGGTTCTGCTCGGGATGTATTGTATTTCTTGGATCCATGAAGTCTGTTTCTAAGTCAAGTTTGGAAAGTTTTCACCCATGACCTCCTTATGTATTCCTCTTTCCTAGTCTCTCCAGTTCCCCTCTGGGGCTCTGACCCTGAGGTGGTCAGACCCTCTCCCTGCAGCCCCCATATCCTATACCCACCTGTCCTGCCCAGCTCCTTACTGCTTTGCTGGTAGGTCTCCCCATTCACCTTTCATCTTTTTAAAGTGTGTTCATTCCTGATGGTTGCTCATTGTATGGTCGTGTATGCTTCTTTGTTAACTGTATCCTTCTCTCTTTAAAGATACTGTACAGGAACACTCTTGTGTTTTCCATGCCCACCCAAGGACTGACCCATGTTCAGTCTTGGCAGCTCGAATTCCCTTGCTGGCTCAGAACGCTTATCCTTCGTGTGTTTGGTGTCTCGTGAAGTGATGCTTGATTTTGATGTGCGGGGTCCTCCAGGCCTCCCTTGGGGAAATTTCCTGCAGAGGGGACTTGCTTCTGCTTCTGCTTCTGCTTCTGCCTCTCTAGTGAGAGGGGGTGCAGGGAGGCTAACCCATACCAGGACCCCAGGACCCCACCCCCCAAGGCCTTTGGATCAGAGGTAGAGGTGCAGTCACCGTTCTGAGGATGCATGTCTCCGCAACCACAGGGCGGTCGTACCCCCACCTGTCCGCCCTGTGGCCCTGCTGGTATGGCTTCCACTCTGACCCCCAGGCTCTTGTGGCACGGGCTCTACGGTGTGGCCATCTTGGCCTCCGCCATTCCCACTTTGGTTTCTGGTTGTAGAAACCTTGCCCCCGGCTGCCCAGGCCTCAGGGACCAACTCCTCCAACTGGCCGGGGCTCAGCTCTGATCTGTTCGCCTCACTTATGCTTTGTCAGACCATTGGAACCCCCAAGACTGTGCCGTGTCTGGGGTCGAGTTGTTTCAGAGGAGGGTTGCCTAGTCACTCCTGAGGCGAGGATCTTGTGCCTTGAGTCCCTTAAGGAATAGTTAAGAAATATACACATGCCTAGTCACTCCTGAGGCCAGGATCTTGTGCCTTGAGTCCCTTAAGGAATAGTTAAGAAATATATACACGCACACACACAGGGCTCGTACTGCAAGGAGCTCAGTGTGTCCAGACGACAACTGTCCTTTGCAGTGGGATGGAATCTTGGCAATCCTTTTACGTTGGGAGGAAGCAAGTTCCTCAAAGCTGCCTTTCCTCTTTGCTTCCAGCTGCGCTGTGCATTGGACAAGACAGAAGAGCTGGAGGTGAGCAACGGCCATTTAGTGAAGCGCCTGGAGAAAATGAAAGCAAATAGGAGTGCACTCTTGTCCCAGCAGTAAACATCAGCTCTGTCCAGGAACCCGGTCGGCAGATGGAGAGCATGGTGTCGTGGGCTTGCCTCTGTTCCTGTCCCGGGATTGCTGCTATGTCCCCTGCTTCTGAGAGCGCCCAGGGAGCACTTGGCTCCCACGTGCTCCCAAGCCGGCCCAGCCACAGCCCTGGCAGCCACCAGATGCCTCTGACTGCGGACCCCGACCCGGGCTGGGGCCACCACTCCGAATCCGCAGGTCATTTAACAAGCACACCGGGCCCACGGGAGCTCCGTGTCCTACGACGCGTCAGCCTCGCAACGCCACTGAACATGGCAATCAAAGTAAAGATTAAAATGCGACTTGAGTTTTCTTTTCATGTGTCTTGCTGAAAGTTGAGGGGAAATGTTAACAGTGTCGGGACTTCCTTTTGGGGCAGAATCTACAATTGGAGCAACTTTGGTAGTATCTTAGCCTACGCTTTTCATACACAAAACACTGTGGAACCACAAGCCATTACCAAGCAAACTCTTTCACTAGAAACAAGGGGATGGTCTGGAAGTAAAAGTGACCTTAAGAAGACTCTTTACAGGCAACAAATGAAGCTTTTCTAAGGGATTTTTGCATCAGTTCAACCCTATGTACACTTTTTTCCAGGGTAATTAGGCAATAGCTCCACTGAAAAAGACAGCTTTCCATTCGCACTATGTAACCCTTCTATTTGGACTTGAAGTTGTGAACTCCTTTCAAAGAATGTACTATTAGAAAAATTAAAAAATGAAATGCTGAAAAATTTTAGTAATGTGGTTTTTATATTCTTTCTCCACAGAGAAAGAAGATCTTTATTCCATATTCATTGTTCATATGTTTTGGATCATCTCTTTATTTTTTTGTGTATATCAAATCAGTTAATATTTCTTTTCCTAGTTGAGAAAAAAAAAGAGTGTATTCTCAACAAACAAGAATAGTGAGCGCACTTATAAGAGTCTTAGAATATAAAGCAAACCAAGGAAGTTACACACTAAAGTCACCTACATGATCTTCTGGAGCAAAGTAGAGAAAAGTTTGGCTACTTACAGATTTTTAGTTAGTCCTTGTGGATGTTGTACTTCAAGGCAGCTTGGGTCAGCAAGCCAGCTTTTCAGGATATTAGCCAGACAGTGTCTCCCAAGTATATGTCATGTTAACACTTGGAGAATCCTGGTGTAAAGGACATGACCTGGGTGTATACCACTGAGACAGCGCTCCTGACATAGTGCTAGAGGTCATGGGGGTCCGTCTCCCAGCACCATCTGGGTCCGGGATGCACAAGATGACATTAGGCACAAGAGGAGTTCGTGTCTCCTTGTGCCAAGGACAGTTTACAGTTCAGATCTCCTTCCTGAGCATGCCAAAGGTAAGATCATCCAGTCCTCAACCACACATTGGTGCCCACAGACATACTGTAGCTGCTGCATATTCAAGACCCGTGTTTTTATTTTTATTTTTTTTAATATTTTATTTATTTATTAGAGAGAGAGCACAAGTAGGCAGAGAGGTGGGCAAAGGGAGAGAGGGGGAAGCAGGCTCCCCACTGAGCAGAGAGCCTGATGCAGGGCTCGATCCTAGGACCCTGAGACCATGACCTGAGCTGAAGGCAGAGACTTAACCCACTAAGCCACCCAGGCGCACCAAGACCCGTGGTTTTTTTTTTTTTTTAAGATTTTATTTATTTATTTGACAGAGATCATAAGTAGGCAGAGAGAGAGGAGGAAGCAGGCTCCCCGCTGAGCAGAGAGCCCAATGCAGGACTTGATCCCAGGACCCTGGGATCATGACCCAAGCCGAAGGCAGAGGCTTTAACCCACTGAGCCACCCAGGTGCCCCAAGACCCATGTTTTTAATACAGAAACCTACTCTTGCATTGATCCCACGGAAGCACCAACTCTCCACGACAACATGGTTTCTATATTTCCCTAGGATCTGTCAAAACATATTGGTTTCCAACCACTACTAAACACTTCTAATTTTGAAGTTCTACTTCAGGAGCATTAAGCTTTCCAAGTTCTTTCAAGAATGCAAGGGATCAGGGTCCAGTCCAACAATAGAAACTACCAGTAATCTGAGCAGTGGAAATTTAATGCAGGGAGTGATCAACCCATAGGGAATGAACTACAAAGAAAGGATGGATGAGAACTCTAAAGAATGACCTAGAGCTGAGGGAAAATACCCAAGAGAGGACAAATTGGGACTGAGACCTCACTAAAGGGGTTGGGGCCACCACCCATAAGGGGACATACAAGTCACAGGGCGCCAGGGACTGACGCCAGCGGGCAGGAAACCAGGGGCCAGGCCTGGGGTACAAACTTTGCTGGAGGGTGGGCACCCCTGGGTGGCACACGTTCACAACACAGGCACCATGTGAACAAGAAGGAAGGAACCAGGAAGGGGAGTCCCTGCTTCCTGCAGGGTCCCTTCAGTACCATCTCCTTGCTATGGTGGGACAGCTAGCACAGAGGAAATGTTTCCTTCCTTGTGTTATCCTTAAGATTTCCTCCACGTCATCGTAATACAAACACGTTTAAGCAGCACAACCTCCTTATCTAGAGATCACAGATAATACTAAGAGCAAGTACATAGAGCACTCAGATTTATTTGCCTGATAGTTAGATATATATCTTCACTGGATTTTCACAAAAGCCCTGTGATGTTACAAGACGAGGAGACCGGAGCCCAGGGAGTTAACAGGCTGCAAGTCTTGCCACCACTGGTAAGAGGAGGGCTACTTGTCTCACTGGTCCTGGGAAGATAGCCTGCCCCAAATCTGTGGCTCCAAAGAAGTCAGACCTTCAGTCTCTACTTTTCCCACCAGTCTTTACAGAAATAGCAAATCCATTTTACACACACTTCTGAATCCAGAAGAAGATAGAACATGATTTTTAAATTTATTTCATAGAATATAAATTTTCCTCAAATATCGCTATATGGAATTTGTTGCTGGCTTTTCTCATCCCTGAATTTTCAACCACACACCACTGATATTCTGGGCGGAATCCTTCTTGCTTGCTGGGCAGCTGTCCTGTGCATCGAAGGAAGCTGAGCAGAATCCCTCGCTCTACCCACCAGATGCAAATAGGTCCAGCCCGCAGTCGTGACAAACGTAGATATTTCAGACATCACCGAAGGGAAGCACCCTACCCCCAACTGAGAGTCATGGCTTTCACCTGAATTATAAAATTGGGAGAAGAGGTGGCCGAAAACCTGGACCAGGATGCTTATTGGATGTTTCCTACAATCTGTTCTCATTTTTAGAATTAAAGTGGCATTTAAGTCATTTAGGACATAAAGAAACCCATTCAAAAGACATTGTAAATGGACAATATCGGTGGATAACGTAAGTCAAACACAGTTCAGAACTTCGGTGAGGTGCTATGTTCCATCGTTCATTTTTGACGTCCCATTCCAATCGTCTAAAATGTAAATGAAAGAACCAAAACTTACCATTGATATTTTTGAAATTTTAGGTTATTATTTAGCAAATATGGATTTCTGCTTTGCATGGCGCCGAGCTCGTGGGGAACACCAAGACGAATGCCCACCTTAAGAAGGTGGTCCTAAGGAAGAGAATGGCCACATATGCAGATAATCACAGAAGAGGGCAGCATGGGATAGTGGGGTGGGAAGTGCCAGGTGGAGACAGCCAGGTTCCAATTTTCAAACTGGGGCATAAGCATCTGGTCTGTTTCTACAAATGGTCAGGCCAGATGTGGCACATGTGTGCCCCTGCCTCTCTGGGTATTTGCACGTGAGCTGCTATCTATTGACCTGCCGGGTTTCCTGCACCTGCAGCCTCATCCCCACCCAGGTATGGAGAGACCTGAGGATCTAGAGGACCTCAGCTCAAGACTGCCCTGTGTCCAAGAGCCTCCCAAGACTAGGTTTCCATCCAGTTCCCAGTCCCTCAAGAACCAGGCAGCTGTCCCAAGGCCCAGACCCACACTTGCCTCCACACTGCCTTTCCTGACTGGTGTGATACCAGTCAGGAAACCAATACCCACTGCTTGATCCTTTCCCCTCTCTACCAGAATAGCCCCCATCTCCACTTACCAGACAACTCCTACTCTGTCCCCAAGCACACTGAATGCTAGCCAAGCTCTGCTAGTCCGAATGGAGTGGCAATGGCCGTGGCTGGGTGTCTCCCTTTGCAATCACCCATACTGTGGGTGGCATGTAACAAGAACACCACAGTCTTGGAGAAAGAGTCCTAAACTCAAAACATCTGAAGTCTTAGATTAATGCTCCTGCGATATAATGATTTATAAGAAATACAGACATGGTCATTCAGATAACCAAAATGTATTTTGGTCTATATATGCTTGGTCTTCATCCACCCTACCTGAAAGTGCTTCAGAGTCATAGGGTGAAAAAGTGTCTTATTGATAAAGGTGATTTGGGGCCCCACCCAAGTGTAGGGGCTAATTGCCAAGAGGACCAATCATGTGACTAGAGGGTTGGAACTTTCTGTGCCACCCTGATCTCTAGGGAGAGAAGAGGGGCTGAAGTTTGGATCGGCCAATGGCCAATGACTTAGTCAATCATGATGATATAATGAAGCCTCTATAAAAACCCAAGAGGAGACTTTTGAGTCCTTTTTCCTTTTTGGAGATCTTCCACATTTGGCGAACAAGAACGCTTCCATGTGCCACCACCCTAGGCTCCAAGCTCCACAAGGACAGAAGTTCCATTGTTTGGTACCTCACCCTATAGGTCTCTTCATCATACTTCATCAGACTCATATCCTTTATCACATCCTTTTAATAAGCTGGTAAATGTAAGCAAGTGTTTCCCTGAGTTCTGTGAGGCACTCTAGCAAATTCGTTGGACCTGAGGAGGAGGCCATCCGAACCACCAGTCTGTAATACTGGTGACAACCTGGAATTCCAGCTGGCATCTGCTGGGTGGCGGGGTGGGGTGGCAGGGGAGATAGCCTTGTAAGATGAAACCCTTAACCTGTGGAATCGGCTGCTATCTCCAGGTAGATCACGTCAGAATTGAGTTCACACCTGCTGGTGTCCAGACATTGTTTGGTGTTTTGTGTGGGGACCACCCCCCCACACACATTGGCAGTGGGTCCAAGAATGCTAAAAGAACTCCCTAAATCTCAAGTGGTACATATTCTGTATTTAGATGTGGGTAGCCAAGATAAGGGAGGAGGGTTCTTTAGGTTTGTGTTTACCCCTCACTGCTAGCTTTCTGGGCAGATCACCACGACCACGAGCATGCTGAGGATGGCACCCCTGTCTGACCCTCTTCCACACTGAACAAATTGTTGCCCCCTTCCCAGTTCAGGTGTGCTGAGATTTTCTGCTGCCTGAGCTCTTCTCTTATAAGTTACTCCCAGGGCAAAGCCACCTTTGCTTCTTGGCTCAGGCCTGTGTGGATTTTCTCAACCTGCCTCAGCCAGCCTGGAATTTTGCAGTGACTGAGAGTAGTAGTCCCTCACCCACTATGATTTTACTAAATGGGGTTTAAGATCCTGTGGTTTAATGTTTCCATATCAAAGCATTTTAATCTGCATCTTTTGTTTTTAAAGAGAAAGAGCATGGTGCGGGGAGGTGGGGGGAGGCAGAGGGAGAGAGAGAGAATCCCAAGAGGATTCCACACCCAGCATGGAGCCCGATGTGGGGATCCATCTCATGACTCTGAGATCATGACCTGAGCCAAAATCAAGAATTGGACACTTCAGGCGCCGGAGTGGCTCAGTTAGTTAAGCAACTCCCTTCAGCTCAGGTCATGGTCCTGGAGTCCCAGGATTGAATCCCCACATCGGGGTCCTGCTGCTTCTCTCTCTGACCTTCTCCCTTCTTGTGCTTTCTCTCACTCTCAAATAAACAAATAAAATCTTAAAAAAAAAAAAAAACGGAGTTGGACACTTAACTGAGCCACCCAGGTGCCTTTAATTTACTAACTCAATAATCTAGTTCTAATTTGGTAAAGGAACACAAAAGGAACAAAACAATCATTGTTCCCTCCTCCCATGAACCATTTGGGCAGTCTGGGGTAATATAAATAAGATGACTGATTTCTATATACCTAATAGAAAACAAGAGGTCAGACCCAGAAAAAGAATTTCCCAAGATTTAGCAAGGTTAAGATTTTGCAAAGTAAAACAGGAGAACACAATCATAAATGCATTGTCAAAACAAAATACGTGGGAAAATCTGACTTCAATGCTAAAGCTGCTAACTTCTGTCTCAGGAGAACGAGCTGCAGCAGCACAAATGACTCAAAAAGGCAAATCAAGGCAAGAAATAATTTGCAGAACAAACTTTTAATACCTAGGAACTTGCATATGAACATTCTCTTTCATAATAGTGAAAAAATGCCCCCCCCAAAACAATAGTAATCAACCCTGAAAAACCTAAGAACCTATATTAGAGGAAATCTATACATTCTTCTAGGAGATACACAACATAAAAAACTATAGAGATATACAGTAAGAATAAATGTAAAAATTTCAAACTTCTCCCAAATTTATAGGCTTAATCCGTTTCTTATGAAAATCACTTTGAATTGTTTGGGGGGTGAATCTTGTAGTTATTCTAATAGTCATCTGGAAGTTTAAAAAAAAACCATACCACTAGCCTAGATCATTTTGGTAAAAGACCATGGGGCAGTGAGTAGCCTCTGCCAGGTGCTGTGGATATGACAGAGGGGCAAGAACAGGCAGGTACCTGTGAGGTCAGAGTGCTGGCTGCATTCCCTAGAGACTCCAGGATATGGCTCCCGTGCTAGCGAGTCTGCTCTCTTGCACCTCAGTTCCACACATTCTAGTCTGTAAGGAGCTCTCTGCTATCAGCTAGACTGTAAGTACTCTGAAAGGTATTGCCTTAGGCTTTGTACCTCTGGACCTGCCTGATACACAGCAGGAACTCCTCAGGTGTTTGTGGAATCAAGTGTCAACAGCTCCTGCCAGGACAGGTGGATAAGCAAAAGGTACTGAAGTCTGCATGAGAGAAGGTCTCAGTGGTGTCTCTCTTGATGCAGCTCCCCACAAAATAGCCACAGGGAGTCTCTATAAGATTACAGAGGATTTCTATTTGCCTGAATGCTCTACACTAAACACATGTAACTTTCACAACGTGAAAATACTGAAAAGTTATAAGGAACAAATCAATTGTCAAAAAAATCAAATCATAAAAAGCGATTAAATGTTGTGTAAATGTGAACATTTGCATGTTGTGTAAAGACCATTATTCTGAACGCGGAATGGGGTAAAAAAAAAGTCCCCGCTATAAACCACTAATAGATGGACAGATTTCATAAAAATGTGAAACTTCACATCAGAACAGTGTAAGCCCTGAGTCAATTCCGTAAGTCCAGACACAGTAAAGCTGCCAGGCAGAGAAGGGGGTGGAGCAGGCCACACATTCAGACACCCAGAACTTGGACAAAGAGAAGCAAGGATCCCACCGACCCACAGTTACTGGGGAATGCAGAGATGGTGTCAGAAAACTAAGCTGTTAATGGCACCTTAAACGATGCCAGGGATGCCTGACTGGCTCATTTGGCAGAACACGAGACTCTTCATCTCAGGTCAGTAAAATCAAGCTCATGTTGGGTGTAGATTAGTTAAAAATAAAATCTTTAAGAAAAAGGGGTCTTTTTTAAAAAGCACAGAAATTCAAAACAAACAACTTAAGCAAAAATCAAAATTAATGTCAAAAAAATTCATGATTGGGGCACCTGGGTGGCTCAGTGGGTTAAACTCTCTGCCTTCAGCTCAGGTCATGATCCCAAAATCCTAGGATCAAGCCTGGCATTGGGCTTTCTGCTCAGCAGGGAGCCTGCTTCCACCTCTCTCTGCCTTCCTCTCTGCCTACTTGTGATCTCTGTCTGTCAAATAAATAAAATCTTAAAAAAAAAAAAATTCAGGATGGGTGAAATCAAATACTTTTAAAAACAGGATATTGTGCCTTGCAGAGACATACCAGAACCTGAGGCAAAAGGAAAAATTAGGAATACCAATATGGATACTTGGTTCATCTTAGATTTCTCACTACTTTTTTTTTTTAATTTTTATTTATTTATTTGACAGAGATCACAAGTAGGCAGAGAGGCAGGCAGAGAGAGAAGGGGGAAGCAGGCTCCCTGCTGAGCAGAGAGCCGGATGCGGGGCTAGATTCCAGGACTCTGGGATCATGACCCGAGCCAAAGGCAAAGGCTTTAATCCACTGAGCCACCCAGGCGCCCCTGGATTTCTCACTACTTTTTTCCTTAAAGGAAATTAAAATATTATTTGTCTTGATTCCTGGGTGTTCGGCACTGCTTAATTGTCGTCTTCCCTCCCCGACCCCCGCCTGAGTTGGGGAGTCTAATGGACAGCCCGAGGGCAGGCGTCGTGCCAGGCCAGAGAAGGGACACCTGTCGCAGAGGGCTGCCCCTCCACCCCTGCGGGCGGCGGGCTCCGCGGGAGCTGGGCCCACGCCAGGGTGCAGCTGCACCTGTGCCGCCTACTCTCGGGTCCCAGGTCTTTGCACCACTGAGCCATGCAGCCCAGATTCTCGGGCTGCCCTGCAGGAACCAGTTCTGCCCGTTAGGAGGTGCTCTCCTGCGCCCGCCTCTGCACCACGCCAGCCCACCACCTCGTTCGCGCGCGTGCCGGGCCAATCACAGCGCGGCCCGCGCCGACGCCGACCAATGGGAGCGTCCGCCGAGCGGGAGGCGGGCCGCCGGTGTCCGTTACCCGACGCGCCCCGCGGCAGCACGAGGAGCGGGCTCGGCTCTGAGGCGGCGGCTGAGGTCCGGAGTCTCTCGTGCGGTGGCGACTGCGGCGCTGTGGCTCTGAGGTGCGACGGGCATAGACTTGGGCTGGTGGGGAGCAGGCCGGGCGCCTGGGGGCCGCTATAGCGAAGCCCAGTCTAGTTGAGCCCCAGTGGTGAGGATCCTTAGCGGCTGGGGGCCGGGCGGGGTAGGCCGCCGCTCTGGGTTTGTGCAGTGGCGCAGACGTTCCAGAATCCCCCAATTTGGTACCTTCACATTCGATCCCGAGTGTGGCCCGCCGCCTCACCTCGCAGGCGCTAAGGCGGCCTTGGCACCCCAAGAGCGGGCCTAGAGCTAAGAAGCGGGACTGTAGTGCGGATGGAGTTACTTCCGGCGGGAGGCGGAAATCCACCTGCGCGTGCATCGCTGTGACAGGCGCTCGCAGGTCCCCTGCCACGGGTGGACGCAGCTGGATAGACGGACGGCGGACCCAGACTTTCGAAGTGGGGGTGTTGGCCAGGCCGGCAGGGGTTCTTGCAGCCGGGGTGTCTGGGGGGACCCGGAGGTGGAGAGGGAGTTCCAAGTGGTTGGCGGGAAGGGGGACGCGGCAGCCGGGGAGAACGCACGGGGCTCACCTGTCGAGGACGTGTGGTGGCAGGTTGACGCAGAACCCAGGCACTTCCTCCGAGAGGCTGGCAGGGGGTCCTGCGGGGTGTTTAATCTGCATCCAAAGAGCAGTGACATCTGTTGCTGAGCTTTAAGCTGGGGTTTGAACTGATCCTGCATTCTGGAAAGATTGTTCTGGCCGGACAGGAGGTCATTGCTGCAGTCTGTGTGAGAGTCAGCGGTCCTTTACAAAGATGTGTCAGATGTTAAAACTGACAGGACTTGACAGGGATGGAGGAGGTGTCAAAGGAGAGTCCTGCGGGTGCTGGCTGGGTTCTGGGATTGAAAACACAGGAGGGAATCGTTTGGTAAATAAGAACCGGGAAAACAGAATAGAAATGGGTATGTACCTAGGAGTGGAATTGCTGGATCACATGGTCATCTGTGTTTAGTTTAATGAGGAACAGCCAGATTGTTTTCCAAACCAGAAATTGTTTTATCTTCTCACCAGCAATGTATGAGGGTTCAGTTGCTTCATTCCCTTGCCAACACTTCTTTTCTGTGTGTGCTTTTCTTTAAAAATAGCCATCCCAGGGGATATAAAGTAGTATCTCATTATAGGTTCGATTTGCATTTCTCTAATGAATACTGATATATTGAGAATCTTTTCATGTGTTTATTGGCCATTTGTATATCTTTGGAGAAATGTTAATTCAAGTATTTTGCTTGTTTTAAAATTGGGTTGTCTTTTTGTTGCTGATTTGTTAGGGTTCTTTATATATTCCAGATAGTTGACCCTTACCAGAAGTGTGATTTGCAAGTGTTTTTTTAATACTAAAATTTTTCCTTTTGTCCAAGTTTTTGATGTTGAATATCTGTACATATTTAAGAATGAAACTTGCATGGGCGCCTGGGTGGCTCAGTTGGTTGAGCGACTGCTTCGGCTCAGGTCATGATCCCGGACTTCCAGGATCGAGTCCCGCATCGGGCTCCCAGCTCCTTGGGGAGTCTGCTTCTCCCTCTGACCTTCTCCTCTCTCATGCTCTCTCTCACTCATTCTCTCTCAAATAAATGAATAAAATCTTAAAAAAAAAAATGAAGCTTGCAACACATTGAATGCAGATTTGAAGGCAGAATCGGACATGAACGAGAATCCATCTTGTAACAACAGATATTAAAGAGAGTGGCAGAATTTTAATGCTCTTTTTGCTAACTTTTTTGAAAATACACATTTTTACATTTAAAGTGCTGCTTAAAGGGCGCCTGGGTGGCTCAGTGGGTTAAGCCTCTGCCTTTGGCTTGGGTCATGATCTCAGGGTTGTGAGATCGAGCCCTGCATCGGGCTCTCTGCTCAATGGGGAGCCTGCTTCCCTCTCCCCCTCTGCCTGCCTCTCTGCCTGCTTGTGATCTCTCTCTCTGTCAAACAAATAAATAAATTCTTAAAAAAAAAAATAAAATAAGGTGCTGCTTAAGTAATGGGTTTATGAGTGTTTATGAATAAATATTTAAAATTTTTCTATTTTAATTCTAATAATGTAAGTATTAGTAGGTATTATCCACATAAACAAATACTCTTTGGGGCTCTCAATACTTTATAACAATGTGAAGACTTCCTGGGTCCAAAAAATAAGAAACCACTGATATATTCTAAGTCAGTCATTTTGATAAGTTAGTTTTCTTTTCATCTTAACTTTTATTTTAAATACTTACCTGGAATTCCTAGAGTAGGCTCTTTACTGACGTAAATAGAATCCCTTAAGCCAGGAGTTAGTAGAAATTTTTAGATGTAATATAAAAGTCTGTAAATCCTCTAACTATGTGTGTATGTGTATGTTCTCGGGAAGTGAATGTGAGACTTCTATAAAGCCTTTGGAAACTTCATAACCACAAACATTAACAGCCACTAGCCAGACTTAAGGCGGTAAAAATAATAAAAGGTTACTAAGCTCTTGGTATTAAGCCAAATTTTTTTCCGTTATTAGCTAAAATCAATTTCTGAAACACTAAATTGGAGGTTGAATACTTCCAGTCCAGATTATTCCTAAGCCTCAAAACTGTGTATCAGTTTCAGTTTGTACATGTTAGAGGCACTTAGAACTTGTATGTATTAAATGAACTCATCATCTCTATTTCTTCACACCCAAAAGCAAAATAATATAAATGTATTCCTTCTCCTTCGTTCCTAGTTCAGTGAGTATACCATCAATGATAGTGAGTTCACTTTTATACATATTAAGTCTAGTTGTCTTGTCTCCTCTTTTTACCCATGTTTTACCGGGGGGTCATCCCATTGTTGTTCTTTTAACTCGAGAAGCTCTATTCCCTTTGAGATGTTCTTTGTTAGTGATTGGCCCCTATGTAAGCTTTATGATTTAGCTTATGTCACTTTCTTTATAAGCTTTTCCTTACCTTTATCAATGTAGCCATGCTATATTATTGTCTACTTAATTATTGTGAAATCCAAAGTAGATATAGGTTATATTTTTCTTACTCAGCTAGAATATTAGTTTTTAATTGCTTTTTTAAATACAACTCTCAGTTTAAAAAACTCAAAATGCATTTGTGTGTGACAGTATATCCTTTATGTCAAAGTAAATACCAAATAGATTTAGTAATCAATACGATAGCCGCCTCTTACTTGCTTGTCTTGTAGATTTTAGTTTAAAAGACAATTTCTCAGGAAAGCCTTCCCTTAACCCTTAGTCTGGCTCTTTTTTTTTTTTTTTTTAAGATTTATTTATTTATTTGAGGTGGGGGGAGAGGGAGATAAAGAGAGACTCTCAAGTAGGCTCCCCGCTGAGCTAGAACCCACGACCCATGAGATCACAACCTAACATAATGGCTCTTGTGTCGGGCTCCTTGCTCAGTGGGAAGTCTGCTTCTCCCTGTTCCTTTGTCTCTCTCTCCCCACTTGTTCTCTCTTGCTCTAAAACAAGCAGGGTAGAGGAGCAGAGAGAGAGGGAGAGAATTTCAAACAGATTCCATGCTGAGCGGGGAGCCTGATGCAGGGCTCAATCTCACAACCCTGCGATTGTGACCTGAGCCAAAATCAATAGGTGGACGCTTAACCAACTGAACCACCCAGGTGCCCTGGAATATATATTTTTAAAGAGTGTCCCAAGTTTGAGAAAGGGGACCCTATAAGAAGTCATATGCTCCCTCTCTATTCTCCTATTCTACTAATGGAAATTGCTTCTTTGTTATATGTCTATCATGTTTCATAAGGGCAGAGACTGATCACCCCTATATTCTTAACACTTAGCATATGACTTAGCAAATAGAAGTTCGGTCATTATTGACTTATATATTAAAGAATGATTCTCTAGAGAAGGATGGGTATACGTTCCTGACACTGGAATGTAATTTCTTGGTAATAGGGTAGGTATATGTTTAACATCATTAGAAACTTACAGTTTTTCAAAATGGGTTTTAGTAATTTGCATTCCCTTTAGCAGTGTTGTTATGAATTCCAGTTTGTCTACACCCTCACCAATATTTGTTGTTATCAGTCTTTTTTTTTTTTTTTTGCCTTTCTGATGAATGTGAAGTGGTATGTTGGTGATTTAAATTTGCATTTCCCTGATGACTAATGATCCTGAGCACTTTCTCTATGCTTAAGAGCAATTCATATGCATTGTGTTATGTATGTGTGAAGTAATACCCAAGTATTTCATCCCTTTTTTTATTAGATAATCTTTTGTTTTAAGATTTTATTTATTTATTTGACAGATAGAGATCACAAGTATGCAGAGAGGCAGGCAGAGAGGCAGGCAGAGAGAGAGGGGGAAGCAGGGAGCCCAATGCGGGACTCGATTCCAGGACCCTGGGATCATGACCTGAGCCAAAGGCAGAGGCTTTAACCCACTGAGCCACCCAGGCCCCCTATTAGATAACCTTTTTTTAATTGTATTTGTGTTCATTCTTTACATAATCTAGGTAAGAGTCCTCTGTTGGATATATAAATTGTGACTATTTGCTCAGTCTTTGTCTTTTCACTTTTTCAGTGGTGTCTTCTTTTTTTTTTTTTTTTAAAGATTTTATTTATTTATTTGTCAGAGAGAGAGAGAGGGAGAGAGAGCAAGCACAGGCAGACAGAGCAAGAATGGCAGGCAGAGGCAGAGGGAGAAGCAGGCTCCCCGCTGAGCAAGGAGCCCGATGTGGGACTCGATCCCAGGACACCGGGATCATGACCTGAGCCGAAGGCAGCCGCCTAACCAACTGAGCCACCCAGGCGTCCCTCAGTGGTGTCTTCTGATGAGCAGAAGTTTTAAATTTTTTGTGGAAGTTCAAATTAGCAACTTTTTAATTAATACCTTTTGTATTCTAAGAAATCTTTGCCTCCCCCAAAGACATGAATATATTCTCCTGTATTTTCTTGAGAAAATTTATAGGTTTGATTTTTGCATTCAGAAATGTGATCTATCTCACTTCTGTTATATAAGATATAAAGTAGGGAGTCTAGGCATTTTTTCTGCCTTTCAGAAATCTAGCTGTGTCAGCACCATTTATTGAATATGCCCTAGCCCTTCTTTCCACATTGAACTGAATTAGTACCTGTCTCAAAAATCAAGTGGCTCTCTTTCCAGACTCTGATAATTTGTTCCTTAATCTATTAGTCTAAATACTACACTGCAAATACTCTAGCCTTATGTCTTGAAATATATGTCATTTAATTTTCTTCTAAACTATTTTGGCTACTCCAGGTTCATTGCATTTCCATGTAAGTTTATAATGAAATTGTCAACTTCTACAAAAAACAAAATCATTCTGCAGTTTTGATTGAAATTGTGGTCAGTCTGTATCTCAGTTTGTAGAGAACAGATCTTAACAATATTGAGTCTCTTGATCCATGAACATGGTGTATCTCTCCTTTTGTTTCGTTCTGCCTTAATTTCTATTAGCAGTGTTTTATAGTTTTCAACAAAATTTTTACACATCTTTCATTGCATTTAAACACCAAGTTTTTAATGTTTTGTGATGCATTTGTAAATGATACTCTTCTAAAATTTTCATTTTCCAAATGTTTGTTACTAGAGGATAGAAATGCACTTGACCTTTTATTTTTCAACCTTGCTTAATTTACTTATTGTTGTAGTAGTTTCTTTCTATATCACTTTGTTTTTTTCTCTGTATATTATTATATGATCTGTGAATAAAGACTTGTACTTTTTTCCCCTCCAATCTGTATGCCTTTTATTTATTGTACTGCCTGCGACATCTAGTACATGAAATAAATGTGAGAGTAAATGTCTTGTTTTTGACAGAAATTATTCAATTTTTACTATCAAATATGTTAGCCATACAGTTTTTTATTCTTTTGGTTTTTTTGTAGATACCCATTATTAAATTGAGGAAATTCCTTACTGTTTTTTTGTTTGCTGAGAGGTTTTACCATTAATAGACTCTGAGTTTTAACAAATGTCATCAAGTTCTTCTTCTGCATCTCTTAAGATGATCCTGTGATTTTTTCTCCTTTATTCTCTTACTGTGGTCAATAATTGATTGCTTTTAATGTTGCCAGATTTGCTTTGCAAAAAATTATTTTAGGCTATAGGAGTCTATATGCATGAGAGCTGTTGGCCTATTTATTCTTTTCTTGCAATGTCTTTCTTAGATTTTGGTATCAAGCTTATGCTGAATTTCTAAAACATATTGGGAAGTCTTCCCTCTTCCTTGTCTTTCTAAAGAACTTTGTCTAAAATTGAATGCTGCCTTTATTTCTACTGTAGTTGATGGGTAGAATTCATCAATGAAACCATCTGCATCTGGAATTTTCTTTAAGGGATAATTTTTATTTACAGGTTTAATTTTCTTAAGAGATATGGGACTATCCAGATTGTTTATATCTTCTTATATCCATTTTGGAAGGTTGTGGTTTTCAAGGAAGTGTGTCTGAGTTGTAGAATTTATCAGATAATGTTGTTCATTATATTCTCTATTATTTTAATGTCTGTAAGTTTCTATAGTTATGTCTCCTTTATCATGCATGATATTGGCAATTTTTGCTCTTTTTCTTGAATGTTCTGTGAAGAGTTTATAAATTTTATTAATCTTCAAAAATTTGGATGTGTTCCTTTTTTATCTCTTCATTTACTTTTATTTACCTCTCATTATTTCCACCATACTTTGGACTTAATTTGTTATAATTTTTCTAGTTTCTTAAGACAAGTAATTGATTTTAAACCTTTTTCCTTTTCTAGTATAAGGTCTTAAAGCTATACATTTCTCTCTAAGCACTATAAATTTTGATATGTTGTATTTTCATAATCATTTAGTTAAAAAATTTTTAATTGCTGTTGTGATATGGTTTTTTATTCATGATTTATTTATAAATGTTTTAATTTCTAAATTTTTGGAAAGTATGGGATGCCTGGGTGGCTCAGTTGGTTAAACATCTGACTCTTGATTTCAGCTCAGGTCATGTTCTCAGGGTGCTTGGTGCACCCTGTGGTGGGTGTGGAGCCTGCTTGGGATTCTCTCTCTCCCTCTCACTCTGCCCACCACCCCCCCTTGCAAAAGAAGTATTTGGGAAGTTACCCTTTTTATTATTCTTAATTGTACTGTAGTCAGAAAACATACTTTTCAAGCATATGGAAAATTCTGGCCATGATATAGTAACAGAAATTGGATTTATCATGTTGCCACAAAACAACTTGAAAACTAGGCCTTGTGTATGAAACAACTGTTTCCAGATACTGGGCAATAGGCAGTATAGGACTGTGACTTCCAAAGGAAAGAGAACATACAACATGAGCCCTATGGAGCCTGGCTTCCTACCTGGAACACATTTGCAGATCAGTAGCTGCATACTAGCTACCATGGGATGTGTTCGCTTGCTCGGGTAATGAAACCACATTTGGTAGAACAACTGCGATTGGAGTCACCACCTAGTTAAATTTGTGGTAGTCCACTGTCATCTCCAAGATCCATCTCTGTTCTGCACAGGTCAAATATGAGAGTTGAATGGAGATGTGGGAATCACAACCCTTGTATTTTTCAAGTCCTTGGTGATGGCACTAATCTCTGCAATCCCTTTAGGAATGTGATACTGCTTTAATTTACTATTTTTCTAGGTAGAGGCAATACTAATGCCTTCCTTTTGGCTTTTCCCACCATAATAGCCCTCACTCAACAAGTCAGGGAACCACTGTAAGAATTCCGCCATCTGTTAATCTGTTATGTCTCTTACAATAATGCATTCTGAAACTGGGAAAATCCCAGGATGGGATCAGGGACCCAGTGGACCTATAGCAAAATAGACCTGAGCTAAAATTACATTGCTCATCTGACCTCCCTAAGTCCCTACTCTGATTGGAGGGCTGGGCCACAGCGACATTTTGGATCTCCTGAAATCAATGTCAGTTCAGAGCCAGTTGTCTGATTATTTCTTTTTCCCCAGTGTACAGTTAGTTTGGTAAGAGGCTAACCTTTTCAGAAAGGCTAGGAGAAAGATTAATAATTTTAATTTTTAGTAGTGTGTGTTTAGGGTCTTTCCTTAAGAGGACCCAGCTTCTTCATTCAAGGGGTGCTGGGTCTACAAACTGGCACAGGTCTCAGAATTGATTGAGGGGCCAGAACTCTTTTTATGATTCAGGTTAGAGTTTTGTTCACTTGACCTAGAACTTTCCTGCTTACACAGATCAAATAAGAATTTAGTAGGCTTGATAGGAATTGATATAGGACAGATCTTTAATGGCCTTTTCAATTTTTTCTATGATTTGTTCTCTGATTAGCTTTTTCTGTGAGTTTTTAAGAAACTATTTTCCTAGAAAATTGACCATTTTGGTTAAATTTTAATTTATCCATCAGAAGTGTATATAGCAATCTCAGTTTTTATAAGTACTTTTTAGAAGTACTCCTTAGAAACCTCTTACTAAAGCGCTTATTTTATCATTGCTAACTTGTGTTTCAGTCCTCTCTTAGTGAGATTCGTCTGATATTTATCTACTTTATTTTTTCGAAGAATAGCTTAGTTTTAGTTATCACTTTTACTCTTTTCAAATTGGTCACTTCTGCTTTTGTCTTAACTAATTCTTTTTTGATCTAAATACTACAGCTGTTTTCTGGATTCTTGAGTTGACCTCTTACTAGTCTATTTAGCTAGACTTAATAACAAGTATCTGAAGTTGTGTCGTGTGGTTATAACTTTAGCCAGGTCCCATATATTTTGGAACTCTCTGCTCTCATGGCCATTAATTTGTTTTTAGTTGTTGAAGTTTGTACCGTTTATTAAGTAGCTAAGTCAGGATTCAAAGCCAGACAGGCTGTCTCCATGAAGTAAGCTCTCTGCTTTATACAGTTGACCCAAACAACGTGGGTTTGAACTGTGTGGGGCCACTTATATGCAGACTTTTTAAATATTATACTGTACTATAAAAGTATATTCATTATGGCATTTTTTTGTTTTTAATTTTTTTAATTTTTAATTTTTTGAAAAAATTTTATTCATTTGAGAGAGAGAGAGCACGAGTGATGGGGAGGGGTAAGAGAAGAGGGAGAAACAGACTCCCTGCAAATTAGGGAGCCTGATACAAAGCCCAAGCCCAGGACCACGACTCAAGGCAAAGGCAGACACCCAATTGACTGCGCCACCCAGGTGCCTCCCCCTCTTTTTTAAAGAGAGAGAGCGAACAAGAGGGAAGAGAGGGGGAGAGAGAGTCTTTTTTTATTTTTTTAAGATTTTATTTATTTATTTGACAGAGATCACAAGTAGGCAGAGAGGCAGGCAGAGAGAGAGAGAGAGGAAGAGAAGCGGGCTCCCTGCTGAGCAGAGAGCCTGATGCGAGGCTCCATCCCAGGACCCCAGGATCATGACCCGAACCAAAGGCAGAGACTTTAACCCACTGAGCCACCCAGGTGCCCTGAGAGAGAATCTTAAGAAGCAGGCTTCATGCTCAGTGTGGAGCCCAACCTGGGCCTTGATTTCATGACCCTGAGATCATGACTTGAGCCAAAATCAAGAGTTGTGCGCCCCACCCCTTATTAAATTTGTAATAGCATTTTTTTCTCTAGCTTACTTTATTGTGAGAATATTATATATAACACATATAATACAAAATATGTGTTCTGCAAATGTTTAGGTTATTGGTAAGGCTTCCAGTCAATAGCAGGCTGTTGTTAAGTTTTGAGGGACTCAGAGTTACACAAGGGGGTTTGGTGCCTCTGTGTTCAAAGGTCAGCTATAATGTCTTCTCATTGTGGCCCAGGGCGAGTGAACTTAGATGCTTTGTTCAGGATCATTAATTGAAATAGTTCATTGAGAATTAGAACAAAATCAGTTTTTTTCAAACTCCCCAGGAACCTTCCACTGACAATGCCTTATCTTTTTAGACCTATAGACAGGGAAGATAACTAGGGGCCAGAAGGCCCAAAATGATTGTGTGTGTTGGCTGGACATTTCTTCAGCTGGTGTCCTCTGGAATCACTCATGTATCCATTGGGGTGCCTTGACTTTCCTATAAGTGACTAGCTTGGACTTCCCCATGTGGCAGCTGGATTCAGAGAGTCCTTGTCAGTGACTTTTTAAAAACAGCTTTATTGAGGTACATTTTACTCCTTTCAGATACATAGTTCAGTTTTAGTAACTTTACGAAATGGTGCAAACATCATACCATAAATCAGCTTTAGAACATTTTAATCCCTCCAGTAAAATCCCTTATACCCATTTACAGTTAACCCCTTTTCCCATCTCCTACCTGAGGCAACCATTATTCTATTTTCTGTCTTTTTATAAATTTGTTTTTTTCTATATATTGCATTTAAATGGAATCATCATTATATGATCTCTTGTCCAACTTCTTTCTTTCAACATGTTTTTGGGATTATTTCATGAGATTATATGCTTCAGTTAGTTTTTTCGTTTTGTTGCTGAAAGATACTCCATTGTATGGATATGGATATACTGTTTCATCAGGCTTTAATAGGTCTATAATTTGTTTTGAAACATTTTTGATCCAGGTTTGAAATCAGTGGGTCACACTGTAGCCTTCAGTACTCTGTTTTTTGGATTAAAGCTTTTAGTAGCTTAATACATTGTTTGTCCTTTAATGTTCCTTGGAAATTTTAAAAGAATGCGCCATGTCTGTTTAAATAATATAATTTATTACTTAGCTGTCAGTTCATGCTTTTACAAAAGTTATTCAAATGTTCTACCAGTTTTATCGCCCTCTTGTATTAGAATCTCTGATCATAATTGCCGCTTTGTCAAATTCTTGATTTTCTAATAGTTTTTTAAATATAATGCCAAATTTGATAATAGTTTAATATTTATTCCTCTTCTAGAGTGCCCATCCTTGAGAGATGCAGGCTACTGCAGTGGTGGAGACAGCTTCTGGTAAAGGCTCCCACTATAATGGAGGAAACATCCAGAAAGGTGAGGGGCCGGGCCAGTTGGCTTTATTCTGGGTGGAGAGATATTAATGTAAATGGGTTAGTTAGTTCCCCCTCCAGTGTTGCTACTTTTTAAGCCTTCCTCCTAGTAAGGTGGTAAGATTCAGCATGTTTTCAATTTAGCAAACTCAGGTGATTTCTGGTGAATATGCACAGCCTACAGAAGACCCCTCGGATAGATGGAAGATTTAGGAAAGAAAATTCTGGTGAGCCAGAAGAGAGGGTTTCTATTCAGCCAGGGCTTCAGGGTGGAAGGTGGAAGGTGGGCAGGTTGGTCTCTGCTACTCAAGTTGTAGATGTTTTGTCTTCACACAAATCTGAAATTTTTCTGTGTTTATTGATAGATGAGAAAACAAGAAATAGCAAGAACATAAAAAGCAAGATGACTGAGTTTTGTGTGCTTATGAATATATGTGGTTTTAACACACACACAGTAGAATAAAATATAGAAGAATACTTTTATAATCCTGTGGTAGAGAAGGCTAGAGAGACAAAAGCCAGAAGTCAGGCTTTTAATTTTAATTTTTTAAATTAAAAAAAATTTTTTTTAAATTAAAAAAAAATTTTTTTAAAGACTTTATTTATTTGTCAGAGAGAGAGAGAGAGCACACAAGCAGGGGGAGCGGCGGACAGAAGAAGAGGCAGGCTCCCTGCCAACCAGGGAGCCCCATGTGGGACTTGACCCCAGGACCCCAGGATCATGACCCGAGCCGAAGGCAGCCGCTTAACTGACTGAGCCACTCAGGTGTCCCTTTAAATTAAAATTTTTAATTTTAATTTAAGTAATCTTAAAAAACACAGTCTAATATTATATAGAAAGATAAAAGATAAGCAATAAACTAGGAAAAACATCTCATAAATATGAAAAACAAAGAATCAGTATCCAGAATACATAACTCCTATACGAATCTCTAAGAAAAACAGATAAATTTAAAAGTGAAGCTGAGACTTCTAGCCTTTGCTCCAGCCCTATATTTATAATGGTTTATCGGATACTGACATGTGGGAGCGCCTGGGTGGCTCAGTGGGTTAAAGCCTCTGCTTTTGGCTCAGGTCATGATCCCAGGGTCCTGGGATCAAGCCCCGCATCAGGCTCCCTGGTCAGCAGGGAGCCTGTTTCCTTTCCTCTCTGCCTGCCTCTCTGCCTGCTTGTGATCTCTGTCTGTCAAATAAATTAAAATAAACATCTTAAAAAATAAAATAAAAGATATTCACATGTGGGTGTTTTATCACTGACCTCAAATGCCACTTGCTTGCAACTGACCCCTTGTTATCTCCTCCCTCTCCTACCTTTTTCTCTCTCTGTTCCTCTTTATAAAGTGCATCTATCCCTTTAGCTCCAAATACTCCCATTCAACTGTAATACCAAGTTGTAAACCTTAGCATTATCTCAGAATGATATCCAGGCAGGTGATAGCCAGTTGGTAGTCATGAAATCAGTTTAGCTGATTGTGATCAACTTTTTAAAAATAAATTAAACAGACCAGAAAATACCAAAATGCATTGGACATAGAGTAGTTACTGTTTTGTAGGATTTTTTTTTTCACTTACATATATCCATATGTGTGTGTGTACTGGATCTTGATATAAACGTGGTTCTGATTATGTTCTTAGTCCAAAAACTTCAAAAGCCATTTTCTCTCCTTCATTTCCCATTCCTAATCAACCCCCAAGTCTTTGTCAGTATGGCGCTTTTATCCCAGTCCCATCTTCTCATCCCTCTTCTGTACTTAGTCTCTCTGCCTCAGTCTCCCCTTCAAGCTTTTACTCTCATTGTTGTCAGGGGTATTTAAACTTACTCTGTTTACTTGACTACCCTTCTAAGAAGCTTTCAGTAGCTGTCTGTTGCCTTAGAATAAAAACCATACTTCTTAGCACATCATAAAAGGCCTCTTTCTGTTCTTAGCTCTTGTTAGTTCCATAGAGGTGTTTTATTCCAAAGTGGCTTATAATTTCCTGAAAATGCCATGTTCTTTCATGTAGCTGACTTTCCATGTGCATGCTGTTTGATTTGCCTGAAATAACTATTTTGTTTCAAAACACTTTTTAAATGTAAATTTCCTCTGAAGTTTACTTCTTCTTTCTTCTCGAGCATTTCCCTGCTCATTAACACAACTCTGTCACTGTATTACATGTAAGTGTCCTTTTTCTTACCTGTGACCCTGAGGAAAACCATGTTTGGGTGCAATGCCAATGTCTTTTTTCCATTGTTTCTGTAAAGCCTAAGACTGTCATTAGGAGGCATCCAAAGATTACAGAGCAGCAGGGGCTCCTGGGTGGCTCAGTTGGTTAAGCAATTGCCTTTGGCTTAGGTCATGATCCTGGAGTCCTGGAATCCAGTCCTGCATTGGGCTCTCTGCTGAGCAGGGAATCTGCTTCTCCCTCTGACCCTCCCCCCTCTCATGCTCTCTCCCTCTCTCTCTCTCTCTCTCTCTCAAATAAATAAAACCTTTAAAAAAATAAAACAAAGATTACAGAGCAGCTGCCTTATAAATAGCAAACACCTAGCCATTGAAAGAATTCAAGAAGAATCTTGGCTATTATCTTAGCCAACTGGGGCTACCATAATAAAATATCATAGACTGAGTGGCTTAGACAACATATATTTGTTTTTTCACAGTTCTGGAGTCTAGAAGTCCAAATTAGGGTGCGGCATGGTCAGGTTCTGGTAAGGGCTCTCTTCCTAGCTTGTGGATGGCTCCCTTCTACAGTGTCCTCACATGGTAGAAGGAAATAGCAAGCTCTCTGGCATTTATCCCATCTTGTGGCACTTATCTCATCCTGAAGGACCCATCCTCATGACCTTATCTAGCCCTGATTACCTTCCAGAGGCCCCATCACCAATTACTGTCACACTGGAAGTTAAGGCTTTGACGGGCATACAAATTTTGAGGGGGACAAAATTTAGTCCATAGCAGCAAACATAAGGGTTATTTGTCAAGGGTAATGTAAAAAGTATTCCTATATTGGGAAGAGCTTTGATCAGATCATATCTAAGGTCTTTTCTAGTGTTTAGCTTCTGTAATGTTAGTGATGCCAACATTTTCTTTTTTTTTTTCTCTTTCAAATCAGATGTGCCTTCTAATCCTAAGAAAGAAGATTTGTTATTATCTTCCAATGGTTGTAGCAAAGCTGAATTGGCTTTTCTTAATGATGACTGGGATTCCTTGGCAGTAGAACAAAGAGCTAATGACAAAGAAGTTAGCAGTACTGACCGAATGGATTTATTGGAGCTGTCTTATACTGGGAGTCCAGATCCTAACAGGGAGAGCAATCTCTCTCAGTCTGGAGAATTTGAGGACAGTATTGACTGTGCTTTCTTGAATGAAACATACTCTGTACATTATTCAGAGTCAAAACTAAAGAATGAAAATCTCATTCATTTAAATTCAGAATTAGATTCTGAAATGCAGAAAAGAGAAGGGGTATTTTTTGATATTTTGGAATATCAAGATAATAAGATTGTTGGCTCTGAAAGAACCTGTAAGATTTCAGATGATGATTATAAAGAAACTGCTGAAGATGCGCAAAAACATGATATAGATGAAGACTCACAGCAGGAATATCACAGTGCAGAAGAGCAAGAATACATAAGTACTTCTTTATCATTTGACCAAAAGAAAACATTGAACATACCTAATCTGGAGATTGTCGGATTAAGAAATTCAGGTTATGAAGTTGAATGTGCTAGCAATCTAGAAGGTAATCATGTTAAATTGGAAAGTAATTGTAGCATCTCTCTAGATTCAATTGATGTTTATGGACAAGAAGATGCACTTCATGTCTCCAAGTTTCAGAATTCCATTATGTTAAGAGAATATCATGAACCAAAGCATGAAATGCGTAAGGAACAAGAGACGAGTTTGATGTACCACACAGTCTTTGATGAAATTGTACTAGGGAGTAGTCCACTTGAGAACCAGGAATCTCAATCTAAGAGTGGTTTTTTGAATCCTCAAAAAGCATTAAAAGCTAAAATGTATACTGGCAAAATGAAATATCAAATAATTGAAAGTAAAGATTTTTGTGGGAATGCAGTTGTTGAGAACAAAAAGTCACACCACCTTGAAAATCCTCGCACATCACAAGACAAATCTTTACAGATGTTACTCCAACCCTGTAAAGATTGTCAAACATCCTGGACCTCTATTTTTGATGATTCAGTAATTTCTGCCTGTGGATATTCAAATTATAAAAGCCTACAAAATAGCCCTAATCCAGCCTTAGATTCTTCTGTTACTCTCCCAAGGATTGCAGTCAAAGATAATCAGGCAGTAGAAGATAACTCCCTGAAGGTTACTAATGGCAGTACCACAAGTAAAACTTGCTTTCACAATATAGAAGGAACATGTCCCAAATTAGTGACAGATGGAGCAAACAAGACAGTCACAGTTAATCAGACAGTGGATGTTAGCACTGATTTTAGGGCTTGTTTCACAACCAGCAGGGCAACAAGTGTAAGATCTTCCATAGCCTCTACATCAAGCAATACAGAGATAACAATGATGAACAAAAAACGGCCTGGTGAATGGCCCAGTGAGAAACAGAGAAGCGTGGCTTGTAACACAGATTGGTCATGCAGTCAGGATGATGACGATGCGCCAGGGGCTGTGACAAAAGGATCATTGGGAAAATCTCTCTCAGTTGACAGTTCAAAACCTAATGAAAATTTCCTAAATAAGGTAAAGCCAATAAGATTAATAATAAAATTTTATTTGACCTTACATAGAGGCCGTGTATGATAAAATAAATGGTTTGTTGAATTACAACCGGGGTTCCTAATGCTTTCATGAGGGGATGCTGGATGAGGGAAAAGGTGAATAGATTGCTACCGAACTCTGTCCATCTTTGGTGGCAGCTGTTGCCACCAAGTCAATTAGAAATTGGATTTTTGGGGTACCTGGATGGCTCAGTGTGTTAAGCCTCTGCCTTCAGTGCAGGTCATGATCTCAGGGTCCTGGGATTGAGCCCCGCATTGGGCTCTCTGGTCAGCAGGGAGTCTGCTTCCCTCTCTCTCTGTGCCTGCCTCTCTGCCTACTTGTCTCTATCAAATAAGTAAATAAAATTTCAAAAAGAAAAAAAGAAAAACAAAAAAGAAATTGGATTTTACATTTTATCTGTGTTTGTCATCTATTTCTAATTTCATTTTAAATCACGTTTTCCAGGATCCCCTGGAATTAAGAAAAGCGTCTGCTATCACAGACTTGAAGAAACATCCTGAAAGGTAAATCAGATGTATAAACGTATACACATGGGGAAAAATCAAAACAGTAATTGGCTTTTTTGGTAGAGTATTTAACCATATGGAATAATAGCTAAATGGGACTTTAAGAGATCATCTGCTTCAGCCATTTGCCTTCAAACAAATAAATATTAAGATAATGTATAACTTTAAAGCTTTTCACTTATTAAGATTATATCTCAATAATTCCTTCAGAAACTCATGGCTTCTTATCTTTATTTATTCAACCCAAATCTATATTGATTTAATTATTCCATTTTCCTCCATTCGATCCCCCTGTAGACCAACACAAAGTAGCACCTGTGGAAAACTTACATATTTGAAGAAGTAAATAGCTGCTTTCGCTGGAGTATTTTAATCTTGATTTTAATTCATTGTGTAGTTGACTCTGCATCCACGGAGAATCTGGGGTGGGGATTTGGAGAGGAAAGGGCAGGTCTCTGAGAAGTCAAATTGGTTTTCATGCTCTGAGTTCATTTACTTTTTCCTTCACTCATTCTTCATTCTCCTAATGAGTTTAATCTGGTGCTTACTTGCTTAAATACATTTAAGCACCATGTCCATCCAGAATGCTTATAACTTTAAAAAATGTTGGCCAGGGACACCTGGGTGGCTCAGTCGGTTGAGCGGTTGCCTTTGGCCAGGTCATGATCCCAGCATCCTGGGATGGAGTCCCACATCGGGCTCCTTGCTCGGCAGGGAGCCTGCTTCTCCCTCTCCCTCTGCCTCTGCCTGCCACTCTGCCTGCCTGTGCTCTCTCTCTGACAAATAAATAAAATCTTTAAAAATGTTGGCCAAAGCTTGATTTAGGTTGAAAATCTATTGATTATGGATCAATAAAGTTGATTCTGTACTTCAGAATCCTTTTTTGGTAAAAGAAAGTATAAATTGGAAACTTTCTTACTTTCTTGACTTCTAGAAAGAATATATTTACTTGGATTTGACATCCTTACTTTCTAAAGATGTAATGTTTCCTGCAGTCTTTCTATCTTAGTAGAAACTGATTTAAACTTGACAGAAAATAGAAATTTAAAATCTCTTTGAGAGGCATGTCATTAACAGAGAAAAATATTTGGAATCTTACCTAATGCAGTCTTTTATTTTAAAGGGAATGTCAACATTCTAAAGAGCCGACGAAGAGTTTGCCATCAAAGTGCTGTCAGAAAATCATGCAGAGAGCCATCAAAGCAGAGTTGCACCTTTTAAATGTTCACTATCAGATGTGTCACCGCCACTGCACTGATATTTACAAACTCGTAGCGGAGAACAGGGCAGGGGTAAATAGGTGATTGTTAACTTTAAATCTGATCTTAGAATGTTATTACAAGCTTTAAATTTATAACAAAATTTCCTTAATTTTTATTTTTGAAAGGCAAAGTGAGGGATAGACTGTAATTGGGTTTGTTAGCTGGTCTAGGGTTAATGGACTTTAAAAAGTCATACATTTTAATTTCATGCAGAGGCAGCAGGGTATGTCAAGATGGTGAATCCAGTGAAAAGACAGATTGGATGTTTCTTTATAAAGTCCAAGTATGGTTAAGTCAGTAGCAGAGTTTGTATGACATTCTGCCACATTCTTTCTGGCTTATATACTGAGGGCTGCTTCTGCTGCTCCTAGAAAAACATCTTTGGTTTTCTTTTACTAAATATTTAAAAGAAGATGTCTTTACAAATCTGATAGAGTTAGAACTCAGTGTATAATATAATAGTGTTAAATGGATGACTTGTGTCTAAGGAGTTTTGTAAATTTGACTTTTGAACAGAAATTTATCAAGTGATTCTACTAAGAAGGAATTAGGATCAGCACTACTGTCTGTTTTGGGAGACTTAAAGGTTAGATATGAGAGCTTGAAAGAAAAAATAAACAAGGGCATGCCTCTGGAAGAGCTGCCCCCTCTGGCTGTGGAATCAAAATTGTTATCGACCTTGTCTACGTTTGCTTCCACGGTATGTATGTTTTATAATTAAAACTTTACTCTGTTTGCACAGAATACATTTTTAAACTAAAAAACTTTTCTTCCTTTTTCTCTTTCTAGCTGATGAAAGAAGAATCACATGTGTAAGTTATGGTTTCATCTAATATAGAATTCATTAGATCTTTAAAATTGCTTAATTTGGTTAACTTTAAGTTTTCTGTTGATCCTTTTCAGAACATTGATGAGCTGTTTAATAAAATGTTTGTCTGTTTAGCTTTTCAGGACCAGATCCTGAACTAGATAATCAAAGAACACGTGATGTTGACGTCTCTTCAAGCCTAAAAAAGACACTCTCTCAAGTGAGATTTTTTTTAAAGTAGCTCATTAATGTAAATCTGTGATTTTATGGCTTAAGCAAAGTAAACCATAATTTTCAGAAGTTCTCACATCTTTTTTTTCAGTCAGCTGTCTTTGTGTAGTACCACTTGAGGGATATAACTGATTTGAAGGAACAGTGCCATGATCAAACAGATGTCAGTGGTATCTGTTCAGTAGGGTGACTATCAAACCAGGAGACTGCTGAGGATGAAAGGCAGTGAGTGACATTAATGACTCACCACGACAACTGGTATAAACTTGAACTGTCTAAGGCAACCATGACTTACGGCCACTGACATGCTGGTGCACTGTGCTTAAAACTAGTAAATTGTTTAGACAAGGCAAAAGTTTAATTCCTTCTTTACTGAAATGACAAAATTAGTTTTTAAATGCCTTTTGTAGGTGTTCTTGAACTTTCTTGTCCCCCTAAGGTATTGTGTGTCCAGTGACAGTCTGTGTAAGAGCACTCTGCAGAGGGTGAAGTGGACAGAAACACAGGCTTTATTCCTTATGAAGTGAGGCAGTGCTGTAAAAAAGCTGAACTTTGTTGCTGTTTTCAGATTTTGGTCTTAACCCTGAGGTTATACTATTTGGGTAGTCTTGAATAATAAGATGCATTAAGCCAAAAGTTAGTTTCTTGAGTTATATACTTTTCTATTAACAAATGATTAAAAGTAAATTACTTTAGCAAATTATGTATTCCATCATTCTACTTGATCAAAAAAAAACCTCAGTTCTCCACAAATATTTAGTAAGATGCAGATATATAATCTTAGTTTGGGCTACAAGACAATACCTATTATAAGTTAGGATGAAATTTTAATACCTATCTCATTAAATTAACAGGTTATGTGTGAAAAGCAGTATAGTGATAGGATAGTTGCTAAATTTCAGCTACTCCTGTATCATCTTCACAATTTTCCATAGCCATGTATTACCTATAACTTCACTTGCTTCGTATTTTTCTTTAAATGATTCCCCCCACCTTTTTTTTAAAGATTATTCATCTATTTCAGAGAGAACACACACAAGTGGAGGATGGGGAGGGGGAGAGGGAGAAAGAGAATCTCAAGCAGACTCCCTGCTGACCACGGGCTCCATCCCATGACCCTGAGATCATGACCTAAGCCGAAATCAAGAGGCGGACGCTCAACCTATTGAGCCATCCAGGCGCCCCTAAATGATTCTCCTTTTTAAATAAATTTATGGGTAAAAAGTAACTATTAAATATGGGAAAGAAATGCCACTTTTTATAAATAAGAGGATCCTATAAGCACACATTAAATATATTACTGTTAATTGTTAATGTGAAAAATCCTTATATGAACACTTCTGAAAATCATTTCAAGTACTTCTTGTGTGTACACGTGCCACACTTTGCTAAATAATGGTCGTGTTGGCAGTCACTATGCACAGGCTGAGTTCAAACTCTTATTGTGACCAGCATAAAGCAGCAAGTTACTTTCAGTTTGCTCACTTACAGAAAATGATTTTGTTCTGTTTGCCTTCATTGTCGTGAGGACTGAACGATGCTAGTGAAGAGTACCTGCCACAGAACGTCAGTGCAGTAACCACCAGTCCATATTTATTGTCGTTTTTATTATTTTCATCCTCAGATGTCTTTCCTGTCAGACAGTAGTCATCCTAAACAGGATGCACTACCCAAGGAAGATGGTTTGAAAAATGATGACATCGATGTAGACTTTAGTCAGCTGAAACTTGATGACAAAGGTCAGTGTAAAGAGTTCTGTGCATTGCCCAAAAACAAATCGCAAAGTTTAAAATACTCCTAGTGCCCATTCATTAAATCAAAATCAACATTTTGGATTGACTGAATGGCATCATTCTCATTATGAACATTAAGTATGTTCTTATTCCATCTACTTAGCATCTGTAAAGTTACTTAATATATTTGATAATGTCAAATAATAATACAGATTTTTTTCTTCTGGCTCATATTTTCCAATCTGAAAATTATTTCTTCTGTCCAGTTTGTATCTGTAAATTGTACTTTTTTTGTTTTTGCCTTCTATGAGAAGAGATTATAATCATTCCAGAAAGATCATTAATTCAATTTTTAATGAAATAGAGCTGCAGTACTTATTAATTCCTTTTTAAAGAGGTTTACTACTATTCTGTGTATAAAAATGTGTCTCTTCGTCAGTAAAGGATACTTTAAAAATCAGAAACGTAAGGCTTTTAGTAAGCTAAGAATCAGTGTTAATTAAAAGAAAACTGGGGAGCAGATCACTCAGAATAGTATTTTTCAGGGGCTAGCAAAAAACCTTTCTCAAGGAATTCTTTATGCTTGGTTTATACTTTGTTGATATTTATTTTTACATAAAACTAGTAATTGTCCTCATGCTGACTTATTCTGAGGAGCTTTTTAATAATTTATCAGAGTTTAACATTGTACGTAATTCATAGCTGCTTCTGTTCAATTTCTCAGACTGCAAAAATTATCGAGAAGTAAGTGAAGACTGGTTTGATGCTAAAGAAAACCTGACGGGAGTTGACTTGTCAGGAATTCAAGAAAATCAAATAGAAAAAGACAAAGGGGATCCAAAGTTTCCACAAGGTTGGCTCTTAATTTACTAAGAAATCCTACTGTAGCTCATTTTGTAATTCTGAGAACTAAACTGTTTTAATATTTTGTTTGTGGCTTTCCTTTATAATTATAAAAAATGAGAAATTGGACATTTAGAGGTCAGTTTTTCTAGAAAGTAAATCAGTTTAAAATGTTCCTTTCTTTCAGAAAACTGCTAAAAACGTAAATCCCAGATTTAGTTAGCAGTAGAGGTCCGAGTCCTTTCTGCCATTCTGGGGCAACACCACTGCTCCTCCCGGACACACTCTTCCTCTGAACCCTCAGCAGCAGATCTATCAGACTGGCATGAGGGATCGAAATGGTTTTCTTTCCCTTACTTTACTGAAATAGATCAAATTATTAATGTTTTCATCTTTTGATAGTCTTCAGTTGCTTATAATAGTTGGAATTTCCTCTAGTTTCTGTGACCATTGCCCTTCTATCATTTCTAAATATATGCTACCTTCCTTATTTTATTTCTGTATGCTTCCATGGATTTTTATTTTACATAATAGCAATGGTTTTGGGGGGCTTTTTTGCTTCTATAAATAATGCTTACTAAGATTTTTAAATGGGTGCCTGGGTGGCTCAGTCGGTGAAGCGTCTGCCTTCGGTTTAGGTCGTAATCCCAGGGTCCTGGGACTGAGCCCCCACATCAGGCTCCCTGCTCAGTAGGGAGCCTGCTTCTCCCTCTGCCTCTGCCTCTCCCCCTGCTTGTGCTCTGTCTCTGTCTCTGTCTCTCTCTCTCTCTCTCTGTTAAATAAGTAAAATATTTTTTAAAAAATATTTTAAAACAAAATATAAGAAAATTTAAATTACCTGAAGGTTCTTCAATCTGCAGTAACCACTATGAATATTCTTTACCATTCATTTATGCATTTTATGCATGTATTTAATACACATATACAGTTTAAAATAAATGACATTTTATCATCTAGCTTTATTCTAGCTACTTTTTTTCTTTCCTTTCATTATTTTTTTTAAGATTTTATTTGACACAGAGAGAGAGATCACAAGTAGACAGAGAGGCAGGCAGAGAGAGAGGGGGAAGCAGGCTCCCCGCTGAGCAGGGAGCCCAATGTGGGGCCCCATCCCAGGACCCTGAGACCATGACCTGAGCCGAAGGCAGAGGCTTAACCCACTGAGCCACCCAGGCGCCCCAACCTTTCATTATATTTGTCCATATCACTTACCACATACTATGTACTTATCTTACCTGATCTATAGACTGCCTTCCCACATCACATATTAGCTCAGTTTTTTTATAGTTTGTTAACTACCTGTCCCCAGGGCCAAGTATAGTGTTCTGCCCGTGGGGTAGTTAGTCATCCTATTGTATCGAACTAGTGCAAGGTGAAGGGGATGAGTCAAATATATGTCTCCTAATGCTTATTCACTGTAGCTTCTTGCTCCCTCCACACCTCAGTGCAGAAGTATACAGATAAATATTTCACTCTCTTCTTTACAACTGTATATTATAAACGAAAGAGATCAAGCAAGCTAAAGGAATTAAGTTAATGAAGAAGGTTGGGTTATTATTGCCTAGGGATGAAAAAGTCTGCCTGCATTGCAGCACCACCAGTTAACTAGATTTGTAACCTGAAGACCTCAGCAGCCGCCTCTGGAAAATGGAAATGATAACAATTGCTAGGTTGCGGGTGAAGTGCTGGGCATCCTGCCTGCAGTGGGAGGGGCACTCAGGAGGTGTTAGGCTATTACTAGTGAGTGAAAAAAATAAAACTTACAACTATCCCATTATTATATAAAAATTAAACAAATAAAACTACTCGAAGAATTCATTCAACAAATATTTATTGTGTATTACCTATGTGCCAGGTATTGGTTTTGACAGGAAACTAAAAGAATCTCAATTCAGTGGATCCTTTTTGAGACCAAGTTCTCTTCAAAATGGAGACCATGAAAATGCATACTGAGAATGGAAAAATCTGTATCTGTAATCTTAATATTTGTGGTTCCCAAAAAGTGCCGTGTAAATCAAGTTGTTTGTACTCCCCCTTTTTTTCCTAATGTGCCATTACCATTAACAGGCTATATACCTGTTGTTGATATTTTTCTGATTTCAAGGTTCTGTTGGTGTGAGATTTCCCCAGCCCAGGAATATCCATAAGGCCTAGCCAGGATTGACATGGGGGCAGTTAGGGTCCTCTGCATATCTCCCTTCCTAGATAGCACTTCTTTGAACCAAAGACAAATGAAAGACACCTTTCTTATTATGATGTAATTGATTATCCTGACCAGATGTTATTGACCCATTTTTGAGCTACGAGAGACTTAATATCAAATAATCCAATCTCCTTATTTGGAAGATGATGTGATTAAGGCCCTAAAATCTTAAAACTACACTCTAGGCTCTTGGTCTTCAGACTAGGGCTGATATTCAGTAATAACTTTATAAGCTTTGTGATAATAAAAAAAAGTTTTCACATTTCTTTTTAAATATCAAATATTAATGGTCATGTATTATGTTTCTCTATAAGCAGAAATGAAGAATATTGAAAATTTACGAAAAGATAAAGGTTACTTGATACATGTTGGTGGTCTCTGCCCTTCAGTATCTGAGGTATGCCAGGACTTATTTACTGAGTTTCATTTTAAAATCTATTAATTGTTCATATTTTGATTTTTTAAAAAAATTTTTCTACCTTTCACAAACTTTTATTTTTCTTTTAGGCTGATTTAAGGTCTCATTTCCAGAAATACCAAGTTTCTGAAATTTCAATTTATGATTCTTCTACTAATTATAGGTAGGTTTTCCAAATTCAGTAAGTTACACTTACTGGGTATGTGCTGTGTGCCAGGAGTGGACACCAGCCACAGTGGTAAAGTCATGGGCCATTTCTACAGAGCTTTCCCAGCCTGGTTGGGGGAGACATGTTGACAGCTACATCACTAATGGTGCTGTTCCTAATCAAATCTTCCATTCTACTTTTTAATTTGGTATTAATGGCTTACTGATTTTTGTGTACTTAATCCTATTTCATTACCATTTCACACAGGGGCAGTAGAGTGCATTAGTTAAGAGAATAGGCTCTGTAGCTAGATGGCTTATGGCTTCGGTTCTGTTCCCAGTTGCATGAGTAGCTTGCTGAATAAATTTGGACAAGTTACTTGACCTTTACATACCTCAGGCACTTCATCTATAAATGAGGATAGTAATAGTACCTTCATCACATTGCTATGAGACAATTATTAATAAGTAAAGCAATAGGAATGCAGCCTAGTATATAATAGGCACTCAGAAAATTGTACTTTGTTTGATTATTTTTAATTTTAATTACCTTTTAGTTGATGCTTTTATGTTTTTTACCTTATCTACATATAGTCATTTCCAATATTTATCATGCTACTTTCTGTTTTGTGACATTGTAGGAACATTCAAAATTATCAAACAAAATGGTGATAGCTTAGTGGAAAGGCCTTAGTTATTTCATTTCTAACAAGGATAGCTGTTTATTTCAGATAAAGAAGTCTTTACCAATTAAGAAAGGATCCTATATGGGTACCTGGGTGTCTCAGTCAGTTGGGCACCCAACTCTTGATGTCGACTCAGGTCATGATCTCAGAGTTGTGAGATCAAGCCTGCGATAGTCTCTGTACTGGGCTTGGAACCTGCTGAAGAGTCTCTCTCTCCCTCTCGCTCTGCCCCTTCCCCCTTGTGCTCTCTCAAAAAAAAAAAAAAATTGTTGTTGAATTTTGTCTTAAATGGAGTCACTTAAGATGATGTACTCTTTTTATTTGACCTGTTGATGTGTTGTTAATACACTCCATTACATTAAAGTAGTTTGTAATCCTGGAAGTATTACTTGATGTGAAATATTCTTTTAGTATTTGTTGAATCATTTTTTTAAAAAAAACTTTTATTACTTGAAGTATTATACATTCTGTGTGGAAATTTAGAAAACATGTTTTAAAAGAAAAATAGAGGAACTTGTAATAATATATCCATAGTTCTGTCCTTTGACAACAACTCCTTTCCAGATTTGGTATATGTCCTTCTGTTAACAAATCTAGGGCTGGTGATTTCAGAAGAATGACTCTTGCCTAACTTTCTTCTCAATCAAATGGTTAAAATTCTGGTTAGATTTTCCAACTTTTTTTTTGGTTCTCTTATTTTTCTGTGATGAGGTCCTAAGGACATTATCTTATCTACTCTGCCAAATGTTTTTAAAATTTGCCTTTCATATTTAAATGTTTGATCCACCTCAAGGTTATGTTTTGTGTATAGAGATTAATTTTAATTTTTTTAGTGATAACCAATTGTCCTAAGACTACTAATCTGTGTTACTCTGTCATATAGCAACTTTGCAAATGTTTTACATTAAATTTTAATATAAAATTAATAGAGAATTTCTAAGAAATGCTGTCTTTTACTTCCCATTTTTGTTCATTTTTTTTTTAAAGATTGTATTTACTTATTTGACAGAGAGAGTACAGGCAGGCCTCCCACTGAGCAGGGATGCAACTTGCAGCTTGATCCCGGGGCCCTGGGATCATCACCTGAGCTGAAGGCAGATGCTTCACCAACTGAGCAACTCGGGCGCCCCTAATTTGCTTTTTTTTTTTTTTTTTAAGATTTTAGAGAGAGAGAGAACTGGAGTGGGGTGGGGGCAGAGGAAGAAGGAGAAGCAGGCTCTTCACTGAGCAGGGAACCCCATGCAGGGCTCCATCCCAGGACCCTGAGATCATGACCTGAGCCAAAAGCAGATGCTTAACCGACTGAGCCCCCAGGCACTCCTAATTTCTTTTTTTTTAAATTTATTCTAAATAATGATTTTTCCTAATCCCAACGTAAGCATAGTAACCTTTTTATTTTTAAGGGCAAAAGTATGTATATATCCAGTAGTTACAAAGTGGAGTTTGAGGCAATTTAGTCATTAACAGTCTTTTGGTTTTCTGCTTTTATATGTTAGATATGCATCCCTTGTTTTTAAAAAAAACATTGATGCAAAGATGGCTGTGAAAGAAATGAATGGGATAGAAATAAATGGAAAATCAGTAAACGTGCGGCTTGTTAAAACTCCTGGAGAATATACATCACCACTTTCCTACAAAAATGGAAATAAAGTTACTTGGAATAATTTGGAGAGAAGCACCAACAAAGAAATTACCTCAGTCTCCTCTATTTCAAGATTGCCCAGAACTAGGCCAAGGCAGCTGGGATCTGAGCAAGACAGTGAGTTTTTTCCTTTTGACCAGAAGGTTAGTTTTCTTGATGGATCTTTTCGGTGGTCTTTGTATAGTCCATATTGCAATAAGTAGTTTGGTAGAACAAGTAACTCCAGAATCAGGGAGCTTGAAGTGGGGATGAGAATATTAATCTTTATCCTTTTTAACCATGGATCCACACTAACCTGTTTTTGTACAACTCCAGTTGCTCTTGGAGAGTGGGCAATGTAGATCTTTATAGATCTGGCTATAGACTGTTTCTCTTTAACTAGACTCTTTGCCAGTACTTTGCAGTCTTTTTTGTCCCTATTCTTGGATAGTATTCCTGTGAAGGAGTTAATTACTCTCTATTCATCTTTTCTCAAAGTTAATCTTGGCTTATAATCATTAAAACCATAAAATATAGTCATCTTATTATATATGCTCTCAATTTTACCTCATCAGGGTTTTAAACACTACATGGAAAATAATGAAGTTGCCCCTTTTACCCTCACCTCTCCACTCTTTAGCAGTGTGCCTGGGGTCCTATAGGAATTCCACAGGTTTTTAAAAGATTTACATAGAATAAAATTCACTCTTTTTGGTATTTTCAAGTTTAGGCAACCGCACATGGACGTGTAACCACACCCCAGTCACAATACAGAACAGTTTCTTCATTCCAGAACGTAGTTTTCTACTCTGTTTCCTCTCCTTATGATTTTACTTTTCCAGAGTGTCATATGAATGAATATTACACAACATTATTAGCCTGACAGCTTAGCTTAATGTGTTGGAGATTGATCCATATTGCTGTGTATATAGCATTTCATTCCTGTTCGTATTTTGGCCATTTTTATTGGGCTCTTTGCTGTTTTGGGATTTTTATTTAAATTCAAGTTAGTTAACATATAGTATATTGGTTTCAGGGGTACAATATGGTAATTCAGCACTTCTTAAATCAACTGGTACTCCTCACAACCAGTGCAGTCCTTAACCCCGAATCTTCTTTAACCCTTCCCCCCACCCACCTCCCTTCTGGTAACCCTCATTTTGTTCTCTGTTGTTAAGAGTCTGTTTCTTAGTTTGTCTCTCTCCCTTTTTCCCCTTTGCTAATTTGTTTTGTTTCTTAAATTCCACATATGAGTGAGATCATGTGACGTGTCTTTCTCTGACTGTCTTATTTCTCTTAGCATAATACACTCTAGCTCTATTCATATCATTACAAATATAGCAAGATTCCCTTGTTTTTTATGGCTGAGTAATATCCCATTGTGTGTGTATGTGTATATATATACACACATACACACACATGTTTATATATATATATATATATATATAAATATATATATGAATGAAAAAAATATATATGTATCACCTCTTCTTTTTTCATTCATCAATCCCAAAAAATGAGTAATCTGATTAAAAAATGAGCAGAAGACATGAGTAGACATTTTTCCAAAGAAGGCATACAGATGGCCATCAGACACATGAAGAGATCACTAACATCATTTATCATCAGGGAAATGCAAATCAAAACCATGGTGAGATACCACGTCAAACATGTCAGAATGGCTAAAATCAACAACACAGAAACAAGAGGTGTTGGTGAGGATGTGGCAAAAGGGGAACCCTCGTGCACTGTTGGTGGGAATGCAAACGGGCAGTGTGGAAGTTCCTCAAAAAGTTAAAAACAAAACTACCCTGCAAGTCAGCAATTGTACTACTGGGTATTTACCCAAAGAATACAAAAACACTAATTCAAAGGGATACGTGGACCCCAATTTTTATAGCAGCCTTACAGTAGCCCAGTTATGGCAACCACCCAAGTGTCCATTGATTGATAAATTGTTGTTTATTTTATTATTGAATTTTGAGAGTTTTTTTTTTAATTTTCTGAATACAAACCTTTTATAAGATATATATGATTTGGGAATACTTTTTCCTAACCTATACTTAGTCTTTTCCTTCTTTTAATACTGTCTTAAAGGAGTTTTTAATTTTGATGGAATACAATTTATCAAATTTTTTCTTTTTTAATTTGTGCTTTGCAAAACCCATGGTCACAAAGATTTTGAGTTAATTTTTATTTAATACATGAGATATTCTCAGCTTCCCAACATTTATTCATTACATTCATTTATTTAGAAAATATTTATTGTCTACCATGAGGGGCAGAACCTGACCCTGCTACCTGCTCATTGTGTGACTGGGCAAGCTACCTAACCTCCATGTCTGAGCTTCCTTATTTTAAAATGGGAATGATAGTTCCTGCTTCACAAATGTTGTGAGGTTTAAATGAATTTAATACAGAAAAGTCCTTAGAACAATGCCGGGCACAGAAAATGCATTCAACTTAATACTGTTGTTGAGCAGTAATTTGGCTCTTCCTTGGAAATCTCATCCTTTCTGTGGTTTAAACTATCACTTAAACTATTGTATCCCAAACTTTTATTTATTCAGCAGTTATTACATACCAATTGTATACATAAATATTCTAGGCACTGGGAGAACAGCAAAGAACAAAACAGGCCAAAAAATATGTGGTCTTGTATAACTTAAATCTAGTGAGGAAAGACAATAAACAATTAAGTAAAATGATAATGTTCTGATGGGATAGATAGAATAGTTGATGTATTTTGCCCTGTCTTTTCATCTAGACTTTAAAGTCTCAGCTCTTTGTTTAGCCTGAATTTTTATGGGGTATGTAGTGGTTTCATAGAATTTATAACCTGGTGAATACTAATTAATCATTTTTATTTTGTCTGTTTGATCAGATTGTAAGATTCATAGGTGGAGGGGTTTCTATTTTATATAACCAGTTTTCCTTCCATAGTATGTGGTCCAATTCTGGATATATAGTCTGTGTTGATGCCATATTTAGTAAATAAAATGTAGAATATTGGTAATTACTATGTAAACTAGCCTTTCACTTGTCAAGTAAGAGAACTAAGCCTCCATGCCATAAGCCTTAGATATCCACTGTATGTAGTGAATTAACCTCTCTCCTACACTGAGAATGAAACTAATTATGTCCTATCTTTGGGGAAAATGAGAGAATAGTTAACATCTGTGTTCTGTGGTTCAGATGAGGAATCCCAGTTGAGAAAGGCTGATTTAGACTTAACTCCAAATATTTTGTCACTATTAGAAAACATGTGGGACTTTTTAAATTTAAATACATGGTTCACAACACAGCTCAAGTAAATCTACTTGGCATAAATAATCCCAACTCAAAGTAAATTTCTTAGGAATTTTTATTTTACCATTTGTAATTTTAAACTTTATTTTAATTAAATAAGCTAAAGTGTCTATGTAATGGTCACTGTTTTTGGAAAACTTAAAATGTTTATTTAGGGTATCAAGAAGAATTGTAAACAGATTGAATCTACTAAACTATTACCTGATACACCTATTCAATTCATACCACCAAATACATTGAATCTGCGTAGCTTTACCAAAATCATGAAGAGACTGGCTGAACTACATCCAGAAGTTCGCAGGTAATGACTACAATTCTGTTACAGTGGTTTTAATATTTTTATGTAAAAATATAGTTCAGTGTGATAACTTAGCCATATTTAGAATGTGTTACTTTGGAAAGGACAGGTGCTTATGTGTGTTTTCCTTTTGCATAGAGACCATATTATAGATGCTCTTCAGGAAGTGAGAATAAATCATAAAGGTTTTCTGAATGGCTTATCTATTAATACTATTGTGGAAATGACTTCATCTGTCTTGAAAAATTCTGCTTCCAGTTAGGACTAAAAGAAGCAACAAGAGGTAAATCAAGCATATCTTTTATATTTAAATATTACTTAAAAGTTTTAAGCTATTGTTTTTTTCAAATAAAAAATAGTATTGAATTTAAAGTAATAAAATAATGATATTATAAAATTAAAAGGCAAACATACTGTATTAGTTAACTACTAATGCAAAACCAGTTACCAAAACTTAATTACTCAAACAGTATTCATCATCTCATAGTTTGCAGGTCAGGATTCAGGAGTGGCTTTAGCTGGGTAGTTTTCACTTAGGAACTCTTGCA
The DNA here is from genome assembly GCF_002288905.1 of Enhydra lutris kenyoni. Classification (NCBI taxonomy): domain Eukaryota; kingdom Metazoa; phylum Chordata; class Mammalia; order Carnivora; family Mustelidae; genus Enhydra; species Enhydra lutris. Next base: position 44,692,015 of record NW_019154085.1, read on the forward strand.
CTGTTGCGGTCAAAGATGTTGCTTGGGTTGTAGTCATCAGGAGGCTTGGGTGAGACTGGAGGTTATGCTGCTGAGATGGCTCAATCACAGGGCTTTTGGCCCCCTGGACCTCACTGCATGGGCCTCTCATTGGGGCTGCTTGAGTGTCTTTACATTGTGGCAGCTGGCTTCCCTAGAGGGAGAGCAAGATGGAAGCTACAGTGTCTTTGTGACCTAGGCACGCTCCATGGTTTCTGTCACATTTTAGATGTGAGTTATTGTATGCAATCCATACTCAAAGGGAAGAGAATTAAGCTCCTTCTCTTGAAGAAAAGTGTATCAAAGAATTTGTACATACTTTTCATTACATGCACTAACATGGAATTCTTTGTTATAAAATAACGAATGGGGATTTGTTTTAAGTTAGAGCTGTCTAGTGATTAAAGCCAGCTTTCTACGGTGAACAGCTAGAAAAGTTGAATAAAAGTAAAGAGTACCTGTATAAACAAGGCACTGGGGAACTACCACCTAGTCATGAATTAGTGGGCCAAGGTACAGAGATGAATCTCAGGAAAATAACCCAATGTTTGGGACCACATGTCCCCCTAGTATTATTTGTAGAGAGGTAGCTAGTTTAAAGGACACTTCTGATAACATTGAAGCCAGGGAGATGGGCCTTGGTGAACACTCAGCACTGGGTTGGAACCCCAGCAGGTTGTACTCTTGTAGTAACTATGAACCAGAAATACATAGTTCTTCAGAGGGACTATAACTCAGCTTCAAAACTTATTCCCTGAGTTGGATTGAAATGATAGTGGGGTTATTTCTGACATGCGTCTAGCAGAAATGAAGATAGGAATTCTCTGGAATAAAGTAATGTCATTTTAGGCTTCAGATTATTTCTACCCACAATTTTGTGCATACATGTTATTTTGTAAATAAGAGTGCACAATCCAAAATAACTAATAAATGAAATAAGGCCACATGAATGAAAACTACTGGATAATAAACACTACATAATAGAAACCAGCCACAGGGACTCCAGATATTTCAGTTATCAGGCACCCTTAAAGAATATATCCTTATAAGTGATAGACCATTTGTAAAAATGGCCATAATTATTCTCTTCCCTGCATTTGTGGACCTTTACAACGTGACTTTGAAGCTCCTTTCATCAAGATGTGGAATCTGTTTTGCCACCCATTTGAATCTAGACTAGCCTTTTGAATTACTTTGACAAGTTGTGCCATTTCCAAGCCTTGTCTTCAAAAGGACTTGATTACTCTGCTCTCTTGGAAATGTGTTGCAGCCACAGGAAAAAGCCCAGTCTGTTAGAGGACAAAAAATTACATGGAGGATAGCCAAGGCATTCTAGCCTATAGCCAGCTGCTCCTAAACATGTGACAGAATCTGGCATAGACTGGACATCAACCCCCACCTCCCAACCTGGCAGCTCTCCACAGAGCCATGAGCAAGCCCAACCAAGATGTGAAAAATCCCTCATCTACCTGAGTCTAGCCCATTGCCAGTGGGCAGAATTATAAGCTTAAATAGGTAGCCATTGTTTTAAGCTACTAAGTTTTGAAGGTGATTTACTGCACAACAAAAGCTAACTGATTCAGATGTGCTATATTCAGGGGGACAAAGGACAAGATTGAGGATTTCAATATAGAACTGAAAATACTTTAAAAGTGGAAGTCCCACTAATGAAAAAAAGAAATTTAAATTAATAACTCAGTTAATAGTTTCTATAACATATTAGAAAATTAGTTGAAGTGAGAATTAGGAAAAAAGAAAAGTAGGTCAGAAGAAACTATGGAATGAAACACAGAGAAAGAAAAGATAGAAAACCTAAGAGAAGGTGAGAGAGAGGGAGAGTGAGACCATCTATGGATGTAACAAAGCTTTAACAAAAAGAAGAGAGAGAAATAGAGCAGAAAAAATTTTCAGAAAAAAATTGGCTGAAGTATTCTTTAAATGATGAAAAACATCAAGCCATAAATTCAGTAAACCCTTTCAAACCCTAAACAGGAAAAATAAAAAGACATCAGTATATCAGAGAAAAAAATAAAGCTAAAATCTATAAAGCAGCCAGAGAAAAAAGAATTTACCTCAAGAGTACAACAATTAGATTGCTATCTGATTCTTAACAGAAGCCATCAAATAATTCTACAAACTTTGGGTTCTGTACTCAAAAAAAAAGCCTTCAGGAATAAATGGGAAAAAAATGTATCTTTACTCAAAAACTAAGATAATTTGTTACTTAAAAGACTCATTTATAGTAAAGAAAATACTAAAGAGTGTTCTCTAGGAAGAAGGAAAGTGATTTTAGATGAAAGCTCAGAGATGTATGAGAAGTAAAGATGAAAATGTATGTATCAATTGGTATTGACTGTATAAACAAGAATAGTGGTATTTTACAGGTCCGATAAAAAATATATGACAATAGTAGCATAAGGAAATTAGGCACTTACTATTCTATATACCTTGTAGGTTGGAAAGAGGGTAAAATGTACTATATTGGGGGTCCCCATTACTACCTCTCCCCAGCCTGTTATTCACTTGGAAAACTCACATGACTCAGTATATGGCTGTACTCATGGCTTCAATTTATGACAACACAATGATACAAAGCAAAATCAACAAAGGGAAAAGCCACATATGGTGCTGTCTAGAGAGGACCAGGCAAAGAGTTCTTTCCCATTGGAGTCACACAAGGTGTGCTTATTTCCTCCAGTAGTGAGTTATGACAATACGTATGGAATGTTGTATGCCAAGAAAGCTCATTAGAGAACCAGTGCTCAGTATTTTTATTGGGGCCTGGTCACATAGGACCCACGTGCCTAGCACATACCAAAGTTCCAGACACTGAAAAGGAAAGCAGCTGTTTGGTATAAACCACATTGTTCATACAAGTTTTGGTACAGTGAGCCACTCTGGGATTGGTGGAAACCCTTCAAAATCCAAGTTCCTAGACTCTAGCTGGGGGCCAACCTTGCTAGCAGGTCTTTTTGTAAGGAGAGTAGTCCCGATCCTGCTATGTTAACTCTCCTTTTACACACTAAACCAGCTGATACCAGACTTTGCTAATAATAAGTAAAGGGTAATCTTTAGGGTAATTACTAAAAGAACCATTTTTAAGAGAATACACAAAATGAAGTTGGAACCTTACCTTATGCATGTACAAAAACTAATTCAAAATTGATCAAAGACCTAAACATAAGAGCTAAAACTACAAAACTCTTAGAAGAAAACAGAGGAAAAGCTTCACAACACTGGATTTGGCAATGATTTCTTGGATACAAAAAGATAAATTAGACTTCATCAAAATTAAAAATGTGTATCAAAGGATACCGTCAATAGAGGCAGTGCACAGAATGAAAGTATTTGAAAATCATTTATCTGATAAGGGTCACTATCCAAAAATATATAAAGAATATCTATAACTCAACAACAATTAAAAAAACACCATAATTTTTAAATGGGCAAAACACCAAAAAACCCCAAACAGAAAATGACAAATGTTGATGAGGATGGGGAAAATTGGAAGTGTTGTAAATTGCTGGTGGATGTAGTGCAGCCGCTGTAGAAGATAGTATGGCAGTTCCTCAAAACATTAAACATAGAATTACCATATGATCCAGCAATTCCACTTCTGAGTAACTGGAAGAACTGAAAGCAGGGACACAAATGGATAATTTGTACACCCATGTTCAAAGTAGCATTATTCATAAGAACTAAAAAGGTGGCAGCAACCCAAAGATCCATCAGTGGAGTAATAGAAAAAAATGTGATATAGGCATAAAATGGAATATTATTCATTCTTGAATGAAATTCTGACCCATGGTGCAACATGGATGAACCTTGAAGATAAGATTAGTGAAATAAGCCAGTCGCTAAAGAACAAGTACTGTATGATACCACTTATACAACGTACCTAGAGTAGTAGTCAGATTCATAGAGACAAAGTGGAATGATGGTTGTTAGGGGCTGGTGGAGGGGGAGAATGCTGTAGCTGTTTAATGGTAAGAGTTTCTGTTTAGGAAGATGAGAAAGTTCTGGGTGGGGATGATTACAGAACAATGTGAATATACTTAATGTCATAGAACTGTACACCTAAAAATGGTAGATCTTATGTATATTTTAACCAGTGTTTAAAAGCTTATGATTCCAATGCTAATATAGAGGTTATGGATTAATAAAAGTTTTTTTTTAACCTACAAAAGTAGGTTGTAAAGGAGAGTAAAAAGAACACATAGAATAGGCAGGACAAATATTTAGTAAGATGAGGAAAACCCAGTTATGTCAATAATTAAATATTACTGTGAATGAACAAAATATTCCTATGAATGACTCAGATTGTCATATTGGGTTTTTAAAAACCAATTATATAGAATCTCTAGAAACACATCCTAAAAACATCAGGATATTAAAAGATAAAAGGATGGAAAAAGAGCCACACTATATTAACATTAGAGTAAATGCTAGAGCAGTAAAATTACTGAAGAAAAAATATTTAATTTACCAAGAATAAATAACAATTTGAAATTTGTATGCATCTAATAAAACACCTTAAGATATAAAATGGAAATATTTCCAGAACTGTCAGGAGAAATTGGCAAGTTTATAATTATAATGAGAGATTATACCTCTGGTAGAAGCAGCAAAAAAAAAAAAAAAAAAATCAGTAGTGGTATTAATGATATGAACAGTCCAAATAACCAGTTTGACTTATTGGACATTAGATAGAATGTAAGACACATCACAACTGCAAAGTCTCTTCAGGTCATTTGAAATATTTGCAAAGCTTGGCCATATGCTAGACCATAAAATAAGTGTCAGTAAATACTACAAGATTGAAAAGAGTGTGTTCTCTGGCTACAATCCAAATAACCTACAAATCAGCAATGGAAAGATAAATAGGAAATCCCCATGTTGGAAATAAATGTCTAAATAACCGGGGACTAGAAGAGATCATATAATGAAAACTAGAACATAGGTTTTAGTTAAAGGATGATAATGAAAATCCTCCACATCAAAACCTGAGGGATGCTGGTAGAGCTTTGTAAACAGAAATGGATAGCCTTGGGACGCCTGGGTGGCTCAGTTGTTTAAGCGGCTGCCTTCGGCTCAGGTCATGATCCCAGCGTCCTGGGATCGAGTCCCACATCCGGCTCCTTGCTCGGCAGGGAGCCTGCTTCTCCCTCTGCCTCTGCCTGCCTCTCTGTCTGCCTGTGCTCGCTCACTCTCTCTCCCTCTGTCTCTGACAAATAAATAAATAAAATCTTAAAAAAAAAAAAAAGAAATGGATAGCCTTGAATTCCTATGTCATAACAATGATACAAAATTAATGAGCAGAGTATATAACTCAAGAAGTTAGAAGAAAAAAACAGAAGTAATAACCCAGAGGAAGTATAAGAGGTATGAAAACTACTGAAATAACAAACAGTAAGGCTCAACAAATTTGATTCTGGAAGAGAAAAAATAAAGTTGATAGACCCCTGATGAGACTGATAAAGCAAAAAAGTGAAGATACCAGCAAGGTAATATTTTTCACAAAGGAAATATCACAAATCTTAGTCATTGCAAAGATGAGAGGACATTGTGAATGACTTTAATATATTCAAGTTCTTTATTAAATCTTCCTAGGAAGATTCAACTTAACAAAAACAGACACTAGAAGGTATAGAAAATCTTACTAATCTTGTATTTATTAAAGAAATTGAATCTTAAATAAAACTCTTCCCACAAAATAAAATCCAGGCTCAGATGGCTATATTAATGAATTCCCTAAGCATTTAAGGAAGAAGGAATATCAGTCTGAAGTTTTCCAGAGAAATCAGTATAGTCATGACATCAAAACCAGACCAATGGTATTGTAAGATTGGAAAATTATAGACCAGTCTCATGAACATGGATGCAAAAATTCTTTTAGAAATATCAGCAGACTGAATCCCACAGTTTGTAAAAAGAATAATACTTTATGGCCAAACTGACTATTTCAAGAATGAAAGATTGATTTAACATTTGAAAGTCAATATAATTTGCCCTATGTAGAGAACAATGGAGAAAAACCACCTTATTATTTCAGTAGATACAGAAGTAGATAAAATTCATCACCCACACATGGTAAAATTCTGAACAAGCAAGAAATAAAATGTCAAATCTTTTCTTCATGAGAAATCCCAGGATCTTTTTATTTTATATGCAAACTAGCAAGTTAACGTGCCATAATTTCATTAATGCTGGCAAAAGACATGAGCCTCCTGGGACAGAGACAAAAGAGTTTGTTCCCACAGCGATAGCAGTAGCCAGAATATTATTTTCTTGCCTTGTTCCTCGAGCCTCAGTGCAACCCAGTTGCAGGGCAACCCAGTGAGAGCCAGCTGACAACCACATATCCAGCAGGGTACATTCCAGGAAGAGCCCCATGCTTAGGAAACCCAAATATTTTATTACGAGGCTGCAGGCAGATCCATCAGACCTTTGTCATAGAGGGAGACATCTGTATTATACTCGATGTATTTGTCTTTAAAGTAATCGTAGGTGTTCATTAATAAACCGGTTTGTGAGTCTAACTGTATCATACCAGCCATGGTGCTTCCCAGTGAAGAAAGTAGACTTCACATGTCACTTAAGTGATTTCTGTTCCAGACATTGCCACATTTTTACCATGATGACAATCTGGTTTTCTCTGTGGAAATAGTCAAAACAGTCCTCTATATGTATAATATCTAGTGGCCTTTTTCTATTTTGACATAGTAGTAGAGTTTAGTGATATGCTTAGTCAAGGGATAGAATTTAATGTGAGTATTTTTGATATTCATAATATGAAAAATGAGTTTAATGAAAATGATTGGTTTTGTAGTAGAGTGTACTGATAAATAACTACAGTAGTACCCGCCCCCCATCTTCAGGGGATAACTTCCAAGATTCCCAGTGGGTGCCTGAAACCAACAGATCGTACCAGACCTTAGATATGTACTGTGGTTTTCCTATACACGCAAATCTGTGATAATGTTTAATCTGCAAATTAGGCACAGTAAGAAAGTAACAACAGTAACTAATAAATCAATTATAACAATGTAGTGTAATAAAGGTCATGTGAATATGGAATTTCTCTCAAAATACACTGTCCCTAGCCTTCTCATGATGGTGTGAGATGGTAAAATGCTCCCGTGGTGAGATGAGTGACGTAGGAGGTGACATAGCATTAGACTCCCACTGACCTTGTGACAGTACTTCAGGAGGGCCCTCTGCTCCTGCTCCTGGACCCCAGCTGACTGCAGGTGGAAGGAAGAGTGCAGAGAACGGGGGACTTCTGTATATACTTCTGTGGAATATTAGATTTAAATCAATATGTTCTATGGTTGATTTCTCCCTTCTTTTCTTGATCTGTATAGAATTTCCTTGGAAAGCATGAGCTCCCTCCTACAGAGAACGTTCTACAACACTTAGGAAAAAATTGTGGCAATAGCAGATGCCGTGATTAAATAGGCTTAATAAGCGGATTTAGCTGTGTATATTGTACTTTATAGCCTTCCCTTCACATCTAGCAGCTGTTGTTTCTACAGTACTACCATCTCTATATTAAAAATAAAAAAAATAATTTTAATGTTCATAAACTTTATATTTTAAACTTGTTACTTAAAGACTTCAAGCTGCATATTTTGGATTAGAAAAAATGGTTGTGTCTACTTTTAAAAATTTTGTTAAATCGGTTTTTAAAAATAGTGACCAAGACAAGGTTTATTATTTCAGAGTCCATTAAGTAATTTCCTTCCAGAAAAATATAATTTACCTGAAGTTCTTAGTTCCAGTTTTCAGCAATCTTAAGACTTCATTGGACCACGGGATAACAGATAAACTGAATTTGAATTCACAGATACATAACATTTTGGAATGTGTATATTTTTAAGCTTCCTAGACAGTTATATTGAAGCTCTGATACATTTAATGTATTTTTGACTTTATATATATATATATATATATATATATATATATACACACTTTACAGTATAAAACATTAAGCTGTATTTTCCCTAAGAAGAGTGAATCCACGTGTGCTTTGGTAAAACACTAGTCACCATGTTGTTTATTTTGTTTTTTGAGTAAGTTCTGTTATATTAGGTTAAATTGTACATTGCAGCAATTTTCAAAGCCTAATTTTATATCGTATTAATTTCTTTAATGGATTACTTTTTAAAAGTTTCTTCTTTAACTTCTTTTAACTTCTTTAAAGTTTAAAATTGCAGTTTTGCCAATATTAAGATGAACATTTAATTACGCATTTTCTTCAAATGTTTGAAATGTTTAGAGCATTCAGTAGTTGATATCATTTGATTAAAAGTCATTTGACATTTATATTTGATGTATTTGTATTTAATAAAGGCAGAATCTGTAGTACGATTTTAAATTTAATACTTTCTGCTGGTTTGATGGCATTTTCCAGGTGTGAATGAGCCTACGAGTGTTTATGTGGAATACACATGGATGGGAAGGAAGGCTAACTATCCAACTCCTGGATTTCAAAATTTTCATCCTTTAAGGGATTTTTGGTTATTAATTTGTCTCCAGATATTACCAGATCCACCCCAGATATTCTACCAGGAGTTGGGTTCAGGGTGGGAAAAAAATTCTTTTTTTTTTTAAGGATTCTTAAGTGAAACTTGAGAACTCTTGCTTTTTGGCCATACATCAAATCAAAGGATTGTGGAAATTTTTTCCCGTATGTTAAATTATGTAGTTATTTATATGAAAAGACTGCATTCAGAGTTAACATTGAGTAAAGTTGAAACATGGACTAAACATTATTTTCAACATGCTAGCAACAATAAGAAGCATACCGCTAGTCATTGGTTTCCAAAAGGCTTTGATGAAGTGAAATCCCCTTTTAGAATACAAACAGACCAAGTTACTGCATTCAGTTTGGGGAAAATATACAAAGGCTCATTTGACATTATAATCTCAGATTTCTTAAACAAAGGTGTCTTATTCAAAAACTAAAGGTAAAGCTCAGATAACTTTAGTAGATCAAAAAGTTAATACCAGTAAATTGAGTACTGATATGAAGCTTCCCAAGTTAAATATAACAACTGGAGTAATTGGTGAATCTCTTGGAACTCAAGTAAAAAATATTTAGCTTACTCTAAAATCTCTAATTTGACATTAGTTAATTATATAAAACTCTGGTAGAATTCTAAAGACTGATAAAATTATCCAAGTTTCCAAATATCTTAAATTAGCAAAGTTTTAGATAATTTTAGCAGACATGTTATTGCTCAGAATCACTTTTTTTCATACTGTATTATTGGGACAATGAATAACATTTTAGCTCTATCAACTCGAATATACAAGTAATTATGTTTAGAGAACACCAGAGATCTGGAATGTTGTTGATATCCTTAAGACTATCACTAAAAAGTGGGACCAAAGTTCCCAGTTGGTTCTGCCTGATACCAATGTCAGTTCTGGTCCAAGGAGATAATGTGTGTAACTGAGCAACCCAGTATAATCAGTAGTCTCTTTTCAAAGGAAAAGTTCTCCAGCTAGTGTTCTGTGTGTATTAACTTCACTGCTTTTTCACTATTATCATTGTTAATTATCACGTATTTACCTCCATATAACATGTTCAGTAAGTGTTAGCTCTTATGGTCAGCAGAGTAATGACCGCCAACCCATCCTGTCCTCATCTCCCCAAGCATGTGGATGTGTCACTTGGCAAAGGGAATTAAGGTTGCAGAATAAGTAAGATTGCTAAACAGCTGACCTGGAAGATGACCCTGGCTTAGCTGGGTAGGCAAAAGAGAAAGCCAGAGAAATAGCATTTCTAGAAGCATCTCTACCTGCTGTTGCTGGCTGTGAAGATGGAAGAAGGGAGCCAGAAGCCAAGGAGTGAAGGGTTGCCTCTGAAAGTTGGAAAAGGCAAGGAAACATTGTTCCCTAGAGTCACTAGAAGGAACATGGCCCTGCTGACATCTTGATTTTAGCCTAGTGAGACCTGTGTCTGACTTCTGATCTCCAGAAGTGTAAGATAATGAATTTGTATTGTTTAAATCACCAAGTCTGTGGTAATGTGTTACATGAGCGTTAGGAAGCGAATGCAGACAATAGAAGTTTACAGGTTGTGTGTATCTTTACCTGAATTTTGACTCTTGGGGGAAACAGTTCTGTGTGAGCTGTGAGTGCTGTAGAACCCCTCAATTGCTACTATTTATATAGAACTTATATCTTAATAGCTGCATGATAGTTAGGGCTGATAGTCTCCTGATCAGAGAATATCATGATATGTATTATGGGCATGATTGCTATAAATCACTTTGCTTTTATTGCCAGGAAGTAGAAAGCCTGGTAGCACACTGTTTAAGAATATAGGCTCTGAAGCTAGGTTCCCTGGGTTCAAATTCCCACTCCAACTTTCTTAGCTGTTTAGCCTCGGACAAGTTAGATAACTTCCCTGTGCCTCAGTTGTCTGGTGTGTAAAATGGAGGCAAGTATCTTCCCTCATCATGATGGCATAAAGTAAAACACAGTATTTGTCCTAATAAAACAGCCTTCAGTCAGAGTGTGCTGCTGATGGTGGTGCTGTCAGCTAGTGGGGTTCAATAATGCCTCTCTTTGTGTATTAAGTTTGCTCTTTGTTGTATCTTCCTGCTGTTCTATTTTCATTTTACTTTATTTTTTTCTCTTCTATGACTGTCTGTAACCTGACTCAATATTCCTTAGAACAAAGCAGACCATAATAGTATATTAGTTGGAGGCTACTTGATGACAAATTATAAAAACACAACCCTAACAAAAGCTGAAGAAAAAAAAGGAAAATCAGCTTATAGTTGACAACTCCAGAAATGAATTCAGGTGTGGCTGGATCAAGAGGCTTCTGTCTTCATCTCTCTATGTCTATCACACACACAATCCTGAAATAATTAGTAATGGTTACAGTGTTCACCAAGAACTTCTGGGAAATAGGCACACAGGCAATGTTCCAATTGAGTACTTGGTATAGAGCTGTTTAACTTCTATTTATCAACATTTAGACTTACAAAGCAGTTGCAGAAATAGCACAGAGTTCACAATTTATAGAACCATAGCAAAGTAATCAAAACCAGGACATTAACATTGGCACAGTACTGCTGCCACAAACCTTACTCGGATTGCACCAGTTGCGCCCCTAATGTTCTTTTTTTGTTCAGGACCCAATCAATCCAATATGTCATGCATTTAGTTATTGTTTTCTGTACCCTTTCTAGCCTAGGTCAGTTCCTTAGTATTTTCTTGTCTTTCATACTTTGATGCTTTTGATGAGTATTGCTTGACTACTTGGTAGAATGCCTCTTAATTATAGTTGATCAGCTGTTTTCTCCTGACTAGACTGAGGTTATGCATTTTTTGAAGAGTGCCACAGGAGTGCTGTATCATCAGTACCTCCCAGCTGGGGGTACGTGATAGGTCTCTTACAGGTATGCCCTTCAGTTGGTTATGGTGGCCTCTGCTGGGTTTCGATGTAGGGTTACAATTTTTCCTGTACAATTGAGGGAGCTCTTTGACAGTATGAAAACACCTGTTTCTCTTAAAAATGTTTGCTCACTGCTTTCGGCATCCATTAGCAGATCTTGCCTTAAAGGATTATTCTTGTGGTATTTGTTTGATGATGATTTTGTGTCTTTCCTTTCTTCCACATTTATTACTTAGAATTTGCCTGTGAAGAAAAGCTGTCCTCCCCCCCACCATTTATTTATTCAATTGTGGAGATCAGTGTGGACTCACTGATGTCTATTTGGTCTGTGAGTTATATAATACAGTACTGTTATTTCTTATTTTGTTACTCAGATTATTTCTTAAGGGATTAGGAGTCATCAGCCTTTAGAGATTAGGAGCTGCGTTAGGTTGGGTTCTGTGTCTCTGTGAAAATCGTCATTCTTTCTCAAGTGCTCATTTTCTGCCACCACTATTTTAGGCTATTTTAGGCTCATCTTACCGGCCCTGCCCTGGAATCAACTACTTCTCCAACAAACTTCATTTTCCTTTTTTTTTTTTTTAATGTTTTATTTATTTGACAGAGAGAGATCACAAGTAGGCAGAGAGACAGGCAGAGAGAGAGGGGAAGCAGGCACCCCGCCGAGCAGAGAGCCCGACACGGGGCTTGATCCCAGGACCCCAAGATCATGACCAGAGCCGAAGGCAGAGGCCTAACCCACTGAGCCACCCAGGTGCCCCAGACTCCATTTTCCTTTATCGGAGAATGCTATCCAGGAGCCAAGCTCCAGTCAGCAGGGGTGCTCCCTGCTGTTGGAGTTGGTCTTGGGCCCTCTCTGCACACAGACTCCCCTCGACTTCCTCAGTTTGGTAGACACCTGAAGTGACCACAGTTCTTGGTGTCTTTAGCCTCACAGAGTGCTGTCAGGATAGCAACTGTTTCTGAATGTGCTCAGGTGTTTCCTATTCCTGACCGCCCCCCCCCCCCGCAGTGTGGTTATGTTACACATATGTAACAGCCTCACAAGAGGGGAGAGGGGTCCTCGGGTCATGTGTGTGCAATCTTATCTCTTGCTTTTCTGCAGTAGCTCTGGATAGGTTGACTTCTCTTACTATTTTATATAGTGTTGAGATACTTTAAAAATTATTTCTTGGATGTTTTATATCTTGGAAGTTAAGATTTAATCTGAGGGCCTGTGCCAACCCCTGTCTCCTGCCCCCCAGTTCTTCTCAAGCTCCCTGTGCTCACTGAGGTGGGCTGGCTGCAGGGGGGTGAGGGACATCACACTCTGGCATTTGGTGACTTTCCTCTTAGTTTTTGTGCAGCTCCCAGATTCTCCCAGTGACGCTGACAATACAGTTTTGTGCAGGATTTACTTTTCCCTTGTTTTTGTTTGCTTTTGGAGAGGGCATTTGGGGAAATCAGAAACTATGCAAGCCCTTCTCAGCCACTTGCAAGTCCCAAGTGTTTGGGTTTTACCAGCAAGACACCCTTGAGGGATTTGAAAAACTGAAGCCTGATGAAGCCGAGTGCTCCTGCGATGCTGTTCACGGAACAGAACGGAGTCATTACTGCTCATACACTTCTCTGGAACCCCCCATTCATCGCTGCTGCTGACTAAATCTTTACCTCTAACTCGCGGACCTAGTGGTGAGGATGCCAGCAAAATCTTCCCCTTTGTGTCAGCAAATTATTGAAAAATTGTACAGAACCCTTACAGTTTTCCTCTCCCAGTCCTTAATGCTGTTGCTGCGTCTGTGTCTGGTCGGTGCTGTTTCCCAGAAGAACGCTTCTGTCGTTTGAATCTGTTCCTCTGTATCGAAGGTGCTTTGGTCTGGCTGCTTGTAAGATTCTTTATTACTGGTTTTGAGCAACTGGATTGTGATGGGCCTTGCTGTATTTTCTTCTTCATGATTCTCATGCTTAAGGTTTATCTGTATTCTTAAATTTGTAGGTTTGTAGAGCAACATCTACACAGTAGTTTCCATATTGCTGTCTGACTGGACTCCCAGTCACATGTGGGTTAGGCCACGTGAGGTTGTCTTATGGTTCCCTGGTGCTTTGTTCTTTTATTTTTCTTCTCAAGTCTTTGTTCTGGGATGTAGTAGTTAATTGGAAATCATTTGGTTTGGTCAGTTCTTGCTTTTAGTCTTTGTTAGGTGGCCCCGGGGCAGTGTGTGTCATTTTTCTGACTACAAAGGCAATACCCTGCTAATTACTCCATCAGATGTTCTGCCTGTCTCAAGGTTTTTCCCCTAGGATTGGAGGAAGGTGGAGCCATTCCAGGCCCTGTGTGAGCTCTTGGGGATGGTGCCAATCTGTTCCTTTCCGGTGGTCCTTTTCTCTGCCTTAGGCAATGTCCTTCCATGTGAACACCAGTCAGTATTAGAGTCCCAGGCTCTGGTTGGGGGTGGGGGGCTGCGGACCTTCCCTGTGCAACATTCCTCCCCTGTACTCCCAAGCCCTGCCTCCCTAGCTGCCTTGGCCAGGCCTTCCCTGGACTCCCAGCATTCTCCTCGACTCCACAAGACCCCAGGCGCTGTTTGGGTTCCCAGCTCCCTGTGATCTAGAAGTTATAGGCAGCAAGCAGTCAGGCTATCTCACTAACATCCCTGCCATCCGGGATCGCGGTCCTGCCCTGCCTGTGGTCCAGTGTGACAACTGTGGCTTCATCAGTCTTGTCCAGTGTTTTTGTATAAAGGGGGGGATGGTAAATCTGGTTCCTGTTACTTCAGCGTGGCTGAAGCAGAGGTCTTCTTATGTTAAATTTGAATTTTTAGTAATGTTGAGCAGTTCTTGACCCCTCAGGGTTGTGTCTCTAACCTAGCTGTGCACACAGCCAAGCATCTGGCCATTTTCTCAGCTCTTCCATTGTGCACCTTCATGTCCATCTAGCTGGAGGTGCCTGGGAGTAGGATGGTTTTCCGTGCTCCCTACTAGAAGTCCACATGCTTCTGACAGAATCTAGCCATGGCAAAGTCACAGCCTCTTGTGTGCCATAGCTGTGGAGCAAGCGTGGAGATTGCTTGCGTTCCCACCCATGCAGAAGAGGGAACCTGTTGTAATTACTGGGCATCTCTTGACCAGACCCCCCAATGCAGACATGGAGACCCCAGGGTGTCTGCGGCACACCCACATACACACAACACACACACTCTGGCACTCTCAAGAGAATTGTGAACCTACACAGTTCATGAGCTTGAGAAGTACAGCTTGTTTTTTTAGGTGTGTCTGTCTGTTAGGGGGTATGTGTAGGCACATGGAGAGAGAAAGTGACGAATGGTCCCCCCCTTACCCTGACCTTGCGTCCAGTTGCTGTTGAGTTTCAGAGAAAATATTGCCAAAAAATGTTTCCTGCTCAGCCTCCTGATAAGAGTACAGGAGTCCCAAAGGGCCTGATGAGGAGAGGTCACAGAGAGGTTCATGAGCCAAGAGTGGGAAGGGCTGCGCCATCTATGAGCATAGGGCAAGTCTGATAGCCCAGCGATGCGTGCCCTTGGCCCTCCTGGTGGCTGATGTACCCTAGCACAGGGCTCACAGTGGAGCTGGCCCGGGGCTCTGGCCCTCACCATTCCCTTCCCGCTGGCCTGCAGTCCCTCTCCTGCACTGCCGCCGGCCAGCCCTCAAAATTCCCTACACTACAGTCGGGCCCGGTGTCCCACATCCCATATGTTCAGTTCCTGTATCTTGGCTTTTGGGTTGTTATCGAGAGTTTTAATTTGCCCATTAGATTCACAAACTGGAGGACAGGACCTGCATTGTTTACCTAGCAGAGTCTTGCTCACAGTAGGGGCTCTGTTGTCTATTAAATGAATAAAGTGGGGGAAGCCAGGCCGCCCAGTAAGGTGTACTTTCCTAAGGTTCAGGAAGAGGGGCTAATTAAGTCAAGAGAGCTTGTGCCCTGCCCCACCATCTGATGCAGACCCCTCACTCCTAGGACCATTTGGGGTCCCCAGTTGTAGGCATGCTGGCCCTGAGCGCCCTCCCAGCCTGTATTCAGAAGAAAATGGATGACTACCACCCACCATCAGCTGCCTCCTGTTCTCTGAGCGGACAGCAGGTGGCTCTGCTCCCTTTCATTTAGCTAGGAACCAGTCCTTCACTGCGGACCTGGGCCAGCCACTGGGCTAAGTGCATAAAGCCAATGTGGCCATTGCCCTCCAAGTAGCGATTCCCCCCGCTCCCGCCTTCAGTGAGCATAAGTTAATTTCTCAGAGTTCTCCTTGGAATAGGATGTTACAGGAAGGAACCCCTGGTGAGATCCAGCCACCAGGAGAGCTTTCTTATGTCTCCCATTCATGCCTCTGCACGGGAAAACCTCCTTCCCCAGGGCTCTCCTATGCATCCCTAGGAGCCCTTCTCTGACCATTCTATAAGGAGTGTACCCAGGCTTCTCGTCCCCTCCCCCTGTGAGTTCTCCAGGCCCGCAAAAGCCCAGAGTGACCGCCTTCCAAGGCAAGTCTAATGCTGTCCTCTTTCTGCTGGAGTTGGGAGTCTGGTGAGCTCCGGGGGCAGGTTCTCCAGCCTCCTCTGCCTCTCCTCAGCCATCCTAGGCAGCAATCCACGGGGGCGCCTTTCAGTCCTACCAGGACTCCCAGGGCCTTTGGGCACCCCTGACATGCCCCTCCTCCCCTGCGCCCACGCCATTGCTTATCCTGAATTTATTCCAGTTCCTCATTGTGTATCCTCTTCTGATTAGTAGGAGTCTCCCCAGGTTCCGGGGCTGGTTTCGTCCCCACGGGTGCCCCAGTGCCCGCACCTTGGGGAAGAGAGAGATGTAGTCTTGACCTTTTGCAGAGAAGACCCCCCCGGGGGCAGGAGCGAGAGGAAGAGCATGGTGCCCCTGTTGAGACTGCCATGCCCTGTCTAGGAGATCCTCCCTGACTTAAACAAGCTCGCCTTTAGGCAAACATTTCGGGAGCAACCCGGGCAGCGGTCGCGGCGCAGACTCCCCCCACCCCCCATCCCCCACCACTCGAAGCCCGAGCGCGCGTCCCCCAGGAAGGGTCCCGGCGACCCCGAGCTCGCTCCTAGCCGTGCGCGCTGCTCGTCGTGGGGTCGCCTTGTCTCGCGCGTCCAGCCTGCAGGTGCCGTCCCGGCGACCTGCCCGCCGCCCCCACCCCACCCCGGAGCCGCGGTGGGCAGGGCCAGGCGCGCGCCGCCGCTTCCCTCTGCGCCCGCTCCCGCCCCCGGCGCCGCGGCGGGCTCAGTGCTTGCTGGCGACCCGGCTCGGAGGCGCGCCATGGCCCGAAGCATGCTTGGCCTCCCACGGCGCGGCCTCTGGCTGCTCCTAGGTGAGTAGGGCCGGGGTCCTTCGGGGGAGAGGGGTCTCGAGGTGGGGGGGGCGGGGGCGCGGGAGTGCGCGGAGACACGGGCACCTTTCCCGCGCACGCCCGGGAACGCGCTGCCCCGCACCTGTGCTCCCGGCCCAGCGCCGCAGCCGCCGCGGGTGCAGGCGTCCTGGGGCTCTCGCGTGGCGTTGGAGGGACTCCATACTACCATACTACCGGGACTCGGATCCTCGGCCCACGGGTCCAGAAATCAGTTAAAGCTGAGAAGACGACTGGCATGTGCCGCAGTGGCTGATTTGCAAACAAACCTCCCTAGGATGCCCTTTGCAAACATGAGACTAACCTTCGCCCTCGTTTCCACAGCTTTTTTGTTTGTGAACTTGGCCTTCTGGCTAAGAGAAGTTCAAAGAGGGACTCTTGGTGAGGAGGCAGAATATACTCCGCTTTCTGTTTCCGGAGAGTTTATAACTGAAACCCAGAGGCAACAGGAACATGCACCAGACTTAGCATAATTTACCCTGAAATTATCCTCACAGGCTTTCCTGAGGCAAAGCTAAGAAGCCTTTCTAAACTCTTTTAGCCACTGATTCATCTCCTGTATGCAGTTACTTTTAAAAAAAAAGGGGGCACCTGGGTGGCTCAGTGGGTTAAGCCTCTGCCTTCAGCTCAGGTCATGATCTCAGGGTCCTGGGATCGCGTCGGGCTCTCTGCTCGGCGGGGAGCCTGCTTCCTCCTCTCTCTCTCTCTGCTTGCCTTTCTGCCTACTTGTGATCTCTCTCTGTTAAATAAGTAAAATCTTAAAAAAAAAAAAAAAGGCACTTAAATGGCAGAATCCTTCTGCCATTGGTACTTGTGGGCTTTCCCTGGAACAGGTGATGTGGGTCAGGAACATCTGCACAGGTGCCCCGAGTGCTGGTACTGGGGGAGGGCTGAGTGCTGTGCTGGCTTCCTAGCGGGGTGGCAGCTGGGGGCGTGTGGCTCCTCAGGGGAGATGGCCCAGGGCACCTGGAGGAGCGGGGCTTAGGACCACCTAGCAGCCCCTCGGTGGCCAGTGGCCAAGGAGTCCCTCTGCATAAAACCCTTAGCCTCTACCAGCCTGAAGTGTGATCAAAAGACTGATCTTGCCCCTTAAACTGTTTTGGCTGAAGTTACCTGTAAAGCAAAATCTTACAGTAGTATTCTCTCCTTTTGTGTTAAGATCCCTTTGGCTTGACATGGAATTTACTGTTTTAATCTCCTAAGAAATGAACATTTCTCTGCTAACAGAGCAGGGAGCTGGGTTGTGTCATTTTTTTTTTTTTTTTTTTTTTTTAGCATAACTGACTAAAGAAATGCTCTTTACTGGATTCCAGAAGCTGCACCTTCTAAAGACTGTGTAAATAAACACTCGGGCAGGAGTGCCTATAAAGACCTTCCTTGTTTACCGTGAAAATACACACGTAATGGTGGAAGTCCAGAGTTCTATAATCTTAACATTAGTCTGAGCGGTCTGGCTAATGTTATAGCTTTATTTTTCCAAATAAACACAACTCTGTGAGGTTATCAGTAAATTCATGTTATCAGAGCCCAGCGGTAATTAGTAGAATCATGGAGCACACACTGTTTTCTTCCCGAGATGTAGCAGAAGCCAGGTCTCCTTGGCGTTGCAGACTTAGCTTCCCAAAATAGCAATGTGGAATTTCTTTCTTTCCTTTTTTTTTTTTTTTTTTAATGTGCTGGTCTATTGGCTCAAGAACTTCTCTGTAACAGTCTTACAATCAAGCTATTGTAAACCTGGGCTTTGTGCATACTCTTCTGTTTACAGAAGACCCTGACATTACCACGTGCATCTTATAAATTTCATATACGGCCACTGAAATCTTTTCATCCATCAGCAATGAAGGACATTTGCAAAGCACCCAGGGTTATTCTCTGATGGCCGGGTCCGTTGTCAGTTCTGTCTGGCGCCCACCTCTGCTCAGGAGCGCTGGCTGACGCTGTCCTGGGAGCCGGGTGTGCCGGCTGCACAGGCACGTGCAAGAATGAGGACATTCTTGCAAGGCGGTTGTATTTGTTGAAATAAGGGACTCTGTATCGGCACAAGTATAACTGGGACGGGCTGGGACGTCGCAGGAAATGCAGTATATGTGACCAGATCATCGTGCTGGTTTGAATCTGAGGGTAGTTCTCACCCTGGAATCCAAAGCTGAAGGATTATTATTTGTGAATTTCCTCCCGTGTGTTTGTTTACTCTCCCTGTGCATTTAACTGCAGGGAGAAGTTTCTGGATTTTTGTGTCCCTTCCATAGGCACTTGCCTGTCAGTACAGGTCCAGCCAGTCCCAGGCCAGAGCTGTTGAGTGGCACTTACGTTCACACTGGAAGTGGTTGTGAGCAATTCTCCAAGGAAATGTGTTAGGTGGGACCCTTCCAGCAAAGAGCTGCTCTGTTCCTCCTGATTTTTTTCTCCCAGAATGAATCAGTTTCACAGCTTCTCATTAGTTGAAATTTGGGTCTGGCAGAGTGTGTGATGAGGTTCCGGGTTGTAGTGTGAATTCTACTGAAAACGCAGCACCCCCAAGCATGGAACCCCCAGGCTTGGCTGCCAGCGTCCCCCTCCAGTGGGGGCGGAGCCTGCCCTTCCTGGGGGCGCCCCCTGGCAGTGTGGGCTCTCCTCCCTGTGGGCCCCAATTCAGGCCTGTGCACAGGCTTGCCTGAGGGAGGGCAGGGAACCCTGGGGTTAAACCGTCTGTTTGCTGGATCCAAGGGAAAACCCATCTCTCTCATCACATCCCTCCTGCGAGCCACGGGTGGGGTTGGGGGGACCAGGACAAGACAGAGACAGAGCTCTCCAGACACCTTTGAGCCACTCAGATGGAGCTCCACCCTATGACCCCCATTACGTTTACAGGACAGCGGGTGGCAGGCAGTCCTGGGGGCTTGGAAACCTGCCCCAGGACCTCTTGTCCAGTGGGACGCAGGGAAGCTGTCCGGACGGGCAGTGCTGAGCTGAGAGGAGTGAGCAGCGGTGGGGAGAAGGGGAGAGGGGCAGCGGGCAGAGGCGGCAGTGGTGGCTTCACCTGCGCCAGTCCCTGTGCTGGCCGGCCTCTGCCCACGGCGTCCCCAGGGGCCCAGGGGAGACAAAGCTGCTGTGGCCACTTCAGTCTTCCAGCCCTCCCTGACAGGGTGACCTCTCGGGCAAGTCCTGTTTCTGGAGAACTCCCTTGTTCTTAGCGAGGAGGGTTATGTCAACAGGGCAGCAACAGGAGGGCTCCCAACCTAAACAAGACCTCGTTCATATTCACATAATGAAGTTACTGTTGTCCATGGAAGATTTTTTTTTTCCCCTGAGATTGTTTTTTCTTAGTATTTTCTTTGACGTGGAAGGACCCGACTCTCTTCATCCCTGGAAGCCCGGGCTGTGAGCAGGGGGTCCCTAGAGGCATGCCAGCCAGGACTCCACCAGGGGCCGGGGTATCAGGCGCCCCTAGTCTGAACCCCACAGCCAGGTCTGGCTTCCTTTGTTCCTCGAAGGGGACTGCCTGCCTCAGGAAGCCTTCCCTGGCCATCCCTGCCCCCCATCCCTGGGATGGGTGACCCTCCTCCCACTGGGTCACTCACAGGAGCTGGAGCTGGGGTACGGTGGACCCGGCCAGTGCCCACCCGTGCTCTCCTGGGCTCTGCACCCCAGGCCCACGAGTTGCCACCAGCAAGGAGTCTCCTGAGCCACACATGCCCGGGAGGGCAAAAGGCAGCAGCTGACTCAAGCAGTTGGGTACTGATGCCCTCCTCAGCCTGGGACAGCCCCTCGGCCCCATAAGAATGGCCCAGCACGAATGTCCATGGAGCTGAGGCTGAGAAGCCTTTCTTATAAACAGCATCTATGAAGAGTGCCCTTGACCTTAAAGGAAATGAGCCATGGGAGTGGAGCTGGAGATGGGGGCCCTTACCCCAACCCCCAAGCAGTTTAGAAAGAGCACCCCAGTTCCCCAGGATGGTTATGGAAAGGCCCTGAATCTTGGAATTTTCTGGAAGCCTTTATGGCTAAAGGTTGCAGAGAAGAGGGCATAGAGCAAGGCTCGTGTTGAAGGAGGACCCGGTTGGTCCTGTGGGCCAAGGTAAGACGTTCAGATTTTATTCCAGGGCAGTGGGCAACCCTGGGCTGTGCAGTGCCTCCAGTTGAAGGCAGGGGACTGGAGAGCGCTGGTGGGATAGAGGTGAGGGCAGAGGCTTGAGATGGCAGGAGTGAGGGGCCCCAGAGAGTCCCCAAGGTGACGGTGAGGGTCGCACTGTGGGGGTGGGGGTGGGCCACGGGGATGCAGGGAGGTGTTGGAGGGTGGGGAACTGGAGCTCCACAGCTGGCTCCCCAGGAAAGCACGTGGCCCCCGGTTGAATTCAAATGTTAGATAAACAACAAATTGCTTTGGTGTAAATATGTCGTGGGCAGTACTTACATACTTGTTTATCTGACACTCACACAGGACTGGGCATCCTGTGTTTGCTAAACCCGGCAGCCCACACCCCAGCAGTCGCATTGGGTTAGGTGTCCCCTTGGACACTCAGGGGACAAGGGCAGGCAGGTGTCCACGTGAGCCCAGGTCACAGCCGAGAGCTCTGGCCATGAGAGACATCTGGGATAGCCTTAGAGTCGGGAAGGTGTGAGAGCCACAGACAGAAGGGATGCAGAGGGGGTAGGCTGGGGACCAGAAGCCAAGGCGATGGGTGGATAGAGACATGGCTGCTGGGTGCCACAGGACACTTTGACAGGGCCAGTGTCCATGGGGTGGTGGGGAGGGCAGGCCGAGGTGGGGTGCTGTGTGGGCGTGGCCAGCTGGCGCCCCCTGGAAGGGGTGCGAGGGTCAGCCGGAGCATATGCCCCCCTCAGCCTTCCCCTGTGTGCCCTAGTGTTAAATATGCAGACTTCTGGTTCATCTGATGATGCGTCTGCGCTCGCGAAGTACCTGTCGCCGTTTGAACAGCAGTTGCCCTTACTTACGGACCGATGGGATTAACACCAGGACTGCCTGATTACCAAGCAGCAGTCAGTGCCTCCACCCTCTGGCAGGAACCTGTTTCTCCTGCAGAGGCCTAGCAGTCACTACAGAGGGAAGACTTTTGGGATGCCTGGGTGGCTCAGTCGGTCGAGCGTCCAATTCTTGATCACAGCTCAGCTGTTGATCTCAGGGTCGTGAGTTCAGGCCCTGCATTGGGCTCCACATCGGGCATGGAGCCCACTTGGAAAAAAAAAAAAAAAAAAACAACAAATGGGTTACTTGCCGCAATTTATTTCTACCCAGCCGCTGCTGGAGTATAATGAAGCTCTGTTTTGTGCATTTGAGGTGTGGCTGGCTGTGTCCCTGAACGTGTTCCTCCACTCCGTGTCCCAGCAACACTGTCTTCTGGCTTTGTTTTCATTCTCCCCCCACCCCACCTGCCCCCCAACCTTGACTTCTGCAGCAGATCCATAGCTCATCTCAGGAAGGCCGGTCTGGTCACCTTCTCCCAGTTGGGACCATTCATTTTGTTTTCTGCTCCCACTGGGTTGGAGGCCCTGCTGCTAGGGTGGGTGGGGTGGGTGACAGCAGCTGCCTCCCTTTGCCCCCTGCTGACGGCAACCATGCCTCCAACCTTCGTTCTCTCTGCTTTGGGCAAGATGCTTCTTACTTAATTCTGTCTCTGCCAGGTGGGAGGGGAGGAGGGAGTGAGGACGATCCTTCTTCCCACACACGAGGTCTGTTTTTATGATGGGAAGGAAGAATCCTTGAACAACAGCCTGTGTGCGGCCCCTCGGCAGCTGGCAGGATGGGGACACAGGTGGGATGGGGACATAGGTGGAGAGGTCTGCGGGCAGGAGTCTCCCTGTGTTTCTGGGACAAATGGAGTCTCCTGGGGCCTGGGAGTCTGATAACCGCTGCTCATTTTGAGTTTTGCTCGTGATCACTGAGTCAGGAGCCTTCGGCGCGTTCCAGGATGGGGCCTGGGTTCTCTTCCCCAAAGACATGCGTGAACCTCCATTCTGAGTTGGGGCGGTTTGCTCAGTGCCAGTGAGAGGTCCCCCGGGAGCCGAGGGGTCTTCGTGTCCACCTGCAGAGGCGTCTGGGTGGGACCCTTTCTTGCCGTGAAGATAATGGTGGGGGGGCGTCTTTCATGGGTTTCCTATTTCTTAGAGCGGTAAGGTTGTTTCACATTTTCTGTGAACTTGTCCATTTTATCCAACACATAATTACAGGGATAATTATCTTATTGTCCTAACTGTTCTCCATGGACATTCGCCCTTTTCAGCCCGACTCTATGGATAGATGACTTTGTGTTCGTTGGTCCAAGAGGATGGCTGCGTAGCTCTGTTAGGTATCCGCAAGCCCCACCCCAAAGAACCAGATCTTTTTCCTTGGGTGCCAGATGTGTTCGCTTTCGTTCTTCCTGCTTAGCAATGAAACTAGTCCTGTCACTCCTCTGCTTGGCCTCCGGGCTGCCTCCTGCGACTTTCTGTCCTCTGGCCATCAGTAATATTTTCTAGAGTTTCTGTGTTTGTGGTTTTAATTTCCTCTTTACCGTATGAATTATTTGGAAGCAAGTTTTTTAAAATCCCAGCAGCTCAGGCTCTTTGGATTTTCCCCCGGGATCCCTGCTTCTATTGTGTTGAGCTCGGGGAGTGGGTCACAGACCACCCCTGTGTGCATCAGGGTTCCTTCTTGGCCTTACAAGATTTTCCTTCTGTAAATGGCCCAGAAGCCCAGGAGAAGAGCGGGAGGTCTTGGGTGTCCCCTCCAGTCTTCACAGTGAACTCCGTTACCGAGGTGTCCTTGTTGACTGCAGTCTCCCTGAGCTATCTTTGGCCGAGAGCTGTGGGGAAGCTGTGGGGACCGGGAGGGCTCCCTGGTGGAGAGGCTGTGCTCGCCGGGCAGGTGAAGACCATGGGGCACGCATGTACCCAGCCCTGCAGGCCACGTCCTCCACAGCCCCCTCCTTGCTCCTTCCATTTCACTGTTGTATTTTTAATTGTGCTAAAATATATATAACATAAAACTTACCCTCCCTGCTGTCTGGGGCACGGAGGCCATTCACATCGCTGTAAATGCACCACGGCCATCGTCTCCAGAACTTTCCCATCTCCCCGGCCTATAACTCCCACCAGACTCCCACCCTGGTGAACCCTGGCACCTCCAGTCCTGGTTCCCGCCCTTCCACTCTCTGTCTGTGAAGTGGCTGCGATAGGTACTTGAGGTGAGTGGAACCAGGCGGGATCTGTGTCTTTGTGACTGCAAGATTCGTCCCCATGTAGCATGTGATGGCGGTCCTTCCCATCTGAGGCTGGACTGTTTCGTTCTTCCGTTCAGGTGTTGCCGGCCCTCAGGTTGCTCACCCTCCCGGCCGCTGTGACTAATACCATGCAGGGCCCAGGTACGCAGGGCCCAGGTGTGCACGTCCCTGTTGCAGTCTGGGTCACAGGGTAGCTCTGTTCACAGTTTCTGGCCACGACTGCATTCCCACCAGCAACGCGCGGGGGCTCTCGGCACCTTCCCCAACGCCTGTTCTTGTCCGGGTCCTGACGGTGGCCATCCCAACACGTTTGAGGCGCCCGTCGGTGTTTCGCAGGTGGAACCTGACTTTGTGGGGGATGCCAGTGTGGTGTCTCACTCCCTCCGGATGTTGTTCTGCATCACTTAGCATTTTAGCTTGATCAAGCATCCCGTTTTCTCATGGATTCGGGGGACACGGAAACGGGTGCCCCCATGTGCAGCACAGAACAGAGCGGCACTTCAAGGAGGGGAGGGGCAGAGGGGAGCAGGGTCTCTAGGCTACGGCAGGGGTGTGTCAGGAGGGTCCCAGTCAGACGAGCAGCAAATCTGCCTGATGAAGGCTCCGCCGGTGTGAGCTGCTGTTTGAACTGGAAATGAAAGGGTCCATGGGCCTGCGAGGGAACTTCCTCTTTCCCTTGACCAGCTGCTCTGAGCAGGGTCGGGAGCGGGAATTCCTCCTGCGGGAGATAGGGAGCATCTCAGGGGGAAGACGAGACTGCTGGAGGGGGGTCGGTGTGCTTCGGAGGGGAGCACAGCATCGGGGAGAGGCCCAGGAGCCATGTGGGCATTGCCGGAAGGGGCCATGGCAGCCACAGCAGCCACGCAGGGCCTGGCACAGGAGAACCAGAGCTGGCGTGAGGGAGGCAGGAGCAGCTGCTCTGACCAGCGGGAACACCCCCGCCCCACGCTGGGGGGCCTGGGCACCTAATCCTCTGAAACAGTTGTGTCCAGGGCCTCCTGGTCCTGACCCGTCAGTGAGCCCCCCACACAGGGATCTTGGCCCGTGCCGCTGCCCAGCATATTATCAGACCTAGTCCAGATCAGCTTCTTTAACTGGTGAGCTGTGAAAACAAGTTCGTAAAATCACGGAAACCTTTTGCCCTCCTGTGGCAGCATCACACGCCCCTGCCCGACGCCTGTGGTCTTGGCGAGGACGATGGGCTTGAGTTTGCATGGCCACACCCACAGGACTTGGAGGGCCCCAGGCCTCAGGGCCATGGGCCTCCCACCTCTGGAGCAAAACCCCTCTCGACCCCTCGTGGGGTAAATGGCCCCGAGGTGCCTCCCGTCGGGGGTCTGTAGAGGTGCCTTCCGTCAGGGGTCTGTGTGGATGTCAGTCATCCACAGGCTTCGGGGCTGCGGTCTCTGGCGCTGAGGGAGTTGCCCTCACTGTCTCTCCCGTGTGTTCTGAGATGAGCATGCCGAGAGCTGCGTACCGGCTCCTCCACTCCTGGACTGTGTGTCTCTGGGCAAGTCACTGAACCTCTCTGGGCCCCTCTGACCCACTCTGTAAAATAAGAGAATAATAATGTGGGCCTGACCAGATGCTTGCGAGGACTGAGTCAGCGAATGCCTGTGGAGGGCTTAGGACAGACTCAGGCCACGTAAGCTGTGGTTGTCACTCTGGGGCGGACATCCCCGGCAGGCAGTGGTGGGAAGGGAAGCAGGGAGTCCTCCAGAGCTGGGGGGGACCAACCTAGAGCCAGATCTACTTTTTATCTTTTGACACCCAACTTGCTTCCAAAAAGAACACAGATGGGGGCTCCAGACAGAGACACAGGGGTCCCAAGATGCCCGCCCACGACATGGTGTCACAGAGCACTGGGAGAGACAGGAGGAAGAGTATCTCAGAGGAGAGAAGGGAAAACCATTTCAGGAGACCCTGGCTGAGGTAAGGGTGAGGCCCGACCCACGTGGGGCTTTCCAGAAGCCAGAAGAGTCCTGAGAAGTGAAGGGGGTTGTCACAGGCCAGGATTGAGACGCCTCCCCACACATTCATTCCTTCACTTCTGGTGCCGTCAGGCCCCATACTGCCAGAAGCCTGGGGGAGCAGGCGCTACGTCCGGGTGAGATGCAGGCCCCAGGGTCCTGCGGTCAGCGGCTCAGGACAGGCTCTTGCTGGCAGTTACGATGGGGTCAGAGCAGGGCTGTGTCCTGGGCAGGGCCAAGGATGTGATAGCTCCTGGGACCTTGAGGGCTGAGTAGGATTTTTTACCAGGCACACAAGAATTTTAATTTTTTCAGTTTGTTGTTGTTTTGTTTTTATTTTCCCAAAAAGGGAAACATGTTGAGGGCAACATGTTCAAACCAAATTCTGGGTACATCGTGTCCTGGGGCACTCGGTGACAGCCCGGGCATGTCTCTTCCTGGGGATGTGGGTCCCCAGGGGATAGAATCAGGGGAGTCTTGGAAGCGGGCGGCTCTCTCCCCGCCGGGCCTGTGAGCAAGAAATGATTCATAGCCACCCCGAGAACCGGCTGAGCAAGGACTTTTCTGACAGCTCTTGGCAGATCTGCAGAGAACAAAGAGATCGCATTTCATCAGTTATATGCTTGTTTAACCTGTGGAAAATATAAAGGAGCATGAGGGAAAAAAAGCAAGATCTTCCAGAACCACACGGCTCAGAGATCCTGGCATTTCCTTTGCGTTTATTACGTGAAGCAGTGTCACTGAAGTCTGACGGACACAGAATAAACGCATTGTATTTAACGTTCACAGTTTGGACGGTTCTGGCATTTGTAAACACCTTCGTGGACCCAAGACTGAGCATATATCCCCCTCACCACTGAAAGTGTCCTGGCCTTTGTCATCTCCCCGTCCTGCCCTTCCCCATGACCCTCCCCATCACCCCTGCTGGCCACCAGGATCCAGGCTCAAGTGTCCCATGAGTTGCTAAGTGTGGCTCACGTTGAAAGCCCTGCAGAGGTGGGCTGCTTGTTCTGAAGTGGGAGGGCTTCTGAGAATAGCACATCCTATGGAACACAGTCCCGGTGGCCCACCTGGAACAGGAGGTTCCCACTTCACAGTCCAAGGAGTGAAGGAGACTGTCCATGCCCCAGGCCAGGCCGTCTCTGTCTGAGATCTCTGGAGACCCCTCCCCCAGCTCATGGGCACCTCGACTTGACATGGAGAGCTCGACTTGGCCCCCAGCTGTTCCCCTTCCCACAGCCCAGCAACCCCCCATCACCCCCACTGTCCCGGAGCCCAGGGTTCAGGACAGTGCAGGGTCTAGGCTTCTCTATCTGCAGATATGCAATCAGCAGCAGGCTGGATCCTTCCTGCTGGGTGAGCAAGCACAGACCAAGGACCCATAAAACAGGACCCATCGGGTTCACACTTCTGGGTCGCTCATTGCTCATTTGAAAACCCAAACCAAGGGTCTCCACGGGACCGTCCTGCTCTCTGCCAGGAGCCCACCCACCCTGTCTTTGTGGCCCCTGGTCCCTTCGCCCTGAGAGGTCTGCAGCCTCTGTGCGGCCTCCCGTCCGGTGTTTTTCTGCTGTGGAGAGAGGGAGCTGTTTCTTTGAATTCTCCCTAAAAGGACACCTAATTCTTAACTAACGCCCGTGCCAAGGAAAGTTCCTGTGCGAACATGCCGAGGACGGAACACAGGCTGCTCACGGCCCCCGCATTCAGCCTTTTAAAGACCCAACTTATGTACGAGGGATGACACTGGCAGCTGGGCAGGAATGGGACCCATTTGGCCCACACAGCTGGTTTTAAAACCATTAGGTACTGTCGTTCCAATGAAAGAAATCCCACAAGGCTGGTTTAAGAAAAACATTAAGTGCCGTTCTCCAGTACGTAAACAATGAACTTGGTTTCCAGATTCTCCCGGACAGCCCACCCGAGCTGGTTCCCGCTGTGGAATGGCCCGTGGCTCAGGGCTACCCCAGGACAGGAGCAAAGGGCAGGGTGTGTGTGGGGAGGGGTCTTTGAGCCCAGAGAGCGGGGTCCTAACCTGGGGAGGCAGCAAGTGTCTCACAGAGAGGTGGGGAGCAGCAGCGTCCAGGGGACTAGCCCAGAGGCCGGCCAGGGTCAAGGCCACGGGGAGGCTTGTGCAGTAGGGGTTGCGCTCACTGGGGTCTGGCATCACTGCTGGACCAACCAGACCGGGATGGCCAGGGGAGGTGGGGCCGGGAGGCTGTTCTCTGTAGCCCAGGGGACAACAGGAGATGGGCCTGAATGTACCTAGGCGGGGACACCACAACAAGAGGGACTGTAGGCTGAGGACGTGTCCCTGCACTGTACTCTCTGCTGGGGACCCCCCGCGGGGGAGATGGCACCCTGTACCCTCTGGGATGGTCTCTGCCCCTCCTGCTGTGAGCCCCTAGAGTCCTTTGGTGCTCACATGAGCCCACGTGGTTTCTGTTGCCAGAGCATCCTGACTGATAGGCACGATTGTCCTTATCCACCCTGAGTCTGACCATTCCAGAGCAGGAGAGGAGCCAACAGTGGGAAGCGCCCTCGCTCCACTCCCACGCAGAATGTCTGTGACATTCTGCTGGGGTCAGTGACGCAACATGGGACGATAGGAACGTGCAGAGCAGCTGCGTGCCAGGGAGGGCGCGCACGCATTTTGGAAAGGCTGGTGGAGAGGCGGCCAACGTTGTTCCAAGAAGAGGAAACCGCTCTAGCCCCTGAGTGAGGCTGAGGACGTGGATGGGGGGTGGGGGGCTCTGGGGTAAGTGGCTGGGACCCCTCGAAGGAGGAGGAGGAGGTGATGGCCATAGACAAGCCACATTCAGGCCTGGGGTTGTCTGGGGAAGGCCGTTCTTGGCAGGGAGACAGGCACGTGCTTGGGGCAGAGAGGCAGTGGGGACGAACAGAGGGGTGACCCTTGGAAGGAAGTTGGGATGGGCAACTTGGGACTCCTCCCATGAGTAGGTATCTGAGCCCTCCCCCACCCCCGAGCTCCCTGTGAGCCCCACACCGCGCCTGTCCACAGCAGGCGGGCTTTCGAGTCACTCTTTCCCTGAGCCTGCCCCGACAACACTAGGTGTCAGCCACAGCTGGTCCTTGGGGCGCACCCCCCGTGCCCATGTGGGCTCCATGGGACACACACCTGGGCTGTCGGGAAGTGGCAAGAACTCGGGTGGGTATGTGGCCCCTGAGGCCAGGGGAGCCGTCTGGCTCCGAGGCCCCCAAGAGATCCTGAAGTGCCCCGGGGATGTGCTCTGCCCTCCCAGCCTCCTCTGCTGCACCCTCTGGGATGGGGGAGGAGGGTGCTCCTTCCACGATGTCCAGGGATGGGTCACCTCACCCGCCTGTGGGTCCTCACCTCGGGAGACCCTCCAAGAAGCTTTCCCCACATGCCAGCCTTTCTTCTCCGCCCTCCCCACCTGCCCCTTCTCCCTAGCTTCTCAGGCCAAAAGCCCAGGAGCCTTCCAGGTGCCCCGCCAGCCTCAGCGGGACCCATCCCCAGGGGACTCCCTGCAGTGCTGTGGGCACAGGGAGGGCTGGGCCTCCCCTCTACCTCCGTGTGTCATGGGGTTTGCTGTGTGTTTTGTCTGGGTTTCTCTTTTTCTTTCATTGCTATGAGATTTCACTGTGGTGGCTTCAGCGCCCTGTGCAGGTGTGTGCTGCCGGACTCTGTCACTTCCTTAGTTCAACGAATTCGTTTTCCCTCCCAAGCTCATCTCATGTCCTGGTGGGATCGGTGGGCCTTGGGGCCTTCACGTAAATCCTCTGAAAGCCCGCAGAGCCCCCAGCCACTGCTGGGGTTCCCTCACTCTATCTCTTTCTGGAACCCCCAGGCTATCAGTTCCCTCGGACTGTAGTCCTTCTCTGACTGTGAGGCACAGCGTGTGGTTGCATGCTTGGGGCTGGCCACCTGTCCCCTTCCTGAGAGCTGCCATTTCCCTGAGGGGACAGCTCTTGCCCACTTGTGACATCTTGG
Source organism: Enhydra lutris kenyoni (assembly GCF_002288905.1). Classification (NCBI taxonomy): domain Eukaryota; kingdom Metazoa; phylum Chordata; class Mammalia; order Carnivora; family Mustelidae; genus Enhydra; species Enhydra lutris. The sequence continues at coordinate 44,721,939 of NW_019154085.1, forward strand.
CCTGTCTTCCAGAAACACAGGTTCTGACCAGACATGGGCCGGCTGCCTAGCCTCCGTCAGTCCCGCACCACCTCCCTCTCCGGGGGCTCCGGGAGGGCATGGGGAGGACACACCTGAGGGCAACTTCAGAGCTTTGCGGTCAGTGCTCCCCCACAGGTGGCCTCTGGCTGGCCTGCCCTCCAGGTCCTCAGTGTCAGGCTGCCCTTGTGTTGAAGCCTGCCAGTCGGCTCTGTTACCTGTAACCAAGGCTGTACTTTATCTCTTCCTCTCCCGATTTGGCACCTTACCTTGTGAGCCAGTTGTCACCCCCACCCCATCCAGGGCTTTGGCTTCCCACTCAACACTCCATTCTGGCATGGTTATGGGCTAGGTCAGAGCCCTGGTCTGCCATGTGTGGAATTCATTCATCCTCCCACTCACCCATCCATTTACCTACCTATCTTTCCATCCATCCATCCATCCCTCCAGTCATCCATCCATCCATCCATCCAGTCATCCATCCATCTATCCATCTATCCCTCCATCCCTTCATCCACCCACCCACTCATGCACCCTCCTTTCTGTGCACCTACTTATCTACCCATCCACCTACCCACTTGCCCTCCAGTAACTAGCCATTGAGCCCCCAGGAGTTGCATTCTAGAATGGCACTTCACAGCCTGCCCCTTCATCGTCTGCCCTCTCCCCAGGTCTGCAGCAAAAGATAGGTCACGCCCTCCACTGCACTGCCCAGCTTCTTGTCCAGCCCTCAGCCTCTTGGGACTGGGAATTGGTTGAGTGTGGGGCCTAAGGCAGGTGAGACAAATTCAGTCAAGCCTATACCTCTTCTGGGCTGGGACCTTAGGCCCGCTTCTGCACCCCAAAGCCTCTGTTTCCCCATCTAGTAAGTTCATGATCACAGTAGGACCTGCCTGCAAGATCTGTGCGCATATAGAGAGCTTTGAGCAGGCTCATGTATTGTAGGGGCTGGAGTACCATCTCCGCATTTTGCTCCTGAAAGATGGAGTCACATGGGGGGGCAAGAGTCTGAGGGGCTGTGGGACAAGCCCACTCACATACACACCACCTTCTAGGCCGTGTTTCAGAGTCAGACCCCAGAGCTCCCTGCATAGTCTGAGTGCCTGGAGGGCCACCACCCTCCCCTTGGGTGGGCCATCCCACCCACTGCCTTGTGGGCTTCCCAGACCCAAGAGCTGCAAGGAGCAGCTGGGTGTCCACACAAGCCCATGAGGCCCGACGTGGAGTCCAAGAATTCCTCTGGTAGCCCTGGCTTCCCAGCTCCAGGCCTCCTTCAGGAATCTGGAAAGGCCATGATGGTAGGGGTCCCGTGGGCAGAGAGCCAGGATAGCCTGATGGGCAGTAGGTGGGCCAGGCCTTGAGGAGGGATTGTGAAGGACCCCCACTGCCCTGGCCCTGCCTGGTCCCGTAGACAGGCAGAGGAGGCTGATGTGCAGCCTGAAAAGGAAGAGCAGGGAGGCCTAGGGGTGGGGACCCAGGGGAAAAATCTTCCTCACCTGTCAGCAGCCACCTGAGCCAGTTGTGGGCTTAGTGGGGAAGGGAGTGAATTTTGGTTTGTGCAGTGCCTTCCTTACCCTTTTGAGCTCATATGTATCAAGTTGGAGGATAGAGCACGTTTCACATCTTAGTTTGTCGGTGTGGTTTGTAACCAGTAAGTATCCAGACCTCAGCGTCATGAGCTGGGGCTCCTCAAGGCAGGTGGGCTGTCCCTGGGACTGAGAGCCAGAGCCTGGACCCCACGTTCTGGCCCAAATCGGCCAGAGGCCTGGTGGCATCAAGGGGGAGGAGACTGTTTGCAATCCCAGGGGTCCTTAGTTTCCCCACGTGTGAAGGGGAGGTGCTGGGGGCTGTGTCGGGGGGTTGGAGTGAGGATGGAGTGGTACCTGAGTGTCAGACCCTCCTGGGCTGCTGGGCTTCCTGCTCCTGGCGGTCAGTGGCCTCGAGGGGAGTTGCGATCCCCTGGCGCTGTGCATTCAGAGCTCTGGGAGGCGCCGTCTGGCCCGCAGGCAGCAAGCGGGGCTCTGGCTGGGTTGTGCCGGGTCAGTGCGCCCAGGCTTCCTCTCCCCAGATCGGGGGGAAGTGGGCTCTGGGCAGGCCCCTCGTGGGTGCGCAGGGAAGGTGGGGGAGGGCGGGCGGGGGTCGGCTGACGGTCCCCGGACACTCTCGTTGCAGTGCACCCCCTCCTCATGGCCACGGCCTGCCAGGACGCCAACTACGGCCCTCTCCTCCAGGAGCTCTGCCTCAGCCAGTTCCAGGTGAGCATGGATGCCATCGGGAAGACGCTATGGTGTGACTGGGGCAAGACCATCAGGTGAGTCTTGTGTGTCCCCTGGTTGGGGGTGGGCATGGCTGGGGTGGGGGCCCCAGACCTGGTGTGAGGAGTCCACTCAAGGCCACCGTGAGGGGTTCTACTCCATGGTCTGGGGTGACAGAACATGGCCACGGGTGGGGACAGCCTTAGGGTGAAGGAGGATGACAGGAACAAGTGAGTGTGGATAGAGGAGGCTATGTCCATGATGGTGACAGATGCCCCCGCTTACAGGGGTGTCTCTGCTGGTTCCCTTGGTCCCCGTGGTCAGTGTGGGGGAAGGCTGTTGCTATCACATCAGTATTTTTTTTCAAGGAATTGGTTTATACGGCTTGGGGTTCTGGCAAATCCAAAATCCGTAGGGCAGGCATGTATAGGTGGTATTGCTGGCCAGCAGGCTGACACAGAGACCTGGCCATCATAAATAAATAAAGATATTCTTTAACTTTGCTATGCTATGTCTTTATCTTATACTACATATTATTTCTGGTACTATACAATAGATATTTTTAAATCTTTTGTTTAAATTCAATTAAGTTAACATATTCTGTATTCTTAGTTTCAGAGGTAGAGGTCAGGGATTCATCAGTTGCATATAACACCCAGTGCTCGTCACATCCCATGCCCTCCTGAATGCCCATCCCCCAGTGACCCCATCGCCCCAGCCTCTCTCCCCTCCAGCAACCCTGTTTGTTTCCTATAGTTAAGAGGCTCTTATGGTTTCCCTCCCTCTCTGTTTTCCTCTTATCTTATTTTTCCTTCCCTTCCTCTATGCTCATCCTGTTTTGTTTCTTAAATTCCACATATGAATGAGATCATATGGTATTTATCTTTCACCAACTGATTTATTTCACTCAGCATAATACTCTCTAGCTCCATCCATGTCATTGTAAATGGCAAGATTTCATTCTTTCTTGAAGGCTGAGTAATATTCCTGTGTGTGTGTGTGTGTGTGTGTGTGTGTGTGTGTGCGCGTGCGCGTGCGCGCGCACACGCATGCATATGCACACTACCTCTCCTTTATCCATTCATCTGTCGATGGACATCTGGGCTCTTTCCATAATTTGGCTATCGTGGACATTCTGCTATAAACATTGGGGTGCAGGGGACCCCTTCAGATCAGCATTTTTGTACCCTTTGGTTAAATACCTAGTATTACAATTGCTGGGTCAGGGGCGCCTGGGTGGGTCAGTGGGTTAAGCCTCTGCCTTCGGCTCAGGTCATGATCCCAGGGTCCTGGGATCAAGCCCCACATCTGGCTCTCTGCTCAGCAGGGAGCCTGCTTCCTCCTCTCTCCCTGCCTGTCTCTCTGCCTACTTGTGATCCCTGTCTGTCAAATAAATAAATAATTTTTTTAAAAAAATTGCCAGGTTATAGAGTAGCTCTATTTTCAACTTTTTGAGGAACTCCATACTGTTTTCCAGAGTGGCTGTACCAGCTTGCATTCCCAGCAACAGTGTAAGGGGGTTCCCTTTCTCCGCATCCTCACCAACATCTGTGGCTTCCCAAGTTGTTAATTTTAGCTGTTCTGATGGGTGTGAGGTGGTATCTCAGTGTGCTTTTAATTTATATTTCCCTGATGCCCAGTGATGTTGAGCATTTTTTCATGGGTCTGTCGGTCATGTGTATGTCTTTGGAGAAATGTCTGTTCATGTCTGTTGCCCGTTTCTTGATTGGGTTATTTGTTTTCTGGGTATTGAGGTTCATAAGTTCTTTGTAGGTCTTGGATACTAGCCCTTTATTTAGATATTCTTTCGGCATTTTGTTTTCACCTACCGGTCTATGCTGGAAATCCATTCTAATCAGTGCATAGAGAGCTGCAGCACGCATTTTTGCAGCTGAATAACGTTGCTCTGTGCATAATTTTCCAAGCACTTTCCCAGCAGGAGGCATTTGGTTTTCCCAGTATTTCTGAATTTCAGGGAGTGTTGAAGGGAATGACCTGTGTGTGTGCATAGTCGTGCTCATGTTGTGGCATCTGCGTCCCCGCGCTGATGCCCTGGGTGCAGGGCTCCCGGGTGCGAGGTGGGAGCATGCCCTGCTGAGCACGCCTTGTTGCCCTCCAGGAGGACCAGGGGTGGGCAGCTCCACCCGCAGCATGAGGGAGCCATTTCCCACCACCCACCCGCACACCCCACTGTCAGGCTTGAGTCCTCGCTGCCTGCTCAGGCTGTCTCCCTGGTATGTTGTTTTGGGTTTCTCCAGCAACAAGTTCCTCTTCTGTTCTCTTTTCTGTGAATGTTTGTTTGTGTCTTTCCTCCTTTTCTGGTCAGGTTTCTGATCCTTTTTAAAGAGGTGTTTTTTTTTCTTTTTCCTAAGATTTTATTTTTAAGTAATCTCTACCCTCTATATGGGGCTAGAACTTACAGCCCCGAGACCAAGAGTCACGGCCCTGTCCACTGACTACACCAGCTGGGTGCCCCATAGAGGTGAATTCAGACCCTTGTCTGCCGCGCCTGAGAAGTTCTCTCCCAACTCAGGCACTGTCTTTTGACTCCCTTTCTGGCATTCCTGCTGCCACATAACCTTGTTTTCACATAGCTGTGCACATCAGCATGTCATCCCCCCGGATCCAAGTCACAGCCGCACGGCCTCTCCCCACGCCGGGGTTCCAGAGGATCCACCCCTGCTTTCCCCTCAAGTCCATGTGGTTTTGGGGACACATCTCTGTCACTGGTGCCTCTGGGCTTCATTCTGATGGGCGGCATGCCAGGAAGCACACTCTCTCTTCTTCCCGATGAGCTGCCCCGTTGTCCTGTTCATTCCTGAGCCCATCTCTGCCCCCCGTGGGTTGTGATGGCCCTTTGTCCTGTGTCATCTCCCTCCACGCTTTGCCCACACCTTCATCGACACTCCGTGTTTCAAGCCTTCTCCTATTACGTCCATCTACAGCCTGAATTCTCCTCCAGAACAGTTAGTCTTTACTGTCTACCCAAGCCTTACTTATCACTCACACCATTTCAAGAAAAGAGTTCGTTATTACAGCTAGCACTTATTAAGCACTTACTGTGAGCTCAGCATTGTGACAATCCCTCAGCCTCTGTCATCTTGTGTAAGTGGCAACCTCAGGAGATGGTAGGACAGTCATAATCCCTGCCTTATCTGCCCAGGGGCACAGCTCACAAGGTCTCTTTGGGTCCAGAGTCTCAACTCATGACACTCCCCAGGGGTACAAGATGGCTCCCTCCTGATTCTCTGGGGAGGTGTGGGGACATCCCAGGGAAGTGGTTGATGGCCTTCAGTGGCCATCTCGGCTGCCGCCAACGTCCAGGGGGCCTGGTGGGGCCCGCATGCAGTGGGCTACCAAGCCTGGTATTCAGGCCAAAAGCAGACTTTCCAGAGTCCCCTGGAACAGTAGGGGCAGTGGGGCCAGGGGATAGCAGACAGGGCAGGGGTCTGACAAAGGGTGCAGGTACGGGGACAGACCCCCTCCCTGAACCAAGTGCAGCCGGGGCCTGTTGCTGGGCTGCAGGCAGTGCCCCAAGAGCAGACCTGGGAACTCACTGGGGCCTGGGATCGAGCCCCAGGCTAATGCTGCGGGTGGAGAAATCCAAAGGGAGTTCAAGGCCAGAGGTCCCCAATGCCTGCTGCTCAAGGTGATGGCTGTCCTAGCAACTGGGCTGGGCCTGCAGGTGGCTTCAACATGGCCGAGGGATGTTCTGGATCCTGCTCTGAAGTCAGAGGATTTAAAACAGCTGCATGGCAGAGGGGACTTCCCTCCTCCCAAGTGACAAATGAGAGCCCACCAGACTTCCTTAGGATGCATGCTCTGGAGGAGATGGGGACAAAATCCTCTGTGGGGCACATGGGGGCCTGCTCATGCCCTCTGGCCCCCAAGCTCGCAGTGCCACCTCCTGCGTCACGGCAGACTGAGAGGGGGGCCCTCATTTGCCCTGCTTCCCTTAGGACACTGGATGGAAACATTGGGTTCTTTCCAAAGTACTTCTCAGCAGCACCGTGCATCACTGCTCAGAGAGAGAGCCCTGGAGAGAAAGCAGAGGGCTAACGAGCATTTGGGCCGTGTTTCAGCAAGAGGACAATGACCTGCTCTGGGACTGTGGGTCTCTTTGTTTTTGCATTTCAAGAGTTGTAAGGGAGCTTATCCTGGGACCTTAGCTGTCCAGCATGGTTCTGCATTTCAATCAGTCCATGGCCTTGGACCCTGACCCTTCTCTTCATCTGAGGGTGGCTTGGGGGCTGCTCCTGAGTCCTTTCTTGTCTAGGGATGCCTTGGATTTCTGATTCCCCCGGTTTTTGACCTGTCCTGGTTTCACGTCTCCTCAGGGCAGATGCACTCAGCAGGACAGACTGCCCTGCCCCCTCCCCCACCCCACCCCCCAGGCTCCAGGCCCAGCCATGATTCCCCAGGGGTTAGCTTGTTAAACAGCAGGCCTGGCGTGCTAGTGGAAATGAAAGGTCATTCAATGTATTAACTGGGAATATAATCTAATTTAGGGAGCTACAGAGAACATGGGAAAATGTGTCATCAGAAACTCTCATCTCCAGAGATGTTCCTGCAGGTTTTGGGGAGGGAGAGAAAGAGCAGAACAGATAAGGAGAAGAATCTCGAATGTGAGGAACTCAAGCAGTTTGATTTACCTGCATATGGATCTCCTCCCCAACACGGAAAGTGCTGGGGGGCTTCAGGAGGCACTGCTGCCGCTGCCACTGCCTTCCCGCCCCGTCACTGGCTCCCAGGTGTCACCTTGGACAGGGGAAGATGTCAGAGGGGTCCCCAGGGAGTGGGTCACCACCTTCCATGACCAGCCATCAGAGAACCCAACTTCACCTTCACACCCCTCCTGTCTCTGTCTGGAAGCTTCTAGGTTTGTCGCTGCTGACTGGGTCCTGCTCAGTGCCTGGCAGCTCCCTAACACGGTCTCCCTGGCCTGGTCCGCCTCCCTGCAGTCCCTTACTGTGTGCAGACCCTGTGCAGGGTGTGGAGAGGCCTCCAGCCCAGACCAAAGAGCACCCCAATTCCGAGGAGCGCTCTCCCACCCTGGGAAGTGGGGGGCAGCCTGGTGTGTCAAGGGAAGGACACAGAGCGGGGTTCTAGGGGACAGGCTGCCGTGCTGTGTCCTCATCCAGGAGCACAGGCCCCAAGCTCCCGTTCCCCAGGGACTGCTGACCAGAACAGGGTACCTTGGCCCCCCTTGGGGTCCGCTCTCTGCTGCACAAGGAGCCTTCTTCTGTGTCTCCCTTCAGAGTCAAGTCAGGGAGTTCTTCGGGCGGGGCAGCAGGCCCGAGCAGCTGCTCTTCTTAGGAATTCCAACAGGAACTGAAAGGGAGGCATCTTTCTCCAGGCGCAGAGGTCTCCCCAGGGCAGTGGCTGTGTCCTCCAGGGACTCTGGCTGCACCCGGCTGTGTGGCCGAGACCTCGGGTTGGAGCACGTCCAGGGTCCTCCACGCCATTCTCTGGAGCCTGCGGGCCACCTGGCATGGGACGCCTGTCCCCATGGGGACCTCCCATCAGGCTGCGAGCATGGCTGGCTCCAGGGCTGGCTTCAGTGCCGTGGTGGGTCTGTGCTGCAAGGCTTCTGCCTCGGGAACCTGCGCCATGCTCACGAGGGCTCAGCCCGCCAGCTCGTCGGCAGGCGCCGGCACAGGTGTCCACCCCCTGCCCCTCTGCCCACCTGGCTTGGGGGGAGCCCTTCTGGTGTCTGCAGAGCCCAGGCGCACAGGGATCCTGACCTCTGGAGGCCTTCAGGGAGGAGAGGGGCTGTCCCAGGAAGGTGACCCAGCCTGCCTTTGGAGCCAGGCTCCTTCTGCCGAGGCCATTCCTCCTGCGCCCCAGCCCCGGGGCCTCATTGCGGGGCTCCAGCCCTGTGGGAAAAGGTGTGGACACCGCCTTCCAGCACCAGGGTGGGTACCCTTGGGTGAGGGTGTCTGCGGTGGTCCTCCACAGCTCTCCACGCGTCTAGGCTCCCCCTCCAGTGCTCCAGGTATGCAGCCATGGAGGGTGGGCATTCTTCTGCTGCTGGGGTCTGCAGAGAGGAAGGACCCCTGAGCTGGACCTGGAGCTCCCAGCAGCCACCTCTGGAGTTTGTTAGGCCAAGGCTGTGACAGAGAGGCACTGTGGGACTCAGAGTTCGGTGGGCGGGCAGAGGAAAGGGGGGCCCTTTTCCTCCACCCTCTCGAATCCAGCTTCTGAAAGTCAGCACCAAGGTGGCTTCTTGAGGAGAAGTGTACCACTTGCACCACCAGGACCCCACAGCAGCAACAGGGTGGGGGGGGTGCTGTCGTGAGCAGGTGTCCATGCAGGCGGCAAGGTCAAGGCCGGTTGGGCCCATCCACCCTATATCCGGAGCTCTGCCACAGCCGACCTGTGGTAGCAGATGGAGGCTGGGGCAATGGGACCAACCACGGGGGAGCGTGGCAGGCTGAGGAAGGAAGGAAGGAGTTGTCTCAGGCTTTGTGCACCTAGATCTGTGTTCACAGGCAAGCAGGGGGTGGGGGGGGGACAGAAGGTTCTGGAAATCCACTTTCCCCCAACGTGCACCTAGAGCCAGCCCTGGGCAGACAGATGTGGGAAAGAGTCTAGGGACCCCCTAGGGGAGAGCCTCCGACCATGGCTCCCAGCCCCACCCTGCCCCCACTGTGTCTTCGCTCCCCCACAAGGTAGCCCTCTGGCTGTGCCCCAGCAGGCAGAGCTGCTGTCTGCGTGTTGGGGGTGGGAATCCCTCAGGGGCAGCAGTAACATGTTGGGCTGGGGTTGCCTCATCTGTGTGCCTGCTCCAGGGGGGGTGGTTCTCAGATGATCACAGAGGGTCTATGGATGGCCACCTGCTGGACTTGAAGCTTTTAGGGAGTGGGGAGGAAGAACCCCACTCCTCCTTGAGAAAGCTCCCAAAACGTGTGTCTACAGAGGCCAGAAACCTAGCAGTCCTGTGTGGCGGGGGGACGCTGGGAGCCATCGAGGAGGACCACTGGCCCTCGTTCCTCCATGTCCCTGGGCCACTGCCTCATCCTCGACCTCCCTTCCTGTCCGCTGGCAGCAACAGAGGGCACGGATGCTTCCCCAGACACGGCAGTGACCACGTAGCACCACGCCTGCTTTGACATCTGTTTCCATCATGGGATGCACTGCCATCTTCCCCACCTCCTTGGTCTGGGGATGAAGTCACAGTGTAGGAGGTCAGCCATGGGGCGACACTGAGCAGATCCTGGCTGAGCCCACAGGAGCAGGCAGGTGGGACAGATCCTAGTGATGGGGACTTGTGGCAATGTGCCTTCCGCTCCCGCCTTGGAGAGGCTGTTGTGACTCCCCACACACCACCCCCCCTTCCCCCAGGAAGGCCTCAGAGACGTCCAGGCTGTGAGCACAGGAGTTTGCTGTTGGGGAGGGGCGCAGGCTGGCTCACAAAGGGCTCCCCTGAGCCTGCTCTAGGGCAGCCCCCCCAGGGCTGTGTGCACCTGGGAGGGGCAGGGAGCACGAAGTGGGGAGGATCAGTGGGTGTGGCAGGGCGGGGTTGCAGCAGCTGCCCCCTCCCACCATTGATAACCTTCAGCCCAGCTCTGCTCCTGCCCGCAGGGTCTCCCAGGACCCCTCTGTTCATCCGTCATTCTGTTGGTGGCCGTCTTTCTAGCGCGCTTGGGCCCAGCGACATTCCATCCACTGGCAGGGCCCCGGGGAGCTGTGGCATGGGGTGGCCGACCACCTTCCCCGCGCTTATTTTGAAGACCGCTTTCTCCCTCAGTGGCTCACAGGACTTCAGCCCTGGACGCTGGCTTACAGGGTGCCCTGCCGGACATGCTCAGGTGCCCACTTCTCTCAGCCAAAAAAACAAAAACAAAAAACGGAGAACCCACTTTCTTAAAAATACACTCCTTTTGAGTAGTAAGAGGGGAGTTTACCTTCGCTGCCCGGGGCCAGCTGGACGCAGCCTAGCTCAGTAGCAAGAAGGCCAAGTTAACATCCTGATTTTCTCAATCCTGTTATGTTGGGCCATTTCCAGGTTTTTACTGTTATAAATGATGCAGCTCTGAGAGCTTCTCTACATGCAGCCTTACTTCTTTTTTTGACTAATTTCTTTAAGAATTCTTGCAAATGGACTTAATACAGCCCGTGCCACGAACATTCTGTAGGTTTTTTAAAAGATTCTATTTATTTATTTGAGAGAGAGGGAGCACAAGCAGGGGGAGCAGTAGAGGCAGAGGGAGAAGCAGGCTCCCCACTGAGCAGGGAACCTGATGCGGGACTCGATTCCAGGACCCTGGGATCATGACCTGAGCCGGAGGCAGATGCTTAGTGGACTGAGCCACACAGGTGCCCCCATTCTGTGGTTCTTGATAAGTTTTGCCCAGTTGCCATTTTATTTTATTTATTTCATTTCATCTCATTTCATTTATTTTGGTGCAAAGAGGTGGTTTTATTAAAGCATGGGACCCGTGGACAGAAAGAGCTGCCCTCCCAGTTGCCCTTTTAAAGAATTATACGAATTTTTATTACCAGCAACACACGAAACTATTTATTTCCTCACATGTCCCTGAGTATTGAGTTTGTAGAGATCCTGGTTTTGCAGGTTTCAAATGAGCCTCCTCTCATCTGTTGTGCCTGCCTTCGGCTGTCGGGAAGGAGAACTGTTCTTCTGAACTTCTCTGCAGTTTGTTTCTTCTCAAGTGCAAAGTATTTGAGCATAACTTTAGCTACTTTATCTTCTGAGTCACTGGGACTTTTATTAACCTTATTTTATAGACTCCTGAACGTGGTAGAAGTTAGCTAGTTGTTGTTTTGTTTTAAATATTTTCTCTTCACATGTCCCTTGTGTTTACTGCGGTGCTGTTTGTGTCCCGTGTGTGATATATTAATTATTCTGCTTACGTGTATGCCCTGACTCACTCCTCAGAGGTCTGTGACTTGGCCACTGTCCTATCTGTTCTGGAAATCCAATTGTCGAAATTTGGAGGGAGTCCTATGGCCACAATGTTATGTTCTGTTTCTATTTAGTTGTCACGTGTTTTGAAATAACATTTCTCCTTCCTAACACAGTGAGTAGTTTACATTAAGACCTGAATTAAAATTTATTTCCTTCCTACTTCGATGATGCTAACATCATTTGTTAAATAGTATTTCTTACCTCTGTTTGGTAATGCTTAGCTTAAAACATAACACATTCGGGGACGCCTGGGTGGCTCAGTTGGTTAAGCAGCTGCCTTCGGCTCAGGTCATGATCCCAGCGTCCTGGGATCGAGTCCCACATCGGGCTCCTTGCTTGGCAGGGAGCCTGCTTCTCCCTCTGCCTGCCATTCTGTCTGCCTGTGCTCTCTCTCTCTCCTTCTCTCTCTCTGATAAATAAATAAAATCTTAAAAAAAAAAAACACACATTCGTGTGTGGATTAAGATCACATCAGTTGATTTTTATTTATGGCTTGGGGCCATACCCTCGCTTCCCATCACCGTGCTCTGTAATATTTTCTACAGTTTAGACGATCTCATTCGCTTTTAGTGTGTGCATTCTCATTGCATTTCACATTACGTTTTGCTTTCTTTGATAGACGTTCTGCCTGTTTTTCCAAAAGAGTGAAAAACCATTCTGCAGGGGCGCCTGGGTGGCTCAGTGGGTTAAAGCCTCTGCCTTCGGCTCAGGTCATGATCCCAGGGTTCTGGGATCGAGCCCCGCATCGGGCTCTCTGCTCGGCGGGGCGCCTGCTTCCTCCTCTCTCTCTGCCTGCCTCTCTGCCTACTTGTGATCTCTGTCTGTCAAATAAATAAAATCTTTGAAAAAGAAAAAAAAAACATTCTGCCGAGTTCCATCAGAGGTCGTACTAAGATGCTAATTGAGAGGGCCGTCACCAAGCAGTCCACTAGAGAAGAGCCATCTGCTCGCAGGGATCTTCCCACGGCGAGCGTCTTTGGCCCCCGCGTCCTGAAGAATGGCAGCAGGCCTACTTGGCCTCATTGGCTGTTACCTTCAGATGTTGTCTCAGCAGTTAGTACAGAACTCACACAGTGGACCGGGCAGAGAACTCAAATGGAACCCACTGTTCAGGAACCCTGCTGATTCCGTCCCTGCCCACCCGCCGCAGGCCTCTGTTTCCTCCCCAGGAAAATGAGTATAAAAGTATTCACTTCTTTAACATCTCCTCATTTCCCTCCGTACAAGTTTCCCAGAAGTTCTAGGATTAGGGTCATCGTTACCTCATGGAATATATGTGCTCAGCTGACTATTGGGGTCAAGAGGGGGAAATAATTCATCTGACGGGATAATTATTCATCCCTTGCAAATGTGAATGAATTCATCACTAAAACCATCAGATCTGCGTTGGGGGGTGGGGAGGATTTCTTTTTCTAATTTCACTGTTGCTCCATTTGGGCTGTTTTTTGTTTCATGTTTGTTATTTCATCAGTGTTTATCGGGTCTGTATTCTTCGCATTCCTCCCTGAAACATAATGACACATATCATCCCCTTAAATGTTTCAGATCTTCTATATTCAAAATTGTGTTTAATCTTTGTGTTTTTCTCGTCCTTTGTGTTCTCTGTATAGAGGTCATCTGGGTCAGCAGAGGCAGATGACAAGAACCACTTTTGTATTCATTGTGCCCATTCTTAAAGGTCTTTAGAAAATGGGTAGATTTTAGATAGCAATGTCTTTTAAAAATTTTTTGGCTTTAACTTTCATCATTTGCTTTTCCCTCTTTTTCGCTTCCCCCCCTTTTGCTTCTTTCACGACATAGAATTTTGATGCTTATTGTATCATCATTTTTTCTCACCTTTTTTTGAACCTAATGAGGCCATGTGGTTTCTCCTTCTGGACCTTCTTTGCCACTTTCTGCTGGTTTTGAGATGTCTGTGTTTTCGTCGTATCAGACAGTTTTTTCCGTAGACAAGTACATTTTCATTCTCAAATGTTGTATTTCTGTTTGGTTCTTACTCTCTTCTTCTCTTGACAGAATAAGAGAACAGAGAGCAAATAGTTCCTGCTTCCATATTTTTGTTGAGATTTTCCTTGAGATCCTGCACATGACGACCTTCTGTAAACACACCGCCAGTCCTTGAAAACGAACCATATTCTGCTCGTTCTGTTTCATTCCCACTGAAACAGCAACGGACTCCGCACTGTTGTGCTACTCAGCTCCTTCCCGTGTTCCTGAACTTTCTGTGTGCTTGATAATGAGCAGTGGATTCTTCAGTCCTGGACAAACTGGCATGGTTTCTGTGTCGTTCTCCCAGCAGGTGTGCATGCATAGATCCTGCTCTGTTACTATAGCATTTAGATGCCGCACGGTTATGCTGCTGACATCAACCGTGAAGTAAGGTTACGACTCTTGCCACGTGGGATGGTTTTTGCCTGTGTTAATCTCGGCCTGGTGTTAGCACTGAAACGCCGGTCTGCAGCCCCTTGAAGCTTACTCACACCTCCTCTTCCTCTTCTGGTGTGTCTTGTGAACAGCATGTTGCTGGATTTTGTGCTTCCGCAGGGAGAGCAGTGAGCCTCATAACTTGAGAAATGACCTTGTATTTGTCCTTTCTGTTCAACCTTTAGGTGCTCCTTTTTTTGTCTTGATTTTTTATGTTACGCTGATTTCTTTTTTTCTTCCCATTGTTGAAACGTGATGTCTTTTCTATTATCTTTCTGATGAGGCTGTCGGAAAACTTCTTTTCACTCAACCAGCCGTGAAATGTGAAACACAGATGCTCTGATTTCTGTGCTGGTTTTCTTACAGGGTCAGACCACATACCCTGGCCTTTCCCCACCACCACCACACCGTGGAAGCCTACCCCCCCACAGAGTCTCTGGGTTTTTGGATTCCTGGACTTTTGCTTTGTGTCTCTGTCTCTCTTTCTCTTTCTCTCTCTCTCCCCTCATTGATTTGGGTTAATGTTCTAGTATTTTCTTTGTCTTTCTGTCCTCTATTTTGTTTTTATTTTTCACCCTGCATGGTTCTGACTTTTGTCAGTAATAACCCTTGGTCTGATCCGGCTCGTGGCTACTCATCTTTGCAAATAGGCTGTTAACTCAAGCATGTCTTACTATTTTTAACTCATCGTTCCCTTTCACACGCGCCTTTTAGATTCCGGCAATTATTCGAAGTAAATCCTAGGAATAAACTGTATGATTAATACGTTCTCAAAAGCAAAAATTTTCTAGGGCGCTTTAAAAAGCTGCCTTTCTCCAGGAGTGACAGCTTGGCAGGTAATACAATGTGATGAACAGCCCGGTTTTCTGAAGTTGGTGTAGCGGGCGTTCCATTGTCTCTGGGTTTTTATCATGTCATCAGAGAAGGCAGAGAGATGGTTTCTTATCTTGTAAGCATGACCTCTGCTTTCCAGGGTTGGGGAGGGGGGTTGCTTGCAAGTTGCTAGAGGCAGGGACTGGGAAGGGACTGTGAAGACATGGGGTGGGCAGGAGGCAGGCCCTGAGCCCCATGACTGTTTAGGGACTGCCTTCAGGGGGCCTTTGGGCAGTATCCAACACAGACCCTCAGGCCCTGGACTGACCCTCAGACCAGCGCCTGACTCCCCTCCTTGGACCAGGACCAGCTTGTTCTGGTGCCACTGGGGGGGCTTCAGGACCCCCTCCAGAAAGCCAAGTGGGCCTGCAGGTCCTTGTGACCTTGATGTCTCTGTGTTCCCATCCTCCTGGGCTGCTGGGGCTGCTCCAGGTGCACACTTGTCCCAGGCTGATTCCCAATCACAGAGAAGCATGGCGGATGGCTGGAATCTTCTGTCTCGCTGTGGGCAGCCTCAGCCTCCCAGCTTGCAAGAGCACACGCTCGCTGGGAGGTGGGACAGAGCGTTGGCAGGCCAGGGGCCGCTGGTGGCTGCTCTTACCGAGTCCCAGTTGTGGTTCCTCCTTAAAAAGTGAGATGAGGGCGCTCGGGTACCATGAAGGAGTTCAGAACCAGATATTTAAGTGCTAGCCTCTGCTGCGGACCCCACAGGGGGCGGGTCCATGCTGTGGCTGGTGGGGACCCAGGGGCAGGACCTTCAACCCCTCCTGGGGCTGCACCCCCATGGGTTTAGGCTTCAGCACCTGCCACACGGTGGCTGCTGGGGAGCCCCTCTTTCTCCCTCAGGGTGAGCCCTGGGAGTAGATGGAAGGTCCACAGGTGAGGGTCTCGGTGCTGGCAGGTCTCAGCAGAGTCAGGAGGGAGAGGATTGTTCCTTCCTTCCCTCAGGCACACTCCCTCCAGGCCGGTTCTGGGGAGACAGTTGGTGCCTGGCCTCACAGGAATTCTAGGCTAGAGGCAGAGGCTCCCCAACAGCTATGGGGTCCCAGTGGCCAGGTGCCATGTGTTCAGGGAGTGTCCAGCTCAGAGCAGGTTTCCCCAACTTGCTGTTAGCTGGGGACTGCTACGTCCCCCTGACAGCTGAAAGCACAACAGCTCAGTCCTTGGTCTCACCACCGGGCCGGATACTGTGGTGTGGAATGTTCCATGGCCCTGCTCTTCCCCCTGTATTTGGTGTCACCCCAAACTCCGAACGCACTAAGACTGGGACAGTGAGGGCACGGGTGGCAGGGGCCACTTGGACGAGGAGGCCACAAATGGTGGGACATGGCGGGAGGGCAGGACAGGTGTCCCTGCGGGGGTGGGCGGAGTGGGGTCCCAGCTGAAAGTGGCATCACAGAGACAAAGGGGCTCCAGGGCGGGACGGGCAGAGAGCTGTGGGACAAGGATGGGCTCCAGGGAAAAGCCCTTCCCTCCCATGGCCTGCGTAACTTCACAAGGATAATGTCCTGGGGTGTCAGTGTCCAAACATAGCGCCCCACTGTCCACCTAATCCTGGGACACAGACTCATGGACACCCACATCCCAGCAAGGGTGGGAGTGGTGGCTTCACCTTCCTAGACCTGGTGTCTGCACCGGGGTCCCAGATCTCCACAGGGGTCCCAGCGAGGACAAGGGTGGGAGGGGGCTCACACCGATGCCTGTGTGACAGCAGGCACAGCTTGGTGAGCTTGGTGATCAGCCACAGTTCCCTGGCTTCTCAGATGCCTGCTGGATTTTACAAGTGCAGTTTCATCGCCCTGAGCTCCAGACCCCAGGAGCCTGGTTCCTGCCCCAGCCTGTTCTCAGAAAAGGCATTGTGCCCTCGCCCGCACAGCAGGCCCTCTCCGTGGGGAGCCTGGTTGGGCAGCATCCTGGGCGCTGTGTCTGCTGCCAGCACAGACTGCGCACGGGGCCAGGAATGGATTTAGAAACCTCTGCTTCCTCCCAGTGTGAACAGAGGCTCCAGAAGCTGTTGGGCGCAGAGCCAGGGGCAGGAGTCGTGGAGCAAGACAAATGAGGCCGGGCCCCAGTTGGGTGCTTCCTCCCCAAAAGGGGCTTCTGAGGCCAAGCAGGGGAGGAAGGTACGTGCATGGAGGAGCCAAGCAGACATGGGTCAGACCCCTGGGCGCCCCCTTCACTGTCACCCAGGGTCACCCACACGGGCCACCTCCGCAGCTCACTTTGTAAGAAGAGGTTCGGAACGCTGGTTCAAGGAGTAACTTCCCATATTCTATGGGAATGTGTCCTAGGATCTCCTAGCCTGTGGAGGGCAGAGAGCCAGGGCATCTGCAGTCCTGGGTGGGGACTGTTGCCCTTAGCTGCAGGGAGGCGTGTGGTTGACACCCCAACCTAAGTGGGTCCCCATTCTGTATGCCCACAGCTCCCTGGATGGCTCCATGTGACCTCCTTAGTTTCAGGTTGTCCCTCGCCCAGAGGACCAAGACTGGGCTTGGCCTGACCCCAGGGCCAGGCAGCATGTGCTCCCAATAGGAACCCACAGCCTGACCCCAGCAGGGCGGCTGGAGAGCTGCCCCACCACCTTCTGTGTCTCTGTGGCCTCAGGTCCCCACAGCCTGATCTCCCAGCACAGTACCCTGTGGTGCCCCAGTCCCTTTAGGCACACCCGTCCTACCCACCAGTGTTTGCAGGCTGCTGCTCTGTTTGCAGACCCCGAGAGGAGGGTGCTCAAGCCATACTCTGGCCCGATGGGGGCCAGGCTCAGGAAACCAGGGCTGGGCCTAGAGCTGTCTGGTATGACAGCAAAGCTGTATTGTCCACCAAACTCTGATTAAATCTTCCAGAAACACAGAAAACACTGGGGTCCCCTCAACAGACAGCGGTCACCTTGACTGGAGCTTCCCCCATGGGTTTGGGGGTGTGAGGGCCTCTGGGTACATTGGCTCCCTGGTCTCCAGCTCAGCCCTGTGATGGTCTTCTCAGATGGAGAAACCACAGCTCAGAGACACTGAGTATCTTATCCAAGGACACACTGTAGCTTGGCGGGTTGGATCCTTCACAGGGCGGCTGGCCAAGGTGGAGGCTGAAGCCACATGGCCTGCCTGGAGGAGGGGGCGCTCTTCCCCATTCCACACAGGGCCCCATGTACTGCACGGCTCCCATGTGTCCCCCACCCACTGCTTCCAGGTAGTGCCAACCAGCCTGGTTGCAGAGCTGAAAAATGTTCCCAGGGAGTCTCCTATTGTTCCCCCAAAGTGTGCTCTGGGTTCCAGGCCCAAGGGTGGGCTCTGGGACTGGCACAGGAACACACAGTTCTATGTGTAGGGACTGCGGGTCTGTGCTTCTGAGACATGGGTCTAGTGGCCTTGGGCCCGCCTGCAGGCCCTGTATCCAGGCAAGGAGCTCCAGGACAGCCCAGGTGGGAAGGGACCGTGCCCTCTACCACCTCTCCCTCCTGGCCTAGGTTTGGGGATTAAGGGCTCCAGATGGTTCCTTTGGGGGGGCCCAGAGTCACAAGCATATCAGCCTTGTGCACTGAGCCCTACTGTGCCCCCACACAGGGACCAGGATTCCACGGGGACCTGAGAGGAGCCACCCCATTTCCCAACATCCCAGTCCGGTGGGGAGGCAGATAGCAGACAGGCAGCTGCAATTGGATGGAGGGGATAATATGGGGGTTGCGGGAGGGGGCACCACAGGGTCAGGGGACTCAGCCAGGGCGCGCATACCAAAAGCACCAGGCCTGAGTCCTGTCTTGAGAGGAAATAGAAGAACACGGGCAGGGGGTTTGGGGGGCTTCAGGAGGAGAGCCACAGGCCTGTCCTGCCACCCTGCGGTGGAAGCCGGGTTGGGGGAAGCCAGTCCTCTGCAGGAAAGGAACCATGGAATCCTTTCTTCACGGGATGGGGTCACGGAGCAGGTCGTGCGTATGTGCATCTTAAGAAGCAGGCAGAAAGCAGAACGTGGGAGAGGAGCCAGGTTCAGGCTCCCAGTGTCTACCACCCACATGCCATTGGGATGGGGGTGTGGGGGTCACTTCCAGGGGCAGGGCCCTCAGGACCTTGTCTGTAGTGGGTGAGAGGGCATTGCCCACCCCCAGGCAGCATCTTTCTGGGCCAACACGCAGGGACTGAAGTGGGGTGACCCTAGACCGCTGCCTTGCGGTTTTCCCCTGTAGAATGTCTCTGGGGATGGGAGCCCAGGCTGGCTTCGGGCCAGGAGATGGGAAGCCAAAGGTTCAGCAGGGTGGGAAGGGGGAGCACTGGCTGGAGGAGGCCACAGAGGGCTGTCCCACATCTGTGTTCTGCAGTGGCCTCGCAGGGCGAGGTCTTTCCAGCTCTTCCCTGACCCACTTCTGCTGTTTATCAGCTGACGCACATCCCAGGTGGGGTGCAAGTGGTTCTCGGGACTGTCGCCTCCTAGCCAGCGTGAAAATGCCAGCTGGTCTCCATGGGCCTTCCTCTTCCCTGGGACCCTCCCGGGGCTGTTTATTCTCTGTTCTGTTCATGTTCTTCATTTTCTGAGGCAATAGCACTTGCCTACCTTCCTCGGCCAGGGCCTGGGGGTCAGGGAGGTACGGTTGACCAGGGAGCTGACATGATATGAAGTTACCTGCTGCTCACAGGGTTTTGTATGAAGCCTGTCGAGCTGTTTCAGTTCTTTGTGGCCCGAGTGTTGGTAGAGACCTTGTAGTCTGTGCCCGTGAATGCTGCGAGTCGTGGGCCAAGCTCCCTGGGCACACGGGTCTGCCAGGATGTCCGGGGTCCCCGTCTACAAAATAAGGAGATCCGCCATGGGAGGAACCTTGGAAAAATGCATTTTTCCAGTACGCGTTTGCATGCAATGGTCACACTAATGCCAAAGCCTTCTTGTCTGAGCGCTGTGGCTCAGCCCTGGGCGGCAGAGATGCTCAAGGCCTCCTATCCCTGGGCCTGGTCACAGACTTCCTTTGACATCCCCCAGCATCAAGAAAAACAAAAGATGTCCCATCTTGTGCTACCTCCAGGCAGGAGGGCCGGCCTCCTGACTCCCTTGTGTGGGGGCCCACAGAGATAGAGACCACGTTGGCTCAGTTAGCCACCTGCCACCCCCCCGGTCTCTCTGGGGTCCGAGGCCCTTTGTAGCAATGAGCCAGCCTGGCACGCTCACTCCAGGCCTGACGCTGTGTGGTTTTGCGTCACCAAAGGAAGTAGCCCCAGCGGTGGCCAGCCCCGTCCTGCCTAGGAAAGGCTGCGCGTGACGACCCAGTTGTGGGTCGGAGCCTTGACCCCAGAGGCGGAAACCACAAGGGAGAAGACATGACCACTTGAAGATGAAGTCCACCTGGCCTGTGATGAAAATGCCCCCAGGGTTCCAGTAATGGAACCCTGTGGTTTTACAGGGTTGTTTCTTTTTTTTTTTTTTTTAAGATTTTATTTATTTATTTTGACAGACAGAGATCACAAGCAGGCAGAGAGGCAGGCAGAGAAAGAGAGGTGGAAGCAGGCTCCCTGCTGAGCAGAGAGCCCGATGTGGGGCTTGATCCCAGGATCCTGGGACCATGACCTGAGCTGAAGGCAGAGGCTTTAACCCACTGAGCCACCCAGGCGCCCCGGGTTGTTTCTTTTTAATCAGAAATCAGAAATCAATGAGGGGCACCTGGATGGCTCAGTCATTTAATTGTCTGCCTTTGGCTTAGGTCATGATCCCGGGGTCCTGGGATCGAGCCCTGCATTGGGCTCTCTACTCAGCGGGAAGCCTGCTTCTCCCTCTGCCTCTGACCCTCCCCCTGCTTGTACTCTTGTTTGTTCTCTCTCTCAAATGAATAAATAAAATTTTTAAAAGTCTTTTTAAAAATCTGAGAAGAAACATGGGAATGTTAATAGAGAATTACTTTATCTCTTTTTAATTTTATTTATTTTTATTTGTCAGAGAAAGCACAAGCAGGAGAAGTGGCTGAGGGAGAGGCAGAAGCAGGTTCCCTGCTGAGCAGTGCATGTGGGACTCCATGCGGGACCTGAGCGGAAGGCAGATGCTTCACCAGCTGAGCCCCCCAGGCGTCCCACCCCTACTTTTCTTCTACCGTATAGGATTTAGAAATATGGCTGGTTTCACTGCAACTATTTTTCTAAAGAATCAGCATTTTAATTTGCTGATTATTTTACTATTTTTAAAAATATCCCTAAATATTTGTTTCTAACAATTAGTAATGCATTTAAATGATTTGCCCTTTGGAATAATTTACTTTGCTGTTCTTTTTAAAACTGTCTTGATTTGGAGACTTTCTTCGTGTATTTTCATATGTTTTTGTTTAGTAAGTAAGTTTAGGAGAACAGATTTTTCTCAGGATTGTTTGTGGGCCATCCCCTAACTTTTTTTTTCATCCCCTTAACTTTTACAAATAGTATTGCCATTGTCTTCTTAATAGTGTGTAAATGAATTGTCAAATTCTCCTCAGACCTCAAGATTATAGGAGTCGTCTTTAATTTCTGGACAGTTGACTTTTTTTAACTTATCCTTTTCTTACTAATTTCTACTTTTGAATATTGTAGTCAAAGACTACTAATGTACAATTTCTTTTTGGGCTTCTGTCATTGTTCTTTGCTGCCGCAGTAGAATCTGTGACTTTTGAAAAGGTGATTGATTCTCTGCTGACCAGGCACATCACAATGCTTCAGTGAATGTGGTTTGTTCACATTATATCGGTTTTAATCTGCTCAGCGCTGAAAGGGAGTTAAAGTCTCCGACGTGAAGGTGTGGTCAACTCCATCTCGTGCTTCTGACATATGTAGGCTGTCTCTACACTGGGGAGATCTCAGAACACTGTCACAGTGGGAATGTCACTCTTGGCGCCCTTCCATTGAGGGATGAGCAAAGGTTGGCCTTGGGAAGATGGGGTTAGGAGCCTTCCAAGCAGAAAGCAAAGACCTTCCAAGCAGCATGTGCAAATATCCTGAGTCAGAAATGTTAGCCAGCCAAGCTAGCGTGTAGCCAGTGAGAAGGACAGGACATGGTTGAGGGTGGGTAATAACCCATGAAGACAAGTTACTTCTGCCTACTCCTGGGCCTAGAGATAGGGCCACGCAGGAAGGGAGGGGACAACTCTGGAGGAGGTGAGGAGAAGCCCATGACGCCTCAGGAGCTGGGCAAGGTTTCCCAGGTGGTGGGAGAGGGGGCTGAGGCAGGGATAGCCTGGAAGTCAGCTGTGTTGACAGCTGGATGTGGACAGAGGCGAGTTTCACATGCAGGTGTGGAGGGTCACAGCTGGCCCAGGAGCCAAGGAGCCTGCAGAGTATGGATACCCCTCCCCGCACGGGGTAGGTAGCAAGGACAGGGGAGCCTCTCGGTGGGGACAGGTCAGGCTGCTGACAGAGGGTAGAGGCTCAAGGGAGGAGGTGGCAGTCAGGAGAAGCATCCCCAGGAGAGGAGACCATGGAGAGGAGCTGCCCAGGAAGAGCGCTCTCTGGTGGCCCTCCTGAAAGGCTGCGGGTGGAGCTGGCTGTGGAGACCATTGGTGGGGCTGGGAGCCCCCAGGAGGAGCACAGGGGAAGCTTTTAGAAGCAGTCTCCTTCACCCCTGTCCAACTGTTGGCTGTTTTTCACAATCAGAAAGTTGCAGTGAACATCTCGTTACGTGACTTGCGTCTGCATTTTATGGTATTATTTTAGAATAATTCCTAGAAACAGAATTCTTGGATCAGAGGGTATCCCCAGTTTTGAGGTCATTGACACGTACTGCCAAACTGCCTTCCAGAAAAATGTCATTTTATCGATTAGTGATGATGTAAGTGCCCACCTCATTCCACTACACTGTTGTCAGTGCAGTCTTATTTTTAAATCTAGGAGTTCACTTTTTTTTTTTCCCCTAAGCAGTGAGGTTAAAGTTCTTCACAGATGCATATTAGTTGTTTGGATTTCCAGAATAGCTGTCTCACTAGGGGCGTCACGGGTATCTGGCTCTGCATCCCGCACCCACCCACAGGCTTCTCCCACTCCCCAAAAGCCTCCCTGCCCCATGTCATCTGGCACTCTGACAGGCTCTCAGGCCAACTGCTCTCAGGCTGCCAGGCCACCACCTCCCCTCCCCACAGGGGTGGGGGGGGGTGCAGAGCCACTGGAAACACTGCACAATACATGATCCTGGACAGGTGGAGTCAAATACTGAGGCAGATGAGCTAAACCAAAAGCACTTCCTCCTCCGATTTTGGAGGCTGAGACACGTGTTGCCTGGTCAGCGTTTGCTCAAGTTGATGGAACAAGAAGCGTGTACTTCAAGAGTCACACGCCAGTTGTCTGGGAGGAAGCGATGAAGTAACATGCATTTATTGGGCACCTGCTGTATGTTGGGCCCTTGACCTCATTTAACTTGATCCGCCCTGTAACCCTGCCAGGTAGTCTCCTCATTAGAATAGAAGGAGGCCAGGGCTCACTCGGATAGGGGTCATGAGATCCCCAAGATCACTCGTGATAAGTCATGGAGATGGGATTTGAATCCAGATCTGTGGGGTGTCAGGGCTCAGACTCAGATACCCCACACATCAGGGCCGGTCAGGGCTAGCTGGGGTAAACACCAACCACAAATGTCCCCAGAGCACACCACTTGTCTGGGGCATCCATGGGCATCAGCCTTCTTGTCGATAAGTAAACACCCGTGAGTCATGGCACCCTTGACTTGGGACCCAAGTATATGGGAAGCTCCCACCATAGTGTTCAGAAACATGCCAAGCAAAGTTTGCTTAAGGGCCCAGAATAGAAAGACTCATATTAAAAAAAAGGGGGGGGGTAATTGTTCAGTTACGTGAGAACTGAAAATAGAGGGTTAAGGCAAGAATATTTTTCATGATTATTTTGGGCCCTTCAGTCAGTACTATGTTCTGCTGAAGAGAAGAATGTCTGCGCTCTGAGGGAATTCTCTTATCACACCCTTGCTGACAGGGCTCAAAATATTTATTGAAAGTTTCAGCTGTCACTTCTATATAAATAAACAGAATGTGGATGGCCAACTGCATGTTAGAGATATTTTTAGACAGGGGTGGCTTTGCAGACTGGAGGGATAACATTTCAAGGAGAAAGCGCCTGATCCCAGAATAGTCCACCAGAGGCTCACCTTCCACATGGCCTCAGTGTGGGGTCTGATGAGTCTTGTCTCTTAGGTCGGGAGCTCTTCTCCATCCTGGCTGGCCAGCCCAGAGATGGCAACCCCAACCCCTCTTTGTAGGGACATCCCATCTCCTTTCCTTTAGGCACAGAGGATGGGGAACGATGTTTAGGATGGATTGTCACTGGTCCCGCTGACTGGATGGGTCTGCTGGGCCTGAGGCAGGGGAGAAGGCAGTCATTCAGACCAGCGCTTATAACACGTAACCCTGTGGTTGACCAACAGCCAGCCCAGAAGGCTGGACTTGGGGCTTTTACAATATGTGACACGTTCAGCGTTTCCCCGGGCCAGCCACTGGATGCACGCTGGTTCCTTCCCTCTCCCAGTGAGACCCAGCCTGTCAGGATTTCCTGCCACTCTTCCCACTTCTGTTTTTACTTGAAACATGAATCCTTGCTCACTTGGGAAAACCGCACACCCCGGTGGGTGTGGGTCCCCTGCAGGTCCACTGCTGCCACCTCAGCCCACTCTCCCCCTCCTGGGGCCTCCACACCCCGCCCTCCCACATGGACTGAGGGGGCCCCATGGTCCCTGTGCGCTCGCAGCAGTGACCCAGAGAGCATCCAGGGCAGAGAAAACAGTGACTTAGCGATTTCAAGGCTAAAAGGAGCTATGTAGAGGGGGCACTCAAGGCTGCAGACGCCCTGGCCTTTTCCATGCAGCCTTTTCAAGCCTCCTTGGGTAGTTCCTCTGGTCTCTGCTCCCTTTACCCACTTTCTACATCAAAAATCAGGAAGATCAGAAATGTATCTTTTAAAGATCCTCATTTTTACTTTTCATAGAGCTCTTCATCTTGCTATGTTCCTCTGACTGAAAATCTCAAACGTTTCTTATAACCCAGATCTGCTGGCAGTGAATTCTCTCAGTCTTCAGTTCAACTTCATGTGTGGAAGCTATTTTTGCTGGGCGTGGAATTCTGGGCAGACAGAGGTGTGTTCCCACTGCCACTCCCAACACTTTGTCACCCCGTTGTCCCCTGGCCTGCACAGTCTCAGGTCAGAAGTCTGCCGACATCCTGTCATTGCTCCTCCGTAGGTGTATTTTTTCTTGACAGGCTCTAGGATTTTTTCTTTTGGATTTTTTTCCTTTATCTTTGGTTTTCAGCTGCTAGTTTGAATTTGATGTGTCTATATGGCTGTTTATTGGCTGTTCCTGTCACTTTGGTTTTTGCTCTATTTGGGGTTCTCTGACTTCTTGGATTTGCAATTTGATATGTCACTAATTTTGGAAATTTTTGAGCCATTATCTCTTAAAAACTTTTTCCGTCCCATTTCTTTTTTTTAAAAGATTGTATTATTTATTCGAGAGAGAGAGAGCACAAGCAGGGGGAGGGGCAGAGGGAGAGGCAGGAGCAGGCTCCCTGTTGAGCAGGGAGCCCAATGTGGGGCTTGATCCCAGGATCCTGGGATCTCTGACCTGAGCCGAAGGCAGATGCTTAACCAACTGAGCCACCCAGGGGCCCCTCTGCCCCATTTCTTCTCCTCCTTCTGGGACTCAGATTACAAACTGGAGTTGATATCATTGGCAGTGTTATTAATTCGCCACAGACATGCTCTGTTTTTTCTCTTTGTGTTTCTGTTTAGTAATTTCTGACCTACCTTCAGGTTCACCAATTCACTCCTCAGATGTCAGGTCTGCTGATGAGTCCATCAAAGGAGTTCTCTCTGTTGCTGTGTTTGTTTATTTGTTTTCTACACCTTGCATCTCTGCTGAACTTCTCTGTTTGTGTCTGTTGGCTATTTTCCCCACTTAGACCCTTTATCATAGTTTTCCTTTGAAGTCCCTGCATGATCGTTATGACATCTCAGAGTCTGATTCTGTGGATTGATGTATCTCTTGAGAAGGGGTTGCTTGGATTCTGTTGCTTTGGAATGAAAGTTCATGATTCTGTATTGAATACTGAACATTCATGTATAGGAAAGCCGAGACTGAGGTAACTACTGTTTCTACCTGGAAATGGGTGAGCTGCTCCTGCCAGGCTGTTCGGGTGGGGTTTTGAGTCAGTCTTGTCAGGAACTGGGCTGGGCTTGGGGCTTGTGGTTGTCGCGGAGAGTTTCCGAACACCACAGGCCTCTACATCTCTAGCAACAGGCTACTGTGGCCTTGTGCTCAGAGTCGGGCCTGGTGACATGTCCTCAGTGCAGCATCCCACCCTGCATGCCCGGGCCACACACAGTGGGTCTCTCCCCACCTTGTCTGGGCAGCAGATGGTTACTGCTTGTTGTCTGTGTTATGCCCATATGAGGGGGCAGAGCCTCAGTTCAGACAGGCCCCTGCCTTTGGGCCTCTCCCATGGTGGCCAAACCTTGCCCTGTATCTGTGGGGCCTTGGCGAGGAGAGTCCTGCCTCCCTCCCAGTGGCAGGAGACCTCTGTTTGGTATCACCCAGGATCCTAGGCCCAAGATGGGTTCCTGCTGCTCTCCCAAGGGAAGACAGTCTTTTCCCCATCCTTCCCTCAGCCACCGTGCATCTTTCTTGTGCCCTGGGCTGACAGGCTGTACCATCCCTCCCTCAGCAGCTTCAGGCTTTTGCTTCCTGGGAGAGAAGGGCCTGGGAATGTCAGAAAGGCTATGGGTCTTTTCCCTCCTGTTCCTCCAGGGGTCTAAGGCTGTCAATTCTTACATGAGAAGTATTCAAGAAACATAGAGTGCCGGGCCACGTGTGACAGTCTCCTGCCTGCCCCAGTCCTCAGGAACGCCCATCGGCTCCTCATGGGAAGACGTGATGAGTCAGTGTGTCTGGGGCCCCAGAAATTCCAAACTGACCTTCTAGTCCACAGTTGGCCTTTGGTAGTTTTTTACAAGTGGATTTCTTCTCGCATCTGGTATAGCAGCTGTGTCTCTTTCCCACGCGTGGCCCCAGGTGGGACAGTTCTGTCTTGAAATAAGTTACTTTACTGCTTTGCAGTCTCAGCTCTCTGACGGATTCCAGAAAACATACCATTTCTTAGTCTCTTTGGCTTTTTTTTTTTTGGTTATCATTCAAGTAAGAGCAACACGCTTTGCAGCTTTCTGCCTGATAAGCAGAAGCAAAAGTGATTTGCCTTCTGGAAACTACATCTTCCTTTCCCCCCATGTTGACTCTTCACTTATTAAAAAGTAATTTACCCAGAGTGTTAAATGTAGACCCACCGTATCCAGCAGTTACACACTTGGGAGTACACCCAAAAGAATTGAAAGCAGGGTGTTCAAGAGACGTTTGCCCACCCATGTTTGTACCAGCTGTGTTCCTCCCAGTCGCTAAACGTGGAAGCAACCCAGGTTGTCCATTGTAATGGATAAACAAAATGAAGTAGGTACAAACAGAACATGATTCAGCCTTGAAAAGGAAGGAGTCTGACACCTGCTACAACATGATGAAACTTGGGGACGCTTTGCTTGGGGAAATAAACCCATCACAAAAAGACAAATACCTTATGATTCCACTTACCCAAGGTCCCTAGAGCAGTCACAGTCAGAGACAAAAAGCCGCTTGGTGGGTGGGAAGGGGGAATGGGAAGTCAGTGTTTCATGGGGACAGAGTTTGTGTTTGGGAAGCTGAGAAAGGTCTGGAAATGGTGCTGATGGCTGCATGACAGCATGAATGTACTTACTGCCCCTTACTGTGCACTTAACAAATGGTTAAAATAGTAAAATGAAATTGTGTTATTTAAATTTTACCACAATAAAAAAAGAAAGAAAGAAAGAAACAACTGCCTGGTGATTGGCGTGTGCTGAGTGCTCTTCCAGGCTCTGCGATTACAGGTGTGCAAAGCAGGCCGGCCCTGTCCTCACGGCGCTTACATATGATACATACATCCCTCCGTACAACAAAGGGTGATGGACCCTGTGGGAGATGCCAGTGAGAGTGGGAAGATGGGGGCTGGGAGATGAGGCTCCTGCCTTCCAAGCCGAGGGGCAGGCATGGGGCGAGGCTGGAGAAGCTGCGGATTTGTGCGCGGATGGCTTGTTGACCCAGGCTGCTGTCTGAGCAGGCCTGACTGGCCCACCTTTCAGGCTGCCCTTACATATGGCATCCTAGTCCCTGGCACCCCGGAAGCATGGAGGGATGGCCCTAAGCCCCCGCTCACCTTCCAGGGCCTGGCCACGTGCAGGACATCTGGGGATCCCCCACGACACCGTCTGGGGCCCCCCTCTCCTACAGCCAGGGCTGCTGCCCCTGGGCCTGGACTTCTGGGAGTGCTCACCATGGTGGGCAACTGGGTCCTCCCATGGCCCTCGGCCCACTCAGGGGCTGATGAGCTGCTTTCCCATCTGCAGGAGCTACAGTGAGCTCACAGACTGCACCAGGAACGTGGCGACCCAGCTGAACTGCTTCTGGCCAAACGCAGCTGTGGACACGTTCTTCGTGGCCATCCACCAGCACTACTTCAAAAACTGCCCCGCGTCCGGCAGGGCTGTGCGGGACCCGCCCCGAAACATCCTCTGTCCCTTCATCGTGGTGCCCATCCTGGTGACCCTGCTGGTGACAGCGCTGGTGGTTTGGAGGAGCAAGCGTCCGGAGGGCATCGTGTAGACGCGCAGCCCCGGGGGGCCAGGCGGGGAAGGTGGGGAGGCCCAGCCTGGCCTGGGGAGAGCTTCTGGGGCCCTAATGTCAGTGCAGGCCCCCGATCCCCCTCACTTCTCTCCAGAAAGAGTAATCAGGATTTCAGGGTGGTTGCAGTACAGGCATTAACACAGAAAGGCTGGAGGTCAAAGCGACCGAGGTGGGGATCCCCAGTTCTAGGAGGGAGCAGGAGTGTTACCATCACTGTACCTGGGGAGGGTCCCAAGTTCTGTCTCCCAGTGTCCCAACCTCAAGCCAGACTCTGGATAAGCAGTTTGTGATTAAAAGGATGTCCTCAAATGTGGGCAGCATTATTATTTCTGGGGATGGATCCCTGAGGGAAGAAGTTTGGAGAAACACCAGCCCCTTCAGATTCCATCTGCCTCTGTGCGAAGAGACCATCCCAGGGCCCTGTGGGGGGATGATGGGCAGCTGAGGAACTGTGTGCCCCGAAGAGGCTTCTGAGGGACCCTAATGCCCCCACGCCCCCTCACCCTTACCACAGGAGCTGGAACCACTAGCCCTGAGGACTGCGGTTCACAGCCAAGCTGAGGCCCCTCCTCGGAGATGCCTCACCAGCCCTC
Source organism: Enhydra lutris kenyoni (assembly GCF_002288905.1). Classification (NCBI taxonomy): domain Eukaryota; kingdom Metazoa; phylum Chordata; class Mammalia; order Carnivora; family Mustelidae; genus Enhydra; species Enhydra lutris. The sequence continues at coordinate 44,750,702 of NW_019154085.1, forward strand.
AGGTCCAGGTACCCACCTCCATTCTGTCCCCAAGAGCTTTGCCGGCTGTTTTCAGGCGGCTGCTGCTCTCCCATTCACAGTTCTTTCCAAACCCTGCTTACAGCTGCCTTCCAGAAGTTTCTGAATCCACCAAGGGAGATTCCATGCTGTTCCTCGCCGATGTCTTCTAAGCTCTGACCTGTCCTCTGAGGTCCCTGCCGCCCCCAGCCTGCCCTGCCCTCCAGGGCCTCCTGGCCCAGGACCTGCCCCTTCTCAGGATGACTGATGGGATGTCACACACACACACCTCAGCCTCGGCGTCTTCCTCTGCCCTGCAGGCCAGCCCACCCAAACACGGGCCCAATGCCATTACCTCTAGAATGTCCAGCAAAATGGCCCACAACCACGTGGGGTCACCCACCACCCCACTCAGCAGCCCAGTGCCCAGCCGGACTCCCCCAGCCTCTTCCTGGGCACCTGCAGTCCCAGCACGGGCAAGTCTCTGGTTCGCAGATGGTTCCCCTCATGGAGATTCTCAAGCTTCTGCGCTGAACCGTGGGTACCCAGAGTGGTCGTGCCTTCTAGGAAAGGAGCCCAAGTGGTCCTAACTGCAGGACAATCACCTCAGGAACCAACAGGGACTCCATGTCCACATATGAGGACCTCAGGGAGGGGCTGGTCAGGCTGCAGTGTTAGGCCCCAACTCCCTCTGTCTTCACATGTACACTTGGGGGTCACGTGAGCTGGAAGGAAATGGGCCTTTGTGTCCCTTCATCTCTGCCTCTTCCCCGAGGAAGCCATGGTATGAGCGGGTTATGGTTCAGGCTATGGGCAAGGAAGCTGGTGGACGAAGAGCTTAGGGCTCCAGGTGTCCATGGGTCTTGGCTATGGGCGAGACCTCAGGAGCAGGAGGTGGCAAGGAATGGGTGTCGTGGGCTGGACGACACCGTCACCAAGAGCAAAGGTGACAGGAACCAGAGGTAAGAGGACAGCCCCCAGCCTGACCTCGCTAGTCATTTGTCCTGTCATTAGTTACGTGTGTATCCACTAAATGTACTGGTGTTACGAGCCTGCAGGTCCTGCTCCCATCAATGCTGATCCAGAGGCAACTTTCAAGGAATCCCTCTTATCCAAGATCATACCCCTGGTGACAGGGACCCAGGCCCCCAGCTGCCAGGGCAACCCCATCATCCTCAGGCCCCTGTAGGTGGTTAGTACCCCACGTAGCCCCACTGCCTCACGGGGGCTGAGTGAGGAATCCTTCCAGAATCAGCTTTAGGGCTATGGCATCTTCACGGACAGGGCCCCCCCTTCTTCCTAAGTGCTTTGCTGGCCTGAGGTATGTGTGTGGTATGTGTGATGTGAGTGCATGGGTGTATGTGAGGTGTGTGGGGATTCTGTGTGCAATGTATGTGGTGTGGGAGGATGTGGTGTGGGGGATGCATGGTATGTGTAGGTGGGGAGTGAGGGGGTTGGTATATGTGAGGTGTGTAATGTGTGTGAGGTGTGTGGTATGTGTAGTGTGTGTGATGTGGGTTATGTCTGATAATGTGTGATGTGAGTGTGTGCATGTGAGGTACATGTGATGGGTATATGTGGGCATATGTGTGGTGGGTGTGGGTATGTGGCATGTGTGGTGTGTGTGGTGTGGTATGTATAAGGTGTGTGATGTATATGTGTATGTGGTATGTGTAAGGTGTATGATGTGTGTGAGGTGTAGGTGTGTGTGGCGTGTGTAAGGTGTAGTTGTGAGGTAGGGGGTGTGGTACGTACAAGGTATGTGATGTGTGTGTGATGTGTATAGTGTGTATGATGTGTGTGTAGCGTGTGAGATGTAGGTATGTGTGGTGTGTGTGAGGTGTATGATGTGTGTGGTGTGTGAGGTATAGGTATGTGGTGTGTGGGAGGTGTGCGCAGTGTGTGTGTGTGCGTGCTCACAAACATGGTGACATTCCAGGAGGAATGAGTCCAGTTTCTGTGGCTTCGTGGGAGAGTCAGACGTGGGTTTGTTGGGTCCGGGCAGTAGGGGGCTGCTGCGGTTGGGATGCCTGGGTTGCGCTTGGTGGAAACGCTGCTTCACGCCTCTTCTAGGCAGATGCTCTCTTCTGCTGGTGCCGGTGGCTGCAGATTAGTAAGATCTTTCGGCTTTGACCGAGGAAAGTAACCTTTCATGGGACAGCAGACCCTTGATGCTCACGTCTTAACAGGAAGCCCCTCACAAGCCATCGTCACAGGAACAGGAAACTAAAGAGAACCGGTCACTGAAAGTCAAGAGGCCTGTTTTATGTGTAAGAATGTGTTTTCAGAGCAGATGAATCTAAAAGTTCCACTCAGAGATTTTACCACATCTCATAAAGTTCAGAATGTTGGGTGTTCTGGAAAAATAACTGTGTGCCTATTTTTAAACCTTCAAAAAATGTGTTTCCTGTCATCATAGCTGTGAAGAAATAATTACAGTAAACCTAGCAGAAGAGGCTGAGCTCAGCCTCAGAAGTGAGCCCCCTTCCTCGCTGCCCCCGCCCCCTCTGTGCTTCCATATCCTCATCCATGAAATGGGGATGAAGGCAGGGTGTCCCCTCAAGGGTACTACTGAGGTAGCTCGGATGTGTCCTGGTCCGGGTGCCCGCAGGCATCAGGGCAAAGGCCAGGGAGGGAAGCCCTATGGGGGAGGTGCTCTGAGAAGGCTGGGCAGGGCCCTGGGGTCAGAGGGTCCCTGGGCCAGCACACCGGCCAACAGGACTCCTGGGAAAGCAGGCCTCGCTTGACCTCACCCGCCCAGATTTGGGGAGCAGCCCCTGATGTTTTGCCCTGAGATAAGGCCATAGGGTTTTGGCGGCAGCAGGGGCCCTGGGGCAGCGCCCTTGTTCACAGTTGTTAGGACAGAAACACTTCACAGTACCACCACTGAACAGTGTGATCACTTCAAAGCCATCCAAGCTAATGGAAGAGAACAGAAGGATCATTTTTAAGTATCTTGGTGGTTTCATGAAACGTATATTAAAGTACATGAAAATTGGGTCTTGAATTTAAAGATTTTTATGTATTTACTTATTTATTCATGAGAGACTGAGAACGAGGCAGAGGCAGAGGGAGAAACAGGCTCCGTGCTGAGCAGGGAGCCCAATGCGGGACTCGATCCCAGGAGTCCGGGATCATGACGGGAGCCAAAGGCAGATGCCGCTTCCAGTCGGCGACGGGAGAAGAATTAGGCACAAACAAGTCAGCTGCAAGAGATTGGGAGCCGGGGACAACAGTCGAAAAGACTGCTGCCACGAGCAACTCCACAGTCTCACTTTTATTGGATAGAAGCAATAGCCAACAGAAGGACCGATGAAGGTCAAACTTTAGTCACCTGTCTTGCGGACAAGCAAGGAGGATAAAGTTTATAGTTAACCAAGCACATTCTAAGGACTCATCTAACAACGGGTGCTTCTGGGAAGAGAAAAGAGCGATAAGAGAAAGGGGAAGCAGGCGGTATTTCGTTCCACCCTGAGCTGACTGGGCGTTCCCGGGTGCTCGGCTTCCCTGACGCTGGCGGCGTTCAGCCCCGGGCAGGCCGGGCATCCCCAGCTGCCCAGCTTCACGGTCGTATATTGTCCTTCTCCCCAAAGACCTGTTGCCAGTATAGGTTTTTCTTAAGGCCATATCTAAATGTGCTTGGCAACTAGTAAAATCCTCCAGGGGTTATAGTTTAAGGAACAAATTTTTCCGAGGGGCAATAGCAGCCAGATGCTTAACCATCTGAGCCACCAGGCGCCTGGGTGTTGACTTTAAAGACAAAGTTCTTTTTGCTAGTTTCCTTTTTATCGTCGTAAGAATACTTAACATAAGGTCTACCCTCCTAAGACATTTTTGAGAGTACGATACGACGTGCTCTGTAGGTCCGGGGTCGTGCCGCAAAACTCTGGAGCCCATCAGCTTGCTTCCCTGGTACCTTCGGCCCATCCATTAGCGCCTCCCCTCTCTCCTCCCCCAGGTCCCCCTCCCCCAGGCCCCCAGCCCACCATTCTACTCTCTGCTTCTGAGAAGTGGACAACTTCAGATAGCTCATACAGGTGGCTTATTTCATTTAGCACAATCTCTTCCAAGTTCATCTTCCATGCTGCCCCGTGGAGAGAATCCCCGCCCCCTTTTTTTAAAGGTGGTTGATATTCCATTGTGTGCTTATATCACACATTAACTTTTCATCAGCCAATGACATTTATGCTGATTGCATAGCTTAGCTACAGTGGATAATTTTTCAATATTTAGGTTTGACTTTGCAATGTGTGTTTATAAGTACATTTGCGTATACGTGCACCTGATCTATAAGTTTCCTTCCTGTGAAATAGTTCTGCTAGGAAGGAACCCGAGAGAGCATTCAGATTTCCTCAGCAGGTCACCAGTGAGCAGGTATGTGGCTGGATGGAGGCAGAGCTCTACCCTGGCCAGCGCACTTCCTGTCCAGTCTGCATTCATGGCCAAGTGTTTGCACGTCACAGGGCAGAGGGCAAGAAACCAAATGCCAGCAAATAAGGTGCTTAAATTGAATGACTAGAAGCAGACTTTTTTTTTTTTTTAAGATTTTATTCATTTATTTGACAGACAGAGATCACAAGTAGACAAAGAGGCAGGCAGAGAGAGAGAGAGAAAGCAGGCTCCCCGCTGAGCAGAGAGCCCGATGCGGGGCTCCATCCCAGGACCCCGGGACCATGACCTGAGCCAAAGGCAGAAGCTTTAACCCACTGAGCCACCCAGGCGCCCCTAGAAGCAGACTTTTTATATTGTTAGTACGATTGAGACCTTATCATAAATAAGCAAATGAATAAAAAACAAAAGACTTTCATTATTCATTTCTTAAGGCTGCCTTTAACAAATGAACCCAAACCAGATGGTTTAAGTCACAGAATTTATTCTCCCAGTGTTCTGGATACTAGGAGTCCTGAGATCGAGGTGCTGGCAGGCCGTGCTTTCTCTGAAGCTCTCGGGGAGGATCTTTCCTGCCTCTTCCTGCCTCTGGTCTTTGTGGGCCTTCCTTGGCGTTCCTTAGCTCGTAGCTGTGCCCACTAGTCCCAGCTGCCTTCTCTCTGTGTGTCTCCATCTTCTCTTCTTACTAAGGACACCAGTCATGTTAGATGGAGTCCACCTGAATCCACTATGACTTCATTTGAAATTAACGAATTATATCTGCAAAGACTCTATTTCCAAATATGGTCAACTTCTGAGGTTCTAGGTGAACACAAATTGGGGGACCAGTGTTCAATCCAGGACACTCGGCAAACTCAAGGGCCTTGGTTCTCCCTGACTCCTCCAAGATGGGACAATTTTGGGAACTGATAATGATCTGACACGAAAGTGTCTCCAAAGCCCAACCAGTCAGAACACAGAGCAAGGCCGGGTGTCCCAGGAGCTCCTGAGAAAAATGCTTTGTTCCCAAAGCTCGGATGTGGGCCATTATTCCCACGGATGGTCTCAGTCCACCTGTAATGGCAGCTTCGGGTCTGGCTTTAAAAGCCAAGGACCAGGTCTGCGTGTGTGTATGTGTGTGTCTGTGTCAGGGGGTGGGGGGGAGCAGGGTGTGCACCTGTGTGTGGTAAGAGGAGGCCTCTGGCAGCCCTGTCCCAGACCCCAGGCAGCACTGGCTCTCAGCCCCTTCTGTCCCACATCCCTGGGGATGGGGACCTCTCCGAGGTTACTGAGGAGGCAGTTGACATTTAAAGGAAAATGAGTTTCCAGGGGCCGGAGAACCGTTCCTGGAATCCCTGTTCTTGGTAGCCCACCCTCCAGGGAGGGGCTGGCGGGGAGCCAGAGTGCCATCAGGGGGCTGTGTGTGAAACGTGCACCTACCAAGGTCACCTTGCAGGACATCCCAAGGCTGCTGCGCACAGCATGGTGGCCAGGTCAGCAGAGGGGTGTGGAACTCCCTGCCACTCCCCACGAAAGGTCTCTGGGGATCCGTTCTGGGGTGGGAGGGGGAGCAGGAGCCGCAGGCCCCCCCGAGGGCACTGACTGCTTAGGCCCAGGGATCCCGAGATGCAGGGGTGACACCCACACACAGCAGCACCAGGCCCCCCATGCTCCCTCGGCCTGCCCTGCTCTGCCCTTTCCTCAGGGGTCTGTCCCAGAGCTACCTGCTAAGTACAGAGGGGCCATGAGGACTGCACACCAGTCACACACGTTCACCCTCCCTGTGTTCTCATGTAGAGTGCCCGGCCGAGCAGCAGGGTCCCAGGGATAGGGAGGCTGGGTGGGAGGTGCCACCCTTCTTTGGCCTCCTCTGATGTCCAGGGCGGGGAAGCGGGGTAGTCCCACGGCTGGATGGGGGTCCAGGAAGACTCCAGCAAGCCTACCTCTCCCATCCCCAGCATCGAGGGGCTCCTGGGACCACTAAGTGATGTCTCAGCAACTGGGACACGGCGGTCTGATCCGAACTGCAGTGTTCTTACTGCTTCCATGAGTCATGAGTCATATTATAGGATCTCCCCCTGTTTGATAGGGCCTGGGCAATGTGCTCACACAGCCCACACTCACCCGGCCCACACTCACCCACGCACACACACTCACCCCACCCCCTCACACACATACTCATCCCCACACTCTCGTATCTCCATTCACACACACACCCCCCACCCATACTCACATGCACTCTTACACACATGCATAAAATTCACATGCTCACCCACACACTCACCCCCACACACGCATGCCACACTCCCACATACTTACTCATATACAATCACACACTAACTCCCACAACTACCCGCACTCACCTGCATCCTCACACCCCCACTCACCCGGCTCCCACTGAGCTGGATGGGGAAGCTAAAGGCAGATTGACTTTGAAAAATAAGATTAACTAGTTTTATTTGTGTCCTGAGCTGGAAAAAACAGCCCATCTCCAGAGCTTTGTCATGGAAATCCATAGAAAAAGAATTGGTTGGAAGTCAAAATCCAAAAAAACAAAAAACCCAAGGGAACAGGACGTGGGATGTGGACTTGGCCAAGAAGGTATTGTTCCCAGAGTGGCTCATGGTAATGAGCCCATCAGGGCACAAGTCCTCCTGGGGCAGCTGCCACACTTGACCCCTCTGCAGACAGGACAGTCCACTCTGTGAGGAGGCCGCAGCCTGGGGCTGGATGGGCACACAGCCCTCCTGGAGGAAAACTCAGTCCTCCCACGTGAAATGTCAGTCAAAAATGTTTATCCCAGTAGCTTCCCTCCAAGGAATTTATCCCCAGGACATAAGCGGAGACCCGCAAAAGGACTGCAGTCTGGGTTATTTATACGAGCGAATGAGTGGAAACATCCTCTGTGCCCACGCTAGAGGAATGCTCGATTAGGTTAAATCCAGATGATGGGAGAAGAGTTTCCTAAAATTAAATACTTGGGAAAATCTTCTCACAGTATAGTTAATTGAAAAAGGCAGATTACAAAATAGGAAAGCCAGACTGTCTCAGTTTGGGATGGCGTGTGTGTGTGTATGCATGTGAGTGTGGGGGGTTGTGAGGGTATGGGTGTGTAAATGTGTGAGTGTGGGGGATGTGTGTGAGTGTGATGGTGTGTGAGTGTGTATGAGTGTGGGGTGAGAGTGTGGGGGTGGTGTGTGTACGGGTGAGTGTGTGGGGTATGTTTGAATGAGTTTGCGTGTGGGTGTGGGGTAAATGTGTGAATGAGTCTGTGTGATTGTGTATGACTGAGCGCATGACTGTGTGATTGTGTATGACTGAGCATAGGTGGTATAGGGGTGAGTGTGTATAGGTGAGTGTACGGGATTATGTATGCATAAGTGTGAGTGTGTGCATGGGTGAGTATGAGGGTGTGGGTAGGTGAGTGTGTGTGGGGGTGAGCGTGGGGGCGTGGGGTAGGTGAGCGTGGGGTGAGTGAGTGTGGGCTGTGTGAGCACATTCCCCAGGCCCTATCAAACGGGAAGATCCTATAATAGGGCTCAGAGAAGCAGTGAGGACACTGCTGTTTGGATCAGGCCACCATGTCCCAGTTGCTGGGACATCACTTTGTGGTCCCAGAGGCCCCTCAATGCCGGGGATGGGAGAGGCAGGCTTGTTGGGGTCTTCCTGGACCCCATCCAGCAGTGGGACTTTAAACAGCTTCTTCATCTCTCTGCTAATTTTACAAACTTGGGACAGATGGCCTCGGGTGGGTCGTGGGCTCCGTCCCAAGGATGGCGTGGAAGCTCCAGAGAGCAGGCTGGTGGCCAGAGGCTTCGTGGGTCTAGGGAGTGACAGGAAGCTAGCGTGAGGGAGGAGAGGGAGGAGAGGGAGGAAAGCATGCAGGAGTCTGGGGACTTTGGGAGGAAAGAGGAAAGGGGTTTTAAGACCCTTTTCTCTCTCTCTCTCTCTCTTTTTTTAAGATTTTATTTATTTATTTGACAGACAGAGATGACAAGTAGGCAAAGAAGCAGGCAGAGAGAGGAGGAAGCAGGCTCCCTGCTGAGCAGAGAGCCCGATGGGGGGCTGGATCCCAGGACCCTGAGATCATAACCTGAGCCGAAGGACAGAGGCTTTAACTCACTGAGCCACCCAGACGCCCCGCTTTCCTCTCTTTTGTGAGCATAACTGCCCTCTGGTTCCAATGGAACAAATTTCGGAAAGACCTACAGTACTTCTCAAGGCTATTGGTGGAGGCGAACTTGGATCCGGCTTTGGTTTCGTCTTCATGCGACCATGCTGAGATGGGCCACGAGGTTACTGTCTTTAGCTGGATTACGTAAACCTGCCTCGGTAGAAGGAAGACCAGACTGAGTGCAGCATGAACAGTTTCCCGGATGGAGGTCGCGATCACCCCTCCTCTCTCCGCAACCCCAACACACACCAGCCCCAGTCCCTGAGCTGGGGTCAGCCGTGGGCGCACGCCGCCTCAGCTGCGTCCCCTCCCCAACACTCACACCCACAGGGGGACTGGGCGGTTTGCTCCGGTAAGCAGGCAGGGGCAGGAAGCAGGCAGGGGTGCGGGGGGCCGGCGGCGATGGCACATGCCAACTGCTTCTTGTCCTCCCTGCAGCCCATCGTGCCGACATCCACACACCAGCACCGGCTCAGGCCCCCCAAGGACACGCAAGGAGGTCCCTCAATTCTCTCCCTGGCACCCTGTCCTTACAAGTAGTTAAGCGCTAGAAGAGAAAACCTAGTTGTAGCATAGAGGCTACAAACCGCCTGGGAGCAGATCGAATCCTAGCCCCGCACACTGAAAAGGGCAAGGCCAGCTGCTCAAGCCCCTGGGCCTGTTTCCTCCCCTATAGAGCAATGACTATGCAACTATGCGTACTTCAGGGGGTCGTTGAGAAGAAAGCCCTCAGCACTGTGCCCAACACATGATAAACCTTCTTAACTTGGCCATGGTGATGCACGATCCTGAAGGACCTGGGGCCTGGAGAATGACCTGTGCGCATGAATGCACATGTCTGCGTACCTGTTTCTGTCCCTCGGTGTGGTCCCCACTCCATTGCACAGAGAGCAAGAGGCGAGTCCAGGGGACAGGAGTCAGGATGATAATAATAGAAATATTCAAGTGTTGACATTTGGGATGCTCTCCTATTCCCGGGGCCCATGCCAGGCATCCCGGGGCGGGGCGATCTCTCCGCTGGTGCTGCCAGGAGGACCCCAGACCCTGCAGCTGACTAGCAGGCACGTGCTTCTTCCTGGCCCTGGAGGCTGATAGTCTGAGATCAAGGTATCACCAGGTTTGGCTTTTTTTGAGGCCCCTCTCCTTGGCTTTTGGATGGCCGTCTTCTCCATTTGCTCACGTGGCCTTCCCTCTGTCGGATCCCCTCTCCCTACAAGGGCACCAGCCACATGGCATCAGGGCCCACCCCAATGACCTCATTTCACCTTCAGGACCTCCTTAAAGACTCTGTCTCCAAATAGAGTCACATTCTGAGTAACTGAGGGTTAGACTCGCCCCTGTGAACGGGAGGGGGCAGGGACCCACTTGGCCCTTAAAACAGCCCACCTCCCCCAACACTCAGGTGGCCACTGCCTTTTCCGGTGAGCCCAAGCTGCCACCTAAAGCTGCCGTGACACCGAACTGCTGGAACTCACCGTGGAAATGAGTAGAAAACAGTGTGATGGGCCACAGCCTGCTTCAAGATGCACGGCCCAGTCCTGATGGGGGCCACAAGGCGGCAGGGCTTGGGGCATATCTCAGGGACCATCTTCCAGCTTCCCAGAGCCTGTACGGTCAGGGACACCAGCAGCGGCCAACACTGGCTTTTCCTCTTGTCTGGTTCTCAGAAAAATGGAAGGTTCTCCTCTCCCCCGATGCCGGTGTTTCCTGCATGGTGATTTTTCTTTTCTTCTGGTTTTGGTCCAGAGATAGAACAAAGAAATGAAGCGTGAGGAAAGAGGAGGAAGAGAAAAGAGTGGGCCTGCTTTGAGGTGAGGAGGGGAGTGTTGCTGGCAGCAGGCCAAGGAACAAAGCGTGGAGAGCTGCTGTCAAGGGTTGCTCACGTGACTTACGTCTGCTCTGCTAGCAGGCATTGGCACGGGAGATTATGTCCACTTTGCAGATAAAGAGACTGAGGCACAAAGAGGTGACAGCTCATGCCCAGGGGTCACTGAATGAGGGTGCTAAAGCCAGGGCTTGAAGCCAGGGCCCTCTGACCCCCAGATCTCCAATCTCCCACTCACCTGGGTGACTCTCTGGCTCCAGGAGAGTGGAAAAGTCAGGAACTGGGGGTTCAGGGAGGGTGAGGACAGGCAGAGGCGGTTGCGTCCAGCTGTGTGTGCATTCGGACAGGTCACAACCAGGTGTTTACAACTCCAGGTATCCTAAGTCCAAGGAGGCTTCCCTTTGCAGGACCTTTGCACCTTCCAGCCTAAGCCATCCTGGGCCACCTCTGTCCCCGAGTGCTGCCCAGCTAATCCCTTTAGGAAACCACTGGATGGAGACCAACTTGGGGAGCCCCTGCCCTGGACTCTGGTTCCCCACAGCCGATCGGGTTCAAGGAAGGCTCTAGGTCTTGCCCAGCAGAAGAAAGTGGGGCAAGGGCCAGGAGTGGTCTCTTGATTCCTGTACTCTACCTTCCCCCAGAGCTGACTGCCTCGCTTAGCTCCCACCGCTGAGAGGTCCGCAGTCTCTCATCTTAACCCAGGCTGCCGACAGGAAAACAGTCTTTCCGGCACCCTTCTTTCTCCCCCACCCCCAATTTTCAATTAAAAAAATTTCCAAAATGTTTGCATCCTATGATACTCCCACCAGCAGGGAATGAACAGTTTGGCGGCCCTACAAAAGGTTAAACATAGAGTTACAATGCAGTGGGGTAATACTCCTTCTAGGTCTACACCTGAGAGACATGAAAACACACGTTTACACAAAAGCTTCTATGTTAGGTGCCCATAGCAGCTTTATTCATCAGAGCCAAACCCTGGAAACAATTCAAACGCTCATCAACTGATAGATGGAGATAAATCAGGGGTGGGATATAATGCAATGAAATAATGCAAGGAACTATTTTGCTGTACTATAAAGAAACAATGTACCAACGCATGCTACAACACAGAGGAGCCCTGTACGCATGCTGAGTGTAAGAAGCTGACCACCAAGGACTGTGTGTCTTATAATTCCATTTACATGAAATGTCCTAAATAGACAGCCAATCTATAGAGACTGAGAGTAGAGTGATGTTCGTGTAGGCTTAGGGGAGACGGGGTTGGGGGGCTGCTGTTTGACAGAGTGACAACTGAAGGGTGTGGTGTTTCTCTTCGGAATAAAGAGAGTGTTCTAGATTTGATTGTGATGATAGTTGCACAACTTGAACACAATGAAGGCCACTGAATGATACATATCGAATGGGTGAAAAATAAATAAAAAATTTAAAAATTTTCCAAAACCGGGATCCATATAACAGTGAATTCCTATTGCTGGGCCTGGAAGGGGGACTTTCTCTGTCCATGGTTTCCTTCCTGGTGGTTTTAAAAAGATCCCTGCTTTTCAGGGGTGCCTGGTGGCTCAGTTGGTTAAGCGTCCAATGCTTGATTTCAGCTCAGGTCATGATGTCAAGGTCATGAGATTGACCCTCTCCTGGGGCTCAGCACTCAGCAGGGGAGTCCGCTTAGATCCTCTCTCTCCCTCTGCCCCACCCCCACTCACAGTCTAAATAAACAAATAAATAAAATCTTTAAAAAAGAGAACGGAAACTGCTTTCTAGTCGTTGAGTCCTAGCCCAGGAGATGGTCACACACAATTGTAAGTGATTTTGTGTTTCAGGGAACAAATTGGACCTACTGCCAGCCCAAGCCGCTCCCTGTGCCTTGGGTGCCTTTCCTGCCCCCTGCTCGGCCTGGAAGACACTGGGCTGCCACCGGCTGGGTCCCTCGAGGGGCTCCCCAGAGGGCTGGAGGCTCTGGAAGGAAAGAGCACCTGGGGTGCAGCTGATCCAGGGCCAGGAACTGGGGAACAGGGGGAGAACACTTGCACAAGGCACACGGCCGATTGCTAGGGGCGCAGGCAAGTCAGCAGTACCCCCCAGACACCCCCACTTCCTTCCCCCCACCCCAAGACAGGAGGCCATCCCTAGACAAAGACACAGCGCCTGCCACTGGCCACCCGTCCAGCTCAAGGCTGTCCTTCTCTCTCTCTTACTCCACTCCCTCTCTTCTTCACTACAAGCATGATCACACCTACAGCCCAGAATGGCCACAGAACCACTGTGAGAGCCCACACGTGGTAGGTACTCAAAGGGGTTTATTGAATTCATTCATTGTACTTGTAACTCCGTAAACCACGACTTCATCAGCCAATCCTCTTTTGTTAGGCATTTAACAGCTTAGCAGTTTCCCTTGATTTCTTTCTTTTTTTTTTTAAGATTTTATTTTTAAGTAATCTCTGCACCTAATGTGGGGCTCAAATTCACAACCCCAAGATCAAGAGTTGAATATTCCTCCAGCTGAGCCCGCCATGGGTCCCTCCCTCGATTTCTTATTGTCATGCCAAATACTATTTAAAAATAACTTCTTTAATTATAGAAGTAACCTATACATTATAGAAAATATAAGTAAACAAAATAAATAAATAAGAAGCCTTAATTCTTACCATTCAGGTAATTTTTAACATATAGTATATATGGTAGAAAGTCTTCTTAACTGCAATTCATACTTAAGAACATAGATGGTAGATAAACCAAAAAAAAAAAAAAAATGGCTCATGGTGTTTTGTAAATGACTTTTCCAGTCTAAAAAAAGTAACTTTAAAAAGTGACCACATACACACGCACACATGCATACACAACTACACAGTCTTTATAAGCTCCTAAAGGCAATGGTTTTGTCTATTTGCTTATTGATGTTTATAACACTCTAATGTGCACATCCTTATTTTCTTCCTTAAAAACAAGTGCTTAAAAATGGAATGTTCAGGGATACCTGGGTGGCTCAGTGGGTTAAGCCACTGCCTTTGGCTCAGGTCCTGATCCCAGGGTCCTGGGATTGAGTCCCACATCGGGCTCCTTGTCTAGCAGGGAGCCTGCTTCTCTCTCTGCCTCTGCCTGCCACTCTGCCTGCTTGTGCTCTCTCTATGACAAATCAATAAATAAAATCTTTAATAAAAAAAAGAAATGGAATGTTCGTGGTAAAGCAATCTATAAATGTTCTATAAATATTATTAGATCCATTGTGAATGTTTGCACCACCCCCCACCCATCAGCACTCATCAGATTCCAGTTACTCTCACTGCTGTTTGTGTTACATACATCTGATGACCAAGAAGCCAGCCTTCTCTCCTCTGGATTCTGGCTAAAGGAGTCTTCTTCACGAGACTTCTGCACAAGCCCTTTGCCCATAAACAAATTATTACACTCTATAATAGCACTCTGCTTGGTGATCTGATGGTGTACATGTTTTCAGGAATGAGTTTTATGCACAAAGTGGTTCCATTTCCTTTAGTACTTTTTGCATATCTATTCATAAACGGGTCTGTAGTTTTTCTCTGGGGTATTCTCTTTTCAGGATTTTGCGAGCTCTCTGACTTGTGTTACCTTTGTAAAATGAATTGGAAAACGGCCATCTTATTCTATGCTCTGGAATGGTTTATAGAGCATGAGAAACACAGAGGAGAAATGGCAGTATATGAATAAACATGAAAAGATATATGACAAGTAGACAAAAGACACCCTTTCTCAAGGCGATCAGGAAAATGCAAATTAAAGCAATAATGAGATACCATTTTTTGTACATCATGTTGGCAAAATTTTATGAGCGATAAAATCCAGTATGACAATATTAATGGAGATGTGAATAATTATCAGCTTTGGGGAGAACCTCTTAAACTCTTCAATTCACCGTATAACCCAGGAATTCCACCCTAAGGTCTATACTCAAGAGAATTGAAGACATATCCCCATGTAAACATCTGTGCATGAATGTTTCTAAGAGCATTATTCAGAAGAGCCAAGAAGTGGAAACAACACAAATGTTCATCAAGTGATGAATGGATGAACAAATGGAACATAACCTTCCCTACCATGGACGTTATTCATCTGTAAAAAAGAATGAAGCACTAATACCTGCTACAACATACGTAACTCTTGGAGACATGCTAAGAGAAAGAAGTCAGACACAAAAGGCCACTTATTATAGGATTCCATTTATGAGCAACGTGGAGAACAGGCCAGTCCATAGAGACAGAAAGTAGATCAGAGATTGCCAGGGGCTGGGGAAAGAGGAGAATGGGGAGTGACTACTAGCAGGTGCGGGGTTCCTTTTGGGGTGATAATACAAATGTTCTAGAATTAGTGGCGGTGGCTGCTCATAATCGAGAATATACTAAAAGAAATTGAATTGGATACTTTAAAATGGTGAGTTTTCTGTCCAGTGGATTATAGCTTAATTTTTAAAATTGAAAAAAAAAAAGGTAATGGTAAAATAAAAGTCATTTTACAGTAGAGAAATAGGGCAAACACCAGCACAACTAGATGACCACCATTGACATCATCCCCGGTAAGTTGTGTTGATAACATGTATTTTCAGTATGACATGCCGAGCTCTGTGGGCCTCCTCCCAAGAAACCACAGCCTCTGTCTAATCATGAGGAAGACGTCAAACCAATTCAAATTGAGGGCCTCCTATAAGATACATGACCTGTCCTCCTCGAAATGGTCTACGGCCTCAAAAACAACGAAAGTTTGGAAAAACAGTCCTGCCAAGAAGAGCCTCAGAAGACAGGACAAAGAAATTCATGTGGTATCCTGGGTGGGATCCCGAATATAGAAAAAGGACATTAGGGGGGTGGTGCTTGGGTGGCTCAGTGGGTTAAAGCCTCTGCCTTCGGCTCAGGTCATAATCCCAGGGTCCTGGGATCGAACTCCGCATCGGGCTCTCTGCTCAGCAGGGACCCTGTTTCCCTTCCTCTCTCTGCCTGCCTCTCTGTCTACTTGTAATCTCTGTCTGTCAAATAAATAAATAAAATCTTTAAAAAAAAAAAAAAAGGACATTGGGGGAAGCTAAGGCAATCTGAACAAAGTAGAAAGTTGGGCTAGTACTGACATGTAGTCATATTGGCGGGCTAATTGAAACCCGAGCACCACGTACGTGGGATGTGAAGAACACGGTTGACAATACGGGGAAGGTGGGGACTCTCTGCATCTCTGTGCAGCTGTTCTGTAAATCTAAAACTGTTCTAAAATAAAAACATTTATTTTAAAATGATAAAAACAGTGGCTGTCCTGCTCCCACCAGTCTTTGTGAGTCAGTGTCCCTGTAGATTGTCGGATGAAAATATCCAATACGGCAATTCAAATCCGATGGCAAAAATGATGGTGCAGGTGGTGCCAACGAGGATGGTTTAAACATCACAGGTTGAGAGAGGCACTGTGGACAACTGATCGAGTAGAGTTGCAAAAATGACCTTCTTTCTTGGCAAAGTCAAACATGTGGGAAAGGACATCCCATCAAGCTAGCTGTCCTCTGGGCTGTGGAAACCCCAATCAGTGCTTGAGGGATTCTTTGTTTGAAGAATCAGCAGGTGGCACCAGCTCTGGGAAAAGGATGGGTCTTAGTTCCTGGAGCTCAGCCTGTGACAACCTGGCAACCCAGATTTCTTGAGGCCACCCCCGGACTCTCCGTAGGAGGGACACCAGTGCCCCAAACCCCCACAGCTAAAGGATGGCTCCAGGCTCTAAATATATTGCCAGTCACGACTTGAAGAACAAATATTTCACTGTGAATGCTGTAAAGCTTCATTCCCCGGGGAGTGAGGGAACCTCCATGGTAACCAATGCGCCCCACACCTGGGGCAGGGAAGGGACTGGACATATGTGTGGGAGTTGGGAGGGGAGGATGGGGAGAGATGGGAAGGGATGGGACAGTCCATTCTATGCAAGTAGCAAACATCTCTCTATCCCTTTCTCCCCTCATCTCTCTCCCCCTCCACCCTCCTCTCTCCCTCCAGCCCCCTCACTCCCTCCACCCCCCTACGCCCACCCCACCTCTAGGATGGAGATATCTGGCTCCAGGACAGCCTGTTTCTGTGCTTTGGGAAATCCAATAGGCTTTTGGTTACAAAAGCCTCAAAGGTGCTCCTGAAATTCTTCTTGGGGCAAACTGGGACATGAACACAGCTGGCAGGAGCCTTACAGGTTCTGGCCTGGGGTAGGCTTGGATTTGGTTGAGCGGAGCTGTGTCTAGGTGTCTTGCTCTCCTTTCCCAGGTGAGGGTAGATGGCTTTGGCTATGTGTGCATTGAGACAGTCTTGACCTTGAACTGTGGCTCATTCTGGAGGATCTTTTGAGGGCTATTCCCAGGCAGGGCAAGGCAGGGGCCACACATCCACCCACAGAGCAGACAACCGTGCCGCCCCTTAAAAGAACAGTAGGATGCATAAATAGCAATAGGGAATGAATCTCCACAACGTTCTGTTAAGTGAAAAGTACAAAACAATATGATCCCACATGTCCACTGATAATTTCTAGTAAGTCAAGCCAGAAACTTAACAGAGGTTCCTCGGGGGAGGGTTACTGAGGACTGGGTTAGGAAGGAAGCTTTTGTGTCCTCTTGAACTGTTTGGATTTTTGCTGTGTGTGTGTGTGTTAGGCAGTTGCATACTGCCTAACGTTTCATGTACTACACTACAGTTTGTTTTTAAAGATTTTATTTATTTGTTTATTTGAGAGAGAGAGAGCATGAGAGGAGAGAGGTCAGCAGGAGAAGTAGACTCCCTGCCGAGCAGGGAGCCTGACGTGGGACTCGATCCCAGGACTCCAGGATCATGACCTGAACTGAAGGCATCACTTAACCAACTGAGCCACCCAGGCACCCCGTACACTACAATTTTTAATAGCTAACCTAACCAAACTGGGTCCAAAAGTTAAAATGCTAACAACAACGCTTTGCACACCAGTTAACTGTATGATACCGTTCCAAACAAATATCCTGTCCCACAAGCGGGGTTCCAGCCCTGCCCCTCCTCCTCCTGCAGCCACCTGGGCCAATCGCCAAGTGCCAAGGTGGCCTGAAGGGACTTTACCTACCATAATTCCATCTGCACCCCCAAAGCGCCCCAAATAAACACACAGCTGGACACAAGATAGCATGTGTACCACCCGAACACAAGTCCCCTTCACCATTGAAGACAATTTCTCCTTCCAACTGAACTGTGCTCCCAAGAGCCCCGTCCTAGTTAACCACTGCTGTGTAACAAATCACCACGAACTCAGCAGTTTCCAACAACAGACATGTCTCATCTGCCCGGGCATCCAGGCACAGCCTGGCAAGGGCATCTGAAACCACGGGGTCTCAGAAGGCATCATCCAGGTGTTGGGCAGACTGCGCTCTCATCTGGAGACCCAATCGGGGAAGGACCTGCTTCCCAGCTCATTCAGGCTGCTGTCAGTATTTCTCTTCTTTCTGCCGAGTGACTGAGAACCCTGTGTGCTGGCTATTGACTGGAGTTCCCCCTCCTGTCCTTGCTATGTCCCTCACTATATGAACTCCCACACCATGGCGCCTTACTTTATCAAGCCAACAAGGAGACTCTCCAGTGTGTTAGTGTGCACTGGTGAGATGGAGGATGCCCTCTCTTGCTCCCCTCCCATATCCATATGGGAAGGTAGTCATGGGAGTGACATCATCACCTTTGCCATATTCCATGAGTTATAAGAAAGTCACAGGTTCCACCCACACTCAGGGGAAGGGAATTATGTATTACAAGGTTAAGAACTTAGGTCATTCCTCAAGAGTCTGTTCACATGCCCTAGGGTCTGTCTGCCACATCCCCCAATGAGGAGATTTTGAAGTTGTCCCTGGTAGGGCCCTTAGGTTAGAATTGTAGGGTGACACATTCCCAGGATCAGGTGAGCCTTACAAGGTTTGTGTTCTGGCAGGCTCTCAGATTTCCCATGGCTAGTCCAGAAAGACAAAGGCATCTGACATGGTAAAGCCAAAAGGCTGCACCCTAGCCAAATCTTGGCCATGTAATGATTATGTATGATGTTAATAGTGGCCCTGAATTATGCAGTGCACACCTGCACAACTGCCCACAGCAGTCCTGATTCACACCTGCAGATAAGAGCCTTCTTCTGAGCAAGATGTCCCAAGGACTAATTATCTGGTGCAACTCGAGTTCCACCAATGAACCATATGTCTATGTACCTGAGTTAACTTTACACTAAACCCTCCTTCCTGGCCAGTCCTTGACTTTTCTATTCCTCAAACATACCCAGAATGCTAGAAATATTTTCTCTGGAGTTTTTTTTACTACTTTCACCCAAGGCAGTTCCAAAACCCCAGCTTCTGGGGTTTGTTTTCCCACACTGCAGGGTGGTCTCTAGAAAGGTAGTATCCAAGTCATCTGGGGTCTCAGAAGAGACCTTGGTCCTCCCAGAGCCGTGACAGTCACAGCTGTCATGTGGTAGGGACAGCCTGCCCACTACATCTCAGTATCCCTATCACAGTTACATATCACAGACATATTTCCAACTCTCCGACTATTCAATGAATTCCCAGATGTCTTTGGCACAGCTCAAGATTCTTTCTCAATTAATGATAAACATAAAAGGTGCAGGATTTCAGAATAGCTATCATTTCTCTTGTGTCATTCCTAATTATTCCTCTCCTCCTCCTCTTCCTCCTCCTCCTCCTCCTCCTCCTCCTCCTCCTCCTCCTTCTTCTTCTTCTTGAGAGAGAGAGAGAGAACAAGCACAAGTGGGGAGAGGGGCAAAGAAGGGGGAGAGAGAATCCCAAGCAGGCTCCACACCCAGCACAGAGCCCAACACAGGGCTCGACCTCATGACCCCACGTTCATGATCTGAGCCAAAAATCAAGAGTTGGACACCCAACCTTGGATCCACCCAGGCACCCCCATTGCCAATTTTATAACTCATAATGACAATGCCATCTGCTTATTGAGCGCTCGCTGTGTTTTACATGTTTCACTCATTTGCTTCTCCTGACAGTCCCCTGAGGCAGGTACTGTTACGATGCCCAGTGTACAGAGAAAAAGATGAAAACTGTGGATCAGAGCAGCTTAGACCCCGGTCAACTGAAGGTCAAACTGGGATGGCATGGTCTGCCTGGCATGGAAGCCTGGCTCTCACCTGCAGCCCAGAGACACGTGTGAGGAGTAAATGAGAATCCCTCACTGGGACCATCTCAATACTTCCACGTGGATGTTGGCTAAGCATCTCAGGACATTTCTGACCCTGGCCAATAAGTAGAAAGAATAGTTTTCAAGACACAGCACACCAGAAAACACAGGACAGTGAGCTCCCAGAGGGAGGAGAGGGGCAGAGGGAGAGAGAGGGCTCAAGCACACGTGTATGAGGAAACTACCTGCAGCGGAAACAGCCAGGAGTAGAGTGAAAACAGTCTAGAGCCCACTTCAATCTGAGAGTCGTGCCTGCTCCCGTCACCCAGATTGGAAAGCTCAGCTCCTGAGACACAACAGAGTGTACACAGAGGGTTTTGCTCAGGAGTGGAAATAATTAGCCCTAACCTGAGCACTGTTCTGATCCAACCAACAAACCTTCAAAACAAGACCCAAAAGAATCAAACTGTTTCCAAGCAACTTCACTGCATCACAGCATGAAGTTCAAGGACATTGATGGGAATACAGACACCCACCCCTGGAAAAATTACCAGGTGCCCAGAGAAACAGGAAAGTGTGACCCATGATGAGGACAAACACTAATCAATTCAAACTAATGGAAAGTTGACACAGATTCTCAAATTCACAGACAAGAATATTCAGGAAGTTATCATAACTGAGGTCAGTAATCAATTTATTATCTCTCAATTCCAAATTCCCCCTTCAGTACATGTTCTATGGGAATGGGGTAAATTCCTTTAAGCCTTTCCCTGGCCTTAAGCACAGTGATAAGCCTTCACAGCAGAGCACCCTGGAGGGACATTTCAAGCAGAAGGGCTCTCCTACTGTGTCCACCTGCTGCAGGCCTGGGTCAGTGGGGTTTGTGTGAGAATGTGTGTTAGTGATCTCCCCCCAGCATGTGTGCCCAGAACACATGGATCCTCTAGCAGTCTTGCAGTCTGACCTGGTGACACCCTTCCTATGACCATTCCGACACAGAGACTATGCTCGGGGGGGGCTCCTGCCTCCACCAGCACTCTGCTGGCTTCTGCTCACCTGTATACCTAGCCCTCACCTCCATCTACCTGCACAGAACCTACTCCCTCCCCATGCCAATGTGCCTGAGCATTGGTTGATGGTCTAGTTCCAGCCTGAAGTCTGGGGGATGGGTTCCTGCTAGCCCATTGGTTACAGACAAGCTCTGGCCAGGATGAACCAGTAAACTTCTCTGGGCTGCACCTGTAATCTCTCCAGTAAGTTCCAAACCCCAGCCTTGGTGAGGGTTCTCCTGGGGCCCTCTCCCTTGGTCCTAGAGCACCATATACAGCTTTTTTATAATTTATATTTTTTATATTTTTATATTATAAAATATATTTTATATTTTATATTTATATATAGATTTATATTTTATAATCATTCTTTTATCAGCATCTAATACCTCTTTATACTAAACTTCCCCTTTTTAAATCTCTGTGTGTTTTCTATATCCTATTGAGTACAGACTGATACATAACTGATTCCATATGTTGAAAAAGTAAAGTAGTGATATGAAAGGTATTTTAAAGGACACAAATCAATGGGGTGCTGGGTGGCTCAGTCAGTTAAGCATCCAACCCTTGATCTCAGCACAGGTCTTGATCTCAGGGTCGTGAGTTCAAGCCCCACCTTGGGCTCCATGCTGGGTATGGAGTGTTCTTTAAAAAAAAAAAAAAAGGCACAGATCAAACTTTTACAGATGTAAATCACAATGTGGGAGGTGGAAAATATACTGGATAGGATTCATGGCAGATTTGACATTGCAGAATAAAAGATGAGTGAACTTGCAGACATAATAGAAACTATTCAAAATGAAACAGAGAGAAACAAGAATTTTTTTATTTTTGTAAGGTTTCTTTATTTATTTGAGAGAGAGCGCAGGGGAGGAAGAGGTAGAGGGAGAAGAAGAGAGTCTCAAGCAGACTCCCTGCTGAGCATAGAGCCGGATGAGGGGCTTGATTCCATAACCCTGAGATCACCATCCAAGTGCTAATACCAAGGGCCACACTTAACCAACTGCACCACCCAGGCACCCCAGAAAAGAAAATTTTTAAAAAGTGAGTATCGGTGTGCTGTGGGACCAACTTTAAGCAATCTAACACATGTGTAACTGGAGATTGATGGAGGAGGAGAGACCAGGGGACAGAAAAACTATCTGAAGAAATAATAGCATAAATGGTTCCAGATTTCATTACAAATCTATAGATCCACGCATCTCCACAAACTCCAATTACAAGAAACAGGATCAAAACAAGCGCTAAACAGAAAATCGTAAAAGCAGCCAGAGATAAAAAGATGTTACACACAGAGAAAGAAAGACAGGGATGAAGGCAAATTTCTCATCAGAGACAATGCAAGGGAGAAGACAGTGGGGCAACGTCATTAACATACTGAATGAAAACACTGGCAACCTAGAATTTTGTGCCCAGAGAAAATATCTTCAAAATGAAGGCAAAATAAACATATTTTCAGATACAGAAAAACTGAAATAACTAATCACCAACACACATATGCTACAAGAAATGTTAAAGGAAGAAGGACAACTACACCAGATGGATTGGATGTATGGACCCACAACAAAGAAATGAAGAACATCAGAAACAGTAATGATGTGGACAAATACATAAGATTTTTGCCTTGTTTTATGTATATACAACTAGTATATTAAACTACAATTATAAAATATACAACATAATACTATATCAATATAATATACTGTATTTATAAAAAAATAATATATGATATAAAATTATATAATTATATAATACTATAACATTCAGTATATAGTTATATAATCATATAATAAAAAGATATATATCTTCCAGGGCACCTGGGTGGCTCAGTCCATTAAGTATCCAACTCTTGATTTGGGCTGAGGTCATGAGCTCGAGCCCCATGTTGGGCTCCGCTGTAGGTATGGAGTCTCCCCCTTCCCCCTCCTCTCTCTAAAAATAAAAAGATTTATATCCTTAAAATAGGATTATCTAGGGGCGCCTGGGTGGCTCAGTGGGTTAAAGCCTCTGCCTTAGGCTCAGGTCATGGTCCCAGGGTCCTGGGATTGAGCCCCACATTGGGCTCTTTGTTCAGCAGGGAGCCTGCTTCCTCCTCTCTCTCTGCCTGCTTCTCTGCCTACTTGTGATCTCCGTCTGTCAGATAAATAAATAAAATCTTTTTAAAAAATAAGATTATCTATGTAAAAATCGCAAAGAATTGACAAAAAGACTCCAGAATGAGTGTTTATAGCAAGATGGCAAGATGCCTATTACTCTCCACAAGTCACACTGCTCTCCTAGAGGTGTTCTCACTGGGGAAGCTGTGGGACCCCAGAGGGAATGCAGACTGTGACAAGAGGATCTAACTGTCGTCTCACTGAAGTAGGTGGGAATAAGGTGCCATCCTGGGTCACTTTGGACATGAGACTAGAGGCAAAGGGACAACAAACACAGGCACAAGGATTCTGGAAACCATCAAGTCAGTCAGTGGATGGTCGATTCTCCCTGTTGAAATGGGAGCTTGCACAAAAGCGAGAGGCACTGGCTTTGGCACAAGATGAGGTCCAAGTAAGGCAAAATAAAGACAAATCAGGGGCACCTGAGTGGCTCAGTCAGTGAACCATTTGCCTTCAGCTCGGGTCATGATCCCAGGGTCCTGGGATGGAGTCCGGTGTCAGGCTCCCTGCTCAGAGGGGAGCTTGCTTCTCCCTCTCCCTCCCTCCCTGCCTATGCACTCTCTCCCCTCTCTCTCAAGTCGATAAATAAAATCTTTAAAAAAGTAAAAAATAAAAAACAATAAAGGCAAACCTTTTCAGGAGTCTTTCAGAGAGTTACCCAACAGATCAAATAACGACAATTCTTTATGAATTCTCTTATTTTGTAGAAATCAACAAAGACCAACCAAATGAGAAAAGCAAAGGCTGTTTTCTCAGAACCTACTCTGGTAAGGAAATCAGCCACCCTCCGTTACATTTTGGCAGAGACTCACAGGCAGGCAGAGGAGTGGGAGAAAAAGAAGGTTCTAGGTGCATCCTGATGGAAGCCCCTGGCCTGGGGAAGCTGGAGGCAGCCCTCTAGAAGCAGGTTGTCCCATGGGATTGGTTAGTATGTTTGGCTCTGCCTGGTTGATCCTAAGCTGGAAGTGGGGACAAAACTTAGGAAAGGTGTCGAGTGTCCTGTCCTGACCATGAGTGGCAGACCATTACAGAAGTAATCACTTAGCTTCCTGGATTGTTCTTGGAGATAGCGGTCTGGCTCCCAGCAAGTCTGACTTCCAGCAGGCTGGCTTCTTGGGTTGAGCCTGGTCCACAGAGGTTAGTGTCCTGGGCAGGTTGCTGCCAGTTGTGGGTCAGCATTCCATTTTCATATGTGGTCTGGCCATTGTCTGAGTCTTAGTCTCTCATTCCAGGCCACTGCCGGGCTGGGAGCAGGGGATGGAGCCAGAGTAAGTTAAGACAACGCAGAGTCTGCTGTTCTTACTAAGACGCAGCTGCTCTTTTGGATAAGTGCTTCCTGAGTTCTTACAAATCTCTGGTTAATTTCCAGAGTTCCAACAAGTTGACTCAGACCATTTTTGCCAGCGTTTTGTTGCTTTCTCAAAGGGACAGAATTTCGGAGATGTTCACTGCAGCTTCATTCATGTCACTTGCCATATTTATTTTTAGATGGTACAAAGGAGGCTCATTTTATAAGTGGATGGTGGTTATTTTCTTATCAGCTGATTTCTCATCTAATTTTGTGATGGTGGGTAATGAGTTCCCTCTGAGCCATGGATTTTTATGCAGATTTTCTAGTCCTCTGTGATTCCCATCTAGGGCTGCCCAGATCCCATTAAACTGTAAAGTGCCTGCCCTCAATGCCTTCAACGAGAGCAGAGCCATCCTCGTCTTTTTATCAGCATGGCTGCTAAGCCTAATAGAGAGTCTGGCATGTGGTGTATTCTTAATCAATTTGGTGGACAGATAAATCCCCTCTTGGCTGACTCGGCACCCACCGGCCAGGCGGATGGTCATGGGAATAGGGAGGCATTGCCAGACTTCACACAAGCAGGGCGAGCCCGATGGAAGGGGAGTGAGTGATGGAGAGAGGCAGGGGTATGCAGCGGTATGCGAGACCACGCAGGCACCCAGAAACTTCCATTCCTGAATGCCTTCTAGAATCCTGACACTTGCCGCCTGACCTGCCCCCAGTTAAGAGATGCTAAGTTTGGAGCAAGTCTGAGAGGGTTTCTGTGTGCTGCTACCAAAGAATTTTGAGTAGAGCAGCATGGACTGATGGCGGGTAGAACGGAAGGCAGGGCAGCAGGAACAACGTGTGAATTCTCTGTGTGGCCCAGAGAGGAGCCACGTTGGGGTGCACATGTTATTGTGCGGTCCCATTCACACGCCAGACCCCAGAGCCCCCAGAAGCTCCACCCGCCCCTCTCCCCCTGGCTAATGTAATGGAGTAATTGAGCTTGCACAGAACCAGTAGGCAAGCCCACCCTGCATCAGGGCGGGCCGGGTGGGGGTGGGGGTAGGGGCGGGGATAGGGGTGGAGGTGTGGAGGGTTCTGGTACAAGGGAAGCACTTGGCAATGCTGATGAGAAGGTCCTCCCCACCACCACCTCAATTAAGCCAACTGAATGGATAAAGAGAATCTTCTGGCCTCTAAAATGCCTGCTTCCCCGAATCACTTCCAAGAACCCAGGTGGCTCAGGAAGACAAAGGGAGCTCTCTCCCATCTGAGTCAAACCCACGTGAGCAGCCTTCCACTCAACCCAGACACGAGACCACTCTAGTGCCAAAGGAGATGAAGCAATTTGCCCCGTGAGAAATAGAGCTTTGTGACTGAGAAGGAAGAGAAGGGTCTTGCTCTGCTCTGCACCTCTCTGCGGAGCTCCCTCCCTCCGCCGATGCCCACTGGGGAGTGTCCTGGAGACTCAACAAGATTGCGCGCTCCCGTTGTGTCTACATGGCTTCTGCCCCCCACCCCCACCCCCACCCCCCCGCAGGGGCTGGGACTTGTGCGGAGCAACAGGAAT
This sequence comes from Enhydra lutris kenyoni, assembly GCF_002288905.1. Lineage (NCBI taxonomy): Eukaryota > Metazoa > Chordata > Mammalia > Carnivora > Mustelidae > Enhydra > Enhydra lutris. The sequence continues at coordinate 44,776,242 of NW_019154085.1, forward strand.
GTTAGGAAGCATCACCGCCTCTCAGCGAGGGCGTGGCTCTGTGTGTGTCTGTGTGTAAAAGACCTTGGGGATCTGTTGCTAGCTGGGCAAAAGAGGGGAAAGTCAGCTGCCGGGCTTTTGTAGAGTGGGATCCCAGAAATGTTCTGATGTAGATATGGACACAAGGCTGGATTCATTTGTCATGGCTGCTGTGGCAACTGACCACAAGCCTGATGGCTTCAAACATTTGTTCTCTTTCAGTTCAGCAGGTGGGAAACCAACATCACCGCGTCTGCAGTGTTGTGCTCCCTCCGGAGGCTTCAAGGGAAAATCCGTTTCCTTGCCTTTTCAGCTTCCAGAAGCCACCTGTGTCTCTTGGCTCATGGCCCCTTCTACCACCTTCACAGCTCTCAGCATTGCATCTTCAAATCTCTTTCTCTCTGACCTCTGCTCCCATCTTCACAGCTCACTCACTCACTTCAACCCTCCCGCCTCCCTCTTATCTTTACAATTAGGGCCCACTAGGCTAATCCAGGATAATCTCCCCCATTCCAAACTTTTTCTCTTAATCACATCTGCAGAATCCCTTTTGCCACGTGAGGTCACATATCCACAGGTTCAAGGGATTAGGATGTGGACATCTCGGGGTGTAAGGGGGAGACATTATTCTGCCTCCCACCGTGCCTATAGAACTTGGAGTGTCAGGAGGGCCTCTTTAAAAAGTATACTCAATTATAACCACAAGGTTAGGGATGAAAGTAAATATTATTTAGACAAGAAAGTACAAACTCTTCATTTGAGACATGCAGATTAAAACTAAGGAGAGACACCATTGTATACATGGCAATGGGTGGGCAAAATTCACAAGGCTGTCAGAGCCCAGAGGTGCAGGGAAATGCAAGCTGTCATAGACTGGTTGTGGGCATGCGAAGTAGTAGGATCACCTAGAAGCCCAGTTTGGCAATGCCAGCCAAGTTGAAAATGAGGTACTCCAACAACCGGCAATTTCATTTCTGGGGACCAGCCTTGGAGAAACTCTGCCCCTGCATTGCAGGTTGTTTTTTCCACTGTGCTTATTGCAGTGGCACTGTTTGTAACAGCAAATACCTGAAAATGACCTAAACGCCCACCAGTAGGAAACTGCATAAGCAATTGTGAACTGCTCTTATTGAAGGAATAACAGGTGCCTGTTAAAGTGAACACTAAGGATCTCCACGTGGCAATATGAATAGAGTTCAAAATCATAGTATGAAGTATAAAAACCAAGTGATGGAATAAATGCCCTTTTCCCCCTGACTCTATGTATATATTCCCAAGGGTGGGACTGCTGGGTTGTGAGCATTTGTTCATTTAGGAGAACCTACCTATTGTGAACTGCTCTTACGAAGGAATAACAGGTGCCTGTTAAAGTGAACACTAAGGATCTCCACGTGGCAATATGAATAGAGTTCAAAATCATAGTATGAAGTATAAAAACCAAGTGATGGAATAAATGCCCTTTTCCCCCTGACTCTATGTATATATTCCCAAGGGTGGGACTGCTGGGTTGTGAGCATTTGTTCATTTAGGAGAACCTACCTATTCTCCAAAGCCGTGGGACCCATTTTCTCCTTCATTGTGCATGAGGGTCGTGGTCGCTTTGCATGCTTGGCTGAGATTCCTATTCCCACCCTCTCCGTGTTAGTGATTCTGGGGGGTGCAGCTTCTACTTGCCTTTCCCTGATGACCAGTGAGGAGGTACCCGGCTCAGTGCTCCTTGCCATGTGGCTGGACTCTGTTATGCAGTGCTTGTCCAAATCCATGGCTGTATTTTTTTTCCTTGGGAATTTCTGCCATTTCTTGTAAATGTATAGATTCCTTATAGGTTCTGGATATGAACCCTTTGTGGGATATACATACTGCCAATATCTTTCCTCCACTCTCTGGCTTGTCTTTTCACAGTCTTAATGGGGTCATTTGATGAAGAGAAATTCTAAATGTTAATACAGTCGACTCATTCAAGGCATCTCTCTTGTCATTTAGTGTTAGTGCTTTTTGCGTTCTGTTTAGGAAATCTTTGTCTTCCTCATGAACATATTCTTCTATGAGTTCTTCCAAAAGTTTATGGCTTTACCTTTCGCATTTAAAACTATAGCCCCTCTGGACCTTAAGCTCCTTTGCAATCTCTCTTGCAAGGTGGTGAGCAATGGGGAGGGGGGCGGGCTGGCATAGGGGTCCTAAAGCCCAGCCTGAGGAGTAACAGCCCCCACTGTGTATAAGGCGCCTCTACTTGCAAATTTTCCTCTACTTCGCTCTTCCAGGGCTCCTCCGACCTGCCCCCTGCAGGCTGGTCCCGCCGGGCAGCCAGCTCCTACCCGATCCCTCCCAGTCCAGGGACGCCAGCCGCAGGTTACTGCCTTCTGACCTGCGAGGGCACCCGGGGAAGCCCTGGCTGCGTGCCCAGTGGGGCCCCGCCCCGAGCGCGACCCGGCGCAGTGCGGCCCGGGAGCCACGACCCGCAGCCCACCGGCCCACGGCGCCAGGGCCGCTCCCCGCGTGGGCCTCCCGCAAGGCCACAGGGCTCACCGTTCGGGGACGGGGGCCGCCCCAGAAGGGGACTCAGAACCCCGCATGTCGCTGCGTCCCCTTGGGCTGCCCTGGCGGAGCCTCAACCACGTGGCCCCAGAGGCCGCCCGGGTCCCAGGGTGGAGGTCAGGAAATGTTGACCAAGCTCTGCCGGGCACTTTGCCCTCCTCCTCCTCTGACCACCCCCTCCTCCCCCAATCCTCCCTCAAGCCCTCCCCCCTGCGCCCCCTCCCCCGTATCTGTGGCGTGGGCAGGAGGGGAGGGGAGCTGGAAGTGGCTGCCCCTTGAGGGCTGGAGGTTGACCTGGCTTGCCCTTGGCTGTCCTTCCTCTTGGTGACCGAAGTCAGGACGGCGCCCCCGCAAGTGGACAGATGCGGAGTGGCAGGAGGTGGGGGGAGGATGCTTTTCCCAGGATAGTTCTGGTGTCAGACCCTTAGCATCCCAGATTATTTCCAAAAGTCTCTCTGGGATGCCTACAGGAGACTGGTCGCGCTGTTCTGCCGCCAGCTACCTTACCTCCTTGGTGGCCCAGGGGCCCCCGGAACCTCACAATGTCACCTTAATTAGAGATGGGGGCTTTACTGAGATAAAATTTAATTGAGGTCCTTGGGGGTCACTTTAATCCACTATGGCTGACTCCATATAAGAAAGGGGAAATTTGAAGGCAGAGGCATACACACAGGGAGAAGAGGGGGCCCACATGCCAACAGGAGAGGCCTTGCACAGCCTCCCCCATAGCCTCAGAGAAAACCAGCCCACACCTTCCTCTTGAGCTTCTAGCCTCTGGAGCTGAGAAGCAGTACACTTTTGTTTAAACCACAGCATTTGTAGCCTTCCTTTCGGCAACCCTAGCAAAGTCATATACAATACACTTGTCAATATTTTCTAGTCGTTTGGAAACGTATCTCTATTTACACTCAGTGTTTTTACAGAAACACCATGATACTATTCATGCCCGTGCCACTGATGGTTCCATTTTACCACATGTGATGTGCAGCTGCTCATTCTTGTGGACGGCTGTTGGGACTCACTCCCGGAGCCCCCTGCCTTTATTTACCCAGGGCCCTGTGGGGGGAGACTTATTGTTCAGAACAACAGAGAGGGGTATTTGTATTCCAGTCTCCAACACCATCCTTGTGGCCATCCTTGTGGAGGCTGACCCCTAGAGGCGAGCAGGAGTCTTCCTGGGGCTCGGGCCTCCCTGGTCCCTGCCAGTGGATTCCTGGCCTGTTCCCTCAAGTATCAGCACCTAGCGCAGGCGTCGTGAACACTATTGACTCTGCCACGTACATTTTGAGAAACCTAAAGTTTATCATTCTCTTTATCCAGATCATGCCTACCTGCCAGTAAGGTTATTTAAATACTTTAGTGTCTTTCTTGCCCCACTACTGTAAAAAGGGCGGCTTGATAAGTTCTAATCAGAAACTGCTGATACAGAAAATATACCTGTTGATTTTTTTTTTTTTTAAGCGGGGTCACTTTGTTCATCTCCCCTATTCCCTTTTAGTTTTCAGTTGCCACTTGGATGTTCCCGGAGCTGATCACATTGTGTCATTATGTAATGGTCGTGTTGCCTCCTCTTTTCTAATAACACGTTCTATTTCTGGTGCTGCCTTCTTGAGTTAGCCAGAACTTCCAGAATAATACTAGGTAAACCCTCAAGGGTGGATGTCTCTGCGTCTGTCTTCATCCTGCTGTCTGTGCCCTCTCCATCTTCTCTTCATGATAATCTGCACCAGGGAGCCCAAAGGCTGCATTCCCAGCCTCTCAGATGCAGATAGCATCTGCTTTTCCATGTGTTTGGGGATGGCTGTGAGGCAGACTACATCTTCCTGTAGAAAATGTACGTTCGGGGGCAACTGGGCGGCTCAGTCAGTTTAGAGTTCCACTCTTGATCTCCGCTCCAGTCATGATCTCAGGGTTGTGAGTTCAAACCCTGAATTGAGCTCTATGTTGGGGATGTAGCCTGCTTAAGAAAGGAAGGAAGGAAGGAAGGAAGGAAGGAAGGAAGGAGAGAAAAGAAAATGTACGTTCAGAATCCCGTTGAGTGGGCCTGAATGTACTGTCCGGAGAGCACACGGATTCTACCACGACGTAGATTTGACCTAAAGCTAATCTATTACCTCTATCAGTCATCATTTAGTTCAAAGTAACTGTGTCTTCTGGGAATTCGGAAAGGGTTTGGAAGCGTGGTATGGATCCCCTGTTTTTCATTATTTTTTATTATTTTTTAAAGATTTTATTTATTTATTTGATTGAGATCACAAGTAGGCAGAGAGGCAGGCAAAAAGAGAGATAGGGGGAAGCAGGCTCCCCACTGAGCAGAGAGCCCAATGAGGGGCAGGGCTCAATCCCAGGACCCTGAGATCATGACCTGAGCCGAAGGCAGAGTCTTTAACCCACTGAGCCACCCAGGTGCCCCCTCCTGTTTTTTATTTTATATATTTATTTTTAAAGATTTTATTTATTTGTTTGAGAGAGAGACAGAGATAGCAAGAGAGAGCACAAGCGGGGAGGAGAGGGAGAAGCAGGCTCCCCGCTGAGCAGGGAGCCCAACATGGGGCTCAATCCCAGGACCCCAGGATCATGAGCTGAGCCAAAGGCGGATGCTTACCCGACTGAGCCATCCAGGCTCCGTGTTGTTTGGTTGTTTTTTTTGTTTGTTTGTTTGTTTGTTTGAGATTTTATCTCTTTATTTGAGAGAAAGAGAGAGAGAGAGAGAGAGAGAGAGAACAAGAGAGAGAGCACAAGCCAGGGGGAGCAGCAGGCAGATACAGAAGGAGAAGCAGACTCCCTGCTAAGCAGGGAGCCTGATGTGGGGTTCGATCCCAGGACCCTGGGATCATGACCTGAGCTGAAGGCAGACACTCAACTGACTGAGCCACCCAGGTGCCCATCACCTGTTTTTAAACACTGTCTAGGGAAGAACTTATGCTTCTCTGTATTTATTTCTGTAGTGAGTAGCAGCCTTCAAGCCACTTGCTTGGTGAGACCTGTGCTCCGGGTGAAGGATCTATCATGTTTAAGGGAGACCTTCATATTGCTATGAAGACAACAAATAAACAAAATAAATGAAAGCTTAAAAAGAAAAAAAAAAAGGAAAACTCAAAGTTCTACTACCCTGACACAAAAATTATGTTCATTTTTGCTCATTTACTTGTCTCTGCCTATTTTTCAGAATTGTAGGCATTGCTTTTCTACAATTTGAGCCTTGTTTGCTTCATTTAATTTAATCAGTATGTTCATGGTTCTACATAATCTGCATAATGATCAAGCTTCATCGCTGGGTTATGTTCAGTTAACCAGTTCCTTAACACTGAGCATGAGGTCCCTAATACTGAGCATGAGGTCAGTTTCAAGATCTATTGTACATGTGCAGTGAATATCTTTGTGCCCCGGCTTTTTCTGCCTTTGGATTACTGCCTCAAGCCAATCCCTAGAGTGGAATTGCTGCGTCAAAAGAAGGTAAGGCTTGAGGCTCCTGGGTGGCTCAGTGGTTAAGCATCTGTCGACAGCTCAGGTCATGATCTTGAGGTCCTGGGATTGAGCCCCATTACATTGGGCTCCCTGCTCAGCAGAGAGTCTGCTTCTCTCTCTTCCTCTGCCCTTCCCCCTGCTCATGCTCTTTCTCTCTCTCTCTCTCAAATAAATAAAATCTTTCTTTAAAAAGATTTTATTTATTTATTTGACAGAGAGAGAGAGAGACAGCAAGAGAGGGAGCACAGCGGGAGAGTGGGAAAAGGAGATGCAGACTCCCCACTGAGCAGAGAGCCTGATGCGGGGCTCGATCCCAGGACCCTGAAGATCATGACCTGAGCCAAAGGCAGACGCTTAACGACTGAGCCACCCAGATGCCCCAAATAAATAAAATCTTAAAAAGAATATTATTGCCTTCCTAAGGGGTTGTGCTGGGTCCCTGATGCTGGCAGAGCAAGCAGCAGCCCAGGTCCACTTTGAATGATGGCTCCTTCTCTTCACAGGTAGATGTCACAGCACTGCTGTCACCAGAGTTCTGGAGTAGGGTTTTAGTTATGATGGTTTGGAAAGGAGTCACCAGAATGTCGGTTCTTCACTCCACTCCCCAGTCAGAGAGAGCTGTGGCTGCAGGGGGAAAGGCTCGACACATGGAGGTGGGACTGCCTTGGGTGACCCCAGTGTGTCCCTAAGGGCTGCAGCCCGAGATGCACTCAGGGACATCATCCTGGACTGTTATAAATGCTCAGAACGTGGTAAGGTCCCTCCTGACCATGTTCCTGCCTTGTTCACTGGAGTGTTTATATAAACCCTAACGGTAAACACCATCAATCATGTTTAAGGGAAAACAGCGTTCTGTGGCATTTTGCCCGTAGCAGTCCCCAAAGCAGACAAAGTCAGATACCTAAAGTAATGAAAACTATAGATACTATACAAAATATAAAACAAAGGCAGCAGGGCCTCACTGCAAGAGTGGGTTTGGGATTCTGAATCCACGTGGATTTGTCCAATGAGCCCTGAGGTCATGGCACCCACCTTGATCCCATCTGCAGAGTCCATTCTGCACCATGTAAAGTAACAAATTCATAGGTTCCAGAAATGAGGACAAGTCTATTATGTACCGAACACAAGCACACGCCCGCCACACGCATGCATGCGCATGGGCATACATTCCTACTACTGAAGTCCTCTACGGGAGCTAAGCCTTACAGCACTCTGCATCAGCAGCCTAGACACAACTGAAAATATGAATCGACCTTGGTCAGTGACTAATACAAAAGAATATGAAATGCAAAACAGGACAGAGTGTGACAAGGGCGGGCAGCCATTTCAATACATTCCTGCAAGAAAGGAAAAGCAAAAGGCTCTGGAGGAAGTCAGCTTCCCTCAGAGCTTTGCCAGCTTTGGGGCCTGATCTGATGGGCAGCCTGGAGGGGGAAGTGCAGCCTGCAGGAAGGGGTGGAGGGGGATGGACCAGGGGGTCGGTTACAAATGTCTGCATTCCAGGCACAATGCACAACTCCTGCTAAAATGTGCCCAGTGTTGTTTTAGGAGGAATGAAGGAAGTCTCAGTCCTATAATATATAAAACACCACTGTGTTTCAATCCTTTTCCAGGATCGCTGTCACAGTCTGTTTTATTATCTTTCAAAGGAATGAATAAAGGGAAACTTATGTTTTCCCTGGGGGCTAGTTATAAGAGCAGTCACAAGTTAATTATACTGGATATGTAATTAAAGTCACAGTACTTAGAATTGAATTGTCTGCTGTCTGGATAGCCCCTGACATGACCATCATCACCATCACCAGCACCATCATCATCATCATAGATCCCACCTGGCCCAAGGCCCTGGAGCCTGCACCCTCCCCATGCCACAGTGGATGTCAGAACTGGGTCAGCAGGGCCGCTGAGGGTCTTGGTTAAGACAACTTGCCCAGGTCCCCATAACCACTTCTAGCCGCTCAGTCTGCTCTCATCGGTGCCTCATCCTCTCCTCTCCAGATCAGACCCAGGGCTCTTTCTTCCTGAAAGCCCTAGTAAAGCTTTTCCTAGAAACAAGGAACCTGTCTCCACTTTAGGCATCAGAAGGCACCAACAAGGCCTGGGGTTGTGCACATTTGTTGTCGGCCTCTGCAGTTGGATTCTAAGGCAAGGGCTGTGGTCAGCCTAGCTGTCCTCCCCATCTTCCCCCAACAATCTCTAAACTCCAGTGAGACAGACAGGACTCTCCCCTGCACAGCAAACCTCAGGAATCCGTTCTGAACTTCCCCACTCCCATCTGTGGGATTTACCTACTACTAGTTCCCTGGGGAGCTCATGTTTTTGGAGGCCGGGGTCTACAGTCTATACACTGTCCTTTTCAGGCTCTCACACTTGGTAGATGCTCTTGATACAGTTCTTGACTTGTTGGCATAGATTTCAGAAGACGCATAGGAACAAGGGGCCCTGTGTATGTCAAGGCCCGCTCTCCAGTGCCCTAGGATTTGCTCCCAGGGAGAACCAAGCCTAGCTGGGGACAGGACGCACACCCTGGAGTAACCTAGAACAACACAGAACAGGTTGGAACAGGTGAGTACTAGCTAAGGGCTGAACTGGACCCTTCCACCCACATCTATCCGGTATCACGTGCCTCCGGGGCTATTTCCCAATCCATGCAAGGGGCTGGCTTTGACACATTAGGAAGGTCTTGCCCTGGGAAAGCTTGGAGTCCATAGGACAGGGCAGGGCAGGAGAGCAAAAACACTGGACCTGTGGGCCTAGCTCTCATGTCAACTCACGCAGGCTATGGGCTTTACCTCTCACTGAAACACAGAGCCAGGAATGTCTGCCCCAGTGGGGTACCACTGATGCAGGAGGGCTCTGCTTGATCCACAGTGAGTGCAAGAGGGAAACAGAATGGGTGGCTAAGGAAGGCTGCCCCTCCCGGGCATACCAGCAGAGGTCACTTTTCCGACCTAGCAGGCCTCACACCAGGCAACCACACCCTTGCTACAGATGTTGTTAATCAGCTGATCTGCTGCCCTGGGCTGAAGAGTTCCCAGATCCCTGGCTTGCCAACACCATGTCGTCCAGGTTAGTGATCCCCAGGCCAAGCCAAGACAGCTTCTGGGATCACTATGCAGCCTGTGTGTCCAGAGGCAAGCCTAGCTGAAAACTGACAGAGGCCATCTCCCCTTCCATGCTCTGGCTGGAAGTCCTGGTTGAACTTCTCAGGGTAAGTGAGAAGGACATCTGGTGAATTGTCTGCCTGCGCTTCCTCTGGCACCTGTACCCTTCTGGGAGGCTCACAACTGACCCTCTCCCCTTCTCCCATGTGCACATGCAGTGGGTGTGGGATCCAAGCCCAGCCTACCCTCCCAGAGAATGTGAGATTGGGAGGAAGGGGGTAGCTCCCTTGACCGCCTGGATTGTAATGATGTGTCTGAAGCCAGACCCCAGCTCCAAGGAGGCCTCTGGGAGGACATGGCCAGCCTCCAGAGGCCAAGACTGAGATGGAACCACTAAGAACAAGAGGTCTGCTCACAATAAGCTCTCCTGCTGCCCCCCAGGTCCCCAGAGCTGACCTCCCTGGCTTCTGTGAGCACGCCAGCCTTCTCAGTCTTTTGTGCTTAAGCTAGTGCAAGTTCCATTTCTGAAGAGGCCCTGGATGAGGACAAATTGCTTCCGAAGGAAGCATGAAGGTCTACTCGACTCCTTTCCTGGCTACTGGGACCACCAGTTGCTAAGGGGTATGGGGCATTAGCTGAGGGTAAACCCCAGCTCTGGCATGTCAGGCAGCCTACATCTGTGCCTCGGTTTCTGTGTTTATGAAGTGGGGATATGTAGTCCCCCCTTATCCGCAGAGGATTTATTCCAAGACCCTCCTGAGACCATGGATTCTACCAACCCCTGCAGAGACTGTTTTACCTATACATACATACTGATGATAAAATTTAATTCATAAGTTAGGAACAGTAAGGGATTAACGACCAATAACAACACTGAACAATTGTAACAATAATAAAAGTTATGTGAATGTGGTCACACTCAAAATATCTTTTTTTAAAAGATTTTATTTATTTATTTGAGAGAGAGAGAGCCTGAGCAAGGGTGGGGGGAGGAGCATGAGCTGGGGGAGGGGCAGAGGGAGAAGCAGACACCTCACTGAGCAGGGAGCCCAACACGGAGCTTGTTCCCAGAATCTTGAGATCATGACCTGAGCTGAAGGCAGCTGCTTAACCAACTGAGTCACCCAGGCACCCCTCAATATATCTTACTGTAGTGTACTCACCCTTCCAATTCTCACAATGAGATGAAGTGAGGGGAGTGACCTAGGCATTATGACATAGCATTAGGCTACTATTGATCATCTAACACTACATCTGAAGAAGGAACTGCTTCCAGACTGCAGTTAGAACTGAGGGTAACTAAAACCTTGGAAAGCAAAACCACAGATAAGGGGTGGGGGGAACTACTGTAACAAAATACCAGTTTCAGGATGTGACTGTGAGTTTACAATGTAGGGAGCCTGAAATAAACATCAGGTGAAGGCGCAAGGCAGCCTCGAGAAGTGGAGCTAGAAATGGCTGCATTTACCCACAGTAGTGAGATTTGGAGCACTGGGCACTGCAGCCTGTCCTACACAGAGTGGCCCCTTAGTGAGTGAGGCAATCCTTCAAGTCATTCTAATGGTCCCTTCACCTGCTGCCTGGCTGCACGGTCTTATCCTCTTTCACCAGGACTCCAGCAACATATGCATGCAGTACTTATCAAGCAGATGGATTTTGACCACATGCTGTGTGACAGGATGGGGGAGGGCACATAGAAGGATGGGGAACATGGCAGAGGAGAGATCGAGGAGCTGAACTTGGGGAAATAGGCAGTGACAGGAAGTCTCCAGCACCAAGAAGGGGAAGCACAGAACTCCCATGAAGTCATTGAGGGACACCTGCACCTCCCAGACTGTGGGGCCTCTCTGAGCAAGCAGTGTCTAAGTTTAGGAAAACAAACGTTAGCCAGGCAAAGAAGGCGGGAAGTGTTCCAGAACAGAAGGAATACCATGGGTTGGTTCTTCACTGGTCTTCCTGACTCCTTGCCTGGCTCACCTCCCACGAGCTCAATGAGAGCCAGAAGCTTCTTTTAGAAAGAAAACTTAGTCACTCCACTGTTTAAAACCATTCAATGGGGCTTCTGGAAATAAAATTCTAACTCCTTGGCTCTTTCTTCCCGGTCCACGTGGTGAACCTCATCTTTTAGACGACCCATTCCTTCAGGAGCCCTCTTGTCTGACTCCTCCACCCCAGCGCCTATTTCAATCACAGGGGGTACAATTGGACATGAGAATTTGTATTCAACAAGCTAGAAATAGATAAAGCAGGTATTTTACACACGTGTAGGAGGAGAAAGACAAGATCAGGAAAGGGTCCAGGCACTCCTGCAAGGCGGCCCCAAAGCACACCTCGGGGTTGATGGGTGGCTGTTGCACACCTGACCGCCCCGCCCCTCACCCCTGACGCCTGGTCCTCCGCCCCCAGGGCACTGTGCCGCGCACAGAGCGGGCACCCCATCCACCGAGGCGGGCAGCTCAGGTCCAGCCGCTCCTGCATCGCAGGCTGCGCCCACCACCTCTGAGGCGCAGGTCCAGGCGCCACACACCACGAAATGAATGGAGGTAAGAACACTGCTCGGAGCCCCGGGCACCGGGGTGCGCAGACTCCAGAACTGAGGGGAGGGCCCCGCCCCCGGTCGCTACTCGCCAATCAGCAGGGGCGGCGAGTTTCACGCCCGCCCCCCCCGACCGCGCCTTCTGCCAATGAGCGAGGCCCGGGAGGCCAGGGGCCGGGCCCAGCCCCGGCCGGCGCACGCCGCTGTTCGCGTGTCAGGCTCCAAATAAAGTTCGTCCGGGCTTTGAATTTTTTTTTTAAAGCGCCCGCTGCCATCGCGGCCGCCGCGGGCGAGAGCCGCCGAGTCCCCGCCCCGCTACTTCCGGTCCCGCCGCCCGGAGCCGGTGCGGCTGTGAGGGGCTGTGTGTCGCCGCCGCCGGCCGGCCGGGCATGGTGTTGGGTGCCGGGCCCGCCTCGCCTGTCTCGGGGTGTCCAGGTGAGCAGCGCGCGGCCCCACGGCGGGAGAGGGGCGGCCGCGGGCCTCCGGGCGGCGCCGGTACCGCGGGCGGGCCGGAGGGCGGGCGGCGCCGGGGCCGCCTCAGGCCGCGCGCTTCTCACGGCCAGGCGCCGGCGGCGCGGGGCCGGACTGCCTGACTGGGAAAGGGCCGGGGCGCCGGCCGCCGCCGGGCTCGAGGGGCAGCCCGCAGCCAGCGCCTGCTTGTGCCGGCGCCTACACGGCCTCGCTCGCGCCCGCCGTCGCGGGGGAGCCGCGGGCCGCATTGTCCAGAAGGAAACGGAGCCCAAGGTCACCAGCCCGCCGAGGCGGGGGCAGCGGGACTCGGACGCGGGCCGTCCGACTCCTCCGCCTCGGGAGTCCGGCTAGGCCCGGAGAGCGGCGGGGGTGAGGAGGGGGACTCCCGGCTCGCCAACCCGCCGGGAGCTGCCCGGCGGCTGGGGGCGGCCTCAGTTCCTTCGGAGGATTTTACCCGCACGGGGAGCGGGGGGGGGGAGGGTATCTTGGAATGATCTGAACAACAGGTCTTGGATTCTAGACCCGGTTCCGCTGGTGTGTAATCTTGGGTGTGGCCCTGCCCTTCCAGGGCTCAGTTTCCTCATTTGTCACATGAGGGGACGGGCCCTCCCCTGTCTGCAGTGCCTCAGGCCCTGGAGTGGACGCAGGATGGATTGGAGTGGCCCGAGAAGGTTTCTTGGAGGAGATACTGGACCCTGGATAGGAATCTGGTGTCCTGAGGAAGGAATAGGAGTACGCGGTGAAGGGAAGGAGGGCACTCCAGACCTGGATATCATCAGATTAAACAGAAGATTCCAGAAATGGGAAAGCTGATGTTGAGGAGCAGGGAGGAAGGCGGCTTGCAAAGGATTTCTGGCTGGGTATGGGGATGAGGGTGGGTGGTGGGGGTCAGAAGGGTGGGAGAGACCTTCAGAGACAAATCATCACTGGGCTGGCTGGTGTGTGGCTTGAGGACCTCCGCCCAGATTTGCCTGCACTTCAGGTAGTAGGTAGTGCAGGAGGGGGCATGTTTACTGATGAAAATAAAGGGTTGGGCTCCAAAGGTCGGTCTGCCAACCAAGGTGACTCTCCTGCCAGGTGGGAGGTTTCTGGGCCTTGGCATTCTGAAGGAGGAGGGTACAGTGTGGACATTTTTGTGTCCTGATGAGGGCCTCTTTGGCTAGAGAAGTTGGTTGTCCCCTAGTGACCCATCTCTTACTCTTTAAGATTGGGACTTTTCCGCATCAGGAAGATTTGCAAATTTGGAGTTCCTCACTCAGGAGCTGACTGGCTCCTGGTATCCCTCCCTGCACAGGTGACCTGGCCCGATGTTGCCACTACAGGCAGGAATGCCAAGTAAATATGACTTGATGATGAGACCAGTAAATTGCATGCAGGAATCTTTGAACAGCCCGAGAGCAAGTCTCACCCAGAGGAGGAACTAAATGGACTAAACCTGCCGACTGGGACTTGCGGGATAAAGAAACTGAGCATGCTGTTCTGTGCAGCTCATCTTGTCAGCAGAAATGCTGCCCTAACACTGTGTACTCCACAGTCAAGGGGCAGCTCTGGGGCCTTCTGTGGATGAAGCACTGCACTTCGGAGAATCCTGAAGCAACTGCAGGTGTTTGGCAAACTTCTTGACAGTTTGAATAAATCTCTTTGTTCAGATCTCTTTATAGAGAATTAATTTAACAGCTAAGGAAACATTTCCAAATTAGGCCCTAGGTTTATCCCTGCAGTGGCATGCAGTAGTAATACAGATGGTGGACAAATAGGTGGTCAGTATACACTTAGATCTTAGAATGCTGGGGGAGTGGCTTTAGTGTTCTCTTTGATAGACAACAACACATGAGTATCCTTGTCTTTTATACCTTTCAGTCAGTGCCCCATCTATTTATTAAGGGCCACAAACTTGAAGATTGCAAGCCAGGAATCCAGCTCTTAGTGGAGTTGAGTATGAGGCATATTATGCCCACAGAGTAGGCTTCAGTGTGGAGTAGTAGGGGTAGAAAAGAATAAGCAGTGGGAAGCCTGGGTGGCTCAGTCAATTGAGCATCTGATCTGTGGCTTCAGCTCAGGTCTTTATCTCAGGGTCTGGGATCCAGCCCCAAGTTGGGCTCCTCACTCAACAGGGAGTCTGCTTGGGATTGTCTCTCCCTCTCAACACTCTACCCCACCCCGCCACCCCTGTGCGTGCACTCACTCTCCACCCCCCCGAAGGAATAACAGGTGCCTGTTAAAGTGAACACTAAGGATCTCCACGTGGCAATATGAATAGAGTTCAAAATCATAGTATGAAGTATAAAAACCAAGTGATGGAATAAATGCCCTTTTCCCCCTGACTCTATGTATATATTCCCAAGGGTGGGACTGCTGGGTTGTGAGCATTTGTTCATTTAGGAGAACCTACCTATTGTGAACTGCTCTTACGAAGGAATAACAGGTGCCTGTTAAAGTGAACACTAAGGATCTCCACGTGGCAATATGAATAGAGTTCAAAATCATAGTATGAAGTATAAAAACCAAGTGATGGAATAAATGCCCTTTTCCCCCTGACTCTATGTATATATTCCCAAGGGTGGGACTGCTGGGTTGTGAGCATTTGTTCATTTAGGAGAACCTACCTATTCTCCAAAGCCGTGGGACCCATTTTCTCCTTCATTGTGCATGAGGGTCGTGGTCGCTTTGCATGCTTGGCTGAGATTCCTATTCCCACCCTCTCCGTGTTAGTGATTCTGGGGGGTGCAGCTTCTACTTGCCTTTCCCTGATGACCAGTGAGGAGGTACCCGGCTCAGTGCTCCTTGCCATGTGGCTGGACTCTGTTATGCAGTGCTTGTCCAAATCCATGGCTGTATTTTTTTTCCTTGGGAATTTCTGCCATTTCTTGTAAATGTATAGATTCCTTATAGGTTCTGGATATGAACCCTTTGTGGGATATACATACTGCCAATATCTTTCCTCCACTCTCTGGCTTGTCTTTTCACAGTCTTAATGGGGTCATTTGATGAAGAGAAATTCTAAATGTTAATACAGTCGACTCATTCAAGGCATCTCTCTTGTCATTTAGTGTTAGTGCTTTTTGCGTTCTGTTTAGGAAATCTTTGTCTTCCTCATGAACATATTCTTCTATGAGTTCTTCCAAAAGTTTATGGCTTTACCTTTCGCATTTAAAACTATAGCCCCTCTGGACCTTAAGCTCCTTTGCAATCTCTCTTGCAAGGTGGTGAGCAATGGGGAGGGGGGCGGGCTGGCATAGGGGTCCTAAAGCCCAGCCTGAGGAGTAACAGCCCCCACTGTGTATAAGGCGCCTCTACTTGCAAATTTTCCTCTACTTCGCTCTTCCAGGGCTCCTCCGACCTGCCCCCTGCAGGCTGGTCCCGCCGGGCAGCCAGCTCCTACCCGATCCCTCCCAGTCCAGGGACGCCAGCCGCAGGTTACTGCCTTCTGACCTGCGAGGGCACCCGGGGAAGCCCTGGCTGCGTGCCCAGTGGGGCCCCGCCCCGAGCGCGACCCGGCGCAGTGCGGCCCGGGAGCCACGACCCGCAGCCCACCGGCCCACGGCGCCAGGGCCGCTCCCCGCGTGGGCCTCCCGCAAGGCCACAGGGCTCACCGTTCGGGGACGGGGGCCGCCCCAGAAGGGGACTCAGAACCCCGCATGTCGCTGCGTCCCCTTGGGCTGCCCTGGCGGAGCCTCAACCACGTGGCCCCAGAGGCCGCCCGGGTCCCAGGGTGGAGGTCAGGAAATGTTGACCAAGCTCTGCCGGGCACTTTGCCCTCCTCCTCCTCTGACCACCCCCTCCTCCCCCAATCCTCCCTCAAGCCCTCCCCCCTGCGCCCCCTCCCCCGTATCTGTGGCGTGGGCAGGAGGGGAGGGGAGCTGGAAGTGGCTGCCCCTTGAGGGCTGGAGGTTGACCTGGCTTGCCCTTGGCTGTCCTTCCTCTTGGTGACCGAAGTCAGGACGGCGCCCCCGCAAGTGGACAGATGCGGAGTGGCAGGAGGTGGGGGGAGGATGCTTTTCCCAGGATAGTTCTGGTGTCAGACCCTTAGCATCCCAGATTATTTCCAAAAGTCTCTCTGGGATGCCTACAGGAGACTGGTCGCGCTGTTCTGCCGCCAGCTACCTTACCTCCTTGGTGGCCCAGGGGCCCCCGGAACCTCACAATGTCACCTTAATTAGAGATGGGGGCTTTACTGAGATAAAATTTAATTGAGGTCCTTGGGGGTCACTTTAATCCACTATGGCTGACTCCATATAAGAAAGGGGAAATTTGAAGGCAGAGGCATACACACAGGGAGAAGAGGGGGCCCACATGCCAACAGGAGAGGCCTTGCACAGCCTCCCCCATAGCCTCAGAGAAAACCAGCCCACACCTTCCTCTTGAGCTTCTAGCCTCTGGAGCTGAGAAGCAGTACACTTTTGTTTAAACCACAGCATTTGTAGCCTTCCTTTCGGCAACCCTAGCAAAGTCATATACAATACACTTGTCAATATTTTCTAGTCGTTTGGAAACGTATCTCTATTTACACTCAGTGTTTTTACAGAAACACCATGATACTATTCATGCCCGTGCCACTGATGGTTCCATTTTACCACATGTGATGTGCAGCTGCTCATTCTTGTGGACGGCTGTTGGGACTCACTCCCGGAGCCCCCTGCCTTTATTTACCCAGGGCCCTGTGGGGGGAGACTTATTGTTCAGAACAACAGAGAGGGGTATTTGTATTCCAGTCTCCAACACCATCCTTGTGGCCATCCTTGTGGAGGCTGACCCCTAGAGGCGAGCAGGAGTCTTCCTGGGGCTCGGGCCTCCCTGGTCCCTGCCAGTGGATTCCTGGCCTGTTCCCTCAAGTATCAGCACCTAGCGCAGGCGTCGTGAACACTATTGACTCTGCCACGTACATTTTGAGAAACCTAAAGTTTATCATTCTCTTTATCCAGATCATGCCTACCTGCCAGTAAGGTTATTTAAATACTTTAGTGTCTTTCTTGCCCCACTACTGTAAAAAGGGCGGCTTGATAAGTTCTAATCAGAAACTGCTGATACAGAAAATATACCTGTTGATTTTTTTTTTTTTTAAGCGGGGTCACTTTGTTCATCTCCCCTATTCCCTTTTAGTTTTCAGTTGCCACTTGGATGTTCCCGGAGCTGATCACATTGTGTCATTATGTAATGGTCGTGTTGCCTCCTCTTTTCTAATAACACGTTCTATTTCTGGTGCTGCCTTCTTGAGTTAGCCAGAACTTCCAGAATAATACTAGGTAAACCCTCAAGGGTGGATGTCTCTGCGTCTGTCTTCATCCTGCTGTCTGTGCCCTCTCCATCTTCTCTTCATGATAATCTGCACCAGGGAGCCCAAAGGCTGCATTCCCAGCCTCTCAGATGCAGATAGCATCTGCTTTTCCATGTGTTTGGGGATGGCTGTGAGGCAGACTACATCTTCCTGTAGAAAATGTACGTTCGGGGGCAACTGGGCGGCTCAGTCAGTTTAGAGTTCCACTCTTGATCTCCGCTCCAGTCATGATCTCAGGGTTGTGAGTTCAAACCCTGAATTGAGCTCTATGTTGGGGATGTAGCCTGCTTAAGAAAGGAAGGAAGGAAGGAAGGAAGGAAGGAAGGAAGGAGAGAAAAGAAAATGTACGTTCAGAATCCCGTTGAGTGGGCCTGAATGTACTGTCCGGAGAGCACACGGATTCTACCACGACGTAGATTTGACCTAAAGCTAATCTATTACCTCTATCAGTCATCATTTAGTTCAAAGTAACTGTGTCTTCTGGGAATTCGGAAAGGGTTTGGAAGCGTGGTATGGATCCCCTGTTTTTCATTATTTTTTATTATTTTTTAAAGATTTTATTTATTTATTTGATTGAGATCACAAGTAGGCAGAGAGGCAGGCAAAAAGAGAGATAGGGGGAAGCAGGCTCCCCACTGAGCAGAGAGCCCAATGAGGGGCAGGGCTCAATCCCAGGACCCTGAGATCATGACCTGAGCCGAAGGCAGAGTCTTTAACCCACTGAGCCACCCAGGTGCCCCCTCCTGTTTTTTATTTTATATATTTATTTTTAAAGATTTTATTTATTTGTTTGAGAGAGAGACAGAGATAGCAAGAGAGAGCACAAGCGGGGAGGAGAGGGAGAAGCAGGCTCCCCGCTGAGCAGGGAGCCCAACATGGGGCTCAATCCCAGGACCCCAGGATCATGAGCTGAGCCAAAGGCGGATGCTTACCCGACTGAGCCATCCAGGCTCCGTGTTGTTTGGTTGTTTTTTTTGTTTGTTTGTTTGTTTGTTTGAGATTTTATCTCTTTATTTGAGAGAAAGAGAGAGAGAGAGAGAGAGAGAGAGAACAAGAGAGAGAGCACAAGCCAGGGGGAGCAGCAGGCAGATACAGAAGGAGAAGCAGACTCCCTGCTAAGCAGGGAGCCTGATGTGGGGTTCGATCCCAGGACCCTGGGATCATGACCTGAGCTGAAGGCAGACACTCAACTGACTGAGCCACCCAGGTGCCCATCACCTGTTTTTAAACACTGTCTAGGGAAGAACTTATGCTTCTCTGTATTTATTTCTGTAGTGAGTAGCAGCCTTCAAGCCACTTGCTTGGTGAGACCTGTGCTCCGGGTGAAGGATCTATCATGTTTAAGGGAGACCTTCATATTGCTATGAAGACAACAAATAAACAAAATAAATGAAAGCTTAAAAAGAAAAAAAAAAAGGAAAACTCAAAGTTCTACTACCCTGACACAAAAATTATGTTCATTTTTGCTCATTTACTTGTCTCTGCCTATTTTTCAGAATTGTAGGCATTGCTTTTCTACAATTTGAGCCTTGTTTGCTTCATTTAATTTAATCAGTATGTTCATGGTTCTACATAATCTGCATAATGATCAAGCTTCATCGCTGGGTTATGTTCAGTTAACCAGTTCCTTAACACTGAGCATGAGGTCCCTAATACTGAGCATGAGGTCAGTTTCAAGATCTATTGTACATGTGCAGTGAATATCTTTGTGCCCCGGCTTTTTCTGCCTTTGGATTACTGCCTCAAGCCAATCCCTAGAGTGGAATTGCTGCGTCAAAAGAAGGTAAGGCTTGAGGCTCCTGGGTGGCTCAGTGGTTAAGCATCTGTCGACAGCTCAGGTCATGATCTTGAGGTCCTGGGATTGAGCCCCATTACATTGGGCTCCCTGCTCAGCAGAGAGTCTGCTTCTCTCTCTTCCTCTGCCCTTCCCCCTGCTCATGCTCTTTCTCTCTCTCTCTCTCAAATAAATAAAATCTTTCTTTAAAAAGATTTTATTTATTTATTTGACAGAGAGAGAGAGAGACAGCAAGAGAGGGAGCACAGCGGGAGAGTGGGAAAAGGAGATGCAGACTCCCCACTGAGCAGAGAGCCTGATGCGGGGCTCGATCCCAGGACCCTGAAGATCATGACCTGAGCCAAAGGCAGACGCTTAACGACTGAGCCACCCAGATGCCCCAAATAAATAAAATCTTAAAAAGAATATTATTGCCTTCCTAAGGGGTTGTGCTGGGTCCCTGATGCTGGCAGAGCAAGCAGCAGCCCAGGTCCACTTTGAATGATGGCTCCTTCTCTTCACAGGTAGATGTCACAGCACTGCTGTCACCAGAGTTCTGGAGTAGGGTTTTAGTTATGATGGTTTGGAAAGGAGTCACCAGAATGTCGGTTCTTCACTCCACTCCCCAGTCAGAGAGAGCTGTGGCTGCAGGGGGAAAGGCTCGACACATGGAGGTGGGACTGCCTTGGGTGACCCCAGTGTGTCCCTAAGGGCTGCAGCCCGAGATGCACTCAGGGACATCATCCTGGACTGTTATAAATGCTCAGAACGTGGTAAGGTCCCTCCTGACCATGTTCCTGCCTTGTTCACTGGAGTGTTTATATAAACCCTAACGGTAAACACCATCAATCATGTTTAAGGGAAAACAGCGTTCTGTGGCATTTTGCCCGTAGCAGTCCCCAAAGCAGACAAAGTCAGATACCTAAAGTAATGAAAACTATAGATACTATACAAAATATAAAACAAAGGCAGCAGGGCCTCACTGCAAGAGTGGGTTTGGGATTCTGAATCCACGTGGATTTGTCCAATGAGCCCTGAGGTCATGGCACCCACCTTGATCCCATCTGCAGAGTCCATTCTGCACCATGTAAAGTAACAAATTCATAGGTTCCAGAAATGAGGACAAGTCTATTATGTACCGAACACAAGCACACGCCCGCCACACGCATGCATGCGCATGGGCATACATTCCTACTACTGAAGTCCTCTACGGGAGCTAAGCCTTACAGCACTCTGCATCAGCAGCCTAGACACAACTGAAAATATGAATCGACCTTGGTCAGTGACTAATACAAAAGAATATGAAATGCAAAACAGGACAGAGTGTGACAAGGGCGGGCAGCCATTTCAATACATTCCTGCAAGAAAGGAAAAGCAAAAGGCTCTGGAGGAAGTCAGCTTCCCTCAGAGCTTTGCCAGCTTTGGGGCCTGATCTGATGGGCAGCCTGGAGGGGGAAGTGCAGCCTGCAGGAAGGGGTGGAGGGGGATGGACCAGGGGGTCGGTTACAAATGTCTGCATTCCAGGCACAATGCACAACTCCTGCTAAAATGTGCCCAGTGTTGTTTTAGGAGGAATGAAGGAAGTCTCAGTCCTATAATATATAAAACACCACTGTGTTTCAATCCTTTTCCAGGATCGCTGTCACAGTCTGTTTTATTATCTTTCAAAGGAATGAATAAAGGGAAACTTATGTTTTCCCTGGGGGCTAGTTATAAGAGCAGTCACAAGTTAATTATACTGGATATGTAATTAAAGTCACAGTACTTAGAATTGAATTGTCTGCTGTCTGGATAGCCCCTGACATGACCATCATCACCATCACCAGCACCATCATCATCATCATAGATCCCACCTGGCCCAAGGCCCTGGAGCCTGCACCCTCCCCATGCCACAGTGGATGTCAGAACTGGGTCAGCAGGGCCGCTGAGGGTCTTGGTTAAGACAACTTGCCCAGGTCCCCATAACCACTTCTAGCCGCTCAGTCTGCTCTCATCGGTGCCTCATCCTCTCCTCTCCAGATCAGACCCAGGGCTCTTTCTTCCTGAAAGCCCTAGTAAAGCTTTTCCTAGAAACAAGGAACCTGTCTCCACTTTAGGCATCAGAAGGCACCAACAAGGCCTGGGGTTGTGCACATTTGTTGTCGGCCTCTGCAGTTGGATTCTAAGGCAAGGGCTGTGGTCAGCCTAGCTGTCCTCCCCATCTTCCCCCAACAATCTCTAAACTCCAGTGAGACAGACAGGACTCTCCCCTGCACAGCAAACCTCAGGAATCCGTTCTGAACTTCCCCACTCCCATCTGTGGGATTTACCTACTACTAGTTCCCTGGGGAGCTCATGTTTTTGGAGGCCGGGGTCTACAGTCTATACACTGTCCTTTTCAGGCTCTCACACTTGGTAGATGCTCTTGATACAGTTCTTGACTTGTTGGCATAGATTTCAGAAGACGCATAGGAACAAGGGGCCCTGTGTATGTCAAGGCCCGCTCTCCAGTGCCCTAGGATTTGCTCCCAGGGAGAACCAAGCCTAGCTGGGGACAGGACGCACACCCTGGAGTAACCTAGAACAACACAGAACAGGTTGGAACAGGTGAGTACTAGCTAAGGGCTGAACTGGACCCTTCCACCCACATCTATCCGGTATCACGTGCCTCCGGGGCTATTTCCCAATCCATGCAAGGGGCTGGCTTTGACACATTAGGAAGGTCTTGCCCTGGGAAAGCTTGGAGTCCATAGGACAGGGCAGGGCAGGAGAGCAAAAACACTGGACCTGTGGGCCTAGCTCTCATGTCAACTCACGCAGGCTATGGGCTTTACCTCTCACTGAAACACAGAGCCAGGAATGTCTGCCCCAGTGGGGTACCACTGATGCAGGAGGGCTCTGCTTGATCCACAGTGAGTGCAAGAGGGAAACAGAATGGGTGGCTAAGGAAGGCTGCCCCTCCCGGGCATACCAGCAGAGGTCACTTTTCCGACCTAGCAGGCCTCACACCAGGCAACCACACCCTTGCTACAGATGTTGTTAATCAGCTGATCTGCTGCCCTGGGCTGAAGAGTTCCCAGATCCCTGGCTTGCCAACACCATGTCGTCCAGGTTAGTGATCCCCAGGCCAAGCCAAGACAGCTTCTGGGATCACTATGCAGCCTGTGTGTCCAGAGGCAAGCCTAGCTGAAAACTGACAGAGGCCATCTCCCCTTCCATGCTCTGGCTGGAAGTCCTGGTTGAACTTCTCAGGGTAAGTGAGAAGGACATCTGGTGAATTGTCTGCCTGCGCTTCCTCTGGCACCTGTACCCTTCTGGGAGGCTCACAACTGACCCTCTCCCCTTCTCCCATGTGCACATGCAGTGGGTGTGGGATCCAAGCCCAGCCTACCCTCCCAGAGAATGTGAGATTGGGAGGAAGGGGGTAGCTCCCTTGACCGCCTGGATTGTAATGATGTGTCTGAAGCCAGACCCCAGCTCCAAGGAGGCCTCTGGGAGGACATGGCCAGCCTCCAGAGGCCAAGACTGAGATGGAACCACTAAGAACAAGAGGTCTGCTCACAATAAGCTCTCCTGCTGCCCCCCAGGTCCCCAGAGCTGACCTCCCTGGCTTCTGTGAGCACGCCAGCCTTCTCAGTCTTTTGTGCTTAAGCTAGTGCAAGTTCCATTTCTGAAGAGGCCCTGGATGAGGACAAATTGCTTCCGAAGGAAGCATGAAGGTCTACTCGACTCCTTTCCTGGCTACTGGGACCACCAGTTGCTAAGGGGTATGGGGCATTAGCTGAGGGTAAACCCCAGCTCTGGCATGTCAGGCAGCCTACATCTGTGCCTCGGTTTCTGTGTTTATGAAGTGGGGATATGTAGTCCCCCCTTATCCGCAGAGGATTTATTCCAAGACCCTCCTGAGACCATGGATTCTACCAACCCCTGCAGAGACTGTTTTACCTATACATACATACTGATGATAAAATTTAATTCATAAGTTAGGAACAGTAAGGGATTAACGACCAATAACAACACTGAACAATTGTAACAATAATAAAAGTTATGTGAATGTGGTCACACTCAAAATATCTTTTTTTAAAAGATTTTATTTATTTATTTGAGAGAGAGAGAGCCTGAGCAAGGGTGGGGGGAGGAGCATGAGCTGGGGGAGGGGCAGAGGGAGAAGCAGACACCTCACTGAGCAGGGAGCCCAACACGGAGCTTGTTCCCAGAATCTTGAGATCATGACCTGAGCTGAAGGCAGCTGCTTAACCAACTGAGTCACCCAGGCACCCCTCAATATATCTTACTGTAGTGTACTCACCCTTCCAATTCTCACAATGAGATGAAGTGAGGGGAGTGACCTAGGCATTATGACATAGCATTAGGCTACTATTGATCATCTAACACTACATCTGAAGAAGGAACTGCTTCCAGACTGCAGTTAGAACTGAGGGTAACTAAAACCTTGGAAAGCAAAACCACAGATAAGGGGTGGGGGGAACTACTGTAACAAAATACCAGTTTCAGGATGTGACTGTGAGTTTACAATGTAGGGAGCCTGAAATAAACATCAGGTGAAGGCGCAAGGCAGCCTCGAGAAGTGGAGCTAGAAATGGCTGCATTTACCCACAGTAGTGAGATTTGGAGCACTGGGCACTGCAGCCTGTCCTACACAGAGTGGCCCCTTAGTGAGTGAGGCAATCCTTCAAGTCATTCTAATGGTCCCTTCACCTGCTGCCTGGCTGCACGGTCTTATCCTCTTTCACCAGGACTCCAGCAACATATGCATGCAGTACTTATCAAGCAGATGGATTTTGACCACATGCTGTGTGACAGGATGGGGGAGGGCACATAGAAGGATGGGGAACATGGCAGAGGAGAGATCGAGGAGCTGAACTTGGGGAAATAGGCAGTGACAGGAAGTCTCCAGCACCAAGAAGGGGAAGCACAGAACTCCCATGAAGTCATTGAGGGACACCTGCACCTCCCAGACTGTGGGGCCTCTCTGAGCAAGCAGTGTCTAAGTTTAGGAAAACAAACGTTAGCCAGGCAAAGAAGGCGGGAAGTGTTCCAGAACAGAAGGAATACCATGGGTTGGTTCTTCACTGGTCTTCCTGACTCCTTGCCTGGCTCACCTCCCACGAGCTCAATGAGAGCCAGAAGCTTCTTTTAGAAAGAAAACTTAGTCACTCCACTGTTTAAAACCATTCAATGGGGCTTCTGGAAATAAAATTCTAACTCCTTGGCTCTTTCTTCCCGGTCCACGTGGTGAACCTCATCTTTTAGACGACCCATTCCTTCAGGAGCCCTCTTGTCTGACTCCTCCACCCCAGCGCCTATTTCAATCACAGGGGGTACAATTGGACATGAGAATTTGTATTCAACAAGCTAGAAATAGATAAAGCAGGTATTTTACACACGTGTAGGAGGAGAAAGACAAGATCAGGAAAGGGTCCAGGCACTCCTGCAAGGCGGCCCCAAAGCACACCTCGGGGTTGATGGGTGGCTGTTGCACACCTGACCGCCCCGCCCCTCACCCCTGACGCCTGGTCCTCCGCCCCCAGGGCACTGTGCCGCGCACAGAGCGGGCACCCCATCCACCGAGGCGGGCAGCTCAGGTCCAGCCGCTCCTGCATCGCAGGCTGCGCCCACCACCTCTGAGGCGCAGGTCCAGGCGCCACACACCACGAAATGAATGGAGGTAAGAACACTGCTCGGAGCCCCGGGCACCGGGGTGCGCAGACTCCAGAACTGAGGGGAGGGCCCCGCCCCCGGTCGCTACTCGCCAATCAGCAGGGGCGGCGAGTTTCACGCCCGCCCCCCCCGACCGCGCCTTCTGCCAATGAGCGAGGCCCGGGAGGCCAGCTGCCGGGCCCAGCCCCGGCCGGCGCACGCCGCTGTTCGCGTGTCAGGCTCCAAATAAAGTTCGTCCGGGCTTTGAATTTTTTTTTTAAAGCGCCCGCTGCCATCGCGGCCGCCGCGGGCGAGAGCCGCCGAGTCCCCGCCCCGCTACTTCCGGTCCCGCCGCCCGGAGCCGGTGCGGCTGTGAGGGGCTGTGTGTCGCCGCCGCCGGCCGGCCGGGCATGGTGTTGGGTGCCGGGCCCGCCTCGCCTGTCTCGGGGTGTCCAGGTGAGCAGCGCGCGGCCCCACGGCGGGAGAGGGGCGGCCGCGGGCCTCCGGGCGGCGCCGGTACCGCGGGCGGGCCGGAGGGCGGGCGGCGCCGGGGCCGCCTCAGGCCGCGCGCTTCTCACGGCCAGGCGCCGGCGGCGCGGGGCCGGACTGCCTGACTGGGAAAGGGCCGGGGCGCCGGCCGCCGCCGGGCTCGAGGGGCAGCCCGCAGCCAGCGCCTGCTTGTGCCGGCGCCTACACGGCCTCGCTCGCGCCCGCCGTCGCGGGGGAGCCGCGGGCCGCATTGTCCAGAAGGAAACGGAGCCCAAGGTCACCAGCCCGCCGAGGCGGGGGCAGCGGGACTCGGACGCGGGCCGTCCGACTCCTCCGCCTCGGGAGTCCGGCTAGGCCCGGAGAGCGGCGGGGGTGAGGAGGGGGACTCCCGGCTCGCCAACCCGCCGGGAGCTGCCCGGCGGCTGGGGGCGGCCTCAGTTCCTTCGGAGGATTTTACCCGCACGGGGAGCGGGGGGGGGGAGGGTATCTTGGAATGATCTGAACAACAGGTCTTGGATTCTAGACCCGGTTCCGCTGGTGTGTAATCTTGGGTGTGGCCCTGCCCTTCCAGGGCTCAGTTTCCTCATTTGTCACATGAGGGGACGGGCCCTCCCCTGTCTGCAGTGCCTCAGGCCCTGGAGTGGACGCAGGATGGATTGGAGTGGCCCGAGAAGGTTTCTTGGAGGAGATACTGGACCCTGGATAGGAATCTGGTGTCCTGAGGAAGGAATAGGAGTACGCGGTGAAGGGAAGGAGGGCACTCCAGACCTGGATATCATCAGATTAAACAGAAGATTCCAGAAATGGGAAAGCTGATGTTGAGGAGCAGGGAGGAAGGCGGCTTGCAAAGGATTTCTGGCTGGGTATGGGGATGAGGGTGGGTGGTGGGGGTCAGAAGGGTGGGAGAGACCTTCAGAGACAAATCATCACTGGGCTGGCTGGTGTGTGGCTTGAGGACCTCCGCCCAGATTTGCCTGCACTTCAGGTAGTAGGTAGTGCAGGAGGGGGCATGTTTACTGATGAAAATAAAGGGTTGGGCTCCAAAGGTCGGTCTGCCAACCAAGGTGACTCTCCTGCCAGGTGGGAGGTTTCTGGGCCTTGGCATTCTGAAGGAGGAGGGTACAGTGTGGACATTTTTGTGTCCTGATGAGGGCCTCTTTGGCTAGAGAAGTTGGTTGTCCCCTAGTGACCCATCTCTTACTCTTTAAGATTGGGACTTTTCCGCATCAGGAAGATTTGCAAATTTGGAGTTCCTCACTCAGGAGCTGACTGGCTCCTGGTATCCCTCCCTGCACAGGTGACCTGGCCCGATGTTGCCACTACAGGCAGGAATGCCAAGTAAATATGACTTGATGATGAGACCAGTAAATTGCATGCAGGAATCTTTGAACAGCCCGAGAGCAAGTCTCACCCAGAGGAGGAACTAAATGGACTAAACCTGCCGACTGGGACTTGCGGGATAAAGAAACTGAGCATGCTGTTCTGTGCAGCTCATCTTGTCAGCAGAAATGCTGCCCTAACACTGTGTACTCCACAGTCAAGGGGCAGCTCTGGGGCCTTCTGTGGATGAAGCACTGCACTTCGGAGAATCCTGAAGCAACTGCAGGTGTTTGGCAAACTTCTTGACAGTTTGAATAAATCTCTTTGTTCAGATCTCTTTATAGAGAATTAATTTAACAGCTAAGGAAACATTTCCAAATTAGGCCCTAGGTTTATCCCTGCAGTGGCATGCAGTAGTAATACAGATGGTGGACAAATAGGTGGTCAGTATACACTTAGATCTTAGAATGCTGGGGGAGTGGCTTTAGTGTTCTCTTTGATAGACAACAACACATGAGTATCCTTGTCTTTTATACCTTTCAGTCAGTGCCCCATCTATTTATTAAGGGCCACAAACTTGAAGATTGCAAGCCAGGAATCCAGCTCTTAGTGGAGTTGAGTATGAGGCATATTATGCCCACAGAGTAGGCTTCAGTGTGGAGTAGTAGGGGTAGAAAAGAATAAGCAGTGGGAAGCCTGGGTGGCTCAGTCAATTGAGCATCTGATCTGTGGCTTCAGCTCAGGTCTTTATCTCAGGGTCTGGGATCCAGCCCCAAGTTGGGCTCCTCACTCAACAGGGAGTCTGCTTGGGATTGTCTCTCCCTCTCAACACTCTACCCCACCCCGCCACCCCTGTGCGTGCACTCACTCCCCCCCCCCCCAAAAAAAAAAAAAAAAAAAAAAGGCAGAGTTCTCAGACTGCAGTGACACAGAAGAGTGTCTTGGTGTGAGCCTTTGTAAACAAGTCTTGCCTTGGACCCTCCAAGTGGTTCCTTCAGGGCAGGCCCTCAGGGAGCTGGGTGGAGACCAGGCATGTGCCCTGGCACTTGCTTCTCCATGGGGCTCTTTGTTAGGACTTTCCTAGAGTTCTGCCTACGGAACTCTCTTTTATTCATGCTGGGCTTTTTTATTTTTTGCCATATTTGTATTGCCAAGGTCAGCTAGAGGATAAAAACCAATTGGACCTTGTGAAGGATGCTTGTCTTGGTCCATCTTCAGGCAGCCCTAACCAGGTGGCAGGACTGATGTGCTCAAGTCTGGGTGTGTGGTGGTAGACTTGGCTGGGGTGACAAACTCCCTATTGTGATCCCAGTCTGTTTAAGGGATTCCTGACAAGATTATTCCAAGTGGGGGCTGAGCAAAAGAACCTGGCTCTGGATGGTGCTTCTGTTTCTGGTAGGTATAGGCTGGAGCCCCTATGGCTGTTTGTGCCCATCCCAAGCCCCACCCCCTCGTGAAGGTACCAAACCAATACCTCCCTGACCTGGGTAAAGCTGAGATGTGTGTTGGTTATGGTCCAGGCCGCTGTGTATGTTCATCTGGGGAGATGGCATGGTCAAGTGATAATGAAGAAACTAATGTTGGTTTGTTTTCACTTTTGTGTCCACGTTGTTGAGGTATGATTGAAGTACATGAAACTGTACATATTCAAAGTATGCAGTTAGATCAGTTGATGTGTATCTCTATACCCTTAAAACCATCATCACACTCAAAATGTTTGCGAAAACATTTTGAAAATGTTTTTTTCTGATGTTTCACAGAAACTGATGTTTCTGTGGTTACTGCTTCTGGCAACTGAGTGGCCTCATCCCAGCCAGTTCCCGGGCTCCCATTGTCACAGGATCTATATCAGTTTAAAAAAAAAAAAAAAGAGTGCGACTTGGGGGTTGAAGGGGGAAGTCCTTCCCAGATTTGAAATTTTAGGAGCTTGGAAGGCTAATGTGCAATAGAACCATCTTTTGAAGCATTTAGACCAATGATTCTAAAAGGGATTAGTTGTGTGTGTGTGTGTGGGTCATATACAATATAGAAGATCATATTCAGTAGGTTTCTTTTTTATGGCATACATAATAGAAAATAAAATCTGAAAGTCTTTGGAGGAGGGAAAGATACACAGAGTAAGATGATATGAGAAGTAAAAAACCTGGGTGGAAAAAAAAAAAAAAACCTGGGTGAAAAATTGTTAAAAATACCAGTGTGGGAAGCGTATTCTTATTTTAGCTTTCACTATTTTGGCCTCAAACTGAAAGTTTTGTGTTTGGGTCAAGTTTCTAATTTGGAAGTTTTAGATCATTTTTCTTTTGAAAACAATCAGAATGGTATTGAAAGGAAATAATATGAAAGCAACAAAGGAAATTATGGGAATATTGGGCTAGTGAACAGTTTTTGTGTTTTTTTTTGTCCTTTATTGTCCTTCACAGTGAGCTTTCAGTGAGTTTTAGGGGATGCCTGAAGCATAGATGGGTTCGAAGCAGCCACTGAAGAGAATTTAGTTTGGGGCATTAATTATGACTTAATACTGATCTTTATACTGCCTAAAAAATGTAAATAAGACTCAACATAAATAAATGCAAAGATGCTTCTTAAGGTTCCAGCCATACCTTGGTTAGAGGAAGAAGAAAAAGAAAGCATTGCTTTGCTTCTTCCTTCCCAGGGCTGATGCTCCCTTCAGTCTGCAGTGGGCCAGGCACAGGGCACACCACACACACAGGTGCATGGTCCCTGCAGCAGAGAGGGGCACATTTAGCTAGAGCACAGGGGTGGGCCAACATGGAACCCGTTGGTGGAGACTCCCCTAGACCACGAGCTCATGGGAGCTTTGTCACCACGGTGTCCCAGGGCTTGGTGCCCAATGAGTGTTAAATGCATGGCTCTCCCTTCTTAAAATTTTTGTGTACTTTAAAAAATTAGACTTACAGAGGATGGCATGGAGATTTCCCAAATTAATTATAAAGGAATGCAGTCTTACGAATGCGCCTTATCTGCTGAATTTTTCTGTGACTTAATTATAGGAAAAAGTTAACCACCTATGGCCTTGTCTTCAATTTCCAGTCATTGTCTAGAGACGTGTCCATAACCCTGCCTTTGGTCTGTCTCAGGGTAAAGGCAGCAGTAATGCTGACGCTGGCAAGCAAACTGAAGCGGGAGGACGGTCTCAAAGGGTCCCGGACGTCAGCCACGGCCTCCGACTCCACTCGGAGAGTGTCTGTGAGAGACAGGCTGCTTGTTAAAGGTAATGTAATCCTTGTGAGCTGGTGTCTCTCCTGTAACAAAATGAACTCTCACTGGAGGCTGTTTGGAGATATGATGCACCCATTTGCTGAGTGGGAATACCTATTTGAAAATATCTAAAAATATAATTGGCTATCGCTTTCAAAGACTTTGCACTATGGGAATACTGAGGACAAGAAAATGTGGTACGTCTTACACACTTGGAATATGCTCTCTAGAGGCTGCCAGAATGCCTATGGGAGGACTCTGGTACTCTGGTCTCAGTGCTGTCAGTGTCTGGCTGGTTGTGGGCTGGGAGTGGGGAGGGGGGTGTATCTTCCTTTCTTGTGCTTAGTCCCAGGGACTTCCAGACTCCCTCTCTTAATACCTCAGCACCAGTTTCTGGTCTGTAAAGGGAGGGAGTGGAATTCAGTAATCTCTAGGATCCTTCCGTACCTTATTCAAGTCATAGCCTGAAGAGAGCCTTGTACAACATTAGTTCCCTTCACAGAATTAATAACTGAGAATCCTAGAGCTGTAGTCTTTGGAGAAGGGTTTTTATAGTGTGTGTGTGAATATGCATGCGTTTGGCATTTTTGCATTCATTCATTAATCAAACTTGTAACTGTCAAGTGCAAAGGCAGTTTCCTGGGGTCATGAGGACTACAGAAGAGGAGGAAGACAGAGTTCCTGCCTTAAGGAGCTTAGAATTTGCAGCACTTTTTACTTTATGGCACGTGTCTACATTTCTTAAGTGTAAAGGAGCTAGGAAGCAATGAGCTATACAGTTGGTTAGGACTGCCTGTTTTCATGTTGTATCAGGTAGACACCATGAGTTGGCTGGCATCTGTGTGTCCTGAAACAGACAACGGCAGGAGAGCTGGTGTGGGTGGATGCACTGTTTGTCCTCGGGAACAAGGCACTGCTGAGCTTGGCAGGAGTGGCACTAGGAAGGCATCAGTTTTAGGGAGTCTTACGTGGTGCGCTCTTCCTTATTCTTTCTGCCCCTGAATCTGGCCTTGGCGCTGGTTTATCCAGCCTGATGGATGATTGGCTAATGATGGAGTAAGAATCATTTCTTAGGTTTTGACATTACCCACTATGTCAGACTGAATTCATAATTTGTGATGTCACTGCAGCGGTCAAGAGGGTGGAACATGAGCTACCGCTCCTCGCTTGGATGGTCCCGATACAACTTGAGTCTCTTTCCCAGATGCTGGCTCAAGGGTTCCATCTGCGGAGGAAGCCAGGATCCAAGCAAGCTGGGGAAGGGGTTTGATGTGATGTCACGGTCCTTAAATGGAGGGTGTTTAGTGCCCCGGAGCTACAGTGAGGAAGGCCCAGATAGTAGCTACGGAGGAGCAGGTGGAAGCAGCGAATAGGCTGTCCTCTGTCTTCTTCACTATGTCCTTGTCGAGTTTAATAGCTTTTGTACACAGGGCACTTGGAACCAGGCCCTCCGTTGGACACTTTATAGGGCACTTCTTGTTTGACTTTTGCTCAGCCTTGCCAGGTGGGTGGTTCATTCTGGAGCTAAAGGACTGAGACTCAGAGAGGTTAAGAAATGTGCCCAGATTACAACTTTTTTGTAGCAGCACAGCCAAACCCACATTCTGGGGGTGGGGTAGGCTCTAGGGAGCAGACCGAACAAGCAGAAACTGAATGAGCAGAAGGGCACATCCACTGAAGAGAGCATTCAAGGAGGTTCAGGGGCTTCTGCACATGTCCACCCTGCTCAGGGATTCACCTGTCAGCTCTCAAAGGGCTCTAGGGCCTGATGCAGCCCTGGGGAGCCCATGGAGGCTCATAAGGCTAGACTTCGCCCCCGCTCCCAGGACAGATGTCTTTGGCTGGGTTTACAGGGCCTTGCTAAGGTCCTTTGACTTTGTGAGACTCATCAGAGAGAGAGAGGTGCAAAACCACCTTGTGGGGCCACCTGTTTCCATCCTCCCAGGGCACTGGTGATGATCAGGTTTCTGGGGTAGTTGTAGGCAGCAGGGCTCAGTGTAACACACACCTCATGTGGCCTGCTCCCTCTTTCCTCAGGGGACTGTTGGACCAGGCTGGGCTGGCTGAGTGGTGAGCAGTTGGGCATTTGGGGAGTGTGGGTAGAGAGCAAGGGTGGGCCTGGCCTGAGAGAGGGGGCTGTGAAGAGCAGATGTATAATGAAGGATGCTCTGATGGTCCATGATTGCCTGATCTGCACCTAGAGCACTCCTTTGCTTGGTTGGATTTGGGGGATGTCTTCATTCTGGGGATTTCGGATGACAGAAGTGGTGTGTGGAGTCCAGGAGTCCATGGCCTTGTGGGGCACTTGAGGGGTGATTATGGTGAAGTTCTTTCTAGGGAATGTCCCCTTTGGGAACTTGGAGAGAAGTTGGATGTCTGAATTCAACAAGATTGCTATAGTCAGCACTGTTCTCCTGGTCTGTGGCTTTGGCTTATGTGGGAGTGTTACTTAGGACGATCATTAGTTTGTAGAAAAGTGTGTTAATACGTCTTGGGATTCAGCGCCATAGGCTGGATTCCTAGGATTGGGGAATTTGGTATCAGGATAGTTAAAAATGAGTATCCCTGGGACTGATACCCATGGAGGGAGGTGAAGGACTCAGGAACAGGCAGAGCAAGAAATCAAGCTCTGGGGAAGGCCCCAGACAGCTTCTGCTTTGGGCAAGCATAGCCTTCAGAGCAGTCCCCAGTCAAGTGAGATGGTCAGGTTTTCCTGCTCTGCATGGATCAGTTGCCAGAGGGGCTGCCCTGAGAGGAGTGAGGCGCCTGGGGTGAGGGGGTCTGTGCAATCTACACAGTCCTGGAAGGACTGAGAGCTGAAGGCCATCTGCTAAGAGCCCTGTGGAGGTCTGAGGAGGCAGGGAGGGTATGTGTGTATCCCATGGCCCAAAGGTACAGGATCTGGCTTGGTGCAGATGGCAATAGCGTTGAGCTGATAGATGGGGGAGATTGGAGGTTGGCAGGAACAGTTGGTGCTAACGGTAAGGGCTGGTAGTGGCTGCAGAGCTGTAGCTCCTGTTCCTTTTCTTGCCTTTGGAAGGCTGGAATCCACTGTCCATGGAAAAACCGTAGCCTACCTTGGAGCAGCTGGCCGGGGGAGGCCTCTGCTCTGCCGGGACCTTGGTCACAACAGCTTTTCTCTTGCACCCCTTTGGTAATTCAGGGACATCCTCCAGACTGGAACTGGAAGGATGCTTGTAGCAGCAGTCCCTGGAGGGTGTGGAATAATCTAGTGTTTCTGGGCTAGGACTGAGGGCTGCTGTCTGCCCTGAATCCTAGGAGCTGGGGACACTGGAGAGTGTCAGATCTGTGCAGGTCTGGTCCTAACTGGGGAGCTATCACCAGTGTTTTTAGTCACAGGGCAGATCATGCTGAGTTCCTGGTGGACCTTTGTGGGGCCACTGAGTCCATAAAAGTTCTATGTCTGACAGTGCACCCTACCTGCCAGAAAAGCCTAGCAGGGTCTTAGCTAGCCCAAGCTTGGCACTTTTTGTATAATGGGATTATGTGTGTCTTCTTCTTTGATTTCTTCGTTCAGCAGGCATTTGAATCCCTGCTGTGTGCCAGCCTATTGTTAGTGATCCCTAAAGACCCCAGAGGGCTCCAGGCACCCTGGCAGGAACCTTTCACCTCTATTGTCTTTGTTAAATGTGGAGACTTGGATTGAGTTGAGTTCAGGGTCAGTTCTGGAATTAGGGGAGTAAGAGGGAATGAATCTGTGTGTGCCTTTATCCATCCCAGTCCTCACATCTCAGGTGGTTCCTGGCATCTGGGGGTGTGGTATGTGGCCCTCCATGCTCCAGGCTTGGCTGCCCACCTACATGTGCTTCCCAGTGTCCAGGGTGCAGGTGCCTCCTTGGGTCAGCTGCTGTGTCCACATGAGCAGTCATGGGATGGGATAGGAAGGGCCCTATTCCGATGGAGTTCCTGGAAGAGTGGGGGAAAGAGAATCATTTATTGTTCTCCAGAGCTGCTTTCTCTGTGCCAGGCCCTGCCCAGGACTCAGAGGGTGGGCTCAGGGGCTTGCCATGCTGGCAGACTATTCAGAGCACTTAGCAGCACTATAGTATGTATTTTAAAAACCTGAAGAGTGGGGCACCTAGGTGGCTCAGTGGGTTAAAGCTAAAGCCTCTGCCTTCGGCTCAGGTCATGATCTCGGGGTCCTGGGATTGAGACCCACATTGGGCTCTCTGCTCAGTGGGGAGCCTGCTTCCCTCTCTCTGCCTGCCTGCCTACTTGTGATCTCTCTTTCTGTCAAATAAATAAAATCTTAAAAAAAAAAAAAAAAAAAAAAAAAAAAAACCTGAAGGGTGCCTGGCTGGCTCAGTTGGTAGAACTCATGACTCTTGATCTCGGGGTTGTGAGTTTGAGCCCCATGTTGGGTGTAGAGCTTACTGAAACATAAAATCTTAAAAGATAGTAAAAATAAAAATAAAAAATAATAGCTGGAGCAGTGGCCCAGAGAAGAAAAATCCTGGTAAAATGGAGCTAAGGCAGCTGGCTCCAAGGTTAACCTTTAAAAAAGGCTTTGTTGAAGGGTTAACTACCAGTCAGATTGCCCAGGAAGCTTGGTGGCCCCACTTAGGTGTATCTTGTAGCCCAGCAGGGCAAGGAGGATTGCGGAAGACAGACGAGGTTTCAAGTTGACCTCGTCAGCTCGTGTTGAAAGTAGGGGTGGCATGAGGCCTTGAGTTCCATTCACATTGGTACCCTGTCTCTGCTGTAGCAGCTGTGCTGGTTTTCAGGGTTACAGCCTTGCTCCCTCAGAGTGTGGAGGGCGCTGTGAGTGCTCTGGGCCTAGCCTGAGTAGGAGGGCTGATGTGAGGCTCCATGAGGTCCTCAGTCCTCGGCTCTGTGGAGGGGCTATTGCCCTAGTTCATGTGTCTCCCAGATAAGGGTACTGTGTATGGATGCTGAAACTGCAGAAGGGGTGCTTAATGTATGAAGACAGGCGGGAAGCTAAGAGAGAAAGTTCCAGTCAAAGAAATCTGAGAGAGAGTGTTCAGGTGGAAGGAGGTAATCGAGTCTTCTGGAAAGTAGCTGCATCTCTCCCTGGGTGGAATGGCACAGCTGTCCTGCCCCACGGGGCTTGGAGCTGGCTCTTGCCAAGAGCCATCTGTGTCTCTGATTGGCCCTTTGTCTTAGCTCATATTCCCATAGGCAAATACTATAGATTGGGCGGCTCCAGCAACACAGGTTTATTTTCATGGTCCTAAAGACTGGGGACTCCAAGATCAGGGCATAAGCAGATTTAGTTCCTGGTGAGGACCGCTTCCTGGCCGGCAAGCACCGGGGATCTCTTACAAGGGTATTTATCCCGTCGTGAAAGCCCATCCTCATGACTTCTTCTAATTGCTGACCACCTCCCAAAGGCCCCACCTCCTAATACCATCACATGGGGGCGGGGCAGGGGCAGGGCTTCAACATAGGAACTTTGAGGGAACACACTTCCACAGCAGCTTTGGAATGCATTGGGCCAGCTACACAAGGGGAAAGGCTTCTCACATCTCAGGACAGGCACACCAGAAGCTTGGGCAGCTTGCTGTTGAGAGTACTTATTTGTTAAGTGTTTCCTGAGCACCCTGTGTGTGGCAAGCCCAGGGTCAAGTACCGGGGTTGTGGGGCTGGGTCAGACTATACAGCCCTTGCCATGAAGAACGCGATTTGAGGAGCAGCCAGTGGAGAAACAAGAGCACTGTGTTGTGAGGAGCCTGTGGCAGAAAACGGAGAAGATGTGCCATGTGGGGGCCACTGTGGTCATTGGGTGGATTTTGTAATCTGATATCTAAGGGCAGTCTGCTTCAAGTGGGCTCTGTGGTTTGCTCTTTAGTTAGAAAGGAAAAGAGTCTAATTTCTCAGAAGGAAGTTGTGCAGCCTCAGAATTGTGCAAGGTGCCCCCCAGAAAGGCTGGGCTGCTGAGGGGTAGAGGTGTTAGCATCTTGGAACAGGCGAGACTTTAGCAGGTTAAAAATACCCGAACTTCTTGCTATTTTACAGGGAGGAGTTGTGTCCTGCAGTCAGTGAGGTCACACAGGGAAGGGCTGCTGCTTTGCAAAGAGGCCTCTCAGGCATGTGAAGCAATTCGTTGTTTCTTTGGCCATATAGACTTCTTGTACCTAGATTCTAAGGCGATAGCTACTGATATTAATGAATTCTTATTTGCCATCATTTGAAGTGTAGTGAACCTGTGTGTCATTTGTGACAATGCCATGAGGGTATGTGGCTCTTTGATCTTCTGCACTGGACTGAACTGAAGTGCTGAGTATCTTTACTGGAAGTCTTGTGCTCCCAAGATTGTATGTCTTGCCTGCTCTTGGACCCGAAGCCTGTGGAGGCCCTGACTGTGGTGGGGCTCTGCTAGCCCTTGTCCACTCCCCTTGACTAACACTGTACCTGGAAATGCAAGCATAAGCTCATCTTTGGACTTGAATTCTAGACGACAAAGTGAAGTTATTAAATCCATCTACGTAAATAGCTGTGTGGGGATATTTTAACACGGCCAAATATCTTGTAGCAGTTTCTGAAACCCGGGGAGAGAAAGAACTTCAGAGGCCTAGGTTCCCCATCAGACTTCTGGTGGGATGGATCTGTGTAGGACGAGCAGTGTGAAAAGCTTAGCAGGTACTGAATTAAGGGGATGAATGCACAACTGCAGGTTTTACTAAAAATTACTGAATCGTACACTAAAAGTGGGTCTATTTTATAGAAAATTGTACCTTACCACATCTATTTTTTTTTAATTTTTTTTATTTATTAGACAGAGATCACAAGTAGGCAGAGAGGCAGGCAGAGAGAGAGGGGGAAGCAGGCTCCCCGCTGAGCAGAGAGCCCAATGCGGGGCTCGATCCCAGGACCCTGGGATCATGACCTGAGCCGAAGGCAGAGGCTTTAACCCACTGAGCCACCCAGGTGCCCCACCACAGCTATTTTTTAAAGAGGGGGTGCAGCAAAAAACTCCGAATGTGAGTGATGTGCAGCTAGGGCAGAGATTCCCTGCACAACAGTCAGGCTTCCTGGGGACATAAGCCTCTTGCCCCCTGTCCCATCCCTTTGGTGCAGGGGTCTGTTCGGTTGCATGGTCACCACCACATGCTTGGTCAGTGCTTTGCTGTCCTCTTGTGTCCTGACCTCCCTCTTCCCCATCTTTTGGCAGCAGATGGTCTTCTCAAACATTCTGCTTCTGTTTTGTGGCCCCCTCCTCCTCAAATCCTCTGAGCATGTTTTCATTTCACTGGGTGTTCTTTAAAGCTGGACTCCCAGAGTTCTCCCAATTGTAGACGGGACAGACTTGCCAGGGAAAGCCAGTTCTAACGTCAGTCTCTCAAAACAAGGGCCCCCAAGGACAGTTTTTTCTAAGTTCTTACCAGCAAGCTAAATAATGCTATAATAAAAGACACAAATGCATATAGTTGAAAAACATACAGTTTATATAGGGAACATTTATTTTAAAGTGATTAATGAATGAGTCATTTGATAAAATGAGGGCTTTTTTGATAAAACTAATGCTTGTGTGAGCGGCTGGAGCAGAGCGTGGCTCTGGGCCGCATCAGAGCGCTAGCACTGTGGTCTCGGCCCCCCTCGGCCGCACCTGGTTGTCTTTAGTGAGTGCCCTGTCCTGCTCCAAGGAAGGGTAAGAACGCACGTGCCAGTCAGAAAGACAAAACTAAAGATCACTGTGGTCATTAGAAGAAGAATAATCAGTTCATAGGATTCTTACTTATGTTTGGTTTTGTTAAGTGACTGTATTTTAAATGTACCACAACACAAAGCAGCCAAGAAAACAGGCTTCCCAGGCTTGCACATCATCACAAACTTGTTCCTTTGCCAGTCACGCAGCAAGAGGATAACTGTCACTCCTCTCCCGGTGCCCTGCTCCACTGAAGAGACCTGCTCTTTGTCTCTTCCAGGCAGGAGCATCGGGTAGAGCCCTGTAGCCCACACGGCACTGTTGCATTCCCCAGCTCCTCCCTCCTCTGCCCCACTGCACCTTTCTGAGCACCCATTCTAAATACCTGGAACCCAGAGCCAACACAGTTAGTCGGCCCCCTGTCTATACCCAGATTCTCAAATGGCTGCTATTAAAGGTCTGGGATCTCTCAAACCCTTGGCCCCGCAGTAGAGCTATCTGCCAGTCTTCCCACTAATGCGTTAAATGTTCAGCTGTACCACATGATGGCACAGCTTGCCCTCTCCTGCCCACCACTCTGTACTTGACGTGCTTGTATATTTTGTATATTTTGTATATATACTGCTTGTATATTTTGACCACCCATTTGCTTCTTAGTTTTTTGTAATCTGGTTTCCATCCTGTCACCTGCCTTCCTGCTGTTTGTAGTGCCCTCAGCAGTGTCTGATCCACATGGGATGGCCTTGACTGGGTCCTCATTTCCCTTGGATCAGTCTGTCCCCTGAGTCACTGTGTTCCCCCACGTATCTCCTATTTTTCCACCTTTTGTCATGAGGGACGCCCTTGCTTTTGTCTTCTACTCTGCCACACTTCATTCTTTTCACTAGTCTCCCCTCTGTCAGTCTCATGTCCACGGGGACACCTCGGCCCTAGCCATGCACCCAGATTTCAGCTTCCTCCTCCCAGGACTTCCCAGCATGTCAGCCCTCTGCCATCTCTGACCCTCCTGCCCCTCACAGCTGGCAGATCCTTTTGTCCTCCATGCGCTCAGGCACCACAACCCTCCCTGCCTTTGCTAGGCCTTTGCTGTCTTGCAGAGTCCCCATCTCACAGGTCACTG
Organism: Enhydra lutris kenyoni; assembly: GCF_002288905.1. Taxonomy (NCBI): domain Eukaryota; kingdom Metazoa; phylum Chordata; class Mammalia; order Carnivora; family Mustelidae; genus Enhydra; species Enhydra lutris. The sequence goes on from NW_019154085.1 coordinate 44,814,838, forward strand.
GTCTCTGCTTTGCCCTTTCTAAAGTTGTCCTCTTGAAAGTTTGGAAGCTTGTTCAGAAGTGTCCCTCTGCTCCCTACTGCTGCAGATTTAAGTTGAGAATCCTAAGCTGGGCACTGAGGGCCCTCCGAGATCCTGGCCCTGTTTTTCCTCCTTGTTTCCGGTTGCTCTCTTGCTTTGTACCCATTGCTCTGGCTGCATTGTGTGCCTTCTGGTTTCTGTGCTTGTCTATGTTCTGTGCTTTTGCACATCACTAATTTAGCTTCGGGGAATGCATTCTTCCTCTTCTGCTGGCCTTCATACTATTTATTCTTTAAAGCCTGGCCCATAGACCTCCTTTTTCTAGTCTCCACAGCTGGGGGCAGTCTTTGTGCTCCCAGAACCCCAGAGCACATTCTGTTATGTCTGAGACACCACTGACTTGCCTGCCCACTTATTTCTGGGTGCCCCCAGACCTCAGCTCTTAATAGTCATAGTCGGGGTTGCAGCTTTGTCCTGGCCAAGGGGTGCGGGGCTTAAACACTGAATGAGTGATGACTCAAAGGGCCAAGGCTCCAAGCCCCCCTTCCTGGGGCCATAAGCAAGATGTTAACAGATAGCTGGATAACAGCACAGCCTGGGGCCCCAGCAGGAGGCAGAGTTTTCTCTCACTGGAGAAGTTCAAGCTCTCACTGGGTGAGCCGCAGGGGAAGACAGGTCTGGAAGAACTGTAAGAGACACGAGGTGTATATGTAAGTCACATTCCAAGGGCAGCAGTTCTGCTACGCGGGGGAAGAAGACTTTCAAAAACACTTTAGTGACCGGTTTATCTGTGGGTGATTTCTTTGTGAATTTGAATGATTTTCGTTTATACTAAGTACATTTCAAGGGCCTGTGACTGTACTTCCTGGCATCCTACAAGTACCTTTGTGTCTTTGAAACAATTCAGTGGCTTGAAGTCTAAACATCAGACCCAGGGTAGGTGTTAGTTACTTTGGTCCCTTTTGTTCCTCAGCATTGGGGAAGAAGTTGCCAGTTTAGAGCTGGTGCTTTTATGTGGAGGCGTGACTGATATTAACAATAGTCTTTTTGTTTCCACAGAGGTTGCGGAGCTTGAAGCTAATTTACCGTGTAAGTATAGCATCCCACCCAGACAGTAAGTGCTGCAAAGTCATTGCATGGAGGAGCTTTTTTTTTTTTTTTCATGTTTTAATAACCTTGCATAGCCCAAAGCCTGGTTTTCACGTGTGTTGGGAGTAAGTTTTAATTTTGTGCAGACAGGTAGCAGAATTTTGTTGAGGTTCAGGTGAGAGCGAGATATTTACCAGGAGAGGGGACGGGGTTGGGTTTTGTATTTCTTCCATAGTGTTCTGTCCTGTGTCGTCTTTGAGCGAAAAGATCTATAAATCAGTGACAGATGGTCCTGTTTTCATGAGTGTCAGTGCCACCTTTTTGGTCCAGAAAGTGCTTGCCTATAATGCATCTCCGTGCATGAGCTGGGGTGACTACACCTGTATGTCACCAGGTGTCCTCACTTTGGTCCTCCCCCCTTGGACGCACAGACCCACTGTGCAGTTCTCACTCGTGAGCAAGTTCGCTTACTGGGCAGTTAGCTTGTGTGAGGTGTCAGAGGGTTGCTTTTCTTTTCCTATTATTAATCCCTTGCCAAATTTTAGTAATACCATTAAAGCCTGAAAGTTTTGGCCATTTTAGTATTTTTTTAAAATTAGGACTTTTTATCATCATGTTTGGTTAAAAATAGTTCTGAGGCTGAGGATGTTTATCACTGTGAGTGAGATGTTTTATACGTGGGTCTCCTGGTCTGGGTGAATGCTCTAGAGAGCTTGGTCTCTCCGGCCCACCTGACCCAGAGAAGAGAGGGCCCATTCCTGCCACCAACTACAGTTAGACGGGTGGTAGTGGGTGTGACCTTAAGCGGTTGTAAAATCATTTGTTAAGGGTAAGTACACATATTTTTTGGAAAATTATTTTTAATGTGTGCTATTTATCTATGGGAATGGTGGGTTGTGATATTAAATAGGTTTCTTAATGTGGGTCTCAGTCAAAATGTCTTAAATGTCTTAATGTCTTAAAAATCCCTGAATTGCTTGATCTCAAAGTTTTCTTCTAGTCAGAACTGGAAGGAAGTGTTTTGGGGTTCTCATAAAGGGTTTATATGTACATATATATATATATACACACATGCATATATTTAATCAAGACCACAAAAACTTACTACTTACACACAGTTCATTTTGTCCTCAAATAGGAGTCTTACTGAAATTGTTGGTTTTTAACCCATAGAGAATATTTTTAACCTTCTCTGAAATTTTGGTTTAAAAACAGTTAAACTTTGGGGGGACACCTCACTGGGTCAGTCGGGGGAGCATACACTCTTGAGCACAAGATCATGAGTGCAAGCCCCATGTTAGGCAGGGAGCCTACTTTAAAAAAAAAAATTGCAAAAACAAACTGTGTAATTGGTTTTCAAACCAGGATTTTAACTAAACACCTTAGGTTCGAAAGACATCTCCCTAGCATTTCTGGCTAAAGTATCTGATTAAAGAGACCACATGCTATCTGTTTCTTCTCACTTTCTCCCTGCCCTCTGTGCTATCAGAGTGGGAGAAGTCTAAATTAGTTTATACAAGGAAGCCATGCTTTCCAAAAGTATGCAACTCATTATTCTAAAGAGGAAACAAGAAGCCACCAAAGAAGAACTCTCTAGTATCTTACCTAGTATTAATAATATCTCTAAAACATTAACAAGAAAACAAAATAACCTTGCTATGTAGCAGTGCTACTTAACAGTCATTCAGAACTTGTTTGGAGCTGTGTATATGCAAATTCAGAGACGTTTCTCTGTTGGCAAAAAATACCTCTTTCAGATAGATGGAATTATAAGATGTTAGCCCATGACTGCAGACAGAGGAAAAGCTTTGAACTAAAACAAAACCAGTCTCTAAATTTTTTGTTGTTGTTGTTAAGACCTTTTTGAGCTTTAAAATGTTTGATTCTTTTCAGTACTTGTATTGATTGTTAATCTCCCTTGGTAACTTCTTTATTATTGGGGGGCCAATCTGTTCTAGAAGGATAGATTTCTATGTTTATCCTTCTCCTGAAATGAAGGAGAATGCCGGGTATGAAAACAAAGGAATGCTGCTTCCGCCAATCAGTGAGACATTCCCTAAGCCCTTGTCCTGCATTTCTGTTGCATGGATCTCACTGGAAAGACAGCATTTCTCATTTCAAGTCAAGATTAAGAGAAATGGGGGTGCCTGGGTGGCTAATTGGGTTAAGCCTCTGCCTGTGGCTCAGGTCATGATCTCAGGGACCTGGGATCAAGCCCCACATTGGGCTCTCTGCACAGCAGGGAGCCTGCTTCCCGCCCCTCCCCACCTGCCGCTCTGCGTACTCATGATCTCTGTCTGTTGAATAAATAAATAAAAATCTTTAAAAAAAAAAAAGATTAAGAGAAATGAAGCCCATATACTGTTCACATATGTGGTTCGGGCAAAAGTCTTGAACTTCATGGCTTCCGGCTTCATTATTTATTAAAATAAAAAATGTGACAATGTAATCTCTAAGACCCCTTCTCACTCTTCTAGATTAAGTTACCTTTTATTCTACAATGATTTTCTGAGGGATTGGCAAAAAAAAAGAAAAAAGAAAAGCCCTATTAACAGTTGTTCTGTGTGGTTTTTATGCCTCATGCCTGGCATGTTCATGAAGTAATGAAATGAGGTGTGGTATAGGGAGAAGAGCCATGAACTCGTCTTTAATTTGGGAACAAACCTTCTGTTGATAACCTGTGTGATCCTGGGCTGGTCGCTGAACCTCTCTGGATCTTTGTGTTACTTCATGCTTAAGGACATTGAACTAGATGATCTCTAAGGGCCGTATCTAAGTCTAATTTGAATCGTCCTATTTTGATGAAATTTCATACCATTGTAAAACTAGACAAATATTTTCAGTGGTGGGACTTGTAAAGAATAAAGTCAGAAAGTGACCCAAGGAGTTTAGCATATTTCCTGAGTTTATAAAATAATAGACAATTTCTACATATATTCATCCCCAATTTAGTGGCTATTTATTCCTTGTGTATTTACCATTCTTCGGTATCATTTGTTTGAAGGAAGCAGATTTAGCCAGTTGCTCTGTCTGTGCCACTAGCCCTTAGCTCTTTTCCCAGTGAGAACGCCTTGTCCTGATTCCCCAGACCCCTTCGGATGTGGTGCATTGGACGTAGGGTGTTGCCCTCTGAGCAGAGCATTATTTCACCAGCAAAGCAAACTTAGCTACCAGTTGGTCTGTGAAGACATTTTTCCCCTCCTTTTTAATGCCATGGTAAACTCTAGGTGTGAGTTAACTTCATGGGCACCCTTCTTTTGAACTTCAGTTTACTATGGTGGGTATGAATAAGGATGGTGGTGGGTGAACAGCCCAGAAGTTTGGCCTGGGTTCTTCTGGTTTTGCCATGTTTAGTTTGCCTTACCCACATGTGTTCATCTCCTTGAGATGTGTTTTTCTCTTTTCAAAGTAAACTAGCATAATTCTTGAAGTTAATGGAAAGACCTCAATTTTTAGTGACTGTTTAAAAGTTGAAAGAAACCATCTCAATTTGGAATTGGCAAGTAAAAGACTATATGGCAAAATCACTGGTTTGCAATTTTAGCACAATGGCACGAATATTTGTCAAACCAAGAGCAGGGCGGCGTCTACAAACTCCTTCAACTCCATGTGTGTGTTTCAAGGTCAGCCTCCACATAAGGACTGCTGCCAGCTCTCAGACCTTCCTGATGTGCTGTTTCTTTTGCAGGTACATGTAAGGTGCATTTTCCTGATCCAAACAAGCTACATTGCTTTCAGCTAACTGTAACCCCAGGTAATATTCTTACATACTTAAGTGTTAAAGTGATTTTCAGACAGCAAAGCTGAAAGGCTGCCCAATCTAGAACCTTTGGCTTGATTTATCCTCTCACTTTTGAAAGTGATGACAGTTACAACTATTCCACACGAAGACAAGATAAGTGCTTTGCAGTCAAGAAAGCTGAATACAGGGAATCTGTGGCATTCGGTGTATACTTGGAAATGAAGTATAGCTTTAATTACTGGAGTGAAGGGCCACAGAAGCTGTTAGTACGGTGAAGAGTGTGGGCTTTGAAATCATAACTGGGTTCTGATCCTGCTCTGCCATTTCATGGCAGTGTGGTCATGGTTCATTTGCCTCTTTGCACAGCCCACCCAGCTAGAAAGTGGGGACCAAATAGAACCTATCTCACGGGACGCTTATGGTGATTAAATAGATAATGGGTGTGAAGCATTGCAGCCCAGGGTCTGGCACAGGGAGGTAAGCAGATTAACAGCTGCCCTCATTAGGACTGGTAAGTCTCCAAGCTCCGGGTGCTCCGGGGCAGTAACCTGTCCCTCCTAGGTCGGACCAGGCAGCAAGATGGAGGACTTGGGTTTTTTCTTGCCGCCGTTCAGCTTTGAGTGTTAGCAGAGTGTAGCCTGGCATGGACCACCGGTGTTTATGTTGGGCAGAGGGTGCTATGCTGTGGGCAGCCGGTACTGCTGTGGGGTAGGTGGGGAAGGGTAGGTGGGGTAGGTTGTGGAGGAAATGGAGGGTGTTATTTTATTTGGGGGATGAAACGGGAATGAGCAACTGAGAATAATGAATCACTAGCTAATTAGAAAGTGCAAGAGAATACAGAATTTCAGTAGGCGATAATGAACCCACAAATAAGACCTGACGATTGTCTCCCTGCAGGTAGGATGGATTATTTTCTGTGGAAGATGTTTTATAATAACAGGAGAAATCCCATTTTCAAAATGTGCTTGAAAACTTAAAAACTCATTTGGTCTGTGTAGTTAGGTTCTACAGACATATCCAGACATGTCCATAAACCCAATCTGGTACCATTTACACTAGGAAGGCACCGGGAGGGAGTTAATATCAGAGCACAGCTGGTAGAGGTCGGGCGTTGCACACGCCTGATGTCGAGAGATAACCGTAGCTCAGGACTTTAAGCTAGGAAGTGATGAAAATTGTAACCATTCTTTGGCCACCTTCATAAAACATGGTGCATTGTGCTGTTTTTAGCAAGGGATATTGAGCACTTTAGTATTTCTTGGTAACTCAGGGTCACCATTCCGAACATCATTTACTATTACTGCTGAGTAATGCAGAGTATTTTCAGAAATTATTGTGGTGGTTGAGATTGGTTCTGTGTGTACTAAGTGGTCTTAGACTGTGTGTTTGTAGTAAACGTGTTTACTCCCCTCTGCGTTTCTAGGGCATTTTCAGTGGCTGGTAGAGATACTGTTGCTCTGCTCCCTGCCCAGGTGTGGGCTCCGTGGTCCTTCCCGGCCACTCAGAAACCTTTTTTGAGTTTGCTGGGCTTGTTAACATCTTACATGGGTTTGTGTCAAGTCCAGCTTCTGAATAAGAGTTTCTCCTTTTGCTTTTGCTTTTTTTACGGAATTACATGGATGTTATGATTACTGAGATTATGACACCATCTTCTATGTTCTTATTGTTCTTAAAAGTGAACCACAGTTGCTGTTGTTTTGATATTCACTGTCCCATCAAATTAAAAAGTAACTTGTGTTTTGGTGTCTGTAACTATTTAGTACTTTAGCATTTATATTTGTAATTTGTAATATTTGTATAATCGTGTACATCACGGACACAGTTATCACACTGAGCTGTGTGCTCAGCCTGTACTTCCAATGCCGTGTGTATGCCCATTGTTTGTGGTGTTAGTGCGTCAGAAGGCTGCTGTGGTTCCTGCCCTTTGTTATTAAGAGAAACATGGCAGAGATCTGCCAACCCTAAAAACTTGCCAACCCTAAAAACTTGTCTTAAAACAGCTTTTTGGAGTCCTACTCCTCTTAGTATTGGGAAGAAACTGTAGAGACCTGCCTGACTGATAGAAGTTTTAACCAGGTGTGAAGCGGAGGGTTTGGAAAGTGGCACACTAGCAGCCTCCAGTAGTGGGCACGCTCAGCATTAGTAAGTTCTAGATGTTTGGATGGTCAGAATGGGAGATCTGTATCAGTAGTTGAAACTCAAAACTCTTTTTCACATGGCTCCTGGCAAGTTAGTTCCTGTTAATACTCGGTAACATTGTCATAGTTTTGTTTTCAGACTGTTTTTGTGCTTAGGAATAAATGTACTCTTCGGAGAAAAGATGGACATGTATTTTGGTGGTAGAGGAAAAGAAAAGAACTGAATTTAAGAGGGGAAAAACTCTCCACATCAACTCACAAAGTAAGAAAAAATACTAGTAAGTGAAACGAATTGAGAAAAAGCAAACACTTAGAGACTTGCTGAGATACTCCTGGGAGTCTTGGTGAAGTTGGAAGGACCCTGTGAAAACCTGTTGCTTAGCTAACTTGGCGGGGGGTGGGGGGGGTCCCCTCAGCCTGCCCCACTGTGACTTGGAGCTTTTAGGCAGAGAGGAACAGGGACTTAAATAACAATATTTTTAATTTTAGTTTTTACTTTTTAAGTAGATTTTTACTGAGGTATAAGATAATAAACAATAAAATGTACTAATTTGGACTGTGTCTTAATTTGAAAAAGTGTGTACACCTATGTAACCACAACCCTAGTAAAGATATTTCCAACATTTCCAAAATTCCCTTCTGCCTCTGCAGGCAATTCCTTACCCCTGGCTACCCACCCAAAATTCCTTTCTGATTTGTTAGCATAAATGACTTTTGTCAGTTCTTGAATTTCATATGAATGGAATCTTATATATGTACTCTTTTCTCTGACCTCTTTCATATAAGTTGTTTTAAAATTCATATGTGTTGTATCAGTGGCTTCTTTTTATTTTATGAGTATGCCATAATTGCTCATTTTCCAATTTATGGGCATTTGAATTCTTTCCAGCTTTTTGCTATTAGGAATATAACTGCTATTAGCATTTTCATACCATCCTTTTTATACTCCTATATTCACTCGTTCATTCATTTTCTCTTTAATTCCACTTACAAGTGAAATTTCTGAGTCACAGGAAGATCTATGTTTAGCTTTTTAAGAACTTTCTGAAGGGGTTGTACTATACATTGACCAGCAATGTATGAGAAATTCCAGTTGTTCTACATATTTCTCAGTATTTGGATATGAATAGTATTTCGATGTGGTTTTAATTTGCATTTCTCCAATGCTGGGATTTTGACTGAGATGGTGTTGACTTTATAGATCAGTTCTGTGGGAAATGGCATCTTCACAGTGAGTCTTGCCATGCATTAGCACGTGAATGTCTCTACTTACTTAGAGTTTCCTTACTGTCTCTTAGCAGTGTTTTTGTACTTTCCAGTGTATAGGTCTTGCAAATATAACACCAAGTATTTCTTGTTCTTTTTAAGCTGTTGTAAATGGTATTTTTTAAATTTCCATTTTACTTGTTACTAATTATATAAAAGTACAATTGATTGTTTAATATATTGATTACATGTCCTGTCATCTTGCTAGTAGTTTCTTTTTTTTTTTTTTTAAAGATTTTATTTATTTATTTGACAGAGCGAGATCACAAGCGGGCAGAGAGGCAGGCAGAGAAAGAGGAAGCAGGCTCCCCGCTGAACAGAGAGCCCGATCGGGGCTCAATCCCAGGACCCCGGGACCATGACTTGAGCTGAAAGCAGAGGCTTTTAACCCACTGAGCCACCCAGGTGCCCCTAAGTTCTAGTAGCTTCTTAACATATTCTTGGGATTTTTATATCTGTGATCCTTGCATCTGGGAGTGCCTGGGTGGCTTAGTCACTAGGTGTCTGCCTTTGGCTTGGGTTCTGGGATCAAGCCCCACATTAGGCTCCCTGCTTAGCGGGAGGCCTGCTTCTTCTCTCCCACTCCCCCTGCTTGTTTTCCTTTTGTTGCTGTCTCTCTGCCAAATAAATAAAATCTTAAAAAAAAAAAAGGATCATTGCATCTGTAATAAAGACGTTTTTACTTCTTTCTTACCAGTATGTATGCCTTTAATTTCTTTTTCTTACTGCACTGGCTGTGACCTCCAGTATGGTGTTGAATAGGTGAGAGCACGTCTTTGCCTTGTTCCTAATCCTGGGGGAGAAGCGCTTATTACTAACTGAATATGATGTTATCTCTGGGTTTTTTTTTTAAATATGTCCTTTTCAGGTTGAAGAGTTACCTTTTTTTTCTCATTTGCTGAGAGTTTGTATCATTTGTGTTCAGTTCTTTCTAATACTTTTTTCTGTACCAATTGATATGATCATATGATTTTTTTCTCCTTTATTTTATATGGTAAAATACATTTAAGTTATGAATGGTAAACCAACCTTATATTCCTGCCATACGCCCCAGTTGGCCGTGATATATTATCCATTTTCTTTCTATTGCTGGATTAAATTTGTTAATATTTTGATATAGAATTTTATGTCCATATTAATGAGGAATGTTGGTTTGTATTTTTCTTGTGATTATTTTGTCTGGTTTTGGCATCAGCAATGCTAGCTTGGTAGAATAAATGAAGTGTTTCCTCTTGTTTGCTGAGAGTTTGTGTAGGATTGGTATTATTTCTTCCTTAAATATCTGGTAGAATTCACCAGTTAAATAGTCTGGACCTAGAGTTTTCTTTCTGGAAAGTTTTTACTTTAAAATAGATACAGGGTTATTCATCTGTGTTTAAGTCAGCTTTGGTAATTTTTTTCTTCCAAGGAATTTGTCTGTTTCACCTAAATTGTAGAATTTATTGATATAGAAGTTCAGAATATTCTCTTACTCCACTACTGTATATAAGATCTGTACTGATGTCCCCTTTTTCATTCCTGATATTGGTAATTTGGATCTTCTTTTTCTTGATCATGTTAGCTCGAGGTTTAGCCAGTTGATCTTTGCAAAGAATTCACTTTTGTTTTTCTCAGTTATTTGTGCATATCATTGATTTCTGTTCTTTATTATTTCATCCCTTATATTTTGGGTTTAATTTGCTTTTTTTTTTCTACACCCACCCTTTTTTTTAAAGATTTTGTTTATTAGAGACCACACAGGCATATGTGCGAGTAGGGGAGGGGCAGAAGGGGAAAGAATCTCAGACTCTGTGCTGAGCACAGAGCCTGATGCAGGACTCGATCTCACCACCCTGAGATCTGACCTGTGCTGAAATCAAGAGTCTGTCGCTTAACTTACTGAGCCACCCAGGTGCCCCCTTTTTCTACTTTCTTAAGGTGGAAACGTAGATCATTGATTTAAAAAAACTTTTCAACGCAATATTGGTTGAGGTGTAAGTACATTTTTAATGCATAATGCTTTTGAGTTTCACCTGTGTTGTAGCATTAATCAGTATTTTGTATCTCTCTCTCTCTCTTTTTTTTTTTTTTTTGATGAACTGTATTCTATCCTATATGTATATACCAGTTTATCAGTTCACCGGTTGATAAACCTTTGTGTTGTTTCCACTTTGGAACCATTGTGTGTAAAGCTGCTATAAAAACCTTTGTGTGCAGGTCTTTGCCATTATGTCTTTGTTTCCCTGGGCAATGGAATTACTGGGTCAGGTGATAAGAGCAAGTTTTTTTTTGTTTTGTTTTTTGTTTTTTAATCTTTTTCAGAAATTGTGTAGCAGAGATCTGATTGACAGTTCACTGTTCTGGGGTGTTTTCTGCATTTTAACAAACACAGTGTGTAACCACCAGGACAGTCTAGGTACAGGATGTTTCTCTCAGCTCAGAAAGGTTCCCTGGCCCCTAGCAGCCATCGTCCCCATCATTGTGCCTTTTCCAGAATGCCGTATAAATGGTGTGAAAGTATGTAGCTTTCGTATCTGGCTTCTTTCACTTAGCACAGGGCTCTCGAGATTCCGCCGTGTGTTGCCGTGTGTCGTAGTTCCCATTGGCCGTCACTGAATTTGAAGGTGGAGGAAGAAGAGCCTCTTGAAGCTGAAAACTGAAGGAAACAGAATTTCCCCAGAGCTCCCTGAAAGGAACGCAGCCTTGCCCACTCCCTGATTTTAGCCCCATGCTACCTATTTAGGATTTGTGACCAACAAAAGTTAGTAAATTCGTGTTGTTTAAGCCACCGAGTTTGTGGTGAATTACTGTAGTAGTAATTCACCTACAGTAACCATATAAGCAAATACAGAGCACTGTGCTTTCTGTGCCCTAAGAGCTCTAAGAAATAAGACCTCCTCCTATTTTTTTAAAGTAGTTTTTTAGCTTTAGATATTACAGTTTGGTCTGTGATCCATTTTTAGTTTGTTTTCCGTATGGTGCTGGACAAGGGTCTTGTTTCTCCCCTTCTGTTGCTCTCTCCCTGAATGAAGGACATGCTTCCTTCTCTTTCCAGGACAGTGTATGAAGAGTTAGTATCGGTTCTGTACTCATCATCGGTAGAATTCACCAGGGAGGCCCCCTAGCTCTGGAATGTTGTCTTTTGTTTTTGTGGTAACATTTTAAGCATGAATACAGTTTCTTTAGTAGGTGGAGAGCTATTTTGGTTATTCATTCTCAAGTGAGCTTTGGTAATTTATGTCTTTCATGTCTTTCACATTTGTTGATGTAAGGTTGTTCTTAATATCTTGCCCTATAAAATTCTGTGGAGTCTGTGTGATAATCACACTTTAATTCCTATTGAAAATGTTTTCTTTTTTCTTAATCAGGTTAGCTAGAGGATTATTGGTTTTAGTCTCTGCAGAGAACCAGCTTTTGGTTGCACTGATTTTCCCCTAACGTATTTTTTTTTTTCCTGCTCATATCTTTATTACCTTCCTTCGGCCTGTTTTCAGTTTAATTCTTCTTTTTCCAGTTCTGAAGGTGGAAGCTTGGACAGATAACAAGATATTTCCATTTTCCCACCCCAGCCTTCATTTTCTAGTTTTCATGTCTCCTTTACGTATGTTGTAACCCAGCTTTAGACAGTCTGCTTTCTTTCTGTGTTTACCAACATACTGACTCCCAATGACCTTCACTCCTTGTGGTAGGTCTGAGTTTCCGCCTGTTAACTTTCCTTCTGCCTGAAGAACACCCTTGGATTCGTCTGTAGCGCAGCCTGCTGGTGACGGTTTCAGCATCACTTTCCTGCTGCCTTCTGAGTTAGTGCTGATTCTTTGTTCAACATTATGTGATGTGCCTTTTATTCTCTGGTTGCTTTTAAGAGTCTCTTTACCACATTTTTAGCAGTTTGACTGTTATGTGCTTTGATGTGATCGTTGACCTCACCTGGGCTTGTTGAGCTTGCTGGATCTGTGAGTTTGGTTTTCATGAAACTTAGAAATAATTTGATCAACATTTCTTTAAATATTTTTTCTGAAACCCCTTCTTGGGACTCTGGCATATATATTACCTCTGCATGGAAACTATACCTTCATTGGGTCACAAATTTTTAGCTTTGCTCACTTTTTTCTCTGCTTCATGGTGGGTAATTCCTATTTCTGCAGGGTCTGATTTACTATGGACCACATCCAGTGAAATTTTCATTTCAGATACTATTTTTTTTACCTGTTGATGTTTTATTTGCTTCTTTTTCATTGTTACTGTTTCTTTCCTTGTGTTATGCCCATGGTTTCCTCTAAATCTCAGCCTCTTTTCATGACAGCTGACTCAGTGTCTGTCTGCGGCTCCTTGCTGGTTCGTAACCCCATGTCACCACCAAGCACCTGCCCACCTCCCTGGCTGGCTTCAGGCTGCACATCTGCCATAGCTGGCTCATGCCAGTCCTGTTTGCGACTCTGCTCCCAGTCCGCCTTCTAATGGATACTGTCTCTTTGTCTTCCCCTCCTCTGCCCTGCTCATCCTCAATTCCCATTGAGACAGCCTGATTAGCAGTGGCTGTGCCCCTCCTAGCCGTGGGGCTGCAGCCAGGTACTTACTGCACATGCCCCAGTTTCTTCTTTGAAGCAGTGTTGTTGTGCCCGTCCCACTGCACTGTGGTGACTGGGTCAGTGACCGTGTGGTCCATGCTCCCTGTGTCTGTGTGCTTAATATTGTAATGGTTGTCATCATGATTTCAGGTTGTACCTAACAGTGTATCCCCCAGGTTTCCCTTGAGTAGTCCAAGCCACAGCAGCTTCTTCCCCTCTGCAGTGAGCCAGCTTCATGTGCATTGTGTCACACAGGTCAGCTCCACAGTTTCTTTGTGTATTTTTTCTTTTTAAGATTTTATTTTTATTGCGATGCCAGGGGGGCTCAGTCCCTTAAGCGCCTGCCTTAGCTCAGGCCCCTGGGGTTGAGTCCCACGTCAGGCTCCCTGCTCAGCAAGGAGACTGCTTCTCCTTCTGTCTGCTGCTCCCCCTGACTGTGCTCTGTCTCTGTCTCTGTCTCTGTCTCTCTCTCTCTGACAAATACCTAACAAATCTTAAAAAAAAAAAAAAAGATTTTATTTTTAATTATTTGAAAGAGAGAGAGCACATGAGCATGAGCATGGGGAGGGGGATCATCAGAGGGAAAGGGAGAAGCAGACTTCCCCACTGAGCAGGGAGCCCAGTGTGGTGCTTGATCGGCCAGGACCCCGTGGTCATGACCCGAACCAAAGGGAGACTCTTTTTTTTTTTTTTTTTTTTTTAAGATTTTATTTATTTATTTGATAGAGAGAGATCACAAGTAGGCGAAGAGGCAGGGAGAGAGAGTGAGAGGGAAGCAGACTCCCTGCTGAGCAGAGAGCCCTACTCAGGACTCGATCCCAGGACCCTGGAATCATGACCTGAGCCGAAGGCAGTGGCTTAACCCTTTGAGCCACCCAGGTGCCCGCCAAAGGCAGACTCTTAACTAACTGAGCCCCCCCCCCACCCCCGCCACCCTGGCGCCCTTTGTCTTTGTGCATTTTCATGTTGGGGTCTGTGCACTAGACTCCATCCCAAAGGTGAGCCAAAACTTGCCCAGGGCCAGTTTTTGTATGTCCCTCAAGCTGAGAATGACTTTTACATTTTTAAAGAGCTATGAAAAAACAAACAAGAGAAGATGCGTTACAGAGACTTATGGCCCGAAGCCTAAGTGCTTGCTGTCTGCCTCTTTACAGAACAAGTCTGCTGGCCCCAGCCTGTAAGCTCATCTTGGCGGGGACGGTGCTGTGCTCTCCCTTTTAGGTTTAAAATGTGCATACAGTATAATTTACAGTGTGCTGTAAATATTGACATTTTTAGACAAAAGTATTATATTGCTCTTTAAAATGTTTCCAGTAGAACTAAATGGATACACCCACTATCGTGCATTTTTGGAGAAACATGAGCAAGCTCTACTGCAGTGATTGGAAAGTGGTCGATGCTGCCTTTTCTCCTGGCACTCTTTGTTTTATTCCACATGTCCTATAGAATTTTATCTCAGTGTAAACATTTTTCTGCTAAGTATTTTGTCACCCTGTCCTATTCTATAAAAATACAGATATTTATTTATACATACACATGTATATGTATATTTAAAAATTATTTTGAAAGTTTCTTTAAGACTCTTAGGCCTTAAGCATTTTCTTTTGAATGGTTGTTAGTCATTGTTTGCACCAGTCCTGGCTCCTGGTCTTCCTCTAATGGTGCCAGCTGCTCCTCCTGGCTCCTCTCCTCACCCTTCCAGGTGGGGGCCCTTCAGACTCTGTCCTGTCCTTGGACCTCCATAGTCCACTCATGAAATCTGAGTGCTTCTGTCTACTGAACAGCTCCCAGATAATCTCAATCAGCCCCAACCTCCCACACTCTCCAGAATGATGTTTCTGCTGCCGATGGACACCTCCGCTTGAGTGTTGACACGAAACCTCAGAGTCACATGTCTGACGTGGAACTTGGTGTAGGGTGCCCCTCATAGCCTTTTTATCTTCTGGTGGCAACCCTGCCCTTGGCATTGCAAGGTCAGAGAGCTCAGCTCTTCTGTGGCTCCTTGTTCCCCACCTCTCACCTAATCTGTCAGCAAACGCTGGTGTGTCTCCCATCAGAGTATTCCCATTTCACTGCTTCCACCCTGGTCCTAACAGCTTATTGTCTCACCAGGGTCACGGTAGCAAATAGCCTCACAGGGCCTCCAGCCTGTCCCTCCTCTGCTCAGACCCCTCCCATGGCTCCCTGTCTCCCTCTGCATAAAAGCCAGCACTCTCACAGTGGCCTCTTGAGCCTCAGCTCCCCCCCCACCTGCAACCCCCCGCCTGGAGTGTTCTTCACCCCAGTGGCCTTCTTTCTTTAGGCCTTTGCGCTCTCTGACCGCCCTACTTAAAATCACAGCTCCTACTCCCTTAGCTCTTTCGCCTTCTATTATATGATTTCCTTATTTTTTTGGTCTCTCTTCCACTAGAATGTAAGCTTTGTAAGGGCATGTCACCAGTGTGTGGCACATCATAAGCACTCATCAAATAATTGTTGAATGAATAATGACTTTAAATAATATGTTGCAAGCTTTGATGGTTATTAAACATAAAATAGCATTTCATGTATCTGTGAATGATGGAGTTATTAGCATGTTTCTCTGGTTTAGTTGATGTATTTGTGAATGAATGACTTTATGCTAGAAAAAAGGGTTCAGTATCAGTTTTCTTTGTTTTGTTTCTGTAGATGTAGACACTGAGGACTGCTTGTTCAGACAGGCCTGGAAGGTGTTTTGTTATAGCTATGACATTCCGTCCTTGGAATTCAAAATTAGAGGCCAAAAATATCATAAAAGATATTTTGTTGATCTTTTTGTTGATTACTGAGGAGGGTCCTTACATTTTGTTGAAAGCAGAGAATTGGAACCCACCTGACTTGGAGAAGGCTTTCCAAGCACAGTCGTCAGAGTCCCTTAGCATCACAGTTTCTGAGGCATTTACCAAAACCGCTTTCCCAAGACCTGTCAACTGACCATTAGACCTGTCTTCACTTAGAAACATCTGTCATTTTACCTGAAATTCTCAGCAAGAGTTGAGAATTTTGTGATACTGATTTTGTCATACCTTTATCAATATAAGAATGTATGCTTTATATTTTCTCAAAAGCTTGAAACTGCAGATTAGCTCATTCAGTTTATCAGAATTATCTCCAGTGCATAAATGGGCAGAACCAGTTCTAATCGTCAGCCCAGTCATCAGTCAGACTCACTCGCAGGAGAAGTCTTACTTATTTCTAAGATGTACCATCAGCCACCTCTTTTCTGAGTTTAAATCCTAGCAGTTAGGTGAGGCATGGAGCCAGTCACCGGGGTGGAAGAAGATGCTGTGCCTGTGGCTTGTTGGCTCCCTGTTTGCTTGCTTCTCGTGAGGATAATGTGTTCTTTGATAGTAGTCTAGGGATTGAAGGTGCCAAGTGAAATTCTAATCATCCCTGCCATCAAACTCTACCATGTGTCTGAATTTAAGGCATTCCAGTATGAACTGGGATATTTTATTTATAACGCCCTATTTTGCCCTTAACAGAACTGGGTGTAGGATAAGTACAGCCCTGCCATGTGCCTCCATTCAAAGGGCTTTCCTGTGACCTTTGTCCTCTGGGACGTTTGGACCTTGAGGGCAGTACGTCCTGGTAAGAGAAGAGCTGAGACATCAGCCTTCTGCTCTAAGTGGGAGCAGCTGTGAGAAGGGAAAGGGAAGGGGAGGCCTGCAGGACTTCTGCCCTCTTGAGACTATCAGGCAGCGTCATTTTAGGAGAGAATGCACTTGGACGCTGACCACCTAGAAGTGGACTATCCTGAGACTTTACCCACCTACGCCTTGGACAGTCTTCTCCCAGGAATACCCCTCGCCTGGCTCAGAGATAGTGTATATGATTTTTGGAAGGCAGGAGGGAGTGGGTTGGGCTCCAGGATACAAGAGGAGGGAAAGAGGATTCCTGTCATTGTAACCCTGGGTGGCAGGGATAGGCCAGCCCAGTGAGAGCTGGATGCCAGGACTTTCCTACTGCATTTCATTGTTGTACCTAAAGGTCCAGTTATCTGAGAAGAAGGACGTTTTCAGCCGCAGCAGCCATGGATAGTCCTGGCCGTAGTGGGCCGGTCCCAGACTTGGATGTGGTCCACACTGGGTTGCGGATGCTTTCAATGACCCCTCTGCCCGCTGGCTCCAGAGCCACGTAGGCCATTCTCAGCCTCCGCCCTGCAAAGTGCCAGCTTGGGAGCCAGACCCGGAAGGTGGATCTGCAGGAACTCTTCCCTGGGGCCTTTTGTCGAGAAAAATCACAGGAAACAAGAGATGCTCTTGAGTCTCCTCTCAGTCTGGTCTGTTTCTCAGCATAAGTGGGAGTATGGCATTTCTAGGCAAATTCATAACCAGGGTGGATTGGGAAAGCTACATACCTTAGAAGAGGAAAAATGAAGTACTGGCTCAGGAGTTGATAATCTTTCCTGAAAGCATAGTTCATGAAATAGAACAAAAATTAGAACTGTTTGCTCTCGATTTTCAGTGCGTTCGGAGATTATATAATTCTAATAATTACTAATCGAGAGCTTGACTAGGACAGAGGAATATGGTAAAACCAAAACCCCATCAGACCAAATAATACTTTCTTTGAAACTGGTAGATAGAGTTGAAACTATATAATCGTGGCACGGAAAGCCAGCTAGAGAAAAACCACAGTGGTGTGGCAGGATGGGAGTGGCTGGGGCACAGCCTTGGGGAGCAAAAGAGAGGAGAGCAGATGGAGCTCTGCACCTGAAGCTGGGGTTCTGGTGTCATTTACAGAGCCCAGCGCTAGGCCACTCTGCAGTGACCGCTGTGCAACATGGAACCTCTGGTGAGCAAGGGTGTCCTCTGATTATTTTATATCTGAGATGCCACTTGTTAGGAAAGTTCTTGTATCTGGAGGTAAAAATTTTCCCCAGAGTCTTTTCCAAAGACTTGGTAGTGTCAGTCACGAATCCAGGTACACTTGGAAACACTAGAAGTAGATGCATCAGATCAGTGGGGAGGGTAGAACAATAAATGCTGTGTGATAGATTAGGCAGGCAAAGAGAAAAAACACACCACCTTGTTCTAGATGAGTGGATGAGCGGATGGAACATGTGAAACCACAGGATCACTGAGAGAAAACAGAGATCAAGTGTTTCTGTGATCTTGGTTGGGAAAGATCTTTTTAAGGTAATACCAAAGACAGAAACCACAGAAAGAATAGCTTCTCAAAAGTGAAAACTAGTTGAACCACAAAACCAAAAGACAAGCAGCAGACTAAGAAACATTATAACAAATATAAAAGGCAAAGGTTAATCTTCTTCAGAGCTTTTTTATATTGTAATTGAAACATGGGTACCTCAGTAATACAAGGCTACTTATGGAACATCAGTCATTCCATTTTTATGAAAAAAGGACTCAATATGAAATAAATTTCAGCCTCGCCACTTTTCTTCAGATGAATGTAAAATGAAACAGAGTCTTTCTCTTCTGTCATACTGGCAAAGAATGAAAATGTTGGGGTCCAGGTAATGTTAGTTTTACCTGCTGGACAACATAAATATTGACGCATTCCCAAAAAACTTTTTAGTGATGATTTATTGGAAACTAACAACTTCCTATTAAATGTTCGTTTTACATAAATAGCTGAGGGAAGCAATGAAATGTACTATTGCTGATTTGTTCACAGTGATAAATATTTGGGGGGAAGTTGAACTTTCATTTTAAAGATGGTATGAATTTTATCAAGTTGTGGAGCTCAGAGTAATTTGCCCCAGTGGGGCAGCGGGGAGGGGGCAGTTTTTTCAGGCTCGAGCACCTTCGTGGTGGAGCGCCCTCTTCTAGCAGCCGCCCCAGCAGCATTTACAATGCACGCGCAGGCCCGGCTCACCCCGGGGTGGAGCCTACAGGAGATTCGGAGGTGGCTGACACCATTGTGGGAGTTGAGACTGTATCCTGGGGTCTGACCCAGTGCTGCCCTGATTCCAGATATCCCCCTGCATGCCCATTAGCCCCCTTCCAGAGGGTGTGCCCTGTTCAGAAACCTGCAGCCAGCCCTCAGCCTGCCAGCCCGGAAGTGTCGCCTGTGCACTCTCTCTCAGGCAGGGATTCTGTCCGTATGCCTCGCTGCTTGTCCCCCGGCCCTGGGGTACCCTTGGAACTGACATTCTCATAGGGCGACCAGCAGCAAACAGACGACCCTGCAGCTCAAACAGGATGGTTACCTGTCATGACGTGAGCCCATGGGTGCTGGAATGTAGAGTTGGGTGGACTGAGGTGAGAACAGGGTTCCTTGGATGGGTCCTGGGAGACTGAGGAAGAGGAACCAGTCCCTGGGGGAGGGGGGTGCCTGTGCCTCCTCTGAGGGGGCACAGCTAGTGGGTGACAGAGATCAGCAGGGCACTGATTGGGGCTCGTCTTTAGAGCAGGGGCAGGATTTGGTGAAGTAACAAGGAATCCCGCAGTCCTGTTGTTTAACTCTTAATTCTCTGTATTTGCCATATCCTAACACGGTGTTTGCTTTTTGTTTCCTTTTTTTTAATTTAAAGGATTTTTTGTTTTGTTTTGTGTTTTTGATAGATGAGGGTTACTACCAGGGTGGAAAATTTCAGTTTGAAACTGAAGTTCCTGATGCATACAACATGGTGGTGAGTAGCCTGCGTCTGAGCTGTCCTTCCCCCTTGGCGTGGTCTGGTGGTCCTCAGGGGCCCCGCCCCACCCCACCCCCAGCATTGGGTCCCTGACCCCCCACCCTCCCCATCCCCGGTCCCAGAGCTGAGTACAAAACAGCTGATATTTCTGTGACTAATGTTGCTCATCAGCAGCATTCAGAGCCCTAGGAGAGAGATTCGTTTTTCGATTAGCACTTGTGAGTGCTGTGTCAGGCGGGGCACACCAGAGCCACAGCGCAGCCGAGACTGTCCTGAGACTGGCACCTTCGCTGTGAGCCGCCTGTGTGGTTCGCACCAGTCTTAATTGTTAAATTCTGGCACTGAAAAAGAAAGCATTTTATTTAAAACTGGAGTTTTGTTTATGGTATAATACCAAAATTCCCAGGGTGTAGGAAACATGTATTTTAGAATTTTAGAAAAGAGAAATGACTCATAGTTTTAAACCATAAGTAGTTTATGCTCAGAGCTATATTTTTTTAAAGATTTTATTATTTATTTGACTGACAGAGATCACAAGTAGGCAGAGAAGCAGGCAGAGAGGGAGGAAGGGAAGCAGGTTCCCTGCTGAGCAGAGAGCCCGATGCGGAACTTGATCCCAGAACCCTGGGATCATGACCTGAGCCAAAGGCAGAGGCTTAACCCACTGAGCCACCCATGCGCCCCCAGAGCTATATGTTAATCTCTCAAAGACCCCACCTAGGTAATAATTACACCAAGTATTGTCACATTCTGTCCTTGCTCTTAAGGAACTTAACAATTAGGAAGGTGAGAAAAAATGTAGAAAGTGACCATAAAATGATAAAAGCCCTAAGTAGCAGATAACAGAGCTGGAGCAGAGCCAGGAAACACATGCATGGGAATTCTGAGAAGGAAAGGAGAGGATCACTTTGGCAAAGTTGTCTGGCCAGTTGAGTTTTTCAGGGAAAATAGGACTGGAGTTGTCCTGACTTGGGTTGACCTTTAACCCAAGGGAGGGTGGTCTGTGTGATGTCAAAATCTCTGGAGCCGTGTTAGGTACAGAAGTGAGAACGAGCAGCTGTGTGTGGTGGATTGACCAGGTCAACTTGAAGGAAGAATCGGGTTTGGGGAGAAGTGAGGACAAACGAGAATCTCAGTTTTGAGGATTTGGGGGCATTTTCACTTTGGCAGTGAGAAACCAGTGACAGTTCTGAACAGCTCCACAGTTCTGTGTGTGTGTGTGTGTGTGTGTGTGTGTGTGTGTGTGTGTATAGGTATATGTATATGTAAACATCCCCCTAATGTTTCCTAGACCTCTCCAGGTGTATAAAATAGGGAAAAAAAATTTGATGGTGAAATTATATCTCTTGTTAATTTGAGCCTGTGGGTACGGGGGACCCCATGTGCCCTGTTAGTTTGCCAGCAGTGATTGTCCTACTACCTCACATGTGGGATTTAGGCCTCCTGCCCCAGGCCCTGGCCCTACCACCGAGGTACAGTTCAGTGGCTGGCACACTTTTTTATTTGAAGCCAAACCTTTATCTAAGGAATTGGTCTTTACTAGGCTACTACATTAAAAGTTCTTTCTGAATGTAGTTTATGAGGATGGGAAAGAGTTGGCAATGCAAGAAGAAAAAAATTAATTTTTAATCAAAGACAGGAAAATGTGCATCTCAGGTCTTTGTCCATCCATCTCCCTGCTGACTTCCTCTGTTTTACTCATCACACACTGAGGAGTCTGGCTTGACAGGACACTGGACTCCCCCCAGGTGAGATGCAGTTGGAGAAGTTTGGTTGAAGTACAGATGTTTAGAATTCCAGAGGCTAGTGATGTTTTCTGGAAATAGCCAGGCATATGGCACCTAAATCTGGACCTTTTAGTTGTCTGGACATTTGTCATTTCTAAGGACTCCTTGTCGGGGGAATGCTAAAGGGTGGTATGTGACACAGTCTTTTCTTCAGAGAGGCAGTGAGTGTTTGAGGAGGAGGATGGCGTGGGGAGGGGCTTAGCATGAGCTGGCGGACTTTTCAGACAAGGCCTGCCAGTCTAAGGATCACTGTTTCAGGAACATCAGGTTTCATTTAGTGGCTGAGCTTCTCAGTCCCAGTGTCATAAGAGAGCAGAGCATGAGAAGACACAAGAGAACCGATTTTTGTTGAGCTTTTATGTACCAGGTGCCCCCATTCACTTCCCCTGTGGGGCCCAGAGAGGTAGAGTTAAGGATATACCTCGTTAGCTTTGCCAGAATAAAAGGCTCCATTGCTAAAGCAGATTCTTGTCCAAGGCTGCCCAGCCACAGGATGTGTGCCCTTCCCACAAACCCAGTGGCCACTCGGTGTGAGAAAATGTTTGTCATCTTGTCCTGTCCCTTTGTGGCCTCTTCAAGAAACAGAGATGTAGGATACGGAATACACAGGATAGAAAACCACTGAGCCTCAAGGACATGTCTCTTACATTAATTGGTGACTTACGATGGTTTTACATTATATTTAGTTTCTTTCTCCTTTGAGAAATTTCTGAATAATGGACTGGTTTGATTTCATCAGGAATGAAACCCATGTTCTCTAGCCAAGGGCCCTGAGAGGCCAGCCCCTCAGGGTGGACCCAGACCCTGCCCTGCTGCCAGCAGGGCCTCTTCTGCTCTACACTCCCTCGGCCCCTGCATGTCCTCTCTGCCTCCATGTCCAGGCTCAGGGTACAGCCTTACCAACAGGCCGGCGACTGTCACTAGCTCAGGGCAGGGAGTGGGGTGACACCATCCCCAGGAGACCCTGTGATGCAGTCCCCAGCTGAGACAGGTATTTGGGATTACTTGTTTTGTAGTTAATCTTTGCTTATATCACTCCGTAGTGTCTCTGCCCACTAGAGTGGGAGTGGCTTACGCTGTATCTCCAGGGCTCTGCGAGAGCACACGGTTCACATTTATCCAGCGGTTGGCGCTCTCTGCCCCTACAGACATACTGTGTGGAAGACGAAAGCAGCATCTGAGGATACACGGGTTACAGGCATTTGGGGCAGAGTTTGTGAGAGTAAATGTCAGGCACCTGTGTTTTATTTGGATGAGGATACAGCCAGCTTGTAGGCAGCCTAGGAGACTTCCGTGGAGCAGGCTTGGCTCATTTGCCTTTATTCCATGACTTTATATGATGTTTGTGCTTGGTAAGGACTTTTTAAAAACCTGTGACACTTACAGCTTCTTCAGTTGAAGTCACTTATTAAGATTGTCATTCTGAAAAACTTCTAGTCAGTAAAACAGGTCATTATTTCAGAGTAAACTTTTAAAAGAAAGAAAATTCTATTTGGTTTCCCTACCCCCTAAATTCCCGCACACCCCAGCAGCTAAAGTTCATAGTTTCCTTTGGTTCTTTGTCCTTTTGTCCCTGAACTTTATCTCACAGTCTCACGCCCTCCTTGTGATCTCTCTATATTGGCTGAAAGTATTTAGTGACATGAAATAAGCTTTTAAAATGTGCAAGGTTCTTTGTCAGACACTAGCTTTTTAAGAAGCCTGGTCTCCTGGGAGACAGCACAAATGGTCATGAGCCAGTGTGGTGTCACAGTCCCCACCCACGTCCTACGGTGCCCCCGTGACATGTCAGTCATGGTTGGACGTGGTCAGTCTCGTAGACTATGCACTGAAGCAGGAAAAGGGGACACGACTTTTCATTCTTTGCCTCCAGTTTCCTCTAGAAGGGACATATGCTATGTCCCACACACTTTTTTTTTTTTTTTTAGATTTTATTTGTTTATGAGAGAAAGAGAATGAGAGAGAGGAGGGGGAGGAGCAGAGGGAGAAGGGACAAGCAGACTCCATACTGAGTGTGGAGCCTGATGTGGGGCTTTGATCTCAGGACCCCGAGGTCATGACCTGAGCCGAAACCAAGAGTCTGACGCTCAGCCTACTGAGCCACCCAGGTGCCCCCCCATACACATATTTGATAACATAACCAAATCAAGAGACATGGCCATGACCAGCTCCAGAGAGGGTAAGGGGGATCCAGAGATACTGAAAGTGAACTAAACTTCCATTCTCCTCTTGTAGGTAATGTGTACTTTGTAGGTAATTAAGAAACTGTGGCCACAGGTATTTCCTTATAAGATTTCTCAGCTAGAGTTTTATTTTTTTGTTAACACATAATGTGTTATTTGCTTCAGGGGTACAGGTCTGTGAGTCATCAGCCTTACACAATTCACAGCGCTCACCGTGGCACATACTAAACCTAGTTTGCTTAGTTGTACTGTAAAGATTTTTCTGTTTTTTCCCTTGTTTTTTATTGTTTTTATTCTGTAAAACTTCGGGGGTTTTTTGTGGGGAGAGAATTGTTTTGTTTTGCTTCACCACTGTATTAAAATCTGCTTTTTTTTTTCACGAGTTTTTCCATGCCAGAGCCCAGAGTAACTCAGCTGCATTCTCTTCAGTGCTCTTACGGTTCTGTACCAGGTGTGTTCACTGGATCTAGAGTACAGCTCTTCAGTGGGGGTCTAGATATGTTTTTGCAGATGGCTAGCTGGTTTTGCCCTGAAGAATCCCTTTTCCCCGCTGGTCTGCAGTGCAGTGGCTGTCACATATTAAGTTCTCAGCCTGTGATGGGGCAGGTGGCAATGCCAAGTAGGAGGTGGAACTGGGTATTTCCTGTTTGTCTAGCTTTAGGGATGGGGCCCGGTCTAGAAGATCTGTTGGGAAAGTGTGTGTCAGAATGTGGGTCCACAGTTCTGATCTGTTCTCTTGTCTGGGGACCGCAGTTAGGAGGACTGCTGGCAGGGGAGGTGTCTCTGCTAACATTTAACTATGGACGATGTGAAGGGACAAGGAGGGGAGGGGCAAATACAGCCAGACACTTGGAGATTTAGTGAACAACACTAGGCAGGGTAACAGATATGTCATGGACTCTCTAGAAGGGAGGGAGATAGAGCCTGTAGGTTCCCTCCAATGCCAAGTTGGTGGTTCAGTCTATCCAGTATGGAAACTGTATTATCACTTAGATTCATACAGCCCCACAATGCCGGCCTTCCCTCAGCCTGAAGGCCTTTCTGGAAGTGGCACGACGACTAGCATACTTTCTGTCAAATGCTCTCACATTTACTTGCAGGAAACCAAGTTAGAGCATATTAAATTGATTGAAACTCACTCTGAATCTAAATCCTAACCTTGGACACCTACATTTACATACTTGGATTAATTATCTGGGGGAGTTTCTTGATGTCATGCTGTTTTAAAGTCAGTAGGAAAACTTACAGGAGTGCCGGAAAAGTATGTCTGTTTTGTACAAATAAGATGATGGAACAATTCAAGTACTAGAAGAAGTACCGAGAGTATTTGGGTGGTAACAAAGGCAAAAATCTGATTACAAAGACTTTACAAAAGAGTAGCATCCCAAATGCAAATTAATACCAAATGATAAACATGGAAAGCATGGCCCCCCGTGACAAAGGGCTGACACATAAATGTCTACAAGATGACGTGTCTGTGAGACTTGACCAGACGACACTTTGTGCTCTGACCAGCAGTCCCTCTACCTGGGCTTCCTCCCGGGCAGACCTTTCCTACAGATGTGAACAGAGATGAGCACAGTGATTTAGCGCAGTCCGTGGTAGAGATGGGAGGCAGCCTAAATGTCCAGTAATAGGAACTGGCTTGTGAAATGCTAGAACTAGTACCATGGAGGGCGAGAAAGCCCAATGCCATCTGAAATGGTGACAGAAAGGAATGTGAAAAGATAGAGAGCCCATGTCCCCCCTTCTATAAAGAAAAATGAATGTGCACACACGCATCTCTGTGCAGCGCCTAGAAAAGAGGCTCACAGATGTATACCGGGTGTTAGATTATTTCTGGGTGGCATTATCATACATAACAAAAGGAAAGACAAAGAGAGATCTTGCCTTTTGTTTTCATTGTCTTTTTGTCTTACATGAGTATGGATTGCTTGTATCATAGAGTCACTTTAAAAGAACACCTTTATTCAAATATGCCTGGTCTTATA
This sequence comes from Enhydra lutris kenyoni, assembly GCF_002288905.1. NCBI lineage: Eukaryota > Metazoa > Chordata > Mammalia > Carnivora > Mustelidae > Enhydra > Enhydra lutris. The sequence goes on from NW_019154085.1 coordinate 44,840,218, forward strand.
GATCATATAAACTTATGATCTATAAGCCATCTAAATACTGGAACTGGGGGGCCCTGGGTGGCTCAGTCATTAAGCATCTGCCTTCGGCTCGGGTCATGATCCCAGAGTCCTGGGATGGAGCCCCACATCGGGCTCCCTGCTCAGCAGGTGGCCTGCTTCTCCCTCTCCCACTCCCTCTGCTTGTGTTCCCTCTCTCGCTGTGTCTTTCTCTGTCAAATAAATAAAATCTTGAAACATTAAAAAAAAAAAATATATGCCTGGTCATCAGCGATGTCAATGTGCCTCATTCCCACGTGCTTGCTTTCGTTCTCTCTCCCTCCTATAAGCATAGAGCAGACTTAGACTTGGAGGTAGGATAATGTACATGGCAGTCGCATCTTCAGAAACACATGCGCAGGGACCCAGCTACCACCATGAGGAGCAGTAACTTCAGCCACAGCTCAGCAGCATAGCGCACAACATCGCATCTGTGGGCTCTCGGTGGGAATGGGGCCTGGAGTGCACCGCGGGCTCCTCTGCAGCCCTGGCAGAGAGGGTCAGAGGAGGCCGAGGCCCCGCCACCAGCACCACGCACCTTCCAGCCCTGGGACTTGTAGAAGGGTCACGTTAGGGGTATGGGCAGAGTAGCACATGTGGTTGCAGTGTGAGGACACTAGTGCACTGGGGGGCAGGAGGCCAGAATTGAGTGCTGGTTGGGACCAGTCTAGCTGAGTGCCAAGTAAGCCGTGGAATGAGGGGCTAGATGGGTCTGTGGCAGCAGGCATGATTTGGAGAGCCTGTTATCTCTTTCTCTCTGTGTTGCAGCCTCCCAAAGTGAAATGCCTGACCAGGATCTGGCACCCCAACATCACAGAGACAGGCGAAATATGTCTAAGGTGGGTTTCTCTTCTTTCCCATCTTCTGTGTTTGTGAGCACTGTGTGTGAGCATTGGGCTTTCTAACACATAGTCTCACTGAGAGGAAATTTTGAGGCTGGGCCCCAATTAGGGTTTCCCAAACCGTCCTCAGGCCTTTGGGCTGCACTCCAGTGACTGGAAGATCTCCCATTCCCACCCTACCCCCCAGCCTGCCGCCACCTCCAGACCCACATCCTCCTGGGCCCTCTGGTGGCCAAGACCCCTGCTGGTGCTCCCCCTAGGGCTCCTTATCCTTTTCCCCTCCTGTTGTAATGAGATACTGCAATTTCTCCACATGGCTGATTTTAGCTAAGAAGGAAAAGAAGGATTTATAAAATCCGGGGATAGGGGATGTAGATGGCAAGTTTAAGACCTGGGTGTTTGTATTTAAGATGGCCTCTCCTTACCGAAATTGTCTTAAAGTGCGTAAAGCAGGAAAGCTCTCCCAGAGCTTCATGTCGGTTGTGGCCTCTGTGTTCCCCCCACCCCCACTGCAGTGGCAGATGATCAGGGATCTGCGACTCCTGCTTCTTGAGGCTGCTGGCCACTAATTTAGGGAACTGGGGAAGGTGTGTGGTTTGTCATTCTTAAGTAAACTTAGCCCTTGGGCTTTATCTTCCTGTGTCTCGTCACTTTATGTAGTAAGACGGCAGTGGGGCTGTGAGGCTGTGGTGCCAGACGGCCTGGGCTGGAACCCGGTGCCTCTGCCAGCAGCAGCAGCGCCAGCAGCGGGGGACTTGGGCAGGTTATATAACCTTCAGCCCCACGCAGAGTCGACATTCGCATTAGTGCCTTGTTCTACTTTCCTCCTGTGACGAAGTCGGTGCCCTGTCATGTCCATCCCCACCCCAGGAACACCAGCCCTGCCTGTGATGGGGGGCTACACACTGCCCGTAGTGCCGGCAAAGCTGGACCCCTCTTTTTCCTCCTCTTTCTCCTCCCCCTCCTCTTTTTTCTTTTTTTAAGGGTTATGTATTTATTTGAGAGAGAACACGCAAGCTGGGAGAGGAGCAGAGGGAGAGCAACAAGCAACCTACCTGCCAAGCGTCAAGCCCTACATGGGGCTTGATCCCAGGACTGAGATCACGACCGGATCCAAAATCAAGAGTCAGATGCTAAACAGACTGTACCACCCAGGCGCCCCCCTTCTCCTTCTTAAAAGCAGTTAGCACCCGGCTCCCCATGCAGCTTGTGTGCAGTGCCCCTGTTCTCCTGTCTGCCTCTTTTTCCATAGACAGTTACAAATGCACTTTCAAGAGGCCACCTTTTCCCCTTCTGTCCCTGAAGTATCACACTTACAAAATCTGACTCCTCCAGCTTCAGGCCATAGATGGCATCCTCTCCAGCCTCCTCCCGCGAGGCCATCGCTGGTGCTTGCTCTCCCGAGAGCCCACTACACACCACCTCCCTGTCACACCCTGCCCTCCACCAGAGTTAATACCAGAGCAGGAATTTCTCTTGTCACTTTTGCTTTCTCTGAGAAATCAGGTTGTTAGGGAAGTAGGAGGAGAACTCAGCGGGCAGTAGCCAGCAGCAAAGGCCAGAAACCTTAAAGGAAGATCACTGATAGATTTAGCCACATTAAAATTCAAAACACAAAAGACCAGCTGGGTTACATCCTTCATGTGTAAAGGTCTTTGCCAATTAGGATATAAAAGACACAGCCACTGGGAAAAGCAAGCACCCACTACAAGTAGCGACTCACAGGAGAGTTTTGGGTGGGTGGTAAGCACCTGAGGGGTGTTCGGTCTCAGCAGTAGCCAGAGAGAGGCTTGTGGAAACAAGATGCCGCTCACCACTCCTCACATTGCCCTGGTGCAAAAGCAAATACCCAGACCAGGGGAGTGGGGAGCTGTGAGAGAGAGAAGAGAAAGGGGAAGAATGGGCTCTCTCTCATCACAGGAGATATACCTCTGTTGGTCCTTCAGCTTTAAGGTCTACATTTAACTTGTATTTACCCTTGGATTTGTCAGCTACACTTGTAGGGGTTTATTTGTGGGAAAGAATGTGTCAGATTAAAATGCAAAGACCTTGTCATTATTTATGAAAAAACTAGACAGTGTCCAGCAGGGGCTTAACGTAACACTGACTCGTGGCATCTCCTGAACAAAGAGAAAGACGAGCCTGGGTCAGCCCCTCCTGGTCCACAGTGACACCCAGTGGCATCTACCTGGATTCCTCACTCAGCGGCTCTGACCAGTGCCTAGCGCTCTGTGAAGCCTTGTCTAGTACACGGGCCAATTAGCTCTCTTTGTGAGGCTTGCCCTGCCACCAGGGGTCCTTGCCTGCTTTGGGCTCGGGGACAGATGTGTCTATGGGATTCGAGGGCCCTGAGCCAGGACCCTGGTGGTTGCACTTGAGACTTTTTCTCCTGGGCTCCGTGCTTCCAGTGTAGCCCCTGAGGCACTGTCTGATCCCCTGCCTGGTGCCCTCTCTGAGGGCCTGTTACCTGAGCTCCCGCAGGATTCCTGCCTGCTGAGGCTGGGCTGGAACTTGCACAGTGATGGTGTGTTCCCTCCACAGTGTCACTCTGCCCAGACCTGTGGCCTGTAGACTTGAGCACAGCCTGCCTGATTACGGGCATCTTATCTGCCCCTTACCTGCTATCGCCCTGGGTGGGCACAGCTGGCTTCCAGGTTCAGAGCCCTCCTGCTCTGGCTATGCTGTTGACAGAGGTCAGAGGATACTGCCTGCTCAGCCAGTGAAGCTGTCCCCCCCCACCACCCCACCATCAGCTAATGGTGGTCATGCCCAGACGCAGTGGGGGCAGTTGGTATTCTTTGCTTTGTGGGGCTTGCCGGCTGCTGGGGAGACAGGCATTGAACGAGTGAGCCAGTAGATGGCTAAGGATTGTGACAAGGTATGTCAAAAGGACAAAGACAATCAGAACTGACTCCTGTCCCTGCCTCAGTGAGGAGACCTCTCACTGGGTCATATGGACCGCTAGACCTGGCACGTGGCTCCTGAACAGTTACTCAGAAGCTGCAGAGCTTTCGTGGCAACAAGGCCTGCCCCTTGGCAGGGAGGGATGTCTGTAAATAAGTGATAGTGGTCAACTTAAGATTTTATTTATTCTAACTGAACTTCACTGGCAATCAAGATTATAGCACAGTTATATTTTCTCCTGATTTTAACTGACTTACGTGAACTTGAACACGCTCTGGTCCAGAACATCTCTAAGGCACAGAGGGCCTGATACTGCCGTGTGAGCTTAGGAACGGTTCCATACACATTAAAGCAGCAGCAAGATACAGCTCGACAGTGCCAAACTAATTTATTCCCAGAAGGAAACTGGGCAGTAAATTGTAGTTTTTCAAAATGTGGAATAATCATTTCTGTGAGAGTACGTAATGTGCACGTACAGCTGATGGAACAGTGATGGAAATGACCCTCGGGTCCAGCTTAGGAAACAGGACCTCACAGTACCTCCAAAACGCATGTGCACCTTCCCTGAACACGGTCCTCCCACCCACTGGGGAAGAACAACCAGAATTTTTTGCTAATTACCTTTATCCTTCATTTTTCCCTTTTGAACTTAAAAAAAACAAAAACAAAAACAGAGTATTAGAACATGTGCTAGGAGCTGTCATTCTTGTTCACCCGCAGCTCCAGGGAAGCTGCCTGAGTTTGAAGGACTGTCCCCCAGGCCTGTGCCCTTGCTGCTTTGTGCCTTGTTTGCTTTCCTCCATTAGAGAGATGGCAGCACCACCCTCATGGGTCGTTGAGGCATTAGGTGAGGTTAGGATCGTGCTGAAACACATAAGAAGCTCTAAGCATCAGTTGTCATTTTCTGAATATCAAGTTGAGAAGTGCTCTTTTACATTATTTTAAGCATCCTTACTTCCAGCTTAAAACTTCATGTGCATGCAGGATTAAAGACCTGGGTGTATGAGCAATAAACGTGGCACAAGAGATTAGACTTGGGGGTAGAGGTGGCCTTGTACAGGGAGATGGGCACCGGAAGAGAGGTGGGGCCCGGGGAAAGCAGATGTCCTGAAGAGGAGACTCGGGCCCACGGGCTTGGCAGCAGCGGCTTGGCACACCTGCAGTCGTGCGACTGGAGGCTGACTGACCTGCTGACTGCTGTGATTTCTGTCTGTTTCAGTTTACTGAGAGAACATTCGATTGACGGCACTGGCTGGGCTCCCACAAGGACATTAAAGGTAGAGTACAGTGCGCTTGAGCACAGCCCCGGCCTGGAGGCCTCTCCCTCCAGGAACCAGTCTCCTCGCTGTCCCATCCACCCAGATGGCCGGGCACACCCTGCTCCCACCTGCCCACCTGGGGCTGCTTGGCCGAGCCCTTGCCTCGGTCAGTTCTCTGCCCCCAGTTTGTCTCGGGACATTGGGGGGTTCAAGTTACCATCTCTCCTCTCTGCCCTTTACTGTGTGTGTTTTCTATTCTTCCCTTCTCTGTCCCCCAGTCTCGTGTGGTGCCTCACTCTCAGAGGAGATGAGAGCTGCCAGGGTGGGGCGAGGGGGAGGAGGGAAAGGGCAGGTGTGGCCTCCATCTGCTCTGAGTTCCCCTGAGCTAGCCTGGACAGATTGGTGGCAACCCAGAGGCCAGAGTGCCCTGAGGGAGGACCCCACCCAGGGGAGGGCGATGGAGAGGGCCGCTGCTGGGCCTGAACAAGTGGCCCCAGCTGCTTCTGTGGTGTAGGCTCTGGTTGGTTCTGGGGATGCACTCTGTGGGTGCTCCATGAGGCCACCGACTGTGGCTTCAGCTTAGGGCTTCTCTGCCGTGGTATCTGTAGGAAACCTACAGTTTCCTCCTGTTGCCTGAGCTTCTCGTCAGAGGCAGCCAGGGCTTCTGGCTGGTGTTCACTTTGTAGTGAACAGTGCCTGACTCTGGCCATGGTTTCTGCTGGCCAATGAAGCCATCCATGCAGTCATCATAACCTTGGCCCTTCTTGTGCCAGATCCGTGCTGCCCAAAAAAGTGCCCTCCTGCTCCTGGGCTCAGAGGGCAACTGGGTTCCCAGCCTGTGCGTCTCTTTAGCCCGGGACTCAGCACGAAGGCGTCGTCATCCGCACCCGGCCTGTGTTCCCTGGTGACTGTGTCCTCCTCCTCTGCGGCTGACAGTTGTGCCAGGTCAACCTGAAAGGGTTATGGGTGTCAGAGTAGCATGTTTTGGCACTCACAGACTGCCTGACACGTTGCACGATGCCATCTTCCTCTCTGTCTCCCCCCTCCCCATCTCTCTCTTTCAAGAGCAGCATTGTTGCGCATGTGTTAACTTAGGCCCAGTCACGTATGGATTACGAAAGTCGTCCCAGCTAAAACTATTTGTAAGGCGAACTCTGCGCCAAACACACACAACATAAGCGTGGCTGGCACTTCAGATGCTGCGTTGGTTACTGTCCTTTGGGCCCCCAGGGGAACCTGATTGGAACTAGACAGGCCTGAGCCCTGCCCTGCACACAGGTGCTGGGCTTTCTCTCCCCAGCGTCCTTCATACTTTAACTCTTTAGGCCCTGCCTTTGAACAGAGCTGCTGCGGATACACTGACCTCATTCCATATATGCCAGCTTCCTGGTTCACCACTGAGAGACCATCTTCATTCCCACCCCTGGTCCCAGGCAGCTCCACTGCTCTTAGAGAAGGACACTGAGGCCCGGAGAGGTATGCATGGGTCACAGTGGCCCACCAGTGACTGCCTCAGTCCTGGGCCAGGTCTCTTTCTGTCCATGACCACACCTCGTGGGCGACAGCTGCCAACTCTGGTGTGTAGGCAGTATTATTGTGTATCGCCAAGTAGGCGCTTTGGGGGAAGAACACAGGGAAGGAGTTTGGGGCCTGCCCTCAGAGGACACTGCACACTTCCTACAGGCCTGACTCTGGGTCCTCCCCAGGTGTGGTCTCTACTGCCACAGGGCCTGGCCTGTCTTCTCGCCGTACCCCGGACATGTCCTGCCTACTCGGGACTTAGCTTTGGCACAGGGGTCCCTCCACCTGGAAGGTGTTCCCTCCTGCCATTTTTCTACCCGGCAGGCCCCGCTTCCTTTGGGAAGTGTCTCCTCCCTGCTGGCTCCTCTGTGGGAACACATCTGTGGGAGTTCTGCTGACATGCCTGTCTGTCCAACCTCTCCACCAGACAGAGAATGTGTGCTCACCCCCCGCTCCAGCCCCAGGTTCAGCTCACCCCAAAAGGACACGGGTGGATGGCTGAGCCAAAGCAGAGGCGGCAATTAAAATTGCCAACTAGCAGAGTATCAGCTGGGGCTGAGAATTGGCCTGATTTAGAAGACAAGACTCGAGCTGGTGACAGGGAAGGCTGAGAGGGAATTTGCAGTTGAATCACAGATGACAAGTCAGTCCAGAGAGAGCACATTGGTTTTCCACCTTATTTTAATGAGAATTTCTGACCTTTGAATGTTAGGAAGTGTTTATCACTTTTTTTTTTTTAAGGTAATTAGAGCAAAATGGTTAGAGGCCTGTGGGACTGTGGGTAATTAGCTTATCTCTAGTCCCCAAGAGGGCACAAAAACAACAGATTTTGTTGTAAAGATGACTCTTCAGAAGTCCCACACTGTACTGGAAGGTGAGGAGGAGGAGGTGATGGAAGGGGGAGGTTCTCCTGAGCAGACACAGCCTGTGGGCTCCCTGGGCTGGGTCTCGAGGGTACTTTGATTCAGTAATTACTTCCTGTGACTGCCCCCTCCAGATTTCCCAAGTCTGTTGTCATATTGGAGACAAGTTATTTTAAATTTCTGTCTTTAGGAAAAACAGCACACTAAAGATAAATTCTGACCTACCACAGTCTATATTTCTCGGTCAAGGGTTTGAAACACTAAGTGCACAGGAGCCTGAAACTTGTTTTCTTCTTTCTTTCTCATTCCAGGATGTTGTTTGGGGATTAAACTCTTTGTTTACTGTAAGTATATTGACCAGAATCCCAAGTTTTTCTTGAGTCCTCTGACTACTGCTTTTAAACATCACACTAAGGATGACCTGGAGAGATTAAAAACAGCACCCTGTAGACACTGAACTCCTTCTTTCTGTAGGATTTGTAGGAGACAGAGGAACAGTGAGATGGGAACCAAGGGGGCTTTGGGGTGGCACCTGGGGAGGTCATCAGGGAGGGAAGGGCCGGGGCCACGGCCTCCTTCACGGGGGCGGCTCTTCCTCTGTGGGCGCTGGGCCCACCCCGCTCCATGTCTGCCCTCGCCATCAGCCCTCTTCCCTCCCAGGTGTCCTGGTTTGGGTGAAGAAGTGTGGTCACCTGACCTCTAGGCTTTTCACAAACCCAGAACCTTAGAACCATTCTCTCCTCAGTGATGAGCTGCTGAAGTTTGCTATCTGCAGAAAACAGCCCATCACAGGCAGGGGCTGGAGGGCAGGAGGGGGTCAGGGAGAAGCTAAAAGCTGCTCTTTGGATTTTTTTTAATTTAATATTATTCTTTTGAGTTATTGCTCTTTGATCATAAAAGAGCTTTAGAAGAAATGAGCCTCAGGGATCTGTCTGTGGGGTGGGGCGAGAAGCTGTGCTGCTTTTGATAAAACTTGACCCTCCATGAAAACGAGCCCACCCCGTCCAGACCTCAGAATGGGCGGGTCATTGGAGGGGCAGCTTCCTGGCCCATGGCAGGTGTGCTGACACGACACTGGCATCTGGGGCCAGGCTGCTGTCCTAGGTCACAGAGCTCTTCTCTTACCAGCAGCAAAGTAAAAAGCAGCAGAGCCTCAAAATTAGACCCCCAGGGCCCTGCCTCCCTCTGCCTTCTCATCTGTTGTCCCAGGTGATCCCTGTAGCAGAAGCAGCAAGCCCAGCACTTCTGTCTTCTGCCCTCCCTTCACCTCCGGGGAAGGTAGTGCTATCATTCTGTTATGGTCCTGGTTTGGCTTTTTCATGAATGTGCACAGTTTTACTTCTAGAGCCATGAAGGCTGCAGGAGGATTTAAAATCTTCCCAGCAGGTCACACTGCTTTTTCATTGATTGAGCCTTTAATCTGACGCAGTCCCTGTCTCTCCAGTGCTCTACATTCTAGAGGGCCAACCGAAATTGCTGATTAAGCCTGTAGTGGTTGTTCCAGCCAATATGTTCATCTTAGGTCAGATACATGGTAAGGAAGATGGAGAGTTTGGTGTGTCTGGTGGTTTTCATATGCCCTGGGCATCTCATCTATGTGCTTTATATTTTTCCCTGTTTCTAGGACTTGAAGTCTAATTGTTCAACTTTACAAGTGATCATAGAGACTTAAGAGTTTTCCTTGCTATATTTGTAACATATTGGTCATACCTCATATTTATTTCCAAATCAGAAATATAGCCCCCAAATTAAACATTTCTCCTGAGGGAGAAGTACAGTTGTCTTTACAGACGACTCTGGAAAGCAGTGACTTCTCATAAGAACAAATCTCACTACCTTGGTTTTTAAGAAGGGGAGTAGGCAGTATAAAGATAAAACATGGCCTCCAATTTGAAATCCATGTTGTTTCTCATGGGGAGAGGGGAGTAGCCATTCCAGGGTTTTCTTCTTAAGATTTTATTTTTTTTTAAGTACTTTCTATACCCAACATGGGGCTCAAACTCATAACCCCGAGATCAAGAGTCTCATGCTCCAAACCCTACCTCAGGGTTTTCTAACGTAGAAATGCCTGGGGACAGGGTCCTCCTGGCACTATCCTGCCTTCAGGCTCCACACCCCATCTCTGTTGGGTATGAGTGTCATGCTGTGAAGGGGAATAAAAAGATAAAGGGAAGATCTGGTTAAGGTCAGTGTAGAAGCCACAAACTTAGAGAAGCAAAGATGTTTGTCACAAATTAAAAGAAGAGATGAATTTTGGAGGAAAAAATGGGACTTTTATTTGGAAATGCTCATAATGAAAGTGGTTCTTTACATCAAAAAGAGCCTTAGAACTCAATGTGATCACTATCCTTCATTTTCACCAAACTTTGGACAGTTGTATATAAACATCGTGATCTTTCAGTCAGCGGTTCACCGACGTTCAGAAAGCACCTCGTAGACCGTGGGCGTCCATCACAGGACCTGGGATCCATAATGGGATCGCTCTACTCTCCAGCTTCTCCTGTTTACTGAGTAGACTTCTGTCATCTGGCTCAGAAAATGAAGACTTGTGACAGCAGAAAAACAGATTCTTTCCGTTGTTTACTTTGGGTTTCTCTCTTTTTAAGGATCTTTTGAATTTTGATGATCCACTGAATATTGAGGCTGCAGAACATCATTTGAGGGACAAGGTAAGCTAGTGGTAGTGATCGAGGTTGATGGATTTGCCAAAAAGATGATTAGCGGCTCTTGCTCAGATAAGTAGGAGGCTGAGAATGGTAGGTCCATGCCTGGAATTGAAAGCAGTTGATTGATAAGTAATGTGTTGTGATAAATGTGAGTAAAGTGCTTGACCCAAGGTCAGACAGAAGTGTTCCTATTAGATGTGATTTCCTAGTAGAATTCAGTCTGAGGGATTTAAAACAGGCCACTGTTACTTCACTGGATTGACAGTATGGGGATACAGCGTTCACACTGTCGGGTCCTCCAGCGTGCCTATGCACTGCGGTGCCCAATGCATTTCCATCCAAAATAATGAGGTCCTGTTAATTATTACTAATCATCAGTTCCTTTTTTTTTTTAAACTTTTTTCTTCCAAATCAGTGCATAAACCCTTACCCATTCTAGGAGCTAATAGTCCATAAAGTGGCTCTACCGTACATTTTTCAACCATTCTCTGAGTGGTGGGCGCTCAGGTTTTCTCCCAACTACAGATGATAATACAGTCAGTATCCCTCTTGTGCACATCCTTAGAAGTGCATGGACGAGGAGTTGGGAGCAGGAGTAGGAGTCTGGGAATGGCTGTGGGATCGGAACAAGGCTGTTTGAGGTTGTGCAGCTTCACTTGGGGCCAGGCTCTTTAGCCAGTAAGGCCTCAGCAGACAATCCTGCAGGGCTAACCTGGTTTAGTCCTAGAGCCTCAAATTTTTCTGAATTTGAATTTTCTGAACCGGCTTCCCTGTGAATCCTTGCCACCCTAGAATCAGCCACCCGAGGCTGTTACCCAACACCTGCCTGGAGTCTAGAAAGTTCTAAATGCCGTCAGCTTCGTTCTAAATACAGTGCTGAAGAGCAGGGGCTTCTGTCTCTGGGAGACCTGTGACGGGCCAGAGCAGGGGGCATTTTAAATGTGCCATGTGTGATGTTTGCTACTACCGAAGAGCGGGCACCGCCAGAGCCGCACTGCTGGGTACGTACCCTGGCAGGGGCTCACCAGACCAGCAGGCACAGCAGGGAAACCGTGAGCCGTGCAGGGTCAGTGGGTGCTTCTGCTCAGGCAGAGGAGGCTGGGAACAGCAGAGGCCTTCAGCAGGTGTGCCATGGCATCAGGCGGCCCTGGGCATGGGCGTCCCCTCCGGCCATTCTCATGGCCTCGCCCACCCACAGCAGTCAGTCCCCCATACCGCCTGTGCTGGCTCTCACTGCCTGGCAAAGCCTTGGTTTGTCCACTGCGATGACAAGCCCTTGCAGGTGTGCTCCTGCCCGCTACCCCCCGCACCCCTGCACCTTTTCAGGTGGCTCCATTCACATTGGACCTCTACCTGTCACTGTCCCTGACATGGACTTCCCCGCTGAGCACTGTCTTACAGGCCGAGTCAGGAAGAGAAATCGATAATGATGGGAACACTTACAGGGCCAGGTGGAGAAAGACCAGTTATAAATGGTCTATCATTTTATTTTCTTCAAAGGTTGCTTCCTGCTCTTTGTGTGAAATAAGGGGAAGACTTGTATTTATGAACTGTTGGCCCCAGTATGGTGGACCTAAAATCCTCCAGACAGTGATGCCTCCACATGAGTCCCCAGACCCCAGCCCCATCCTCATGCTGAGTCATGATGACAGCTATTGAACTTGCTGCTTTATTTTGTGCTCATTGTTCACCCCAAGTTGGATTGGTGGCCACTGAAATGCCAGGGGAGGGGCTGATGCTCAGGATCAACTCATGAACGGACAGTCCCTGTCCAGAGCGGACATGCTAGCAGAGGCAGAGCATAGATGAGGAAACATAAGCATGTGGTGGATGGAGGCCTGGGGGCCGGGGACAGTGGTGGGTCTTGCTGTTTTATGTAGCGTGCTCAGAGAAGGCCTTTCTGACAAGATGTGAGTAGAGATCAGATGTGAACCAAATGGGTATCAGGACAGAGTATTCTGGAGAATGTTACAGTAGTGTAAGGGCCCTAAGGTAGGAATGTGCTAGGGGTGTTGAGGGAGGAGGACACAGACTGGCGTGACTAGAGCTGGGGGGGCAGGACGGCGGTGATTTGACAGCAGCAGCTTCCTCGGGTGGCCCTCCCAAGCCCTATCCCACCCACATCCCAGAGAGCATTTATTCTCCTGACATCTCCACAGGGGAGGGACTCTTGTTATCCCTGATCTGCTGAGGAATCAGAGCCACCATGGAGGTAACAGACTTGCCAGGAAGGGGCAGAACCCAAGATGTGAATGCAGGCAGTCTGGCTCCAGAGTCTGTAGTCTTCCTGTGGCCTCTGCTCTGTGGGCCCTCAGGCAGAGGAAGGAGAGGAAAGCAGCAGAGGCTGAGCACAGAGGGCTTCTGGAGGCCATGAGCTCTGGGCTTTGTCCGGGACCAGGAGAGAGCAGAGGGGGTGAGACTGAGCACCTGAGGGCAGGACGGTGGGGGAGCAGTGCCTGTGCGGTCTGCACATCCCACGAGCTGTGACTGTGGCTCCCTAGCGGCTGACGGTGCTGTTGGCTTCTGGGTCCTGTGGGAATGACCAAGTCAGGGCTTGTGGGAGTCCTTTCCACAAGTGCAGGCTCAGCAGCTCTCCATTTCCTCACCTGAGATGGCAGACAAGCCACCAAACCATTTTCAGACCTTAAAACCAGGAACCCACCCTGACTTTGAATGGGTCACCATGTGAATTAAGTGTGGCAGAAGAGGAGGCCTCCTCCTTGTTCTGCCCCCTTTTAGACGCCGCTCCAGGCAAGGACTGGCCACAAGAGGGTGCAGCCAGCACAGCGCCTACCAGGGGCTCTGTGGCCTGTGGCCTTATCTGTCATGTGATGCGACTGAAGCAGTGTGACCCCATGGCCGTCCTACAACACCTAGTAGCCGTGTTGTGGGAGTAAGAGGGTTGAGTTCCACCTGTCAGATCACAGTGTCTTGAACACTGAAGGCATGTGTTCTGGGATGGGCAAGCTCCAAGTCCCTCATGGCGCATGTGGCCCCGGGGGGCCCTTGCTCAGTCCTACAAGGCCAAGGAACTCTGGTCTTAACATTAGACCTGAGGGGCACACCTTGGGCATTTTCCTGCCCATACTGGCCTGGGGACACCAAGGGCCACACTGTCCTCTCTTCACCAGGGAATCAGTCCAGGCGCGCAGGGGGCCTCTGCTTGATGCCTGGCGGTGGGTGGGGGTTGCTCTTCTGGGCACAGTAGTCACTCGGATGGTGGGCTTCACTCACACCATGAAAAGTGGGCATGTTTTAAATAGGCAACAGGGTCTGGGGGGGTGGTTCTAGGAAGACAGATCTGGGCACGCGTCCTCGGAGAACAGCAACTCTGACTCATCTGCATTTGAGGTCAAGAGCCTTGTCTTGACCTACACTGCCACCTTGACCATACTCTGGCCCTCACTTTCCCCATTTGCAAAACAAAGGGTCTTAGACTGCCTTCCACTCAGAGCTTCTGTGTTTGGGTCCCCACCCACAGCCCTCCCAGCACAGTGGCCCCCATGGCCTGCGCACAGCCTCCTGCACATAGCAGGCCCCTGGAGTCCTAGGGAGAGGGCATCCTGCTCCTTGGGCTTCTGATTATCCTGCAGCCTTGGTGGCTGGGGGGCGGGAGGTGGGGTGGGGGTTGGAGGCCAAGTCCTTCCTATGCTCTGGAGAGCTTGCAGTGGCTTCTTGACTTGGGCGGGTCCCACTTGTTCTGTTCTGTGTTTCCCTCGCTAACTCGCTCTCCCTTCTTCCTTCTCTCTCTGATCCCTCTCGCTCCACAGGAGGACTTCCGGAATAAAGTGGAAGACTACATGAAGCGTTATGCCAGATGATAGGAGGAGGAGACAGTGGGGCTGTGGACTGTGTGTTGTAGGCTTGTCTCCAACCTCAACCAAGAGGGAGCTCCCCCTCCCCAGTCCTCGTGCTCCCCTCAGACCCACAGGGTCATCCACATCCTGTGACCATGCTGTCCCGAGGAAGAACCTCTTCACGACTGCCCATTGTAGATGGAGAGTCCCACATAAATACAGCAAGAAAATGTGTTTGGGGTTCTAAAGAGTTGTCTGCTTCCCTTAACATGTTTACTTTTTGGAAACTGTACTGTATAGGCTATTGATGAGATTCCTGAAAAGTTGTAACGAACTCAGAATTGAGGCTAGCGCTTGCTTCTCCCCCTTTTCCCAAAGTCCTTCCCTGCACAAGTGATGCTGATGATGTGCTCAGTGTAGCTCGCAGAGGGGAAATAAGAAACCCGCTACATACTGTGATTGGATGCACATTCTCTTAGCTCCTCCCACGGATGTTGGCCCTGCCTAGATGTTGTGAAGCTTCCCAGAATGCATAGTCATTCACTGTAGATCTCTTACTGAAATGCGTATTTTATTTAATGTAAGTATATTTTGGAACAGATTTGTAATTTGTACAATTTAATGCTTTAATTATTTTTTTCTATTCTCATTTAGTTTGTATTTTCATTGTATAGAGCAGACAGAAAGATGTTGGGTCAAGCAACTATTGAAGAGAAATACAAAGAAAATATGAAAGACACATTATTCCTTCTGTCCAAATGAAACAAGAATTTGGCTTTTAAAAATCAGCTCTTGCTTTTGGGTCCAGATGGCATGAGGAAGTCTTGGAACCCTTGGAAGCTAGATCTGGATGATAACTGAAAAAGAGAAAGGAAAGGAAAAAGGCAGGGAGCCCTTTCTCACATGCTGCCCAGAGGAAACTGGTGGGAGCCCAGACCGGCCAGGGACTTGGTGTTTGCACAGCAGTCTTGTGGTTGTGAGCCAGTGGGCAATGCCAGAGAGTCAGAGCCTCATGTACTGAGGGACAGGAGGGGTACCTCAGCAATCAGCCACCAGTGTGTGAAGTCACTGAGACAGTACCTGTGGCTTTCTGAGACTGCTGTGCTTCTGGGCGGTCTGGGGGCCGGGAATCAGAAGCAGCAGCAGCACGTAGCCGTCCGTATTCCAGCAGGCCCATGTTGGGTAAGAACACTAAGGAGGCAGATGGATTACTCCAGCATTTAGACATCTGGACGAGTGAAATCAAATGCAAAATAAATGCTTGTATGGTTTTCACCTGCTGCCTGCCTGGCACACTCAAGTTCACTGACAGCCTCCTTTGACCTCTGGATTCCCCCGTCTTCCATCTGCCCAGTCTGGATTGTTGTTCTTAATTTATAATACAGTCTGATTATGAGGTCAGTCTTCCTGGAGATCGGCAGGGAAGGAATATATGCTGTGCTTCCCATTTGTAATCAGGAATTGTACCCATTAGATTGGGGCGGGGGTTGGGGGCTGATTGATGGGCCACACTGGTGCACGGAGCAGGAAGAGTGGGGCTGCATCGATGGCACACTGGCCTCTTGGAGGCTCAGGGCCTGTGAGAAGACAACAGTAATCTCCCCTCCTAAAGCCTGTGAGAGGCACTGTAACTTACACACTTTTAATTGGAACTCTGGCCGGTGTCCCAGGAACCTGGTCAGCTGGACCCAGGGCTGGCCTTTGCTCGGTAGGTCTGCAGCCAGCAGCTGGCCTGCCCACACACCTGAGTCCTGACGCCCCTCACAGCTGTTGGGGCAACTCCCAGGCTGCACAGCTGGGGGTGCAGATGGAGGTGAAGAAGGGACGTCAGCACCCACGGGTGAATGGAAATAACGGGTGTTGTAGGTAAAGGAATGGAAGGGACACCTGTTCTGGATCAGAGATCCAGTAATTCTTCAAAAATGACTTTTCTGCGTGACAGAATCATCCCTCTCTGTCCAGTGGAAATCCTTCAGGGCCCTGCCCTTTACCCCATCTTGTTAAGAACACCACCCAGCCTGGCCCATCGAGGCAGAGAACTGATGCTGTGCTGCCTACTTGGCCGGGGGCGGGGGGGGGGGGCAGCATGGCATCGTTTAGTGGCTGCAGAACCCTGACTTCCAGGCCTTTTTGGTTTCTTGAGATCTCTCCACTCAGACCAAAGGAACACTTCAGGTTCTGGATCATGTGTTCCACCAGCCCGGTGAGAATAGATTTCTTGTCTTCCCAGGGTGGGTGTACTAAGCCAGACGGGAGTGGAGCAGGCCCTTGGGACATGAAGCTCCAAGATTTCTCCAATGTCCACTTGTGTCCCCATAACTCTGCTGCTTAGAATTTGATGGGTCGGCAGCATGTTTTTCGGGCGCGCTCAGGAGGAAGCAGTTCCCGGATAGACCTGTCAGAAGGAAAGGCTCACATCTCCCCTTCCCTCAAGCACACCACCTGCACATTACCTCCCTTCGAAGTCATAAGGAGCTGGGGCGAGTGTATGGCTCCAGTGTCGAGTGCTAACGTGTCTGCGTCCCTTGCTCCTAATCTGTGTTTTCATTCACTGTATTTGGAGTGTTGGCAGAGCTCTGGCTCAGGGCAGTACCTTGGGTTCTGCTTAACAAGACCCCCTGATTCATCTACTATCATTTACAAGCACTGACAGGCTCAGAGGGCTGTTTGTGATTTCTGCCATTGCAGATGAAGCCAGGTTTGGCACCTGCTAGAGCAGTCGTGTGACAGAAGTTCATGAGAAAGCTTTGTAGAGAGCTGGTTCAGCGCATTTGCGGGAGCTAAAATAGTTTGAACATACAGTCTTTAAAAGGAATATATACCTTGGTATTTACTAGTTTAAACGTTTCATTTTTCCTGTGCCCTTAGTCTGCCAAACTTCCACACCGTCGTGGGTACGGGAGGCAAAAGCATGCTAGTCATGACCTGGCTGCCCCCAGACCAGTCCACAGAGTCCGGGCCACCTGGGAGCAGAGCCAGCATGTCTTCCTCCGATGGCATCGGAAACAGATGGAACAGCCCTTCTGCTGGGCTCTGGAGTTGAACAACAACAACAACAAAATCCCAGAGGGCAAACAAACTCCAGGCAGTGGTCATCTGTAAGATCTGTTAAACTTGTTCAAAGGACATGCCCGCTGTTCTCTAGGGTTGCTCTGTTACCTCTCACAGCCTTTTAAAAAGTTGATGTGAAAAAAAAAATCGCAAATTCCTACAAAATCAGACTTCTTGCAGATTTATCAGAATCTACCAGAATTTTTTTAATGTAAACTTCAACCATTTGTAAAATTGGTTAGCCACCAATTGCAGCCTTTAACGAAACTCTTCCAGCAAGTACGGTCTATTCCAGGAGTGTTTTCACTTCATCCACTTAAAAAATGTTTCTCCTTGGAAAAAAAATGTTTCTCCTTGGAAAATCAGGTTTGTCATAAGTTCATTATTCTTCATGAAAGTGTGTCTAGCAAAATGCTAATAGTCTTAGCAAAATAACGTTTTTTCCTTTCCCTTTGCCAAAGAACCTGTAAAATGAGAGCACTCCCTTTCCTCCCTCCTTACTCCCTTTCCTCCTCCTTACTCCCCTTTCCTCCCTCAAAGTAACAGCAGCTAATTCACAGGCTTCCGTGGTGCCCAGTGAAGGCCCCACTCATGCCCTGGGTTTCCGTGGGTTACCAAAACTGATGAATTGAAAGAATTGTGGTTTGAAAAAAGTTATTCAAAAAGCCCAGTGATAAACAAAAAAAACCAGTGATGAAGGCATTTGGGGAACTCACTTTGTTAATGTCTATTTATTCATGTTAAGCTGTATAAAGGACTGAATTATCTTTTTTTTAATCCACCTTAGGGCTCATTCATTTTCATTGCCAAGTTCACTGAGCCAGAGTTCTTCAGTAAGTTCACTTTTTGGCTTACGTCAGGGCTCTCTGGAAGAAGAGCTTGCCCAAGTGTTCCCAGTGCTCGAGGAGAGACCGGGTTCCGGGCCCCAGCACGGTAGGGCGGGTGCGGTAATTGTCAGGGGCCATTGGCCAGGAAAACTGTACCCATGGATGGCATAGCACCTTGTGTGGCCTCCCCGTCGAGCCACTGGTCCATAGTTAACACCCAGCAGTGTTTCCTCCCCGCTCAGAGGGAGTCTGCTCAGTCTCTGGCCTCACAGGATTGACTCGTCTTGTGCAGTTTCCGGTGTTGGGTTTTTATCCTCTTGGGGTCAGACCTCATTGACCTGGCTCCCCACTCCGCTCCCATGCACACCACATGGTACTTGTCAGTTGTTCTTCCCAAACATCTCTTTAAAAATTCATTCCAACCTCAAGAGCCCTGTTCACCTGTGTCCTTCCCTCCACCCCCCCACTCCCAACCAGGGTAAGGCTGAGGAGCCGTAAGGTGGGGGCAGTCCCGTGGGTGAAGAGCCAGTATCCTGTTCCTGAGGCGTTTCAGCCTCAAGTGAGTCTGAGAAGAGACAACCTGTCTCCCTGGGCTGGTTCTTGATGGATCGGGAGCAGGTGGAGTCCAGTGAGCATGGATCCCACTGTGGTTGCTGTGCGCCTTGCCAGACCAGTCAGTGAGGTGTGTAAAACACCACAGTTGATGCAGGAGAGCAGCACGACGGAGGGAGACCTGGCCGACATGCCAGAGAGACCAGAACAAACTGGTGGGATGGCCTCCACGTCCTCCCCACTTTGCCGCCAGAGGGCTTTCACCAAGCCTTTCACCAAGCCACATCTTCCCATTGCCTCCAGAATAAGCCCCCAGGGCTTAGCATAGGAGCACACTGTCACTGGTCACCTGTCCACTCCGCCAGCCCTGCCCTGATGACCCTGCCTGGCCTCAGAGTGCTTCCATGCCTTGTGATGAGCTCCACAGCTGTCTTGCTTGTCCTTTCAAGATCATTCAGGTCATGTGGTGCCGCCACTGGGAAGCCTACCTTACAGGCAGATGGGCAGTTCCCGGGGCATCCTCGTCCTGCCCAGGCTTCCATATGCAGTACTGCCTGTCCCAGGTGTCAGGTGGCATGAGGAGCACAGGACCTTAGCCATCCCACAGTAACTGAAGAGCTTAGTACAATGCCATCACTCACATGGAGTACATCCTCCAGGAGCTTTGGGGCACAAGTACTCTGGCGAGTCTGCTCAAGACAGTCCTGTCACCAGGAGCTGGGCATGCCATTCAGCAAGGCAAGAGCTGTGGGGGGCACCTGCTACCACACAGGAGAGCAAACCTCTGTCCATCAGCTTGCACATGCCAAGTCCGAACAGTCTGAGGAAACTGGAAAGATTCTGTGGAAAGATTCTGTAGAGAAGAAATAATATCAAGCAGGATGAACAGGACATTGGAAGTGGAGTGTGTAGGATTGAAAGAGACTTCAGGGAAGAAAACCACATATTTAGGAAAATGCAGTGAATTGCACCTTTCAGTTGGAATCAGAAAGTCTTAAGGGGACAACAGGCTAAAATGAAAGGACAACAGGATGAAACCATAGCCATTGCAACATCTCCACTGCAGGGCAGGGCAGATGCTGGAAAAAGAGATGATGGTGTGGGGACAAATTTGATGGATTCTTCCAGTGTGCAGAAGAGAATGACAAAGAGGAGCCATCAGAAGGAAGAGAACAGAAAGGACACTTGTACTAGCCTAAGATGGGGTGACAGGGCTGGGGAACCCTATTTCAAAAAGCAAAAAAAAAAAAAAAAAAACTACAGTTTTCTGACGTCAGACACAGGCAAAACAGGACAGCGATCCCTGAGTGAGACCTGGAGTGAGACCCGCCTGGCTCGGACCAGGGAAGGGGAGGCCCAGGTGGACCCCAGCAGGCACTGACCTTGAGATGGAACTAATGATGTAGGAAGGCCAGAGGAGCTAGAGTTCCCAGCAGAGAGGGCCGCAGAGAGAGCCAGCTCTGGAGACCTGCAGTGGGGTCCTCCCAGAGCATCCCTTGGAGACTGACCAGCATGTGTCCCTGAGGAAACTGCCTGCGGGTGGGGAAGAGCATCACCCAACAGGAGAAGAGAAAATGACCCCTGGAGTTCACAGAAGGCCAGGAATTGTCCATGTTCCCCTGAGCCGCAATGGATTTGTGATCTGCGGTGTGCTGGAGAGGGATGAGCTTGGTAATGACAAAATAGATGCTCACGGCTGCACTAGTCCCACTCAAGTGTCTGGAAAGCAAGCCTTAAAGGATCAAGTTATTTCAAAATGAACTGTGTCCCAGAACAAAGACAAACAGGAATTTTTAAAATCCAGATCCTGGATCACCTGAGTAGCTCAGTTGGTTAGGCATCCAACTCTTGATTTTAGCTAAGGTCACAGTCACAGGGTCCTGGGACAGGGCCCTGTGTCTGGATCTGCACTTAGCATGGAGTCTGCTTAAGATTCTCTCCCTTTCCCTCTGCCCCTTCCTCTGCTCGAACACGTGTGCAAGCTCTCTCATAAATAAATCTTTAGAAAATAAAAATACAAAAAAATAAAAATCCAGAACTTGCCACAAGCAGCCCAGCCCAGAAGCCTCTATCTCAGTAAGTCTGAGACTCCCATCCCCTGCCCAGAGGCACCAGGGCAGCCAGACAGCACCTGCCAAAGGAATTCCACACTGAGCCCCTGGCCCCAAAAACCTCTGGCCACCAAACCTAAAATGAAAAATTTACACAGAACTTACATTACAATCTCCTAACATGAAAGACGAAATGTCTGGGACACAGATGGAACCCACTCTTCATACCAAATTACACCCTAAATTGCTTAAATCAGAGCAGAACTATGAAAATCGGGCCAGAAATAAAGACACATGATGCTCAGAGGCACAAAGAGAAAGGTTAACAGCTGATTTCTCATTGGAAACAATGCAAGTGAGAAAACGGAGAAACACCTTTACTAAAAGAAAAAAAAACTCCAGAGGTGCCCGGGTGAGCCACTCAATTAAGGGTCTGCCTTTGGCTCAGGTCATGATCCCAGGGACCTCGGATTGAGTCCCTCATTGGGCTCCTTGCTCAGCGGGGGGCCTGCTTCTCTCTCTCCCTCGGCCCCCTCCCTTTGCTTATGTAGCAAGTGCTTTCTCTCTCAAATAAATAAAATCTTTAAAAAAAAATAGTCAAGCTAAAATTCTTTAGGGAAAGTATGAAAGATGGAGGCAAAATAAAGACTGTCCCCATGCATGCAAAGACTGAAAGTTGCACCAGCAGCCTAGCACTAGAAGAAATTCTGAACGACATCCTCAGACGGAATATAATACGGAATGGCAATGTAGAACCACACCAGGGTGTCACCCTCAATGCTGTGACACTGTGGGCCAGATAATCTGTCATTTGGGGGCAATCCTGTGCATCATAGGGTGTTAGTGGCTTCTACTCACTAGATCCCAGAAGCACCTATCCCCAGTTACGACAACTAAATTATTTCTAGGCATTGTCGAATGTGCCCTGGAGAAAAAGTCACTCTGTGTTGAAAATCACTGTATTGGATAGACTTTTCTTTTCTTTCAAATTTTTTATCCCTTTGTGTTTTTGAGGAATAATCTAAAAGAATTCTTATGCTCAGGTTTTCAGCTCATTAAATTTCTCCTTGTGCCTATTCTATTCAACCCATTTATTGTTTTTCTTTTTTTTAAGTAGACTTTATTGGGGTGCCTGGGTAGCTCAATCAGTTGAGCATCTGCCTTCAGCTCAGGTTTGATCCCAGAGTCCTGGGATTGAGTCCCACATGGGGCTCCCTGCTCAGCTTCTTCCTCTGCCCCTGCCCCCCACTTGTGCTCTCCCTCAAATAAATAAATAAATAAATAACCTTTAAAAATAGATCATTTTTTAAAAGATTTTATTTCTTTTTTTGACAGAGAGAGAAATCACAAGTAGGCAGAGAGGCAGGCAGAGAGAGAGGGAAAAGCAAACTCCCCACTGAGCAGAGAGCCCAATGCGGGGCTCTATCGAAGGACCCTGAGATCATGACCTGAGCCAAAGGCAGAGGCTTAACCCACTGAGCCACCCAGGCACCCCCAAAATAGACTATTTTTTAGAGTGTTTTTAGGTTCACAGCAAAACTGTGAAACTGTGGAAAGTAGAGTTCTCATGTAACCTGCCCCCTATATGTACAACCTCTCCCACTGTAGACATCCCACAAATGTAACATTTGCTACAGCTGATGAAACTTTACTGACACATCATTATTACCTGAAGTCAGTAGTTTTCACTGGGGGTTCACACTTAGTGTGAACTGTTTTCACAAATAGATACTAAAATGTATCCATTATGATAGTACAGGCATACCTCCGAGATATTGCTGTTTTTGTTCCAGAACGCCACAAGAGAGCAAGTATCACAATAAAGGGAGTCAAATGAAGTTTTTGCTTTCCCACTGGATATAAAAGTTACATTTACACAGTACTGTAGTCTATCAGGTGTGGAACAGAATTAAGTTTAAAAAAACTGTACATACCTTAATTTAAAAATACCTTATTGCAAAAATGCTACCTATTACCTGAGCTCTCAGCGAGTTGTAGTCCTTTCGTTGGAGGAGGGTCACGCCTCGATGTCCGTGGCCGCTGACAGATCAGGGTGGTGGCTGCTGACGGCTGGGGTGTCTGTGTCAGATTCTTAAATTAAGACAACGATTTGCCCATCAATTGACTTCCTTTCTCAATTTTTCTGTCACACGTGATGCTGTTTGATGGCATTTCACCCACAGGAGAACTTCCTGCCCCCACTTTAGCACCTGAGCAGACATGATTTCCTAAACCCTCTGGTGTCTCTTCAATGGTCTTTACAGCATCGTCACCAGGACTAGATTCCGTCTTGGGAAACCACTTTCTTTGCTCAGCCCCAGGAAGAGACGCCTCCTCCCTCAGGTTCAATCACAGGATTGCCGTGATTCGGTCCCATCTACAGGCTCCACTTGGAATTCCAGTTCTCCTGCTGTTTGCAACCCCTCTGCAGTGACGTCCTCCATGGAAATCTTAAACCTTCGATTTGTTAAAAACCCATTATCTGAGTAGCACAATAAATCTAAGAACAATGAAACAAGGTATGCCTCTATGATTCAAAATAGTTTCACAGCCTAAAAATCCTGTGTTCTATTCCTTCTTCCCTACCCCCTAACCCCCAGCAACTCTACTGAGTTTATAAAACTTGATTATAGTTTTTGTCCAACATGTTTTTTAAATTTGTTTTTTACTAGCTACCTTAACAAAACCAGCCATTTACCTCCTTATGGAGTTTCCTCTATTAAAGATTTACTCTGCAGGTGCTACTGTCTTTGCCCTCAGACCTGATTTCTGTTGGTTGTACTCGCTATCTTGTTTTCAGGGAGATAGCATTCCTCAAATGTTTGATCTTTATTGGTCTTTATTTGGTTTGGTCTTTATTGAGCACTTATTCCATAATTAAGACATCCTTCCGGTCCTCTGTTGCACCTGTTTGACCAGTCCACCTGGAATAGTGGTGGTGGCTGTTGCCTGTTGCACCAGATGCTGCTTTTCGTCAGAGTGAGGAGGACAGTTGTTGCCTCCACAGCCAGTCCTCTGTTTGCAGGTGCTCTGTTCTTTCCAGGTGTCTCACCAGCCACGTGGGCACTATCTGTCTCTCTGACTCCACTACTACTATCTCCACCCTGAAACACAAACCCTCTAACTACTGCCCAATTGGTCCAAGGGCTTGAGATGAATCACTTTGTCGGCTGTCCCTGGGGGCCCTCCAGCTCCCATCCCCTGCAGATTCAGAGAATGAAACCTGCCCCCTACTTTCAAATTTCCCCACCCATTTTTGCTCTTTTTTTTTTTTTTTTAAGATTTTATTTATTTATTTGACAGAGATCACAAGTAGGCAGAGAGGCAGGCAGAGAGAGAAGGGGAAGCAGGCTCCCTGCTGAGCAGAGAGCCCGATGTGGGGCTTGATCCCAGGACTCTAGGATCACGACCTGAGCCGAAGACAGAGGCTCTAACCCACTGAGCCACCCAGGTGCCCCCCACTTTTGCTCTTAATCTCATGCCTTCTCAATGCTTCCAGGGCTTTGGCTCTTACCTCCAGTGTCCTTGTCAGCTACCTCCCTTCAGCATATAAACACATTCAGGCCCTCAAATATTTCCCTTAATCTTGTACCCCCCTTTTTGGCTCCTTCCCTTCTCAGCCTTTGGGAAAGGGCTAAGCATATTCTTCATTCTTTCATGTTCCATTCATCCCTCAACTCACTGCACACTCTTCTGCCCTCTCCCCACTGCCATACTAAAAATTTCTTGAACTAAATCCATCAGTGCCTCCTAATCCTCGTATAAGGTAGACACTTGCCACATGTCCTCTCAGCTGCACTTTACACTCCCATCTGTTCTTGGACATTCTTTCTTAATTCCCTTCCCTTTCCTCCTCTTTTGGATTGTCCTTGAGCTCTGTGTACCTCTTTGCTTCTTAAATTTTGGTGTGTCCTTGGGGCCCTGGGTGGCCTGGTGGGTTAAGTGTGGACTCTTGGTTTTGGTTCAGGTCGTGATCGCAGGGCGGTGGGATGGAGCCCCACCTTGGACTCTGCACGCAGCACCGGGTCTGCTTGAGATTCTCTCCCTCTGCCCCTCCTCCTGCTCTCTCGCAAATAAATCTTAAAAAAAAAAAAAAAAAAAAAAAAAGTGTGTCCTTTGCTCTGGCTACATTTGACATGAGCTCAGTTTGCAAGCAAGAATGAAAGGAAATAAGGAGCCCAGAAATGTAGAGACTTGCAGAGCTGGAAGAGACAACTTCTGGACCCCAGCAGGGGATCAAACTGAGAAAGTCTTCGAAAAGCCGAATAAAACTCAACTTCTTGGCAAAGCAGTCCTGAATTCAAATTCCGACTCCTTCACTACCGTGTGAACTCGGGCAAGACGCTCAATTTTTGTGCCCCTTGATGTCCTCCTAACAGCGCGCACTCGATGTTCCCGGGATTAAATTAGGGAAGAGTGAACGTGCGCACCACGGTGCACGTGCTCAGGGCTCCGTTAGGGCCGGCCCGTGCACAGCTGACTTCGCGGCTGTCGGCTGCGTGCAGCAGCATCCCACGTGCCCGCCGCCCGGGTCACGGAGCCCCCTTCCCGCTCCTCTGCCTGCCCCAGGCCCCGACACCCCTTCCTCAGCTCCCGCGCCCCTTCGCCAACTACGCGTCCCCCACGCCCCGAACTCTGCAGACCCGCCTCCCGGCGCCGCAAGCACGCCGTGGCAGGGCCGACCCCGGGTGGCCCGGGCGTCAGCGCTCGGGACCTGGGCTCAGGGGAGAGTCCGGGATCCGGGGGGAGTCCGCGCTCCGCGCCGCAGCCGGCCTCCCTGCCTCCGTGATTCGCCCCCAGTGACGCGCCCCCGTCACCTGACCGCGCGCAGCCAATCACCATCCGCCGGGGCGGACCCCGGCATTGGCCAGAGTGCACAGCGCAGCCAATCCGGACGCGGCCCGGACCTCGCGGCCCCGCCCCCCTCCGGGCCTCGGGTAGGCGCACCCCGACGAGACCCGCGCGTTCGGTGGGTCAGCGCGGCACTGGGCGCGGGCTGGTCGGGATGGAGGCGGCTGCGGCGCCCGGCAGGGACGCGCGGGAGTGGGCGGCGAGTCATCCCCGAGGCCGCGGAGAGAAGAGCCCGCCAGACAGGTGTGCTCCGTGAGGGGGAGGCGGCCGGCGCCCTCCTCTGGGAAGCCCTCCAGGCGCCGCGGGGCGAGGGGTGCCCGGCTCGGGGAGGCCGGGGGCGGGGGGCCGGTGGGGCCCGGTGGTCTGTCCGGGGGAGGGATCCCGCCCGGAGGGGTCGCCAGCTGGCGGTCACCGCAGGCCTGAGCGTCCCGCGCGGGGATGCGGTGCGGGTCGGCGGGTGGGAGCCTGGGCGCGGCCGAGGCAGGGGTCCCGCCGAGGTGGCGTCCGGGGAAGCGCGTCCGGGGCAGGGGAACAGTCGCTGCGCAGGCCCCTGGGCTTGAACCCAGCCTGCGGACGTGGGCGGCCGGGCTTGGCGGGGCTGCGGTCAGGGAGCAGAGCCCGGGAGCTCGGGACGGACTTCGGGGTGTGTTCTAGGGGCGGGTGGGTGCGGGACAGGTGAGGAAGCAGGGGCACGCCGGAAATCTTTGTAAAATCTAGGAGGGCGGTGGTGTGGCCCGGCGTGTGGCCGGAGCAGTGCGGGTACCGGGACGCAAGCCGCAGGTCTGGCTGGTGCACTGGTGTGGGGAAAGGGGGGACGGAGGCCGATGCCCCCAGGCTCCTGCCTGAGCCGCGGGGACAGTGGGAAGGTAGGCAGGGAGGCCTTCCAGTGCACACTGTGTCTTCAACCCGCTGCAGCTGTGCATTTTCTGGTTGCTGAGACGTTGCGTCCTCTGTTTTGGCAATCCCCTCTGCCTGAACGTGAGCGATGAGTGTGTCTTTAAAATTCGGGTCCAGGCCGAAACCTGAACATTTCTTAGATGAGGCAGTCAGCTTTGGTTGAGCCTGAGCAAAGGGAGCTGAGCAAAAGCCCCTGAGGGAGACTGGAGTGGAGAGGAAATTCACCATACCTCTTTATGATATTTTGGTTTTGAGCATAGTAGAGTTGAGCTTTCCCATGCAATACTGAGAGCATTTTAAGGAGGAAACAAGTCATGGAGCAGAGTTATCTATAAAACGTTAATCTGAAATTCAAGCCATAAATGTGTCAGTCTGCCAGCAGATTGACAAACTGCAGTCACTGAGCAGACCCGAGTAGTTTGAGGAAATGTGGGGTGCTATAGGAAGTGAAAGCAAGATTAAGGGCGCATGCAGATTTAAGTCACAACGGGACCAGGAGATTCCCAATGCCAGAGTGGCCAACCGTGGCCAGTCTAACTTCCCAAAGCCTTAAACCTATCAGGTGACTTTGGACAGCTATGAACAAGGTGTTGCATAAAAACACTCTGTGGTTTGGAGGCTCTGGGTGGCTCAGTCAGTGAGGCATCTGCATTAGGCTCAGGTGATTGATCCCAGGGTCCTGGAATCGAGCCCCGCATTGGGCTCCCTGCTCAGTGGGTAGCCTGCATCTGCCTCTCCCTCTGCCTGCTGCTTTGCCTGCTTGTGCTTCTGCTCTCTCTCTGTCAAATGAATAAGTAAAATATTTAAAAATAAATAAAACACTCTGTGGTAGGGGAAAAAAAAAACTTTTAACAGCCATGGTTGGTAATTGTTTTTGAATTTTCACGTGGATCTGTTTAAACATTGTTACTGATTTTAAAATCAGGTAAATTAATAGTATTAGGCAGGATTTCCTAATATATATATATATATTTCTGAAGGTTTTTGATATTGGTAAAAATCTTTCAGGAGCTGTGCTTTTCTGACACTTTGTTCTTTTGTAAATCCCGCCCCTGCTGTGTGCCAGCCCTTGTCCTCAGTGTAAGTGATAGAGCAGTGAGGGAAACAAAGCTGTGAGCTTCTGGAGCTGATGTATGACTTTCTGTTAAGGCCAGCAGTGGTAAACAGGGCCAGAGTCTAGTGTGTCACACGCTGAGGAGTATCATGGAGAGACAGAGGAAGGAGGAAGGGGACTGGGGGCTATAATTTTATTTAGAGCTACAGGGAGCTTCACAAGAAATTAAAGATGCAACAAAGACCTAAGAAGGAAAGTGGAGTGGGGGGCGCGGTCATGCCAGGTGCTGGAAACTGAGAGTAGGAGGGGAGAAGTAGGCCTGCCCAGGGTCAGGGAGCAAAGAGGAGGGTGTGGGCAGGAATGGGTGCCTAGATCACCTGAGCCTTCCGCCAGCCCAGAGATTACAGAGAAATAAAGAAAAGCTACCGATGAAGTTAGGAAGCCCTCGGGAAGGTGCAGCTCCTTCGGTGCTCATGTTTTCCCCTCCTTCCATCTGGAGGCAAGGAGCCGATCTGTCCTTTAGAACCCTTGGGTAGACTTTGAGGCTCAGGGGCCATTGATCCTACCAAGGGGTGGAAAGGACTTTTGAAAATCTAAATGGAGGGGCGCCTGGGCGGCTCAGTGGGTCAAAGCCTCTGCCTTTGGCTCAGGTCATGATCTCTGGGTCCTGGAATAGAGCCCCGCATCGGGCTTTCTGCTCAGCAGGGAGCCTGCTTCCCACTCTCTCTCTGCCTGCCTCTCTGCCTACTTGTGATCTCCTTCTCTCTGTCAAATAAATAAATAAAATCTTAAAAAAAAAAAAAGAAAATCTAAGTGGATGGTCTAGCGATTATATAAAGGAAACTAGCAAATACTAGATTATTGGAAATTACGCATATTTTTTCCATAATTCATGAAGATTTGGAGATGTCCAAGTGCAGTTTGTGGAAGGCTGCGTGGTATTTCTGCAGAGAAGTATCTTGACCTTGATGGCGTTTGCTCTCTTGAGCTGACAGAGTGCAGCTGTACTCCCATACTCCATCTCCTTGTCCTTAACAGGCACATCTGTGTTTTCTTTCCAGCAGGAAAGTTTATATGGACTATAATGCAACCACCCCCCTTGAGCCAGAAGTCATCCAGGCCATGACCGAGGCCATGAGGGAAGCCTGGGGAAATCCCAGCAGTCCTTACCCAGCAGGTAATCCTAGAAGGTGCTCACAGATCTGGAGATATGGGGGAGGTGGGCAGAGGCAGTCTTAGAGAAATTGTACACCACCTGTGATCATTTGCTTTTGAATAGATTTTCTGTAAATACAAACCTTAGGTAGAAATTTTTGTGGGTTAGTTTTCAGAGAAGTCCAAATTTGAACATGGAGCCTGTTGATAGCATAACCTTTCGTTTTTAATACACTGCCCCATCCTCCTTGCCCAGATGAAAAAGATGTCTTATTAAGAGCTATTTGTAATAACAGTACCCATTAAAACCCTTTCATGTATCTGTCTCAGTGGTTCCTTGAAAAATTTGCAAAATAGATCTTTGAAATCATCAGGATTGCATATAATCCTGGCCTTTTTTTTAAAGTGAAAATTAGTTTAAAATTCTTTATTTTCATTATAATAAATAAATTCTTATTTCCCATTTATTCTTGTTTTAATACAGATCATTAAATTGGCAGTTTTGGAAAATAATTTACTTT
This sequence comes from Enhydra lutris kenyoni, assembly GCF_002288905.1. Lineage (NCBI taxonomy): Eukaryota > Metazoa > Chordata > Mammalia > Carnivora > Mustelidae > Enhydra > Enhydra lutris. The sequence goes on from NW_019154085.1 coordinate 44,869,065, forward strand.
AAATCAGTAGTTTTATGTCACCATTTACGTTATGTTTTTCAGATGGCCAGCTGGCTGTCCCTTTCTTACTTAATGCTTATCAGAGATAATTAAGATAAACTGTCGTAACTGTGGATTATGAGGAACTAAAAGAGCTTTCAGACACTGCCGTGAAGCCCTAGGATTTAATAGTACTTATATACAACTTTACAGACATTCATGGGTTTTCGTATCTGTTTAGTATGAATTTCACAACTTCATAACTAAAAGCTTTTTCGAAATCAGGTTCTAGTCATTCATTAACTTATTTCTTGGTTTATTTGGTATGTATGTTGTGGCCATTCTTCTGGACATTGCCTCATATCTAATTTTTCCTCTAGGAAAATTGTACTTCCTGATGCGTTAAACTTGAGAATACAGAGGGCAAGTAAATGCTAATAGAAAGCATTTCTTATAAAGAACTTTAGGAATAATGCTGAAGGAACAATTCCCCTTCCTGACCTGATGAAACCTGTCAGTGGCTTTCTGGTTGTCCTGATGGCCTTCATTTCTTTAAGAACCATAACTAAAGTATGCACTGCAATTCACTTGTCTATACTCAGGTAGAAGTGGGGGGAGGGGAGGGAAAAAAGAGAAAAGAAAGAAAATCACCTTTATGATAGGTTGATTTAATTATTTTCACAATACTATGATTTAATGATGATAATAATTCCTGAGAATTTAGTTAGGGAAAAATGTTAAGGACATATGGAAAGAGTTTAGATACCCAAGATGTTTACCACAGCCTTGCTTGTGAGAGTAAAAATCTGGAAATAACATCAGGGACCATGAGTCAAGGACTGACCACATTGAGTAGGCTGAAGCCGGGAGTGGAGTTCCGGGCCCTGTCAGAGCCGTGCTGCGGACTACAGCAACGACCGAGACACACAGTAGCAGCATCTGGGTCAAGGGGGAAAGCCATATTATGAAACCTGATTCTCAGTATGGTTTCTTTGGTTCTTATACCCACCTCTCAAGAAAAATTGTGTATGAGCAAATCTGGAAAATATATTGTTTTGCTATGAGATGCAGAAACCTCCATGTAACAGTAGCTGAAGCACAAGGACCCAAGCAGGTTGAAGGCTTCTGCATCCAATCTGTTATGATACTCACATCAGGGAGCCTCTGGAAGGCTTCACTCTATACTTTCAAGAAAATGAGAATAAAAAGACAAATGATGTTTTCGTGTTATTATGAAACTAGATTTGACTTGATGGACCCCTAAAAATGCCTTGCCCCCACCCCAAGGGCTCCCCAGGTGACATTGTGAGAACAGCTGATTCAACTGATATTGGTTGAGTATTTCCTGCATGCCAAGCACTGTTCTGATGAGGGATAAGGCACAGGGTACAAAGTGTATGGTGTTTTCAGGGCATTCCTTGGGCCACTGCCTGGAGAATGGACCACGATGGGGTCAGTGGAGTTGGGAGCCTGCTAGAATATTTCAGCGGTGGCCCTGACTCAGCAGGTGGCTGGGCAGTGCAGAGGTGGGGCAAGCTTCTGAGTATTTTTGACGACAGAGCCTTACAGGATTTACTGTGGGGTTGGATAACAGGGTATGAGAAAGGCAAGAGCCAAAGCTTTTGGCCCCGGGCCCCTGGAAGGACTGAGTCGCCATTTACTGAGATAGGAAAGGGTAAGAGGAACAAGTTTGGGGGAGAAATCATGTATTCAACTTGGAGCAAGTGTAGTTTCAGATGTCTGTCAGAGATATATGTATATAATCTACTGGGTTCCAGGTGGAATGAGTAGTCTGCAGCACCAAGCTGGTTATCAGTCTTGAGTTGCTGAGGGGGAGAGGATTCGAGGTCCTGGCCAGGGCAGGGGCCATCCGCCATCTGGATCTGGAGCCCTGCCCAGCAAGGGATGCATAGAAGAGGAGGGAGCAGTCCTGGGGGAGAGCTGCTGGCAGGGGAGGAGGCGTGGACCTGGATTTGGCACACGAGGACCTTGGTCAGAGTGGGTTTGGGAATCCAGGGACCAGAATACCTGATTGCCAGTGAGTTCAAGAGGGAATGGAATAGGGTGGAGATGGGAAAGGAGAAACGGGCCGTTACTGGGAGGTAGTAGAGGGGCTCTGGTATGAGAACAGCCAAGTGAAGGAGGGGTGGTTTAATGGATCATGGGACCCACACATGCCCCTTACTCTCCCTCTTATGTCCTGAAAGGCGGATTTCAGAGTCTTCTCTTATGTCAGTTACAATTACCAACCACCCTTTACATTTACTATCACTAACAACTTCAAACATTCCGGAAATTTAAGAGTAAGAAAATAGACACCCGTGTGTCTCCTACCTAGATCCAATGGTGTTGCCATATTACCTCGATCTCTGTTTTTCTAAATTTACTGCTTTTTCATGAACCCTGGAGAATGAGTTGTGGGCAGGGGCATACTTCCCATTACAAGGAAGCACCTGTGTATGTGTAAGAGAAGGGACTTTCTCCCGTGACAGTGCCATCAGCAAACCTGAGAACATGACAGGAAGGTCCTGCTCTGACATTCAGGCCATATCCTAATTTCCTCAACTGAGGACATTACTTGCTAAAAAGATAAAGACTGAATTAGCATCTGGGGTGGGGGAGAGAGCCATTGCTAGCAAACATCCCATGGCTGGTTTATTTTTTTTAACTCCTAGGGCCAAAGTTTTATTTTAGAATGTAACCTCTGCAGAAAAGCTGAAATCATAGTATAGTGAACACCTGCACTTATTTCCTTTACCTGGATCTATCATTTCTTTGAATCATTTGAAAGTAAGTTGCAAACAGGAAGCTTCACTCCTAAACACCTAAGAACAAGGCCTCTGTCCTGACTCACAGATGGAACGTTAGTCCAATGACAGCATCTCATTAGCATTCTAATGAGATGTCCTAATCTCCTTGAGTATGCACTTTTGTTTCCAGGGGCCTTAGATCTAAGTGAAAATGTAAATTGTAAGTAAATGAAAAGAGCAACCAGAGGGTCATTTCTGGCAGTTCTCTGACCTGTCCCCAGTGGACGTGATTCTGTGTGTTCCAGTAGCTTATGTTCCCGGGACTCGTTGGTCCACACCCTTTATGTCCTTCCCCTCCAACAGCTTTAGTGGGGTGTGATTCACATGCACGGAACTGCAGAGAGAAAGTGTGTAGTTTGGTGCCTTTCTTTTCTTCCAAGTAGGGTTGAATAGTAACGCACTTCGAAGACTGTTGATCTATAGACCACGTAAGAATGGAGTTATGGTCATAGATCCCGTCCTGGCGCCTTCCTTTCTCTGCCACATACAGTTTGGTCCCTTCATCCATGCCAGATGGTGGAACTAGCTCACAGCTGGGCTGCGTGGCCCCTGTGGGAGGGGCCTCTCCTGTGCCCCCCAGGGGCCTGCGCTGAGATGCAGCACCGTGCCTTGTGTTGAGTCACGAGCATTCTTTTTGCTTATTTTTGTTGTTTTGCAGCGTGATCTTAAGCAAATTATTTCATCCCTTCACCCTCCTGTCTTGATGAATGGGAAGCAAGGCAGATGGCCACAGCTTCCCCTCTCCTGTAGCATCCGGTAAGAGGAAGCCCATGACTTTGGGGATTTTAGGGTTCCCGCGCGTCCCCCCGTATCTGTTTCCACTTCTTACTAAGCCTCAGTAGGTGTCACTGTCACTGAGTTGCTCCTATCTTGCTGCTGCCCCTTCTCCAGCTTATTCCTAGGTTGTGGCCTATTGTGTTCACATTAATGGGACAGTGGGTCATCTTAGAATTGCCCACTTAGAGTTGTTCCTGCGTGTCTGGTTTTTTTTTTTTTTTTAAGATTTTATTTTTAAGTCATCTACACCAGTATGAGGCTCGAAGTCTCCACCCTGAGATCAAGAGTCACACACTCCACTAACCAAGCCAGCCAGGTGCCCCATGTCTGTCTGGTTGTTCTTTTAAACATGTGTTTAGTGGGCTTGGTAAAGTGACGCTAATGAGTTCTCATTCTGGTTTCTCAAGGTAGGAAGGCCAAGGACATTATTGACACAGCTCGGGAGAACGTCGCGAAGATGATAGGTGGGAAACCTCAGGACATAATATTCACTTCCGGGGGCACTGAGGTAAAGTTTCTAAATAGGCTCTCAGTCTTTTAACTGTCAATTATATGTAAGGTATATATACATGGTTCCTATTTGGTATTATTTTTTGAAAAGAAGAGGTATGCTTGGTGTTGGTCTTTCTCTTTTGCAAATTAGCTTCATATAATTAGCCAGTATTTATCCTAAAAGTAAATTCCAGGTGGCTGGTAGGATATTTGTAACATAATGTGTAAATTAACTTCAACAGAGAGTTTATTGCAACAGAGAGTTTCCCCTTCTTTTTGCCCTGGAATTATCCCTTTAAATCCCTACTAAATTGTTTGCCTTATGAAGAGTTTGAGGGGCACCTGGGTGGGGGGCTCAGTTGTTAAACATCTGCCTTTGGCTCAGGTTATGATCCCAGGGTCCTAGATCGAGCCTTTGGCTCAGGTTATGATCCCAGGTCCTAGATCGAGCCCCACGTCAGGCCCCCTGCTCAGCGGGAAGCCTGCTACTCCCTCTCCCACTTCCTCTGCTTGTGTTCCCTCTCTTGCTTTCTCTCTCTGTCAAATAATTAAATAAAATTTTCTAAAAAGAAATTTGAGGTTTATGACCCATTGCAGATGTACTTTTAGACTGATAGAAATACAGGCTTCTGCTCAAACAGTAATTTCTGTCTCCCTTTCTGGGAAGGAGGGCATGACTGTCACCCACAGGCAATGTGACTGTCCACATGGAAGACCCCAGAGAATCTGCAGCCAGATTATTAGAGTTAATAAGAAAATTTAGCAGTTATTAGATTCAAAACTCAATCGTGTTTTTTATACCAGCGACAAGCAGGTGTGTTGTCAAAAATTGATCTCTGCTCTGGAGCCAAAATATGACACAAAGACGGAGTTTGGGGATAAAGAGGAACAATAGTTTATTAGCTCGCCAGGCAAATGACGCTGTAGCAGGCTAATGCCTTCAGAATGGCAGACCCACGAGGGGGAAAAGGCTTAGGGCTTTTGTAGGAAAATACAGGGCCCGGGCAGCCTCGATAGAAGTCTGGTGCATCCTGCCAGCCGGGTTCCTCAAGTCTCCATAGTGGTCTCATGACCAGCGTCGGTGCTGGCCATCCGAGTCTCATTACTGAGTATTGATTCCAAGTTCCTAGAACAAAGGATTCTACAGAAAAGCAAGAGAAGGGGGTGGGTGGTTTCAAGAATGAGGAGGAGAAAAATGTGTTCCATTTAAAGTCAGACCTTGCTGGAGCATTAGTGTGATCCTCTCAGTTGCCAACCATCTCTGCGTTTCTGTAGCAGTTTCTGGTTTTTACAAGAGCACGAAAAATAACAAATACTTAAGAAATAAATATTACAAAAAAGAATTTGTAAGACCGTTTTCATCGACTTGGCCGCACCAGGAAAGTCATAGGAATATTAGTGCACACCACCTTCAAAGAAGCTCTGATAAATGGAGCAATTCCCCGTGCTCCCAAATCCCGAGACCCAGTGTTCTAACCACCTCAGTAGATCTGTAGATCCGGTGTGCAACCTCAGTCTAAATCCTGAGGCTTTTTTGGTGGAATCTCACAAGCTAATTTATATGGCCAAGAACTGTCAAGACTTCTGGAAGATTAAGAACATAGTGAAATGACTTGCTCCACCAGACATCCAGCTGTTGGTAAAGCTGTACTAATTAAGGCAGGTGGCCCTCAGGCAGGGACAGACAGTAGACCAGAAACAGCACCGTGCACGTGTCAGTATTTGTCATATGACTGGGTAGCCACACATCCTGGTTTGCTCAGGACAGTCCCAGGATGCACCTATTGTCCTGACATAATTGAATAGTACCCTCTTATTCTTAACTTTTTCTGGCTCAGACGCTAGATTTTATGATCACCATATATGACTGAGGCAGTCTAAGAGAGCAGGAGGAATGAATGGTCTCCAGTAAATGGTGCTGGGACAACTGTATATTCACAAAGAAAAAGGAAATTGGATTTCTGCTTCATAACAAAATAATAATCATAACTTTGGGCATAATAAATACCTACTTATGAAGAATAAAATTTAGAAAGCTTTCAGGTGATAAGCTTATATCTTTGTGATGATTAAGAACGATGAATTTCTTCTACACAATACAGAAAACATTAATCACAAAGGAGAAGGCTGATAAATTGTGCCACCACTACGGCCACAAAACAGAGTTTACTTCATCAAAGAGTACGATGAAGAAAACAAAAAGACAAGCGAGACAATGGCAGAAGACATTCACAACATTTAACTGACAAAAGACTAGCATCTAGGATATAAAGGCAGGTAACCCCATGGAAATATGGGCAAGAAACTCGAGTATGTGCTTCACCAAGCAGAAGCCCAAACAGTTTCTATAGGTGAAAATACTTGGTGTCCTCATCAGAGTAAAAAACATCAAGACACCTCTGCACGCCCATCAGAATGATAGAAGTTAAGCATTGCAGTGGTAGTAAGTGTGGACAGAGGACGTAGAGCCGGAAGCACTCACAGATGGCAGAGCACAGGCTGGAATGACGTTTGGGGAGAGGGGTTGGCACTATCTGGTCAAGTTGAGGACGAGAGCCTGCACTGGGGGCTAGCAGTCCCACCCCCAGGGTGGAGCCTAGACAAGTGAGGCTCATCTGCACCAGGGCCAGGTGGAGACTATTCATGACAGCCCAAAACAGCAGTCCGAGTGTCCCTCAAAATTAGCACGGCCCAATGTTATGTTGTCACATGGCCACCTGCAGCAGTGCACAGGGATCTCGAGTGATGGGTCAGGAAGCTGCCACCACGCCCCTGGGCCCCATGCCCACCCCTGGGGCCAGGCTCTTGGTGGCCCACAAGGAGCTACCTCGGCCCCAGCTGCCTGGTAGGGCCATCCTGGTCTCATCTGGTGCTAAGGACATTCGTGGTCTTCGAGCAACAGTTCATTTTCAGATGGGACCTACTGTTTCCCACCAAGGCCCCTGCACTCCCGCTGTGGCCCAGGGCAGGGCAGCCGTTTCCAGGTTTCAGCAGCAACCGACGGACACGTGTGGCACATGGGAGGATCTTGGGCATCTCCATCCTATTCACAGTCATTGGGTAACCTTTTACCCTGCCATCCATGGTGGCCTCAGATGGGGTTGTGTGGACTCTCCAGCCGTGGGAGCCCCCAGGGAACCTGTCTTCTGGATAGGATGGCTGTATGGGGCAGCAGTGTTTCCCACAAGGATGTGCCCTGGGACCTCTCCTGAAGCTGCCACTGGGTGGAGGAACCCATCTGAGTTGTGGGTCCCTGACCACCTCCTCCCTGTTACCTGATCCCACATGTCACCCATCAGTGAGCTACAGCATGGGCTGCCTTGGTGCCCCCCCCCCACCCAGCTGGATACTGTCTTAAGTACTCTACATGCAGAATAGCAGCACATGGGCGCTTCAGCCCAGTGCAGGCTCTGTCCCCCTCATTGCGGGGGACCCCCAAATACTCCAAGGGATTGGATCTTTACCAAGAAAAAGTTTGTTCAGTTCTACTCATGCCAAGGTCAAAAAGAGACAAAATAAACAATACTGTTTACAGGTGTTTGCTAGAAAGTCAGAGTATCCAGAAAAGCAGGGGAATGATTACCATACATATCAGTGTGGGAGACAGCTCCGTGGGGGGTGGAGGGGGGACAGTGACTGCAGGGACCCCCTGGGTGCTTCTGTGTGGGGCAGTGTCTACTGTCTTGATCAGGTAACAGTCTTTCAGTCTTCGCTGTCTCATTTCTCTGTTAAACTTAGGTTTATATTTTATACACTTTCCTGTATATATGTTATAATTTAAAATAAGAGAAAAGTTTTTGTTTTGTTTTGTTTTTTTTAAAGTCTTCTCCTACCCTGTACCCTTATGTTATCCACTCTGGCTATAGGAAACCAATATTGTTAGCTTCTTGTTGTCTTCCAGAGAGTCTCTGCATTAAAAGCAAATAACTATGTAGATTTATATATTCTAATCTCCTTCCCTGTGAACCCTTTCCAGGATATTTTTGCATATATGAGCAAATGCATGTATATTTCCCCCTTTATATACAAATTGGGTAGAATACTGTATATAATGTCTGCTACCTTTTTTTGTATTATTATTTAGGAAGTATATTTCTATTTGAGATCTTGGGTCTCTACACATAAAGCTTTTCCTTGATGTTTATTCCTTGGTGTCCATTGGGCACTTAAAAATCCCTTTACTGGTGGACACTGAAGGGCTTTCCAAGGTTATTACAAACAGTGCTATACCTAATAAGGACCTTTCTGTATCTCATTTTGCTTCTGTGCAAGTATAGTGATAGGATCAAGTCCAAGACACTGACATGCTGGGTCAGAGGGCTTATTTGACAGATACACCAAATGGCCCTTCATATGCTAGATTATACTCCCATCAGCAGTGGGTACCTGCTTTTTCAATTTATAAAATTGAAAAATTCATAACATTGCTTAATAAGACAGGCATTAATTGACTGGAAATGAATTCTGACCTTTTGGGAAGGTTTTGTCATTGGCCATTCAGAAGCTGTATGACTTTGAGACCATTTTTCCCTTTTTTAAACATTAGCCACGAGGAAAATGAAGGCTGAGAAAGTGTCACCGTGGCCCTCCCCTTAGCACAGATCTCGTAAATGCTCTTTCTGCTCTCTGCAGTCCAACAACTTAGTAATCCATTCCATGGTGAAACATTTCCACCAAATCCGCCCCTCTGCGGGGAGCCCGGCCGAGCTGTGCAGCCTGCTGGATGGGGCCGCGCCCCATCTTATCACCTGCACCGTGGAACACGACTCCATCCGCCTGCCCCTGGAGCACCTGCTCAAAGAACGAGCAGCCGGTGAGTGACCAGCTTCGCCTACCGCCACACACTGATTCCGGGACCTGGTGAATCATTTACCCTCCACTCGCAGCCTCCCTGGAGGTCAGCAGGTGCAAGGGTTACACAGCCTGTCTGGACACGGGAGCTGGGAATGCTGCCAGAGTGTCCCCTAGGGAAGAAATGGGTCATCACTGTGGAGCTCTAGTCTAGTATGGATCTAGCAACTGAATGATACTTCAGATTCTTGTGTATAATGAATATATACATGTGAAATAATAAGCCTATAAATGCTAAACAGTGCTTTTCACTCAGATTTTAAGGATTAAATCTTGGCTTCCACTTCCTTGGGTAGGAAGAACAAGGGTCAGATAGACATCAGCATCAGGGGGCGAACACCAGAATAAATGTGCTCTTGCTGTACGACTTCAGCTCTTGCACAGGAGGGGGTTCTCGCCAATGGGCCCAGGGGCAGACAGCCCACAGGCAGCCTGAGGGGTCAGCTGAGCTTGGTGGGCAAGAGCAGTGGCTCTGACCTTTTACTTTTCCCATGTGAGGAAGCCTCGAGACACTGGCCACAGATCATGGACTTTTGAAAACTAAGAGCCCTTTCCCCTGGCCCAAGAGAGCCGAGATGAATGCTTTCCTTGAAGCAAATTGACTTTCCCCTCAGCTTCTCTGATCTGCCTGGAAACCTAAAAGTGAATCGAGGGAAAGTACTTCTATCACCCAGATTAAAGCACCATAGTGCTCCATTTGACTGTGAAACCTTTCTGTGGGTTTTCCTGGACTACTATAAGAGTTTTTCTCTTTCTGGTCTTACCTAGATGTACTACATTAACTAAAAAAAAAAAAGAGAGAGAGAGAGAGACCGAGTCTGACGTTCTTATTTCAGCTCTTGTTCCTTTCAATCCCTGCTGCCTTTTTATCCCCCTGTCTTTCTTACTTTTCCATACTTACAGGGAAGAGCAATGAATCATTCTTATTTGCTGTTGCATTTAACCTCCTGCTTAAATTACACAGATTTTGGGGTCCCTGGGTGGCCCAGTCGGTTGAGCAGCTGCCGTCAGCTCAGGTCATGATCCCAGGGTCTTGGGATTGAGTCCCGCATGGGGTTCCCTGCTCACTGGGGATTCTGCTTCTCCCTCTCTCATTCAGTGGTTCTTAGTGAATTCACCCACTTGTATAACCATCATCATAATCAGTTACAGAACATTTCATGACCCCCCAAAACTTTGTGCCCACCCACTGTAATTCTCCATTTGCCTCACCCCCAGGCAACCACTAATCCATGTCCATCTCTAAAGATTGCCCTATTTCATAGGACTTTCATGAGAATGGAATCAGAGAACATGGGGTCTTTTTGACTGATTTCTTTCAATTAGCATGTTTTCAAGGTTCATTCATGATGGAGCATGTATGAGTACTTAATTTCTTTTTATGGATTTATAATGTTCCATTTTATGTGAATTCTAGTCTCTATAAATAATACATTATTTACCCATTCATCAGTGGATGAACCTTTGACGATCATTTGGCATGATGACTAATGCCGTTATGAACCTTTGTGTGCAAGTTCTTGTGTGGATGTATGTTTTCATTTCTCTTGGACTCACACCCAGGAGAGGCACAGCTGGGTCACAGATTAACTCTGTGTTTAACCTTTTGAGCTGACTTTTGTATTCCCAAGTAGCTGCACCCTTTGATGTTTTTCCAGCAGGACCGGAGGATTCCTATTTCTCCGTATCCTTGACAACATTTGCGATTGTCATTATCTTTTATTGCCGCTATCCTGGAGATGTGCAGTGGTATCTCCTGGTTTTGATTTGCATTACCCTGATGGTTGGTGATGTTGAGCATCCTTTCATGTGCTTAATAAGAAGATGAGTAATACTTTTTTTTAAAAAGTATTTTTTTATTTGCAAGAGAGAGCATGAGCAGGGGGAGGGGCAGAAGGAGAGGGAGAAGAAGACTCCCCACTGTGTGGGGAGCCCGACCTGGGGCTCAATCCCAGGACCCTGGGATCATGACCTGAGCCGAAGGCAGACGCTTACCCTACTAAGCCACCCAGGCATCCCCATGACGAGTAATCCTGGCCAGAGGGGCCCTTCTTTTTCTCTCCTTAGAGTCTTGTAATGGATACATGAGCTCCACCCTTCTCTTGCTGGTCTCTGCCCTATCCCTGGAGCCCGCCCTGGCCTGCTGGTCTTCTCTTGGGCACGTGTGCTCTTTCTCAGTCACTGCCAGTGCTTCTGCTGCCCACCTGTGAGGTAGCTGGTAAGGGTGCTAGGTCATGACACCCAGCCTCTGCCTGCCACGCAGTTCTCCCTCCCAACATTCCACGCTGTGCACCCAGCACTTGGATGATCACTAGATCTGGTCATGGTTTTTGCCTATTACTGTTCTGAGGTTTTTTTTCCTATTCTTATTAATCTAATGCTATCATCTTTCTGTATTCTGGGAATTCCTCAAAATTCCTTGCCCACAGGAGGATACCCCTAATTTAGAAAATATTTGTTCTCTCATTTTGGACCTTGAGGGGAGAGTGGATACATTTATCTTATATCATTTTGAACCAAAATCTTAATTCAATCACCTTCATTTATTCGTCTGAGGTGATGAGATTAAAAGAGCTTGGAGCAGTGCCTAGAACCTAGTAGGTGATTAATGAATGTTTGCTAAGTGTCAAGTGAGTGAAGGTTAAGTACTTTGGTCCATTAAGGTGTTCTCATAAAGATAGTGGACTAGGAAGATCCTAGGATCACCTCGTCCCATGGATCCACCTAGATAACATCCCCATCAGTGTAGATACACCCCAAAGTGACCTGAAGACTGGCAGAACAAATTCTCCACAGCTAAACATAGAGAAGAGGCTATGTCAAAGAGGGTAGGAAAGGTGAAGACATGGTTGGAAGCCAGATGGACCCGTGGAACTGCATGGTGGGGAGGGACAGCATGGGCTCAGCGAGGGGAGAGGAGCAGATCCAGGCACCCCAGGTGTGAAGAACCTGCCCTGGGAAGATGGATCTCCATAACATTGGCTTTGAAAACTAGAGGGGCCTCACTTCATGAGTTCTTACAATCAGTGGGGCTTAACACCTAGAACTGTAAAAATCAACAGGCTTGGCTCTGGAAGAGCTGGGAGACCCAAGAGGAAACCGAGGCCCTGCCTCTACAGAGACAGTAGAGCTAACACCCCCCTGGAGATACAGTATAGAAACAGCAGTTTGATCAACTCCTTGGGTGTATGGGAAGGAGATTTATTTACTAATCTCAGAGTGTGTGCTGGAGGGGTAGTGTCTTTTGGGAGACTTCTCCAAGAACAAAGGAGCTGGTGGGAGCCATTTCCCTCCTCCATTCCCCAGTTTGGATACATGGACACTTGTGGGAACCAGTATAGTATAACACTCTCCACCTAGCTTGCTAACAGTGTACCCCACCCCCACACTCTTCTGTGGACCTACATCCTCCATCCTGGTCTGGATAGTTTTCTTGGGCAGCAGCAGTTCCCTTCCTGCAGGGGACTGGTGCAGACCTTTCTGGCACTGCATGTCCCACCGCCATGTTTTCCTGCAGACCCATGCATTAACAACACAGGGACCAAACCCTGTCTACAATAGGCAAAGACAGCCATTGCAGACAGTTGGGACTGAAGGCAAATGCTACAATAGCCGGGTGCACATAGGAGACACTCCTGAAGCTCTAGGTTCTAATGAATAGGGAACACCACATAGGAGGGCACTACAGGACTTGTCCTTCATAAGGCCACTAATTTCAAGAGCAGGAGACATAGCTGACTTTCCTGACACACAGAAATGGAGAAACAGACAGAGTTAGACAAAATCAGGAGACAGAAGAATCTGTCCCAAAGGAAAGAATGGGACACAATCACAGCAAGAGAGCTAAATCAAATGGAGATAAATAATATGCCTGATAGAGAATTTAAAGTAATGGTCATTAGGTATTCACTGGACTTGAGAAGAATGTGGAGGACCTCAGGGAAACCCTCAATAAAGAGAAAACATTAAAAAGAACCAAGAGGAGATGAAAAACTCAGTAACTTAAAAATACACTAGAGGGGATAAATAGCAGACTAGGGGAAGTAGAAGAATGGGTCAGTGACCTGGAGGACAGAGTAATGGGAAGCATTCACACTGAACATAAGTGAGAAAAAAGAATAATAAAAAATGAACATAGATTAAGGGAACTCAGCAACACCATCAGGAGTAATAACATTGGCATTGTAGGGAATCCCAGAAGAACAAGAGAGAGAAAAGGGGACAGAAAATGTATTTGAAGAAATAATAGCTAAAAACTTCCCAAATCTGGGAAAGGAAACAGAAATCCAGATCCAGGAGACAGACAGCTCCCACCAAATCAACGCAAGTAGGTCCACACCAAGATACATAGAAATTAAAATGGCAAAAAAGTAGTGATAAAGAGGTAATTGGAAAAGCAGCAAGATGAAACAGTTACATACCAGGGAAACCCAATCAGGCTGTGAGCTGATTTTTCTGCAGAAATTTTGCAGGCCAGAAGAGAGTGGCATGATACCTTCAAAGTGCTGAAAGAAAAAAAACCTGCAGCCAAACATACTCTATCCAACAAGCCTATCATCCAGAATAAAAAGAGAGATAGGGTTTCACAGGCAAACAAAAGTTAAAAGAATTCACTAGCACCTAACCAGCCCTATAAGAAATTTAAAAGGGGGGGGGGACTCTCTTTGTAGAAAAGAAAAACCATAAATATGAATAAGAAAAGTAGGAAGCACAAAAGCAGTAAATTAAGTATATATAAAAACCAGTAAAAGGATTCATAAAATAAAAGGATGTAAAGTATGACGCCACATACCCAAAATGTATGGGGGAGAGGAGGAAAAATTTAGTGATTTAAGAATGAGTTCAACCATCAACTTATTACAAACTGCTATTATGCATAAGATGTTATATTTAAACCTAATTGTAACCACAAATCAAAAACCAGTAGTAGGTATGCAAAAAATAAACAGTACTAAAAGTCCTAGCTGCAGCAATCAGACAAAAAAAAAAAAAAAAAAAAAAAAAAGAAGAAGAAGAAGAAAAGTCATCTAAGTTGGTAAGGAAGAAGTAAAATTTTCACTATTTGCGGTCGACATGATACTCTATATAGAGAACACTAACAACTCCACCAAAAAACTACTAGAACTGATGAACAAATTCAGTAAAGTCGTGGAATACAAAATACAGAATCCCATAGCATTTCTATACACTAATAATGAAGCAGCAGGGGGAGAAATGAAGAAAACAGTCTCATTTACAATTGCACCAAAAATGGTAAGATACCTAGGAATAAACCTGACCAAAGAGGTAAAAGACCTGTACTCTGAAAACTAAAGTTGATGAAAGAAATTGAAAATGACACAAATGGAAAGGCAGTCCATGCTCATGAATTGGGAAAACAAATTTGTTAAAATGTCCATACTGCCCAAAGCAATCTACAGATTTAATGCAATCTCTATCAAAATACCAATAGCATTTTTCACAGAACTAGAAAAGACAATCCTAAAATTTGTATGGAACCACAAAAGACCCAAATAGCCAAAGAAATCTTGAAAAAGAAGAACAAAACCAGAGGTGTAACACAATCCCAGATTTCAAGATACACTACAAAGTTGAAGTAATCAAAACAGTATGGTACTGGCACAAAAATACACACATAGATCAATGGAACAGAATAGAAACCCCAGAAATAAACCCACAACTATATAGTCAATTCATCTTCAACAAAGCAGAAAAGAATATGCAATGGAAAAAAACAGTCTCTTCAACAAATGGTGTTGGGGAAACTGGACAGCTACATGCAAAAAAATGACACTGGTCCACTTTCTTACACCCTATGCAAAAATAAACTCAAAATGGATTAAAGACCTAAACGTGAGACCCAAACATACAAATCCTAGAAGAGAGAGCAGTCAGTAATTTCTTTGACATTGGCATAGCAGCGTCTTTCAAGATACATCTCTTTAGGCAAGAAAAATAAAAGCAAAAATAAACTGTTGGGACTACACCAAAATAAAAAGCTTTTGCACAGCAAAGGAAACAATCAACAAAACAAAAAGACAACCTACTGAATGGGAGGAGGTATTTGTAAATGACATCTGATAAAATGTTAATATCCAAAATATACAAAGAACTCATACAATTCGACACCAAAAAAACAAATAATCCAATTAAAACAATGAACAGACATTTTTCTAAAAAAGACATCCAGATGGCCAACAGACACATGAGAATATACTCAATGTCACTCATCATCAGGGAAATGCAAATCAAAACTACATGAGCTATCACCTCACACCTGTCAGAATAGCTAACATCAAAGACACAAGAAACAAGGTTGGCAAGAATGTGGAGCAAAAAGAACACTTGTGTATTGTTGGTGGGAATGCAAATCGAAAGCAGCCACTGTGGAAAACAGTATGGAGGTTCCTTAAAAAATTAGAAGTAGAATTATCATATGATCCAGTGATCACACTACTTGGTATTACCCAAAGAATATGAAAACACTAATTTGAAAAAAGATATATGCACCCCTATGTTTATTGCAGCATTGTTTACAATAGAAAAGACATGGAAGCACCCCAAGTCTCCATTGATAGATGGAAGAAGATGTGGTATATATAATGGACTATTACTCAGCCATAAAAAAGAAGGAAATCTTGCCATTTGCAACAACATGGATTGATCTAGAGAGTATAGTACTAAGTGAAATAAGTCAGAGAAAGACAAATACTATATAGTTTCATTCATATGTGAAATTTAATTAAGAAAACAAGCAAATTAAAAAAGAGACAAACCCAAAAATCAGACTTAAATATAGAGAACACAGTGATGGTTACCAGAGGGCATGTGGGTGGAGGGATGGGGGAAATAGGTGATGGGGATTAGGAGTCCATATACCGTGAAGAGCAGTGAGTAATGGATAGGTGTGTTGAATCATTATATTGTAGACCCAGAACTAATATAACACTGTATGTCAATTATACTGGAATTAAATTTTAAAAAAAATTTTAAATAGATGCTCTCATGAACGAAAAGTGTATTACCTCCTTGTGGGCCCTTATCATTTCCTGAACTTTTTCAATAAATTACTTTTAAAATGTGGAGAATGCTTTTCCTAGGCTGTATCTAAATGAACTTCCCAAACAGGTTATTTTATAAGATTAACCTTGGTTTATGTGTTTTTCCCTCAGCGGTCACCTTTGTGCCAGTGTCCAAGGTGAATGGTCAGGTGGAGGTTGAGGACATCCTGGCAGCTGTCCGCCCAGCCACGTGCCTCGTGACTATCATGCTGGCCAATAATGAGACGGGTGTCATCATGGTGAGTTAGTTATCCTTTTTTTTTTTTTTTTTCCCAAAGATTTCATGTATTTACTTGTCAGAGAGAGAGAGAGAACAAGCAGGGGCTGTGACAGGCAGAGGGAGATACAGGCTCGGTACTGGATCCCAGGACCCTGGGATCATGACCTGAGCTGAAAACAGACACTTAACCAACTGAGCCACCCCAGGCACCCTGAGTTAGTTATCCTTCTAAGAAAATCTAGTGAGGGGGGGAAAAAAAGTCTAATGAGGAATGAAGGGGGCCCAGGCTCTACTTGATATTCTCATGCATCTCTCCTGAGGCCTCTTCTTTTTCTTCTTCTTCTTTATCTTCGTTGTCTTCATTGTCTTTGTCGTCTTCATCTTTGTCATCTTCATCTTTGTCATTGTATTCATCTTCTTTCTTCATCCTTCTTTCTTCCTCCTTCATTGTTCCTCCTTCCTCCTTCCTTCCTTCTTCCTTCTTCCTTCTTCTTTCTTACTTCCTCCTTCCTTCTTCCTTTCTCCTTCCTTCTCCCTTCCTTTCCCTCCTTTTCCTCCCTCCTTCCTCCTCCTCTTCCCTCTTCTTCCTCCTCTCCTCATTAATGACTCCTGATTTCTTTCATTCAGTTTTCATGAAATCAAAACAACATATTCAACTCTTTATTTTTCCCTACTTCAGCCCATCTCTGAAATCAGTCAACGAATTAAAGCCCTGAACCAAAAACGGGCAACTTCCGGGCTGCCTATCATTCTGCTACACACAGACGCGGCACAGGCCCTGGGGAAACAGCGCGTGGATGTGGAGGACCTGGGCGTGGACTTCCTGACCATCGTGGGGCACAAGGTGCATCCACAGAAACCTCCTTCCCTCCATGACCTCAAGGCTCATCTTAGAGCAGAACCACAGCACCAGCAATCATCCATTTGTTGTCCAGTGCTCTCAGGGGATGAAATGACAAAACTTGCAGCCCCCACCCTCACGAGCTGCAGAAGAGACCAGCAGTAACCCAACCTGGGACAAGAGGGGGGTGGCCAGGCAGAGCTGTGGAGGGGTGTGGAGGCCTCAGGTGAGACAGGAGGCAGGTGACTTCAGCCAGATACTGAGCATTCTCTGCATTGGGCAGAGAGTGCCTGTAGACCTCTCATCAGCCCACTCATAGGCCCCACCCCCAGGACAGAAGATGAGAGACTCAAGATGTTGCTTTCTCTAACTTGATTTAAAGTGCAGCTTCTGAATGCAAAGGTTTGGTTCTAGCAGCTCTCGTCTTCAAGGTGGTAGTGAAAACAGTAAACAAGAGTGAAGACCCTTCTGAGACTTTGCTCATCTTTCTGGCAGCTGACTAGGACCTGAAATATTTTTAGTTCTCTGTGTTGAGGCATGGTGCTCAGCTAGTTTCCGAAGGAGTTTGTGTGCTGACCTGACACTGTGGCACTTAATGATTTTTGTAAAGTGTCAGTTTGAAAACATGGAGTCATACCCAGGAAAAGCCCTCGACAGTCTCAAGTTCCAGCCCATCTCCTTTTACAAATTCTGTTCTGTGATGTGCAGTCAACCCTCTCGGGCTAGGAACAAGAGTCCAGGCTCTGCCCTGCACCCTCAAGGTTTGTGACTCTGATGTGTCTGGAGTGGTGACGGGTAGCACAGCTGTGGGGCCCATACAGTACAGGGTCTTTCTCTGTGTACTTCTAAGCACTCAGAGTGCATACAAAGTGGGAACTCAGAAGGTTCTTGTTGAATAAATGGCTGATTTTTCCTTTCAGTTCTACGGTCCCAGGATTGGAGCACTTTATGTCCGAGGGCTTGGTGAACTTACACCTCTGTACCCTATGCTGTTTGGAGGTGGACAAGAACGGAATTTCAGGCCAGGGTAAGATAGAAGTTTAATGAAGTCTCGGACCTATTGGCCCAACTGTTGGCTTGGAGGGCGGTAGCTTTTCCTTGTCTCTTGGAAGAACTGTAATAGCACTTTCTACATCACTGCTGAGTCCGAATTTGCTCCATTGATGGGTTCTGCACATTTACAGATCTTGAGTCTCTGTCGGGATGATTCAAAGCTGGAGGCCTTCTGGCCGAGATATGCTGCTGTTCTCATGATGATGGGATGAGCAGAGTTGCACAGGAGCACCTAGCTTCCTTTCTGACAGCTCCTGTGTCCCTGTGATATAAGCTGACATTGTACCCAGGGAATGAGGTGGTGCCAGGGCCACACCTTTTATCAGACATTCCAACAAGGAGAAACAGGAACAACATGGTAGTGGGTTCCCTGGGTGTTCATTCACCTCCTTTATCCCTGACTAAGAGCTGAGGAAGCCTGTAACTCAGATACACTGAGGACAGAAAAAAATGTCAAACCAAAACCAACTCTCTCTGGACAGTGGACCAGGAGCAGGACAGCTTAGCCAGACAGAAACCTTTTTTTAAATTAACATATAATGTATTATTAGCCCCAGGGATACAGGCCTGTGGATTGTCAGGCTGACACATTTCCCAGCACTCAGACAGAGAACTTTTAGACAATACCCACTTTCCACTGGCCAGTCACCAATGGTAAACTGTTGCCATCCCCACCCATGCCAGCAAAGGCAGAATAGGGAGCCCAGACTTTCACCTGCAGCCTGTGACAAGATGTTTCCATACCCACACCAGGTGTGTCAGAGAGGGCCTGGCAGGGAGCCAGGACTTTCACCCCTGCCAGCCAGTAACGAGGTATCCCCACTGTGGGGTCAGTGGAGACCACAAGGGCTTCCACCCACAGCTTTACTGCCAAGATGTGTCCTCCCCTTGTGTGTTGACACAGGCTGAGTAGGGAACCTCCACCTGGAAGCAATGAACTGGCATATTCCTCCCCCTGCCACAGCAGCGTCAAAAGAAGCCAGCTAAAACAGAAGGGTTAAGTAACATCCAGATTCTCATAACATGATATGAAAATGTCCAGGTTTCAATTGAAAACCACTCAACATATCAAGAACAAAAAAGATCTTAAATTGAATTTTAAAAAGAGAGAGAGAGAATAGATTCCAGTACTGACACTGAGATGACAAACACGTCAGAATTATCTGACAAAGATTTTCAAGCAGACACAGGAAAAATTCTTCAATGAGCAATTATAAACATACTTGAAATGCATGAACGTGTCAACAAGGACAAAGAAAAAGTAAAGAAGAACTAAGTGCAAATTTTAGAACTAAAAACTACAGCAACTAAAATAAGCACAGTAGATGTTCTACAGTGCAGCTCAAGGAAAAAACCCTTGAACTGGAAGAGAACAATAGAATTACGCAATCTAAGCAACAGGGAGGAACTAGACTGGGGCGGAGGGGATGAACAACACACCTCAGGAACCTTGTGGGGACAGTAGCAGAAAATCTAACAATCATCCTATGAAGAGAGGAGAAAAGGTGGGATGTAAAAGAACTTGAAAAAATAATGGCTACAAACGTCCCAAATTTGGCAAGAGACATAAACCTACAGACTCAAGAAACTGAACAAATCTCAAGCAGGAGAAACCACTAGAAATCCATGCCAAGGCACATAGTTTCTGAAAATGGAAGGCAAAGAAAAAAATCTTGAAAGCAGACAGAAGAAAAAAATGACACCTTTCCTACAGGGTAAAAATAATTCAAATAGCAGTGTATTTCTCATCAGAAACCTTGGAGGCCAGAAGGAAGTGACACAATATTTTGTAAGTGTTGAAAGCTTTGTCAAGCCAGAATCCTATACACAGCAGAAATATCCTTCAGGAATAAAGGAAAAAATCAAAACAGTCTCAAATAAAGGAAAACTAACAGAATTTTCCACCAGAAGACCTATGCTGAAAGTGATTATAAGAAGCTCTTTAAACCGAAAAGAAGTAGTAAAAAAAAGGAAACTTGAACATCAGAAGAAAGAAAGAGCAGGGTAAGCAAAGTATGGGTAAGTAAAACAGGCTTTTGTCTTAAGTTTTCTAAATTATGTTTGATGGTGTAAGCAAAAATTTTAGCACTGTCTGAGGTGGTTCAAAAAATATGTCGAAGAAATATTTAAGATAATTTTAAATGGAGGAGGACTAAAATTATGTAAAAGGAGATAAGATTTTTGTTCA
The DNA here is from genome assembly GCF_002288905.1 of Enhydra lutris kenyoni. Taxonomy (NCBI): domain Eukaryota; kingdom Metazoa; phylum Chordata; class Mammalia; order Carnivora; family Mustelidae; genus Enhydra; species Enhydra lutris. The sequence continues at coordinate 44,889,337 of NW_019154085.1, forward strand.
CTTCACCTTCTGAAAAATGTTCAAATGACTCACAGAGAGGTGGGAAGAAGAAAACAGAGAAATAAAAAACAGAACAAACAGGAAAAAAAATTTTTTTAATGGGAGGCCCAAGCCCTAACATTAATTACATTAAATGTAAATGGTCTAAATACAGCAATTAAAAGACAGAGATTGACAGAGTGATTTTTTTTTTTTCCTAATTGACCCAACTGGGGTGCTTGGGTGGCTCAGTCAGTTATGCGTGTGACCCTTGGTTTCAGCTCAGGTTGTGGTCTCATGGGTCATGAGGTTGAGCCCTGCATCAGGCTCCATGCTCAGCAGGGAGTCTGCTTAAGAATCTCTCCCTCTGCCCCTCCCTTCACTTGTGCTTGTGTGTGCATGCTCTTGTTCTCTCTCAAATAAATGTTAAAAAACTAAAAAATCCCCAACTGCAGTTGACCCTTGAACAACACAGGGATTGGTGGGTCAAACCCCTGCACAGTTGAAAATTTCTGTGTAACTTTTAACCTCATAAAACTTAACTGCTAATAGCCCACTGTTGACAGGAAGCCTTACTGACAACATAAGTTATCAGTTAACACATTATTTTGTGTGTTATATTTGTTATATATTATATCCTCACGACAAAGTATGCTAGGAAAAAGAAAATGTTAAGACAATTGTAAGGAGAAGAAAATACATTTACAGTACTGTAAAAAATCTGCATGCAAGTGGACCCATACAGTTCAAACCTGGGTTGTTCAGGGGTCAACTATATGTGATACCTATAAGAAACTCACCTCAAATATATTGATAGAGGGAAGTTGAAAATTTAAACTGGAAAAGTATGTGTCAAAAAACCATCAATCAAAGGAAAGTGGGAATGGCTATATATTAGATAAAGGAGACTCTAGAGCAGAGCATTTTACCAGAGACACAAAGGGGACATTATATACTGATGAGAGTCAGTCCACCAAGAAGGCCTAGCAATCCTAAATGGTGATGGGATACACAACAGAACTGCAGAGTATATGGGGCAAAAACATTGAACTGAAAAGAGAAACAGACAAATCCACAATTACAGATAGAGACTTCCCTACCCTTCCCTCCACAGTGAATACAACAACTAGATAAAATCAGCCAGGATATGGAAGAACTCACTAACAGCCAACAACCAACAGGACCTAACTGAGGTGTTTAGAAAATTTCACCCTACAACAGATTCAAGCAACAGCAAAATATGTATTCTTTTTTTTTTTTTTTTAAGATTTTATTTGTTTCCAGGGAGAGAGTGAGAGAGACAGAGAGAAAGTACAAGCAGGGGGAGCAGCAGGCTGAGGGGAAAGCAGGATCCCCACTGAGCAAGGAGCCTGATGCAGGACTGGATCCCAAGATGCTGGGATCATGACCTGAGCCGAAGGCAGATGATCAACAGACTGAGCCACCAAGGTGTCCCCAAAATACATATTCTTTACAAGAGTCACAGAAGATACACTAAGACCATGTCCTGTGTCATTAAACAAACCATTACATTTGAAGAACTGGAATCATACAGAGCGTTTTTCATCACAGTGAAATCAAACCAGAAATCAATAACTGGAAGGTACTAGGAAAATCTCCAAAAACTTAGAAACACACAACACCCTCTACATAAACCGTGGGTCAAACAAGAAGGCTCAAAAGAATTAAATACATCGAAATGAATGAAAATGAAAACACTCCTTATCAAAATTTGTGAGACAGCTAAAGCCTGGCTGAGAGGGAAATTTATAGCACTGAAATGTATGTGTTAAAAAAAGATGATGACTCTTGGGGCGCCTGGGTGGCTCAGTGGGTTAAGCCGCTGCCTTCGGCTCGGGTCATGATCTCAGGGTCCTGGGATCGAGCCCCACATCGGGCTCTCTGCTCAGCGGGGAGCCTGCTTCCTCCTCTCTCTCTGCCTGCCTCTCTGCCTGCTTGTGATCTCTCTGTCAAATAAATAAATAAAATCTTTTAAAAAAAAAAAAAAAAAGATGATGACTCTTGGGGCACCTGGGTGGCTCAGTCAGTTTAGCATCTGACTCTTGATTTCAGCCCAGGTCATGATCTCAGGGTCATGAGGTCAAGCCCCATGTTGGGCTCTGCGCTCAGTGGGGAGTCTGCTTGAGTTCTCTCTCTCCCTGTCCCTTTGCTCCCTCTCCCCTACTGACAAGCACTCCCTAAATAAATAAATAAATCTTAATTTAAATCTTAATTTAAAAAAATTTTTTTAAACATTTTTAAAAGAAGATTACTCTGAAGTCAATAAGCTTTCACCTGAAAAACTTAGAGAAAGTAGAGCAAAATAACTCCAAAGCAAACATAAGGAAATACTAGAGAACAGAAATTAATGAAATTGAAAACAAGAATAATTTTTTAAATATTGTATTTATTTCTTTTTAGTGAGAGAGAATGAGAACAGTGAGAGGGGCAGAGAGTGAGATTCTCTGCTTAGTGCAGAGTCTTTTGGAACGCTTGATCCCATGACCCTGTGATCATGACCCAAGCCAAAATCAAAAAGTCAGGAGCTGAACCAATTGAGTCACCCAGACACCCTTAACACAAAAATAATATTTAAAAAATAATTGAAATGAAGAAATAGCCTTTTAGAAATATTGAGAAAACTGACAAATCCCTCACTATATTGTACACTTAAAACTAGCATAACAATGTATTTTAATTACACTGGAATGAAAAGAAAAACTTAATAATAATTTTTAAAAACCTGATAAACTTCTAGTAGGACTGACAAAAAAAGGAAAGAAGAAATAAATTGCCAATATCAAATTTGACAATTTAGATGAAGTGGAATACTTCATCAAAAAATAAATTACCACAACTTACCTAATAGGACACTTGATCATTTAAATAGCTGTATAATTATTAGGAAAAGGAAATTAATTTTGTAATTTTAAAACTCCCCAAAAAGAAATCTCTAGGTCCAGATAGTTTTACAGGAAAATCCTGCCAAACATTTAAAGAATTAACACCATTTCTATTCAGTCTCATCCAGAAAAATAGGAGGAGGAAACATTTCCCTGGTTCATTTTATCAATTTATACTAAAACCAGATAAAGATGGTACAAAAAAATAAAACTATGAACCACATGTCTCTCATGAACTTAGAATCAGAAGTCTTTAACAAAATATTAGCAAGTGGAATTCAGCAATATATAAAAAATAATATATGCATCATGATGGAATTTGTTCCAAGGATGCATGGCTGTTTCAGTATTTCAAAATCAATCAATGTAATGTAGCATATTAAAGAAGAAAAATTGGGGTGCCTGGGTTGCTCCGTTGGTTAAGCATCTGATCCTTGATCTCAGCTCAGGTCTTGATCTCAGGATTGTGAGTTTAGGCCCAGTGCTAGGCTCCACACTGGGCATGAAGCCTACTTTAAAAAAGAAGAAAAATAACATAATTTAATGCAGAAAAAGCATTAATAAGATTTAACATTCATTCATTCATTAAAAACCCTCACAGTATGACTAGAGGAGAACTTCAGCTTGGAAAGAGCATTTACAAAAAAAAGCCTACAGTCAACATCACACTCAACAGCAAAGGCCCGAATGTTCTACTGCTATGACCAGGAGCAAGATGAGGTTGTCCATTCTCACTTCTTTTTCAGCAGGGCTGGGAGTTCTAGTCAGTGCAGAAGTCAAGAAAAGGAAATATAAGGAATACAGATTGGAAAGGAAGAGGTAAAACTGCCTCTTTTTGTAGATCACATGATGGTCTCTGTCCCAAGGAACAGATAAGAAAACTTCTAGGACTGATGAGTGAATTCAGCAAGATCACAGTTTATAAGAGAAACATACAAAAATTGATTGTATTTCTGTATACTGGTAATGAACATCTGAACAACAAAATTAAAAATACAGTATGATTTATAATCACTCAGAAATATTCAGATGTAGGACTTGTAAGCTGACAACTACTAATGTGGCTAAAAGAAAGCAAAGATCGAAATACATGGAGAGACATACTATGTTCATGGATCAAAAGACTCAATACTGTAAAGGTCAGTTCTCCCCAAATTGATAAATCAGTTTAGCCCAATTTCTATCAAAGCCCAGCAAGCAGACCAGTGGAACAGAATAGATACAACCAGAAATATGCCCCCGTGATTTTTTGACAAAGATACAAAAGCAGTTTGGTGGAGACACTCTTACCATATGGCTTTGAAGCAATTAGACATCCTTAGGCAGAAGACGATCCTCAACCCAAGTCTCACACCTTGTAAAATATTAACTCAGGATGCATGTGAACTTAAATGTGAAGCAAAAAACTTTAAACTTTTAGTGGGAAAAAAAAAACAGGAAAACATCCTCAGGCTCTAGGCCTTAGCAAAGAGATCTCAGACTTGATACCAAAAACATCCATAAAAGGGAAAATTGGTACTTGAACTTCATCAAAATTTAAACCTTTCACCCTGCAAAAGAATTTGTTAAGAGGAGACAAGCTGTGCACTAGAATATATCCTCAAGGGACTAGTATCTAGAGTACATAAAGGAAACTCTCTCAAAATTCAACAGCCAACACCCCCAAACAATTCAGTCACATAATAGGCAAAAGACAGTCACAGATATTTCACCAAAGAAGATAGACATATAGCAAATAAGCATGTGAAAAGACCTGGAACATTTTTAGCTGTTAGGGAAATGCAAACTAAAACCACAGTGAGACATCACACCTACCACAACAGCTAAAATAAAAATCAGAGACAACGCGGAGTGCGTTGATGACACAGATATTTCACTCAAACGTGGCCGATGGGAATGGCAATGGGACAGCAGCTCTGGAAGACAGCTTGGCATTTTCTCTTAAAACTAGATATGCATCCACCATCCCATCTAGGAATTTCACTCCTGGACACTTAGAGACATGCAGACTTGCGTTCACACAAGAGCCTGCACTCAAGTGTGTCTAGCAGCTTTATTGGCAATGGCCGCCAACTGCAAGGAGCCCAGATGTCCTTTAATGAGACTTAACAGGCTGTGGCACAGTTTGCGTGGACACTGCTCAGTAATGGAAAAGGATTAGCTGCTGATGCGCACAACAGCCTGGAAGGAGTGTCCACAGAATGATGGAGAATGGAGCAAGCCTGTCCCCGCAAATGATAACTAGGGTTCCATCTATACGACATTCTTGAAATGATGGAATTAGAGATGGAGAACAGATTAACAGTTGCCCATGGCTAAGGAAGGTGTGGGGCTGAAGGCAAGCGGGTCTAGGTATAAAAGGCCAACAGGAGGGACCTTCGAGGTGGTGGAAATGTTCTATATCTCATCTGTATTCTGGTTGTGATCTTGTACCACAGTGTTACTGGGGAGAAGCTGAGTAATGGGTACACAGGATGTCTCTGTATTATTTCTTTTAATCACATATGAATATATATCATCCTTAATTTAAAAAAAAAAATAGAACACCATGTGTTCAGGAGACCCTAATAGGGTAGCTCAGTATGGGGACTAGGAGTGGGAAGCAAGGTTTGCACAACTCCAGATGGAGGCAGAGGTAGCTGACCGAATGCTTGGGGGAGGGAGGATGGGACAGGTGCCGGGTTCTACACAGGGTCCCCGCTCTTCCACCTGGGCAGCCCCTCCAGGCACTCACAGGGCAGAGACCTTGAGAGATGCTGTTGGTCTGGCCGTGCTATCCCACAGATGAGGGGTGTGAGATGCGGAGAGGGTATGACATTAGGACTCCATGTGTAGGACAAGCTCAGACATCTGGATTCTCCACGCAGAGCTCCTTGCTCTTCCCCAGACCACCCCAGGTGCCAGAACCCGTCTCCAGGAACAGAACTGACCAATGAACTTGTCAAAGGGAGATCAGCAGGATCACGTTACCTGTAATGCCCTGTGTTCCTGTTCACTTATCTTGTTATCTGCTGGTCAGCGAGCAGCAGCCAGCTCCAAAGGTTTAAGCAAACTTCAGCCCAAACTGAAAATTCAGAAAATTATGATGTTAGCGATTTATTTTGTTTTTCTTGAAAATAGAGTGAAGAGTTGTGTTTTTAGCTTGTTAGGTCGGAGTGTGAGCCTCTGGTCTGCAGGGGTCCCCCAGCCCCTTCCTGCACATGCACAGTGTCTAGTAACCCACGACTCATCCCACGTGACAGTCAAGAGCGCAACTGATTGGCCAGCTGATGGGAATAGTGTGGAACTGGGCTCTCTGACCCCTGCCGGGTTCAACATGGGGGCCCTGGGCTCTGTAGCTGGAGGAGGGGTTTCTCCTGCACAGGAGAAGGGTCCAGACAGAATCATCCCTGAGGACACCCAGGGGTTGTTCCAGGGTTGCCCCAGGCGGGCCATAGCGATGGTACCTGGACCAGGAAGCTTGGCATCAGAGGGTTGGGGGGCCACTGCCACCACAGAGGCGAGCACGTGGCCCGTGCCTGGGAAAGATGCGTGTGTGATTCTGGTTCCGGCTGAACTCATGACTTTAACAGACCAGACTCCATCTTGGGACATTGGTTTGTTGCTCTGTGTGGCAACAGGACTAACTCCTTTGTCTCTTGCAGGACAGAGAACACGCCGATGATTGCCGGCCTCGGGAAGGTAAGCCTCGGTGAGCCGGGGCTCATGGAGCAGGCGCTTTGTCTCGGGTGCGGGAGAATTGGAGTCTTCCCCCGGCCTAGTCTCCTTTACTCCCACTTGCCTGCCCAGCGCACAGGGCTCCCGACCACGGACATAGGGTAGGGGGCAGGTTCCCCCACAGGGCAGGTCTGCGGCACCAGCCAGGCATCCCACTCCTGAACTCAATTCTGACACTGGCTACCTGGAGATGGCGTCAGAGCCCACAGGTCAGGGCTCAGGCCATGCACTGGCCTGCCCAGACCCCCTCAGACTCCAGGCCTAAGTACCAGCTTTCACCATGTGCCTCACTCCGGCTAGTTTCTCCTCTGCCCTGGCCAGACATTGGCCTCTTCACCTGCCAAGGGCCTCCCAGCACCGTCTGGGCCTCCTGGCCACAGCTGCTCCCTCGTGGCACTCACCCTGTCCTGCAGCTCCACCAGCCTGTGTTCAGGGCTTTGAACTTGGCATCTCGGGGCAGGTCCTGACCTTTCTTCTGAGAGACCAAGGTCCCTGCCTGCTTGTTAGACATTCCCTCTGGGCCCATGGGTGTGTGTGTGTCTCCTCCCTGGTTCCCTTCCCTCCCCATGCTGCCTCCTGCCATCCTGGACCTCACTGTGGAAGTCTAGGCAGTGCCTCAGTCCCACCTGGTCCTTGGCTCCCTCACTGAAGAGCAGGCAGTCTGTCTGGGACAATCTGTCTGTTGTGTCTCCACAAGATGTCAAGGTCTGTGTCTTCTATGTCTCTGTGGCCCCTGACTCTGGACCCGGTCATCCCCATCTGCAATCTGGATACCTGCTGTGGTCCCTGCCACTCTCTGCGCAGCATCCAGAGTGATCATTACATGTGCGAGTCAGGGCATCTCACCTCTTTCTTAAACTCATGTGCATCTGTGCTGCTGCACTTCGTACCTGACCCCACCTGTTGTGGGGTGCCGGGGTCCTGTCCCCCTTAGTCACTCCATCCCAGGAGCGCACTTGCCTGTCCCTCTGCCATGGCCATGAGCACCCTAGCTCATGCATTGTCAGCTTCACGCCCGCCCCGCGTGCCCCATGCGCCCGCCAGAGCGCTCTCCTCATTCGGTATGATGCTGTTCCCTCTTCCCTTCCGCCCTTGGTCTCTGGGCTGGTTGTGCCTTGAGAACTGGGAGTGCTCTTTGCTATCACAGGCAGTATCTCTGGTGCCTGGAGGTAGCAGGAAGCACCTGGTAAAGCAAATTCCTGCTGAACGAGGGAAGATAACCCTTCTCAGGCTCTTATCAAGGCCCCCAGTCTCCTGGCCGCACTCAGTAAATACCAACTGTCCCCGATGTTCCAGGAAGAGAGCAGTTGAGGAAATGTCACTTCTCTATCAGGAAATCTCGCCTCTGCATTGGAAGGCTGTTTTATTCTCCTTGCTCTATGATAGTCGAACATGCTGTCTCACATTGCTGCTGTCCCTGTCCCCAGGCCGCTGAGCTGGTGACCAGGAACTGCGAGGCTTACGAGGCCCACATGAGAGATGTTCGAGACTACCTGGAGGAGCGACTGGTGGTGAGCCTGGGGCCTGCGGGAGTGGGGTGGCCTGAAGTCTGGGGGCCCCATGCTTCCTCCGCGAGCTGAGGGTCAGGGTTGGTACCGCCCCGGGCAGCAGGCAGGATGAGGGTGGGGGTTGTTTGGAACTCAGTCCGGGGACCTTGGGGACAGGCAGGGTAGAGGCTAGAGGACAGAAGCCTGAGTCAGGAGAACCCCCCCCCAGAACCCCCAAAGTGGGCTCTGGACAAGTGGCTGATCTTTGAAGAGGCATGTTAGGAATACACCGGAGCTTGGGTGTTCGGTGGTTGTATGGTGGAGGGTCACACGTATTTGGAATTTTTTCTCCTAATAATTTTGCTTTCTAGGGAATCCCTGTAATTATTATAGGTAGATGCTTATGGATGAACTAATTAATTTATGTGTCAAGGTTGAGATTTTGTTTTCCAGAAAAGGCTCAAGCTCAGACATTAGTTGGGGGTGGGGAGTGGGGAGGCTGGTGTGTGCTTTGAAACTATCTCTGAAGTCTTCATTGCCTTTTCAGGCTGAATTTGATAAGCAGAGAATCCATCTGAACAGCCAATTTCCAGGGACCGAGCGACTCCCCAACACATGCAACTTTTCCATCCAGGGACCCCAGCTTCAAGGTGACAAGGGTCTCCTGGTCCCCGTGTAGGGTGGTGGGCACCAGAGGTAGCAGAGCGGCCCCCTAGGGTGGGTGTCCCCAGAAGGCAGGGCTGATCTGGCCATTTCCTGCTCTCCCTGCCCAGGCTCTTCACGTGGGTGCCGGGGGGCTTGCCGTTGTGCCCTGCACTCGTGGGCACTGAAGCAGAGAGGGAAGATGAGACTGAATTCTGGGCTCCTTCATCCATTTCCATCAGCAAGTTTGACAGAATGTGATGAGGACAGGGAGAGGAGAGGCAGTCAACTTTAAAATCTGGCTCAGAGTCAGGATGACGTGCACGCCTGTGGGGCTCTCAGTTCCCACGCTAACTGCCTCCAGGCTGGGGACCAGCAGGATCGCTGGAATCCAGAAGACAAAACACAGCTCACCCAGGGCACTGACCAGCAGTGTTCCACCGAGAGGAGATTCTGTGCCCTGAGCAGGAGGGAAGCATGTCTGCAGAGCACAGAGCAGTTTGGGGAAGTTCCTAGGGGAGAGGGGGTTGCTCCCTCTGTCTCCCTGGATGGCGCGGGGAGCACTGTGTGTCTGCACCACAGACTGGCCCTGGGCAGGTGTCACTGTGCTGGGGGATGGGACCCTGCACTGGGAAGCCGCCTCGCTGCTGGCCGCTGCTCCGGCTCTTCTTGCTGTGGGAAGAAGAGCACATCAAGTCCTCATCCCTGTTTTTGTGGGGATAGATGTATCATTTTCGGTGAGGCCTATGTCCATTTAAATGAGACAGATTCTTTTAATTAGGCCAATGGCTTTATTACTCTAATATCTCTGCTTGTGAAAGTAGAGGGACATGCCTTCCGGCTTAACCAAAACAGCACTCCAATGTCTCCACCTCTAGAAAACACAGATGTTAAGTTTCAGTGTCATGACTGGGACAACAAAGTAGGAAGTAAGGCAGCCGATGAGAGTTCTGGCGTCTTCTTCGGCCATTGACTGGAAATAACATGTTCGAGGCCAGATTTTAGGGCGGAATCGTGTCTGGGAGGAAGCATCTTGTCTGGATCCTGCTGCACCGTCACGGGGGATGAGAGGGCCTGGGCCCTGAGCCACCCCCCAACCCCAGGGGGCCCAAGGGAGGGAGCCTCCAAACTTGCAGCAGGGCAGAGGGGAGGCGGACAGGCGGGGCCCCACTGGCACACTCCGCCCACGGCCATATGCCGTGTCTCCACAGGGCGTGCAGTGCTGGCCCAGTGCAGGACGCTGCTGGCCAGCGTGGGGGCCGCATGCCACTCGGACCACATGGACCGGTAAGTGCCGCGCGCCTGAGCCGCAGTATCTAGTGCCTGTCTGCCAGGCGGCCAGAGGAGGCTGCCGGGCCTGGGGCTTCCAAGGAGAGGAGGGGAAGCTGCAGCCTCAGTGGGGGTCAGCTGGGAGGGGCTAGGCAGGCTGCAGGAGCTCCCTCTGTCCTGGGAAAGTGAGAGGCTCTGGGAAGGTTGTGACAGGCCAGGTTGGTTCTGGGTGGCCCTGCCGGGTGCAGGGCGATCCCAGGAGAGCAGCCCCATTGAGTGGTCGTGGCCAGGGCAGGAGGAGAGGATGTGAAGCCCGGGCACCTGAGACTGGCCTGACCCCGGTGGAGGAAGAGCAGGGCCACGGTTTCTCACTCACCATGAGCAGGGGGCCCACAGAGCTGGGTGTGGTGCTGGGTGAGGCCGCCAGAACCCCAGAAGGAGCCGGGCCACGGTCAGCAGTGGGCTGTCCGGGAGTCTGGCTGGCGTGGTGCGTGAGCCCCTCAGGCCAGGGGGCTCCCAGAGTCCGAGGGCTGGGCTGGGATGCCCAGGCCCAGTCATGGCTCAGAGCTCTGTCAGAGAGGGCTGCACGAGGGTGGGGGAGGCCAGGAGCCGGCAGGTGGCAGCCTGAGTGGCCAAGTGGCTGTCAGGGGCAGTGAGGCGGGGCTAGCGTGGACTGCAGAAGGACGCTCACAGAATGCTCCCCCAGCCCTCCAGAAGGGATCTGTGTGGCCCGTTTCCTAGACAGGGTTGCTGAGGCAGGTGTAGTCCGTGGTCTCACCAGCCACAAGGTGAAGGGGAGGGGACGAGGGGCAGGAGGGGCTGGGGGCGTAGCTGGGTGGGGACGGGTGTCTGATGTGGCCCCTGCGAGGGTGGGAGGGGGGGTGCCCCCTGGAATAGGAATGAGACCACCCACCCAGGGGAGGGCAGGGGGCCAGGAGCTGTGGGCCCTGTCCTTTCTCTCCCCTGCTCTGCGGGGGCCTCTGGCCTGGACCCTCAGGAACTGCAGCCATGAAAGTCCCTGCTCCCACCTAGCCCTGTGCATAGGGAGCGGGGCGTTTGTGTAGATGGCTTTCAGGAGCTCTGTAATGTGACAGAGACCTTGGCTGCACTGCTTCTGCCCAGCGCCTGTGTGTGTGGGCACCTTGGGTGCCTGCTGGCCCTTGATCTGAGCACCTGCTAGGGTTGGCGGCAGTGGGGAGGGAGGGGAAGGGGAGTGCCAGAGCTTCTGGGAACACTGGTGGCGCTCTGGGTTGTGCCTCCATCTCCTCTGAGACCCGGGGAGCACAGAGAGCTGACACAGGCTCTCACCACCCCCCAGGCCATCCCCAGTGCTGCTGAGCTGTGGTATCCCCTCCGACGTGGCCAGGAACGCGCTCCGGCTCAGCGTGGGCCGCAGCACCACCAGGGCCGAGGTGGACCTCATCGTGCAGGACCTGAAACAGGCCGTGGCCCGGCTGGAGTGCCAGGCCTAGTGCCAAGGACCCCCCATAGGAAGCCCTTCCAAGTGCTGGGCCAGGATGGCTCTCTTCCTAATTTGTCCCAGAGTGTCTGACATGGTCCCTTGCGGTGGGTGCGCTCATTCGCCGTCCCCGTCTCCCTGTTCCCTGTCCCCCATCCCCGGATCAGCAGAGAGCCCGTCTGTTGGGCAGGCAGACCCCACGGGCCACACACACCTGTGTGGGACTGTCCCTGCCGCCCGGTGGCGCAGCTTGAAGCAGAAGCATCCCCTATGGGGAGCTGGGAGTGCCACCCTCCTGGAAGGGAGCGTTTCCCCTGGAAGATAAAATCCTAGTATTGTAGACCATTGTCACTTGCTACCATGAACATAGGAAACCCGATTTTTGCTGCAGTCATGGCCTCCCCTGCCTGTTGGTCCATCTACCCCTGGGCCCTCTGATCTCACTCCGCCCTTCCCAAGCCCTTCCTCCACAGGGGGGCCACCAAGGTCAACCCCCTGCTCCATATCCCCCAACTTGCCCACCCTACCTGACCTCCTCACTCAGCCTGGTGGCAACCCGGAGCCCCCAAAGCCCCCAAGCCCCCAAGCCCCTCTGCCTTTTTCCTGTGGTCATTCACTCAGGGTTCCAGCTCCGGTGTGGGAGTCGGGAGGCAACCAGGCTTACGTGACCCCGGGTGGCTCCTGTGGTGGGAAATCCTCCCATTCCCTGCTCTGCTCCATCATAATATTGTTCCCAGACGGGTTCTTCTGTCTTCACCAAGGCTCTGTGACGTCCCGATGTGATGTCCTCTGTGACATCCCCATGCACCTCAGAGGGCGTGACTCTCAGAGACCCTTTGCATAGGATCGATTTCTTAGCCGAACACTTTTAACGTGTGGTTTTAAGGTGCCAAGAACTTCACGATGACTCTGAGGAAACCACTGTCAGAAATTCAGTGAACTAATAAAATATTCCAATGCTGGTATTAGACGTTGACAGTCTCTCTAGTGGGTGCTTCTCCGGGGCTCACTGGTGTGTCTGAGCTGGTGTGGGAGGGGCGCGTAGTGGCCCCAGTTTATCACTGGACGATCAGGCTTCAGCTGAAGATATTCGCTTGAGACTGTGTCTCTGCAAGTCCCTAGAAAACAGGTCACTAAAGTCAGCATCCTGCTGCCTCCAGGCAGAGGCCACGCTGATCCCAGTGGGCCCGGGAAAAAGCCGTGGGCACCTAGCACCACCAAAGGGAAGAGTCTGGGAAAAGAAGTGTGGCTGCCCTCAAGGAAGCCCCTTGACCTTCAGCCACAGCCTCAGAGACCCTCACTCGCCTCAGAAGCCTTCCTGTCCCATGTTAGGGCCCTGGGCCCACAGCTGGCTCCGGCGAGCGGCTGTTCCTCAGACGTTCGTGGAGCTCCTGTGCCCTAGGCCAGCCGAGGGCCAGGATCCCACATAGCTCTGTCAGCAGGCAGGCGGGCCCTGGGATCCTGGGGTGAAGACCTCATGGAACTCCAGCACACGTGGTCGTCAGTTCTCCAGAGAGGGCCCCCCAAGGGACGGGTGTCTCCCCTCCGTGAGAAGAGGCTCTCGGGGCTGCTGCCTAGACGAGAGGAAGCGTGTGCTGGGGAGCCTACTGCCTTCCTGGAAGGATCCTGGGAACTATAAACACCCACTAGACACAGGAAGTCCTTCTCAGGGTGAGAGACACGGCACATCTCCCCAGTGCTTGCTCGGAAAGAGGATGAGGCCCAGCCCAGTCACAGTAAGCATCTGCTGGCCAGCACCCACCCCTGACCTGACCCCAGGGCAGACCCTGCCCCCAGACTCCGAGCCCTCTGCCCACCACAGCCCTGGGCACTAGGGAGTGGCTGGGGTAGGGCTGCGAGGCCCAGGCCCCGAGGCCCTCCACCCCCCCCCCCCCCCCCCCCCGCCCCCCGGGGCGGGGGGGGGGGGCCCCCCCCGCCCCCCCCCCGGGCCCCCCCCCCCCCCCCCCCCCCCCCCCCCCCGTCTCCCATCTGCCCTGTGCACTGCTTATCGGGTAACAGGAGCTGGGAGCTCCGTCCACGCCTGAAACAGGAAGCCCGGGCCTGTGCGTAAGCCGCCAAGAGCCACCGGTGGCCTGGGCTGGAGGATGGAGGAGCAGCGGGCGCTCACGGCCGCCAAGGACGGGGACCTGGCCACCCTGAAGCGGCTGTTGGAGGCCGGGGCCTTGGGCCCAGGCATCATTGACGCCCTGGGGGCTGGCCTGGTGCATCACGCTAGCCGGGCTGGCCACCTGGCCTGTGTCAAGTTCCTGGTGCAGCAGGCCAAGCTGCCCGGCAACCAGCGGGCCCACAACGGGGCCACCCCGGCACATGACGCCGCGGCCACAGGCAGCCTGGCCGAGCTCTGCTGGCTGGTGCGTGACGGAGGCTGCGGGCTGCAGGTGAGTGCGGCGAGCCCGTGAGAGGGGCTGATGTCCATGTGGACTGAGGGAGCGGAAGCCGGGAAGTCCTAGGGACTCTTTGTGCATGGCATGGGCACGCCCGCCTGCCCCCAAACCAGCACCAACTCCTGGGCTGGCACAGAGCAGCTCTCCCCTTGCCCTCCCCCAGGTCGGAGCACCTGGCCTCACCTGGCCAGCGGGGCCTGCCAGGGTTCCCATCAGCCCGGATCTGGGGGCCTGTTTCCCAAAGGGTCCACACAGGAGTGTGTAGAGGAGCATGGCGAGCACACAGGCTCAGGATCTAGGGGCCCGGCTTGTACAGCTGGAGGCCTCGGTGCCTGACAGCCCAGGCCCTGCTGTGGGGGGCAGTGGGAAGAAGGAGGGTCTCCAGGCTCAGGAATCATCTAGGCAATGGCATTTCCAGCAGCGCCCACCCTCTCCCTTTTCCTGCCCACCTGGGGTCACTTTGTGCAGTTGGAGGACGTGGGACAGTGGGCGAGCTCCAATGGGGCATGTAAGGGCACTCTCCGAGAAGGGGTGCTGGGTCCCAGACAGGGAGGACTCATGGGTCCCATCGGCTCTTCCCACAACCCGGGAAGCGGGGTGCGGGGAGCGGTGCCTATTTCTGTGCCTGGGGGCATGCCCAGGCCTGCCAGCTGCTTGCCGTGGGAATGCTTCAATGCGAGGACTCGTGGCTGGCAGGCGGGTGCTCAGCAGCGGTCAGAGACAGAGGCCCAGAGGTAGGGCCCTGGGACAGGCAGCAGACCACAGAGCCCGACATGGACAAGGCTGGGCCCATGGAAACCCCACTGCGAGCCGAGGGCAGAAAGGGCTGTGACTGCCCTTGAGAGAGGGGCCCGGGAGCAGCGGGATCATGGGTCTGGACTCAGAAGACCTGGACTTGCGTCCCTGCCATGCCTTTCCCTCTGAGCAGGCCACCCGGCTCAGCCGGCAGGGAGGGAAGAGCATGCGGGCAGGGCGGCGGGCTCCTGGGCGCTGGGACTGCCCTGCCGGGATGGGTCCCGGCCTGCCACAGAAGGCCACCTGCCCTTCTTTGCCCAGTAGGACCAAGATAACTCAGGCGTCTCCCCGCTGCACCTGGCCGCCCGCTTCGGGCATCCTCTGCTGGTGCAGTGGCTGCTTCGGGAGGGCCACGCGGCCACCCTGGAGACCCTGGAGGGGGCCCTGCCCCTGCACCATGCCGCCGTCAGCGGGGACCTGACCTGCCTGAAGCTCCTGGCCGCAGCCCACGGCAGGTGAGCCGCCAGAGCACCGCCTGCTGGCCGTCCCCCAGAGTGCGCCCCAGGAAGGCTGGGGGAGCAGGGAGGGCCCAGTGTGGGGCCAGTGCAGGGGGACAGGGCCCATGAGACTCAGGACCAGGGGGAAGGACCTTGATCCTATAGGCCGAGGGCAGTGTCTAGCTGCACAGAGCGGGGCAATGGGGGGCCAGGAAGCCCCCCCCCACACACTCAGGCTTCTCCTGGTCTGCCTGGGGCCATGTCAGGACCCATGCTACCCCAGCTGGGAAGGTGCGCGCTCTCCAGTCATGAGCAGAGGCCTACAGTGCCCTCAGGTGGTCCTGAGGCCCTAGTCAGGGGACCCCGGATGGTCCTGCCACTTTGTTCCCTCCCCGGCACTGGGAACGCCTCCAGGGCAGCCAGTCTCATGCCTGTGGCCCTATGCCTGCTGCCCAGAATGGGTGTGGGCACACGGGGTGTGGCAGGGGTGGGATGGGGCCAGCTGGGGAAGGGGGCAGCCCGGCTTCCATTCCTCATCCTGAGAGCCTGTCTAGTCCTTGGCCCACGCAGAGGATGCTGTGGGCACCAAGATGGGCCATCTGGGGATGTCGTGCTCATGGCCTCCCTACCCCCATTCCCAGGACTGCTGGCCTGGCTGGGTATTGGACTTAGTGTCCACCCCTCACCTGATGTAGCCTTTCCCCCTGATGACCCACGGGCCTCCAGTCATGCCTCTTCTCCTGGGGGTGCCTCCTGTTTGGCTGGGGGGCTGGCTCTTCCGGCTGCCCCACACTTGCTCCCCGACAAGGCCTAACAGCTCAGCTTTGGAATAGCGCTCTCTCCCTTGGTGTTCTCAGCCCACCCCCTTGGTCTTTGGGACTTGCTTCTGCAGACACTGGGGGTGCCCTGGGCCGGGCCAGCCACAGAGGGTCTGTTAGACTCCATTTTTAAAGTCTTTTTTTTTACCATTTAAAACCTGGAGACTTCACATGAAAACACACAAGTGTGTGGCGTCTCGTGCCCAGCACCCTGACTCCCACCTGGACCGACCATGGGGCCACAGGCGAAGTTTGCATCACCAGGTGCTGGGGTCAGCCTGGGTCAGGGACTGTCCCTCCCTGCAGAACTCCACTGGGGACCAAGAACTCACCTGGCCCCGTAGCAGCTCAGAGACACAGAGGGATCAGGGAGTCCTGTGACCCTCCTCCGTCTATGCTGGAGCCTGGAGTGTGGATGCCAGGCCCAGGCACTGCTCACAATGCCCCTTTCCTGCAGAGCAGGCCTTGGGCTCTGGAGGCTCAATGACCTGCCCACCACCCGCCCCACTAGGCTGTTCACCCACCAGCAAGCCCCAGTCCTGGGAATAGCTGGTCGACTCAAAAGGGAGTGTGCAGAGCTGGATTCCAGGGTCCCAGCGGTTGGGGGCAGTGGGGTCGGGGGTAAGAAGGCTGTGTACAACCTGTACACCCATGCAGGTGACCTGCTAGGGGGCCCTTCAGCCAGTAAGGGGGGCTGCGTCTCTCCGCCCCTTGATCTGGGCCTTGGGGGGTTGGAGGAGCTCTGCCTCCTACAAGAACCCCCAAACACTCTCTGATCCTCCCCTTCCCCCACAGTGGTGTGAACCGGCAGACGCGCACTGGGG
Organism: Enhydra lutris kenyoni; assembly: GCF_002288905.1. Classification (NCBI taxonomy): domain Eukaryota; kingdom Metazoa; phylum Chordata; class Mammalia; order Carnivora; family Mustelidae; genus Enhydra; species Enhydra lutris. The sequence goes on from NW_019154085.1 coordinate 44,906,072, forward strand.
CCTCCCCACTCTACCTGGCCTGCCAGGAGGGCCACCTACACCTGGCCCAGTTTCTGGTGAAGGACTGTGGAGCTGATGTGCACCTGCGAGCCCTCGATGGCATGAGTGCGCTCCACGCCGCAGCTGCCTGCGGCCACTACTCACTGGTCGTCTGGCTGGTAAGGGGGTGCTAAGGGTGCTGGGGGCATGGGAGGTCAGAGGCGGCTGGCACCTGCTCCCTCCTTGGTCCCAGAGCCCCCTCCAAGCTAGCAGGGCCTGGCTGGGGTGGGGGATCTCCATCTGCCTGCAGGACCCCTGGGGACCCCTGAGGCTGTGGAGGATCAGATGTTCCCGGGGCATCACCGTGAGCACCCATGTGTACAGGCCCAGGCTGGTCCCGGGAGTGCAGCCTTGATGGGCAGTGTCCCCTGCAGGACAGTAAGGACTTTTGTGACCCTCTCCCAGGAGTCCTGGGGTGTTTCCTGGAGCCCTCAGGGCGGGTGGTCCCCAGCAGACGCTGGCTGTTCCTGGCCCCGCATTCAGCCACTTCCTGCTCTGATGTCTCAGAGCCCCAGGCAACGCCCGGTCTCTTCCCTTCTGGCCCCGGGAAAGGGGCATTCAGGCCTCTTTCTGGAAGGAAGCCCTGAGACCCCAGAACACATAGTGGCCCGGGCGGGGGGATGCATTTTCCCAGCATGGGCTGGGAACTTCCTGCTTCCACCACAGGAAACCAGACCAGGCCAGGTCTCTAGGACCCTGGAGAGTTCATTACGGAGGCCCAGGGGAGATCTCAGAGTCAGGGGGGTCTCCCTGAGGAGACGCAGGAAGTGGTTGGGCAAGGGGGGGTTGCCCAGATGAGGAGGGCCCAGCTTTTAATCCAAGTTGGAGAGAGCCTGGTTTGAGGGGCGGAGGGAGTAGGGACAGGCAGAGGCCCCGAGAGGACCAGGGTTCTTTCCTGAGGGGCTGGGAGCTCCTGCCAGGCCCTGAGCCAAGAAAGGCAGGATGTGACTGGCGTCTCTGAAGGCACACTGGCCACTGTGGGGGACGAGAAAACCCTTCCTTGCTCAGAACCTCCCATACTTCCCGAGGGGCCTTCTCCCCGGCAGTGTCCCCAGGGCGCAGAACCCCTCCTCCACTGCCCTCCCTGCCGTTTAGGATAGCGCCACTCCAGCCAGCCCTCTGTCCCACTGTCCTCTGTCTTCCCTCCATGACACCAGCACCTGAGAGCCTATAAATTTTCCTCTGGGAGGCAAGGACCACGTCCATGGGCCTGGCGCGGAGCACGGGCTCTGGAGACACTGACCCAGCAAGTTGATGAACCAAGGAACAAATGATGAAATCCAGCCACCTGCCTTGGCCGTTGAGCCGCCAGCATTACTCTCCAGCCTCCCTTGGCCGCTCTCCCACCCAGGCTGGCCCTTCGCCCCTGAGACCCCACCAGAGGCAAACACACACACATTGTGAGGCTTGGTCCCCCCTACCCTGGCCACTTTCCCACGGGTGCTCCTGCTGAGAGCAGCTCCACTCCCAGGAGAAAGCCCAGCATCCCCACCCTGGCCTTCCCATGGAACTGTCCTCACGTTCCCTCTCCTGTCATTCTGACCCCGTCCGGTTCAGACTGCGGGCCCCCCAGAAATGTACCTGTCTCCGCACCTGGATTCTTGGTCCCTGGGGTGGGGAGTGCCGGGCATCTCTGGCCATGGCCCTGAGCCACAGGGGTGTGCTGGGGGAGAAGCAGGTCAGAGCTTTGGGGGAGCCAAGGGGACAGGGAGGGTCGCAGGAGGGAGCACTGTGGGGGCTCATCCCAGGGAAAAGGAAGGAGCAGCCAGGGTCACGGGCTCTCAGGGCCAGAAGGGCCTTTCCAACGTGACTCCCACTGCAGACTCCCAGCTGGGTCCCTGACTCCGGAGCGGGGCGTCCTCCCCCCTCAGGGGGGCCAGCTGACAGGAGGGCCTCTGTTCCCGGCTCACTGGTCTTTTCCCAGCAGACACAGTTGACCATCAGGTCCGCCGGCGCGCTTTGGGCTGCAGGTGACAATGGAACTTGGACCTCCAGTGTCCCCCCCACATGGGAGTGTAGGAGCAGCAGGAGGCTTTGCTGTCTTTGGGTCAGACACCCAGCCCCATCTGGCTGCATCTCTGCATTCTCCCAGCCTCTCCCTTATGGTGAAAGTTGGCCACATCAAGGTAGGAGGAAGGAGAAACAGGGTGACACCACAGCCACCAGCCCCTTCCATTAGGAAGGCAGAATTTTCCTAGAAGTGGCCCCTGGAGTTTCACTGGCTTCTGGGGAGGATCGCCTTCCGCTTCTGTGCCGAGCTCGCTGCCCGCCCCATCTACCTCCCTACGAGGGGTCACCTCCTCAGCGGGTCCTCCTCCTCCATCTTCCCCAGGTCACCTTCACCGACATTGGCCTGACAGCACGGGATAATGAGGGGGCCACAGCCCTCCACTTTGCAGCTCAAGGCGGCCACACACCCATTCTAGACCGGCTCCTGCTGATGGGCGCCCCTGTCACGACAGACTCCTGGGGAGGGACCCCCCTCCATGATGCAGCTGAGAACGGGCACATGGAGGTAAGGCCAGCAAGGTGGAATGTAGAGACTGGGAGCTCCCAGAAGCTGGAGGCCTGGGAGCTCCCCCTTCCTGCACTTCCTGCAGAAATAATTCAACCCGCTCAGCAGCCCAGTGGGAGAGGAGTCACGGTTCCCCTTATACTGGTGGGTAAAGTGTGGCTGAGACAGCAGTCACTGCCCAGGGCCCAGACTCTGAGTTACCTGGGGGCCAAATTCAGGCTCTCCCTCCGTGCACACCTCTTCCTTTGCACAGAGACCCCCAGGGTGTGTCGTCTGTCCCAGGAGAACCCTTGGCTGCTGCGCTCAGAGGTGTGAGGGTAGCCCTGTTGATATCATCCAAGAAATCTCAGGGACTCGCGTGGCCCAGCCCCTAGGAGACAACATGAGGAACCCGGAGTCAACGGGGTGACATTTAAATATTCAGGGTCCAACACTGAGAATAGACCCAGCCCTCGGCCGGGCCCCTACCCTGCACACCCCTGCACACTGACCTCACAGAAAGGCAAGGCCAGTCTGAGAGCAAAACACAGTTTTCCTCCTCCGCCTCCCCAACCCAGCCCCACGGAGCACTGTCCCCAATGGGGATCTGCTTCCCCAAGCCCCACCCGCAGCTCAGTCCAGAGGGAGGATGTTGTTGAGATCACAGCTGAGTGCCCCAGTCAGGCTCTCTGCTTCCGGACAGCTGTTCACAGCTGGAACCCAAAGTGGGGCTGGGGCCCCACGTGGCCCAGTGTCAGCTGAGTCAGGTAAAATGAACTGCAGCAAGCACAGTCACAGGAAGGCACTGTTCCCTTGGAAGAAGGCAAAGGAGACAGGACCCCAGCTCACTGCAGCTGTGAAATGGTCTTTCTCTGACTCTTCACTCCCCCGACTCCCCACCCCAGCTACACTCCCTCTCTCCTCCTTAGACACCACTCAACCCTGCAGGCTCACTCCCCCAGCTCTGTCTCCCCAGCTTCCATCCATTCCTAGCCAGGGAGGGGGGCAGCGGGCCCGAGGGCAGGGACAACAGAAGATTTGGAGGTGGTGAGGGGACCCCAAGTCCCGAGGGACCCTCTCAGGAAGGCGGCTGGAGCCGTGGCTTTCTGCAAATGAAATCCTCATTACGAGCCCAAGGAGTTGAACAGATAAGCCCAGAGCCTGTGGGTCCTCACCCGCTCTGCATATGGAAACAGAATAACTCAGGCCACACAGCCCAGAACAGATCTGCTTTCAGTCTTCTTCTGACGGAAATCCTGAATCCACGGGAGAGCCTGAGATCGGCAAGGCCTGGCTGGCGCCCCGCCCTCCGCCACCCCCTTGGCTGCTGTATTATTCAAGAGTGAACTAGAGACTTCACAGTATTTTATCCAGAAATACTTCAGCCCACATCTCCAAGAGATAAGGATCCCCTTTGTTTTTTAACACAGTTTCAAACCAGTATCACACCTAACAATAATTCATAGTGAGGTCCTACTATCATCTCTGAGCCAGCCTGCCCAGAGCATCCAGTATCCACTTCCCTTATTGCTCAAGACTCGGAGGCCAAACAGGAACTGCACACTACTAGTTTGTCCGCTGCATCCACTAATCTATTCGCAGTTCCGGAAATCTGCTTTGTCCCGGAAGTCTAGGATAATTCTTGATCTCCCCTGCAACTTTAAAATACATTCTTATTTTAGAGTAGTTCAGGATGATTTTAGATTGTAGAACAATCGAGACACTAGTACAGGCAGAGGAACCCAAAGACCCACATCCATTTCTGCCTGCATTAACCACTTAATCAGCATAGTGCATTTGGTCCACAATTAGTGGACCAAAACTGATACAGTATTACCAACCAAAGTCCATACTTTATTCTGATTCCCTTAGATTTTTTTTAAGACTTATATATTCATTTATTTATTTAGAGAGAGGGCATGTGCTCAAGAGTGAGCATGAGCAGGGGAGGGAGGGGGAAGGACAAGCAGACTCCGTGCTGAGTGTAGAGCCCAACTTGGGGCTCGATCTCATGACTCCAAGACCATGACCTGAGCCAAAACTGAGTTGGACGCTTAACCAACAAAGCCACCCAGACAACCCCCGGACTTCCTTAGTTTTTACCGTATGTCTTTTTTTCTACTCCAAAATTCCCTCCAGGATACCACACTACATGTAGTCTTCAGGTCTCCATAGGCTCCTTAGCTGGGACAGATTCCCCTCATTTTTAGGAATAAAACTTAAGAATAAAGAGCTGGTGTCCCAGCAGCCTCCAAAGGGAGCAATCATTGTTTAACATGTTTTGTTTTACTATATCAACGGTCTTTATTCTTTGAATGGTGTGAATTATACCGATTGCTTACTTTTTAAATTGAAGTTTAAAAATACGTTACATAAAACTTACCCTCCTGGGACAGCTGGGTGGCTCAGTCGGTTAGGTGTCTGCCTTCAGCTCAGGTTATGATCCTGGAGTCCCAGGATCGAGCCCCACATCAGGCTCCCCCTCAGCAAGGAGTCTGCTTCTCCCTCTGCCCCTCCTGCCTCATGCGCTAGTTCTCTCTCTCTCTCTCTCAAATAAATAAAATCTTTTAAAACGCCAACTTCTCCTCCTGTTTCTAAGTGTATGGTGCAGTGATGTTCACTATATGCCTTGTTATACAGCAGACCTCCCAGCTTTCATCTCTCAAAACTGGAACTCTGTCCCTATGAAACATTTCCCTGCTCCCCATCCCCCAGCCCTGGGAACCCACCTTTCTACTTTCTGTCCCTATGAGTCTGACAACTCGAGGAACATCACAAGGGTAGAATCAGATAGCAGTTATCTTTTTGTGACTGGCTTATTTCACTCAACGTTATATCCTCAAGGTTAAACCATGGTGTAGCAGGACACAGGATTTCCTTCCTTTTTAAGGCTGAGTCACATTCCCTTGTGTGGATGGGCCCACATTGCCTCTGTTCTTTCATCCATCAGGGAACACTTGGATTGCCTTTCACACTTGGCTGTTGTGGACAGTGCCACAGTGAACATAGGTGGGCAAACATCTCAAGACCTTTCTTTCTACTCTGATTACTTTTTAAAATGTTAAACCACCCTTGCATTCCGGGAGTAAATGCAAACTGACCATGATAAATTGTCTCTTCTACATAGCTGAATTTAATAGCTAACTTTTTGTTTGGGATTTTAGATGCAGTGTATAGTGCTATGTGGTGGTTCTTAAGTTTGTCTGTGCACTGGGAATGTCCAGGACAGGTTTAAAGTATCCAAACACCTGGGCTCCACCTGCCCAGAGATCCTGATTTGATTGGTTCTGGGTGGGGCCCCCAGGTATCCGGACTTTTAAAACGCCCCAGGGGATTATGATGTACAATTTCAAGAACTACCTGTGTGAATAGCATTGGCTCAGCAAATCTAGAAAGAATTCATAGAGACAGTGGATCTTACAGTGGTGTGTGAACAGGAGAAGGAGCCGGACTTCTGGCAAGGGAGAGATGACTAGACACAGTCAGCTGCTAGAACAAAACAGAGAGCAGGAGCCAGGGTTGGCCGTAAGGGGTCGCTGGTGACAGCATGGAACTAAGTTTAATGCCGAGCTAAGAGACTGCTGGGAAATCTCGAGAGGAGGGCGTGAGATGCCATGGCTGTTTGGAGAAGGAAGTTGCCATTTGATGGGGTGTCGTCTGGGGCTTTGCTGATGAGGTTGAAAAGGAAACGACAGAAGACAGGTGTAAATAAGACTCTCTCAGGGTTCAGATGAGTGGTTTTAACTCAGTTTTAACTCTAACTTACTGTGGCCACTAATTCAAGAAGTGAACTTACTACTGAGTATTCTAAGAGTTCCTAGAGGTAATGGGAGCATGACTGCCTCAGTGGGATTTCTGCTCCTATGAGAGGTGCAGCGAAGGCCTGTTTAATCGTCAGAGCCTCTGACATCCGCTCATTCACTCTCCTCCATTCAGATACTCACTCTTCTGACACATAGTTATTGAACACACTTGCTTAGGACATGACCGAGGATTCAAGAACCACAAGAGCATTTGGTTCTCAACAGGGCAGGACCCTCTGCAGTGGGTGTCGGAAATTTCAGGACTGTTTTTGGTTTTCCAGTGATTGAGGCACCCGTGGTGGAGGGGACACAAGGGGACCTGCTATTCCCAAGTGTATATAATTAAGCTTAGAACCTAAATTCAATTATGTGTATACACACACCCCAGTATTTTTCATAGTGTCAATATATGTAAGGCTTTTCCAAGAATGATCCTACTGTACATGGTGAGGGAAGATAGTATTTTGCTTTATTTGCACTTTACCACGAACCACTTGCTGAGAAAAATGGCATCACCAATGGCAACACCCATCTTGTGCGTTACTGTCAGATCTGTAGTGATTCGACATGTAGGTACTTTCAGCGATAACTTTTTTTTTTTTTCTTTTTTTGACAGAGAGAGATCACAAGTAGGCAGAGAGGCAGGCAGAAAGAGAGGGGGAAGCAGGCTCCCTGCGGAACAGAGAGCCCGATGCGGGGCACGATCCCAGGACCCTGGGATCATGACCTGAGCTGAAGGCAGAGGCTTTAACCCACTGAGCCACCCAGGTGCCCCTTTCAGCGATAATTTTTGAAAGTGCTCATAATCATGATGCTCATTCAACTATAAAATGAGCCTGTGTCAAAGATTTTTATTTACCTCATTAATTAAGAAGAAAGCAAGTAATTCATATAACCAGGAGTAAAATAAACAAATATTTCACCAGAAAGGAATAATGACGTGAATTCCCAAATAGATGCAAAACCAGTCAGTACTGACAAGGGAGATCATTGACTGCATTCCATGTACACATTTTGCATTTAGGCTTTCCCTGGACAAAAGTCATTTATCATATGAACATATTTATTTATTTGAGAGAGAGAGAGAGAGAGAGCATGTGTACACGAGACCACAAACATGGGGAGGGCAGAGGGAGAAGCAGATTCTCCACGGAGCAGGAAGCCTGCTGTGGGGCTTGATCCCAAGACCCTGGGATCACAACCTGAGCTGAAGGCAGACACCCAACTGACTGAGCCCCCTGAACATTTTTTTAAAAGGATTTTATTTATTTATTTGGGAGAGATGGAGCAAGAGCATAAGCAGGGAGAGCAGTAGGCAGAGGGAGAGGGAGAAGCAGACTCCTCTCGGAGTAGGGAGCCTGGTGTAGGGCTGGATCCCAGGACCCTGAGATCATGACCTGAGCTGAAGGAGGAGGCTTAACCCACTGAGCCACCTGGAGCCCTTATAACATGAACAGTTTTATACACTTTGCAGAGTAGTTGGCTCTAAGGTAGTGAAGGAAAGGGACAATAACTGGAAGTGTAAGCAGGACACTCAGTAATCTGCTTTGTCTGTTGGAGTGCCTTCCTTCATTTTTCATGGTACGGACAGCAGACTTGGTCTTTGGTGCAGCCATGCCCAAATATTCACATAGTAACATGCCTGTTTTTTAAATTATAAACTATTTTTTCCTCCTTTACATTAGAGCATAATATTTTAAATTTATGTGTGCAGGCAACTTGTATTATCAATTGTGTTCATGCCAGAAGAGCAAAAGGAGTGTCGGGAAACTTTTGCAAAAAAAAAAAAAAAAGAGGGCATTGGGACTGATGGCAGGGAGGATCCTGGACCAGCTCATCCTTGAGGTGCCTTCAGGCCCTGCGCTGTCCTGGGATGCTCCTCTGTCTCGGGTGTGATGAAGACCACGGGCTCGTAGAGCCACAGCTGAATCCAGGCTGCCCCACTTCCTAGCAGGATGACCTTGGGGAGGCTTCCCATCCTTTTCCGTGCCTCTTGTCATTTTGTGTAGCACAGGCACAGTAATAAACCTCACAGGGTGACATTGGGGCTGAACGAGTGGTTCATGTGTCACTCCAGAATGGTATCGGAAGGACTCGCTTCCCCATCTCTTAGACAAGCCTCCAGGGTGTGAGTGCAATGGTCCCCAGCAGCCCCCAGCTTCCTGTGATGGGCTTAAGCTTTTCAAGGCACAGCCTAGAGGCTAGTGGCAAGGAAGAAGGGAGCAGGAAAGCTTGCAGGGTGGGGATGAGGCTGATGGGGTCGCACCATTTTTAATGTGTTTTATTTCTGCAGTTAAAAAAAAAATCTGACATTATTGTTTTTTATTCAGTCAAAAAATAAAGGCTTATTTGAATTTATCCACAAATTTACTACTTTGTCATCTTCATTCCTCCTGGCATCTCTGGCCTCCTCTGTGGAATCTCTTCCCCTCAGTCTGAAGCCGATGCCTCAGATGTTCCCTTAGTGTGAGAGTGTTGCTGGCAAATTCTTTGTTTCATTTTGTTTTGTTTACCTTTATCTCATGATTGCTATTGAAGGGTATTTTTGCTGGGTATAGAATCGTTTCTTGGAAATTTCCACGTATTTTCCTTTGGTGCTGGGAAAATGTCATTCTTTCATTGCCTGGTGGCTTCTACAAAGAAGTCAGCTGAGAGGAGCCACTGTTTTGAAGATAATCATTCTTTTTCTTGTCACTTCTAAGGTTTTTCATTTTGTCTTTGCTTTCCTACAATTTTACTATGGGGATGACGTGAGGCAGATTGCTCTTTATTTCTCCCACTGGGGATTGCATGAGCATCTTGAATTTGTGCTTTGGTGCTTCCCTAAGTTCTGTGAAATTCCCAGCCATTATCCCTGCAGATGTGACTTCTGCATCCATTCTGTTTCTCCTCTTTCTGGGTTTACTGCCACAAACGGTATCACAGACAGGTTCTGCTTTCAGCTTTTTGTCTCTCTGTGCTGCATCTGGATGGCTGCTTCTGACTGATTTTCTGCTCACTTTTCCTACAGCTTCAGTTTTTCACGTGGTCATTATTTCTATGTTCCTGACCTACTAACCATCATCATTTAAATGCACCATGTCTCTTTTCATGGTTGATAATTCCACGCATAAATGTTTAAGCTTGATTTTTATTCCCTTGAAAATAATAAGCCCAGTAGTGTTCTGTTAGCTCTTGGGTCCTTGTGGGTCTATTTCCTGGTGAGTTGGGTCTTCTGGCTCTTGTTCTGGTATCTTATTTCTTTGGGCTCCTGGCTTTGTCTGACTCTATGCTGGAACTTATATTTGAAAAACAATTTGTGGGAGTCATGTGAGGCCTTGGGTGAAACCTTATTTTCCTCTGGTTGTCAGGCATCCATGGGAATTGTGAGCCCAGGACCTTCCCACTCCACATTCCAGGCTCACAGTTCCCTGGGCCACTGGGTGAAAGGAAGCAGAGGCTGGCTGGCTTCTGGTTTACCTTTACTCTGAGGGTAGATCTTTCAGCCTACAGTGCTAGGTGATAAATTGGAGCCCTCACCTTTGGAGGACCCTGGGCTTTTCCTGGTCTCCTTAGTCCTGTGAGGCTGTGCTTTCAGTGCAGAAACACTTCTGAGTGATAGGTTTATCCCTCCAGATTTTCCCTGACTCCTGAGCTTGGCTTGGTAATTCCTCACTTCCTTTTTGCCTCTTTGATGCTTTAGGAAGGTGACTTTACATTTAATGGATATTTTATGTTGTCCTTGGGGACCTGTTTCTCTAGTCCCTGATGGGACCCATCCGCCCACCTGCTTTGCTTCTGGTACAGTCACCTCGAAGGTCTTGGTCATCTGTAATCACTCACCCCCTGCTCACAAATCCTGCAGTGATCAGCTTATGGTTCCATCTTCCCATTTCTTCCTGTGAAAATGACACACATACCTCCCAGCATTGCTGTACAGACACTGGTTCTGCCTTTAGAGCCTGCGGCATGGACTACAAGGGCAAGGTCAGGATTAGGCTGCCCAGCCAGGGTGTCAGCTGTACCACCTACTAGCAGCTGAGCGTCTGGCAGTTCCTGACTGCGGGTGCCTTGGTTCCCATCTGGGACTGTGTGCTGGTGCCTGTGGAGCTTCGCGCTGCTGCTGCCTGGATGGGGCAGTGGTGGGTGGGCCTTGGGGATTTGAGCCCTGGCCCTGCAGTGAACAATAGCAGGGTCTTGGGTCAAGTTCCTTAGCTGTTGGTGGCCTCAGTTGCCCACCTGTGTGATGGGGCAGCACAGTGCCTGCCCTCCATCACACCTGGTGAATGCTGTGGGCACAAGCAGGTGATGAAGTGGTCACACGTGTGTCCCCTCCCTGCAGTGTTGCCAGACGCTGGTCTCCCACCATGTGGACCCCTCCTTACGAGATGAAGATGGTTACACGGCGGCAGACCTGGCAGAGTACCATGGACACCAGGACTGTGCCCAGTTCCTGCGGGAGACAGCCGGGCCGGTAAGCTTCATGGTGCCCACCCCTCAGCCCCGGAGGCTGGGGTGACAGGGTCCGTGGCTCCCCTGACAGCACGTTATGGAGAAAGCTCATTATGGACACCAGGTTGGTGTCCCAGGGAAATGGTCTTGGGCCAGGACAGAGCCAGTGCCACAAGTCATCTGGCCCAGTTCTGGGACTGGGCTGCGGCAGGGGCTGTGACAAGGATCATGACAGAGCCATGATGGGGCTGCAGCAGGAGCTGTGATGGGCCATGGCAGGGTTTGTGACAGAGGCTGGGACAGGGGGCATGATAGGGGTGTGACAGGGGACTTGACTGGGGATGTGACAGGGGTTGTAACAGAGGATGTGACAGGGCTATGACTGGGGCTGTGACAGGGGCTATGACTGGGACCGTGACAGGGACCATGACTGGGACTGTGACAGGGGCTGGGACAGGGGGCATGATAGGGGCGTGACAGGGGCCCTGACTGTGGACGTGACAGGGTTGTGACAGGGGCTGTCACAGGGGCTTTGACTGGGGATGTGACAGGGGCTGTGACAGAGAATGTGACAGGGGCTGTGACAGGGGCTATGACTAGGACCATGACAGGGACCATGACTGGGACTGTGACAGGGGCTATGACTGGGGCTGTCACGAGGACCGTGGCAGGGGCTGTGACTGGGGCTGTGACAGAGGCTGTGACAGGGACTATGACTGGGGCTTATCACAAGGACTGTGGCAGGGGCCATGACTGGGGCCGTGGGAGGGACCGTGACTGGAACTATGACAGGGACCATGACTGGGGCTGTGACAGAGGCCCTGACTGGGGCTCCCACAGCGTCAGTGGCAGGGGTCAAGACAAGGGCCATGGTCATGACTAGGCCAGGCTATGGCAGGGAGCAGGGCTGGCCTGTGGCTGGACCATGGCTGGGGCGCCTGTGGGGTGACACTGTCAGATTGAGGGTACCCCGGGGGTGGGAGCAGGGCTCTGAGTCACATGGCCGTCCAGAAGGCAGCAAGTCTGGTCCCATACTCCCATCTGGGTGTGGCCCTCGTGGCTTACCCCTCACTGAGATATTTCCCATCCACAAGGACAAGAATCCCATCCGTCCTGCTGTCCCCAGCCCCCTGTGCACGACAGGCCACAGCGTGCGCTGAATGGAGAGGACCCATGGGCATGTGAGCAAGTAAACAAACACAGACACGTGGGCAGGTGGACGGGTATTCTCGTGGGTGATGTCTGCGTCGAACCAGGACCCCCAGCATCCTCCCACCCATCCCTGTCCCCATTCCAGGTCCGAGGCAGCTGCTATGACAAATTAGTCCCAACCGGCCATGGCTTTTGCCAATTTAGTGGCCACCCTTTTGGAAAGTGTCCCTGGGATCATGTGGCCCCATTTCCAGGTGAGAGCACCAAGGTCCAGAGATGTGACACGCCCCCCCCATGCCAGGTCTCACCGAGGGGTTTCTGCGCCTCGTTTTCCCTCAGGAGCATCCCAGGCCAACTGAGGCAGAGCTGCAGTCCTCCCTGGTCCTGGGCCTGTGGGACGATCCTTCCCCCGGCCCTGCCTCCCAGCCTGCTGCGGCCTGGGGCGGCACAGGGGTTTGCTGATGTCGCAGTCTAGGAACTGAGGACTGCCCTGACTGCTGGAAGTCATTTCTTTATGACATGATTTATGTATGAGACGTTCCATTGGTTACTGTTTGGTAAAAGGTTGTCTTTTGGGCTTGGGTGTGAGGAGTTTGTGGGACTGGACAGGTTCCTGGTGTAGTGGGCAGAGCTCCAGAGTCTACAGGCTGGGAATGTCCTGGCCACCTGGGTCCCTCCTGGCCCCTCGGTGGTCCCTGTGGCCGACCTGGAAGCTGAGATCAGGAGGGGGGTGGGCGTGGCCCTGCTGCCAGTGGGTAGGTCCCGGCCAGTCCCCAGCCTAGCCACTCCTGGGCCTCCTGTCTGGGCAGCGTCTCTGACCTCAGCCCTCCATCCCCAGGCCCCGGCACATCTGTCAGAACCTTTTGGCCACTTGGCCCAGCTCGAGCGGCCAGGGGTGGGGTTCTGGGTGTTCTCCCGACGGCCCTGGGGCCGTGGAGAAGCGGCCCATCTCGGGTTGTCCTCGCTGTGTCCCTGGTGTCGCCATAGGATCTGAGGCAGAATTCTTTTCTCTCAGGACTCCCCAGCTCCCCAGCCTGTGACCAGCAGAGCCCAGCCCGTCCACAAAGCCCTGGTTTTTGAGGCATGTTGCTGTGTCTGCAGAGAGCTTGGGGAGCCCAAGTGAGCGCCCAGGGTAGTGGGGGGTGTGGGTCCCCCCCCAGGCCACCTGCCTCACATGCAGACTTGGCTTAGCAGGAGGACGGGGTGTCAGCTGTGGGCCCTGGCGCTGGGGAGGGGGGTGCCGGGCGCCTTATGCAATATTGATGGAAATGTAATATCCAGAGGTCGCTGCGCCGGCTTCTTCCCACGCCAGGCTCAGAGGAGGTGGTGGAAGACATACAGGGCGGCCGCACCTGTCCCCGGGAGAGCTGTGGGTCTCAGGAGAGGTGGCCTGGGGAGCCAGGCTGTGCCTGTGGGAGGCGCCCCCTCGGCCACTGGGTTGCAGGACCTGGGTCCACGCTTCCCAGCACCCAGGCCTACTCTCGGCTTGGGGAGGCCAGGCCCTGCCTTAGTCCAGCTGCCGGGTCTTCCTACTATCTGGCCCTCGGGCCCCCTCTGCACAACGAAGGGTTGGGCGAAGGGTTGGGCCTCTCTGATGGGGTGGGCTTCTGGCTGCAGGGCCCCAGGCTTGAGTGAGGTCCCCACCAGGTGGTGGCATTTGGGAACAGCAGCCCTGGCTGGCAAGCCGGACCCTCCAAACAGGTGTGAGGGGAGGCAGCCCCTCATCCCCCACCATAGCACCGGCCCGTCCTATTGGCCCTGGCCCTGTACTTGCACCCACCAGGGCTGGAGAGGCTCTTCCTGGCTGGTGAGGTCGTGGCATCTCCAAGCCTCAGTTTCTCATCTGTGAAACAGGAGGGACGAGTGGTGGCGGGAGATGCTCCTGAGGTCTCCAGCGGGTGCTCATTCCCTCCCCGAGGTCACAAGGGCTCCAGCACCCTTTGCTGCGGAACTGAGGCCCAGAGAGGGCAAGAGACTCCCTGGGGGCAGCCTCCTCTCCGGTGAGGGGTGGGGCCTGGCGGTGCCGCCAGTAATTGAATCTCAGCCGTGGTGACCGGTGTCCGGCGCCCATCTGTGGGTCATGATTTTCTCAGCCCGGGTGGCATTACAGGCCTGTAACCCGGCTTGCCACAGCTGTCCTCAATGTATAATGCATGGCAGACCCAGCATTGCTCAAATCTCACCAAAACACAGGAAAGGAGATGGCAGGCCCCGGAAAGGGCCGAGCCAACCACTGACCTCAGAGCAATTGCCCAATTTGGGGATGGGGCATGTGCCCAGCCTTCAGGACCCAGAGGTCGGAGCCCCACATCTGAGCCCCTTCAGCTCCTTGCAGACTTGGTTAGTGTCAGGATGTGGCTTCTCCCGGCACCAGAGAAACAGCACAGCAGACAGGGCCCGGGTAGAGCTCAGAGGTGAGAACACGCCGATGAGGTGTGAGCCCCCTACGCTGGCCCGTCAGGCACCTCCCCGTAATTCGTCATCTTCCTGACTTACAGGAGGGGAAACCAAGGCCCCAGGTGTGACTTCCCCTCATTTCTCCTTGGAGGTGGGGGAGGGTGCAGCTGGGGCCAGGAGAGTGACATGAGTTCCCCCAGGCTGCGGGTGCAGCACTGGGGCCCAAGTCCATTCCCCTGAGGCCCAAACCTGCGCTCTGGCGGGGGAGGGGAGCTTCTTGCCCCTAACCCCAAGAGCCTACTCCTTTAGGGAGAGGGGTAGGAGATAGCAGGGGGAGGCCCCAGGCTTCAGGGTCTGACTTGGTCCTGCTTAAAGCTCGTAAGCCAGCCAAGGTCTGTGTCATGGACGCTGGAAGAAGACACTATTGTCCAAGACCACTGCAGAGAGCAGGTGTTATGTTTGCTTAGATCCCCTTGCCCCCCAGGTCCCTGCATAACGCGATATGGATACAGATGGCTACTGTGCCCACAGGAGTTTGGTGTCACAGCTGAGAACCCCTGAGCTTGGGGAACCCCCATTTTACAGTGAGCAGTGAGATCCCTCTGGGTCCCTCCTTCCAGATGCAGCCCTGAGAAATGGCCACATAAAGAGTAGCCAGGGTTTTGCATCCTCAATAGGAGTGCAAGAAACCCAACCAGTGTCAGGGCTTTCCCAGCCCCCAGAGGCACCCCCCATCAGCATTCTCCTCCACTGCTGATGCCCCTGACCCAAGGAGCAGTGATTCAAGGGGTTCCTGGAGCAAGGACTGGGGGTCTCAAATAAGATTCTGATCCCAGCTCTCCCCACATCCCAGCGAGCCTTGGTTTCCCTGTCTGTGCCCTGGGAGCTACTCTGGGGCTGGAGGTCCAGTACTGGGGCTTTCCTCTGGCTAGCTTCTCCCTCTCCCATGACCCAGGGGTCTCAAGCCTCGCCCGCATCCCGAGGGTCTGCTCCTATGGCCCCTGCCCCATGGAGGGTTAAGGTACCATGGTAAGGGATCCGGCACCCAGCCTCAAGCCCGCCTGGCCACCTGATACCTCAGTCTTCAAATATTAATGCGACGCCTCCCGCTCCTGGGGGCGGCAGTTGGGACAGCCCTGACAGCCCAGTACTGTGGCAGCTCCCTGTGCTCAACCCAGCCCCTGCCTCTGTGGGTCTCCCCCAGGCCGGGGGCCGGCAGACACTCCCCCACCCATGGAGCACTGGGACTCCTGGGCTCTCCACCGGATTCCTGGAAAGACTGACGTGTGAGGTGCGTGGTGGCTGGCAGACGGGGCTTCAGGCTGTGTTCCTTTCCAGTGGCCATGGTGGGCAGAGGGTCCTGGGTAGGGGAGCAATTGAGGGGCTAGAGGCAGCGGGTGCAGGTCAGGGGTTCTCCTGAGGGTGCCCCCAAGCTCCAGTAGCTCCCTAAGATCTGTGCCTCCTTGCTGGGAGGTGGGACAGAGTGCGGGGACACTCAGGGTGGCCGAGCGGTTTGCCCCAGCAGGACCGGCCACAGCAACGCTGGGCTTCTTATTGCAAAATGTTGAAGCACTTTAACGCAGAGAGAGCAGAGCAGGAAACTGAGTGACAGCGTGGTCCCAGCCCCAGGCCAGGCAGCCGTGTCCTGCTCAGGGCTCTTTCCAGCACCAGCCTGGAGGCCTATCCCCCCTCTGCCGCCCACAGCAAGGAGGGGTGAGGAGCTGCCCTCTGACAGCCAGGCTGGGGTGCTCCGACGGCCGGCAGCTGTGGCCCTGTGAGCTGGAGAGGCACATGGGGACAGCCCCACGGGAGAAGGGCATCACGGTGACACCAGGGGAGCAGGGAGCATGGGAGTCTGCCCTCCGAGATGGGCTTGGCCCGACTTCAACTTTCAGCTTTCAGCCAAAAAGTGACAAGCCTGTCTCTGGTGTCGTCCTGGAGAATTTCTCTGCTACATGCGGTGGGACACGGAGAGATGAGTGCGGTCCTGCGGCTCACAGCCCCTGCTTGCTAGGTCAGCCGGGCCAGAAGTCTTGGCTTTGGGTGGTCAGTCCCCAGAGCTGAGGCTGCTCAGGGTGAGCTGGGGACATGCGTCCAGGTCCAGGGCTCCTCCTGGCTGCAACCAGTGTCCCTGGGGAGGCAGGAGAGGTGGCCACAGTCAGGTCTGTGCCTTGCCCTGGGAGTGGGGCAGGGTGCAGGGGTGAGTTCTGGGGGTCTCTGCAGTGCCGGGGGTCCGATCTTGGTGATCTCTGTTTCCCAGTGGCCTTGGGGAGGGGGCTGGCCTGGACACTGCCTGGTGGGTCCTGGCACAGCACCCCGCTCTGAGGTGTGGCCACAGCCACACGGCCCCTGCTGGTGTGTCTGAGAAGTGTTCCGGATGCCTCAAGATGCTCCCTCCACACTCCTCTCCGGCGGGCTGTCTCAGCACAGAAGTCCGGGACAGCGAGGGAGGGCTGTGGACGTGCACGAGTGTGTATGTGTGTGTGTGCGTGTGTATGTGTATGTATGTGCGTGTGCACATGCACACGTGTGTTGTATCCATTACACGTGTGTATACATGCATGCATGGGTGTGTGTGTGATGGGTGTGCACGTGTCTCATAAGGCCAGAGAGAGGTCAGCCAAGCTGACACCAGCCCCGGCCCAGCATCTCCAAAGGCCGGGAGCCAGGCCCTTAGATAAAGGGTGCGGTTCCCCTGGCAGTGGTGTTGATGGCAGCTTTCCACTCCCCACCCCACCCCTGGGAGACTGGGCCAGGGCTAGCCTGCTCTGTGCCCTCCTCACCGCCCCAGCGGGATCGCTGGTGGCCCATGTCAAGGCCCACCTGGGCCTCCTGCTGACCGGGTCCCTCTGCCCCCAGGTGCCACTCCTGATGACACCACCGCCGCCTCCATTCCCCCCTCCTCCGCTGTCCGCTGCAAGGCACTCCCAAGAGGAAGGAACAAGGGGCTCAGGTCTCAGGAGCCCCACCTGTGAGTACACATCTCCAGGGAGGACTGGCCTGGACCATGGAGGGCAGGAGTGGGTGCTGCTGCCCTCAGCTCAGAGGTCCCTCAAGGGGGTGGGTTGCAGGAACGCTGGGCGTGCCACACGGTGAGGACAGATTTGGAGCCATCCTTCCTGTCTCCCAGCCCCAGCTGCTTCCACATTTCCTTCATTGTCCTGGTTACTTCTTTAAAGTGAGGATCAACATTTTCCATGACACATGCTTGTAATTACAAATCAGTGGTCCCCTGCTCCCCCCTCCAGGGTCCCTGTGTGAGCTCCCAGCCCCCAGGGCCTGGCTGTCCTGCCTGTGTGATCCTTGGCAGCCTGGTCCCCTCTCCAGGGGCTTCAGCTTGTCCAGAGGTAAATCTCGACGGTCAGGTCTCTGGGGCCTGGGGCTCTTCTGGGTCTGCTGCAGCTGGCCGGAGAGCCCAGCAGGTGGAGCATCCGTGGGCTAGCCGAGGCGGGTACGGACTCTTAAGGATTTGGGACTATTTTAGCAAAATGAAATAGAACAGCATGAAAAATTTCAGCAGTCCCCATATTCATGAGAGTAAGCCCCGCTTCGTGGCACAGGTCTCCATAGTCATATGAAGGAGTGCGTGTGTGTGCATGTGTGTGTATGGTGCAGGGTGTGTTTCTTGGTTGGGGTGTGGTCCTGGGGAGGGCCAGGAAGAGGAGAGTTCTGATCTTTTGCAGTCTGATGGGACTGCAGTAAGTCCCCAGCTGGCCCAACCCTCTGCCCTTGCCAGCTCAACGGGGGAGGGGTTAAACCGCAGGTGCCCAGAGATGCTGGGTGATAAATCAGTGTCCCGAGTCCTGGGCCATTTGTTGGGGGACTGGCTGGGGTCTTCCGCTCCAAGTCTAGTGGTCCTTCCAGAAGGCCAGTTCTGCCCCAGGTCCAGGGTTTTCTCCTTTCATTCCCCTGCCTTCTCAGAGTCTGGGAAGCCCCCTGACTCTGCTTCCCTTCCCCCAGCAGTGGTGATTCCCAGCCCAGCCTGGTCTGGCCAGCCTGACCAGCCTCTTCTGAGGGAGCAGACAATCTGGGCAGCTCCCCCACGGGTCACCACCAGCACCATGGCCGTCCCCACGGTACGCCTCCCACCTCCATACCCCTGTGTCCCCGTCTCCCCAACCAACCCACAAAGCCCAGCTGGCCTCTCATCAGAGTCCTATGTGTGCCCAGGCCAGGTCACTTCTGGGGCAGAGATGCAGTTGTCCATGGGTGGGTGGGCCTGGGGTCTGCTGCCCTCCTTCCTCAGGGTCTCCCACCCAGCCTAGGACCCACTGGAGGAGGCCAGCTCCTCTTTCTCCTTTTCTTTCTGGGCGTGAGGCCATTATAAATCCAACCCACCCACCCTTTCCTTGAATGGGTCCCGGGGACTTTCAGCCCCTGAGAGGTTCAGTGCAAGTTTGGGACGTGCTGCATGGTGCTGCCTCTCTTGGAGAGTTACAGAGCACACATTAGGCTCTGACAAGTCCTGCGGTTCAGAATTGGCCACCAGACTTTCTCTATGTAACTGTACCCCAAGCGAGTTTGTGCATCCACGTGGCAACCTCCTCTCTGCCATGTACAGAAGAGGGGAGGAATCTCTGGTTGCCTCTTCCAGCCAGCGATGCCCCCATGCACATACCTGGATCCCACAACAGACACGGGGATCCCTGTCTTCAGAGGCCAACGCTTACCAGGCTGGGGCTCTCTGTCCCTCCCTGGCCCACCCCCCACCCCTCCTCCCGTGAGGCCCTCCCCACCGATGCCGGGCGGGATCCCCTCCGGGCCCTGAGTGACCACCCCCAGTCTGCACAGGGAGAGGAGATGGCGGCGGAAGACGCCCCGAACTGCCTGGTGGCGCTGCAGCTGGACAGGCTGCCCTCGGGCGACCTCGACGGCCTGGTGCCCACGCAGGACGAGCACGGCCGGCCCATCCCCGAGTGGAAGCGGCAAGTGATGGTGCGGAAGCTGCAGGCGCGCCTGGGCGAGGATCCGGCGCTCCCGGTCCAGGTGGGGCCGGGCAGGGCACTCCGGGGCGGGAGAGGGGCGGGGCCCGGTGGGGCAGGGCAGGGTGGGGCTAGGTAGGAATGGGGCGGAGTGGGGCCACTGGGTAGAGCGGAGGCTGGGCTGGGGGCTTTGTCCTGGCAAATAGACGTGGAAGGTGGGGTACCTGGGCCCACACCTCGAGTCTGGACACCCGGGCACCCCATCGCGTGCCCCTCTGTGGCCCCAGCTTCCTCCTCTGGGAGACCATGAAGGGGAACCAGATCTGGAAGCTGGGCCCCTCCTCACCCCCCCCACCCCCGTCAGAGATGGTCTATCCACATGCTCTTTTGTCTTAACTATTTTCATCCCACCTCTACCTCGTGCCAGGCCCCGTGCTAGGCAGTGAAGGGGACCGGCCCTGCCCTCCCAGCCCTTACATTCTATCAGGAAAGACAGGGGGACTTGGCAACTGCACTGGGTGTGTGCGGGCAGGCCAGGTGATTCCAGGCGCCAGGGAGAGAAGCAGAGCGAGCAAAGGGGAGCAGGGATTCCATGTGGGTGCTCGGGGGCAGCTTCTCTGGGGAGGGGACCCTGAGCGGGGGCCAGAAAGTAATGAGAGAGCAACGCTGTGAGAATCTGGGACAAGTGATTCTAGTCAGAGAAAACAAGTTCAAAGGTCCTAAGGCATGCATAGGCTGGTACCTTAGAGCGGAGTGAATGAGGTATGATGGGCAGAGGTGAGGTCAGAGAGGGAAGGACTGCTCACCATCAGGTCCCTGGGGAGCTTTTGGGAATCTGAAGCAGAGAAGCTATGATTTGATGTGGGTGGTCGCAGGCTTCCTCTAGTTGCTGCGGGATGTAGAGGGATAGGATTTTGTCTGAATGGTGAGTGTTCTACAGCCCTGGGTCCCAGCTGCCCTGTCCCACGCAATCATGCCAGCCACCTGTGACCATTTAAGTTAATTAAAATGAAACAAAAGTCAAACTCCTGCTCCTCAGTTACAGAAGCCACATTCCGTTTCTGTAGCCACGGGTGGCTGATGGCTACATGTCATTCACTGTCCAGCGTGCTGGGCAGTGCTGGCCCCAGCTAGAGGGAAGTGGCATCCCCGCCTGGCCAAAGGCTTTGTCCCTGTGCAGCAACACTCCATGCCCTGGGTCTGCTGGGCCAAGGAATCAGAACTTACTAGGGCAGAGCAGGGCCTCTGAGCGAGCATGTGGAGGCTTGGGTCCCGCTGTGGTGAACTGGGGCCCCTCCTTCAGGGGGCTCTGAGCTATAATAAATCAGGCTGGCACAGAGCCTCAGCCCAGAGGGAGCCCAGCGCAGGGTTCTTCTTTGTCTGTCTGTCCCAGAGTTCGTGGGCACGGGGGGGCAGGCCTGGATCCTGGTGCCAGGCCAGCCACCAGGAGAACCCAGAGCAGAGTGGGAGAAGCCGCCCTGTTTTGTCTCAGCTACCCAAACACAGAAGGCTCTGGAGCTTGGTGGGAGAACCTGGGAGGGCCTGGGAGGGTCTGGGAGGGCTCTGAGGACAGAGACCCTCTGGGCTGAACAGTGATGAGCTGAGATTAGGAGAATGTGGGGGTGACAACAGGGGCACTGTCTTCTGGGCCCCCACAGGGCAGAGTGGCTGCCCTGAGCCTCAGACGCGGGACTGGGGCTGGCCAACCTCCTTGTTTATGCTCTAAGTCCCAGTGAGGGCCCACTGGTGTGTAGGAGCCTGGGTCTCCCAGGGGGCACCTAGGTCCAGGCCATTCTCCGGGGGCTTGTGTCCGGCCAGAACACAGCCTCTCCCAGCTGCGATGCACCCTGGGCCTCGGCCCTGCTGACCGGGCCTCCCTGTGCCCAGGGTGACAGCGGGAGCGTGGGCCCCGCGGGGCAGGCGGCCTGGCGGTACTCACAGACCCACCAGGCTATCCTGGGCCCCTTCGGGGAGCTGCTAACGGAGGACGACCTGGTGTACCTGGAGAAGCAGATCGCGGACCTTCAGCTGCGGCGCCGCTGCCAGGAGTACGAGAGCGAGCTGGGCCGGCTGGCGGCCGAGCTGCAGGCCCTGCTGCCCGCGCCCCTGGTCCGCATCACGGTCAACAGCCACTTCCTAACCCAGGGGCCTGCGCCAGAGGGGGAGGAGGCGCCCGTACCCGCGGCCGAGCCCCAGGGCCCCGCGGAGGCCGCGTCTCGGGAGCAGCCCCTGCCCTTGTGGTGCGGCCACATCGCCCGGCTGGTGCGCAGCATGTCCCTGCTGCTGAAGGGCATGAACGGGCTGGTGCAGGGCGAGGAGAAGCCCGCGGTCCAGCCCCCACAGGAGGCCCGCGGGGAGGCCCCTGCCAGCGCCCCCGGGAGCGCGGCGCAGCGTGAGATCCAGGAGTGCGGGGTGTCCGTGCGGACGCTTCGCGGCAATTTCGAGTCCACCCCTGGCCCGCCCTGCGCCCCAGACCCCGGTCCCTGCGAGCCGGGGACCCGGCCGGGGCAGTGCGGGGGAGGCGTCGGGCCCGCAGCCTCGCAGCCCCGCGCCGGAGGGGCCCCCGGGCCGAGCGATGCGGAAGAGGCCAGCGACTCGGGCATCAGCTGCGAGGAGGCCCCCTCGGAGGCGGGGGTGGCGCCGAGCCCGGACCTGGCCAACCTGCGCAAGGAGCGCATCGTCATGCTCTTCCTCAGCCACTGGAAGAAGTCGGCCTACACGCCGGCGCTCAAGACGGCCGCCTGCAGGACCCTGGAGGCCCGCCGGGGGGCGCCGCGGGCGCAGGAGCCCGCCGGGGGCCCTGCGCCGCCCTCCCCGCCGCCCGGCGCGGGCCCCCGGCTCGGCCACCTGTGGCAGCAGCGAAGCATCATTGCCCACCTGCTGGGCAACTGGAAGGCCATCCTGGCGCACGTGCCGGCCCGGCAGCTGCGGCGGCTGAGCCGGCGGCCCCGCGGGCCCCTGTCCCCGGAGCAGTTCCTGCCGCACGTGGGTGGGGCGCCCGTGCCCTACGGCAGCCTGACGCTGGACCTCTTCATGCTGGGCTACTTCCAGCTGCTGGAGTGCGACCTGCCTGCCGAGGAGCGTAAAATGCGCCACCTGCTCTGCTTCGAGGTCTTCGAGCACCTGGGCGCCCACGGCTGGGAGACTGCTCGGGCCTTCCATAAGGCGGTGACCGACGAGGTGGCCGCCGGCCGCCGGGCCTGGACCGACGGCTTCGAGGACATCAAAGCCCGCTTCTTCGGCTCCAGCCGGAGCCCCGCCTGGGACCCAGAGCCTGGGCGCAAGTCAGGCCTGACGCCCCTTGGGCCCCTGCCCCATGCTGCCACCGCTAGCGGCAGCCCCGAGGCTGCAGCACAAGGGCTGGGGCCTGGCCACCAGCGGGGCAGCTTCAACAGTGAGGACATCTGCGGCTACATCGACCGGAGCTTCGCCTTCTGGAAGGAGAAAGAAGCGGAGATGTTCAGCTTTGGAGAGTGAGACAGGCAGGCTGCCTGCTTTTGGGAATGCAGTGTCTGGGGTGATTTCATGTTTTCTGCTCTCTTTTCCCCTTTGTTACTCACCTGGCGGTCAGCTGAGCCAGAAGGCCAGGCTGGCAGAGGCTGGCAGACACTCTGTGTGCTAACGCCCACCTTTGGTCCCACATCAACAGGCTCATCCTTGGCTGTGCGGCTCAGTTTCGGAAACCTCACCCAGAACCCCATCAGCCCTGGAGTTAGAGGACTTGATCTCCCAGCCCTGGACCCTCCACCCCGTTGCTCTGCATGCACCTGTGCTGCTAGCCCGTTTCCCATGGGCCCTCTCTCCAGTGCCCAAGTCACCTGCTGTCCCTCTCCTCTGTTCCTCCAGCACCGGTGGCCCCAGCCAAGGCTAGAGCCTCTGTCTTCCTCCTTCCAGTGACCTCAGGCCATGCTCTTTCCCCTCCCCCGGCCTCTGTCCCCATCAGTGAAATGGGAGAGCTGTGGTCAGAGCTGCCTGTCAGGCCCTCCCAAATTCTCTAGGTCAGAGAGCTGGCCCACACGGGGGTGTCTGCTGGCCAGAGAAGCCGGCCACTGTCAGACACGAGCTCTCTTGCTGTGCCCTGTTCCCACCCCAAGGACTGCAGAGGCTTTGGTCCCTGAAGGGAAGGCTCTGTGTGGGCCTCCTGTCCCGTCATCCAGCTGACCAGCCCCATGGGCCACAGGGCTCAAAGCAGTGCCAGGGCCCCGCTGCAGGCTCAGGAGAGCAGGGACATAAAGAATTTTTCCCAGAGAAGCAGTGGTTGCAGGGGCTCCAAGCACAGGGCGCTGGACCCATCCCCCTGCCCTGACTCATGGCAGGGCGGAGACACCCGAGAGGAAAGGTAAGGAAATAAAGGCCACAGACCCTTTCTGTGGCCCTGAATGTCGACCACACCTTTCTCCGAGGGGGACCAAGGGAAAGAGCTGGATCTTCTCAGAGAGCTTCGCAGGTGCCTTGAGTGAACAGGGCGCTAGGAGCACTAGGGGCAAAGCCCCGTGTGGCTGGCCGTGGGATGTGGCTTGTTTCCAGCCCCCATGATAGCCAAGAGGATGGGTCCCCACCCAGGCCATGAGTGCCAAGGATGGCTGGCCCGAAAGCAGGGGGCTTCAGAGGAGAAGCATGGCTCAGCTGTGCAGTAGCCCCAACAGGCGGTGCGTGGACAGGATTTTTCAGGATCTTCCTCTGGGAACCCCCTCCCGGCAGCCCCGCATCCTCGGGACAGAAGCCTGCAGAGCTTGGAGGGTGGTGGGCAGGCTGCGGGAGGGGGCACAGAGCCCTTGTAGCCAGCCTGCCGGGACCCTCCGGAGGGGGTGAAGCTGGGGCTGCCTGGGTTGGGAAGGGAGGGCGCACTGGCTCGGGCTCCCTGCGGTCCTTTGACACCAGCGGCACCTGTTCCTGGCCAGCCTTCAAGACTGTGCTTGTTGCCCATGTGCCCGCAGCAAGGGAGAGCCACCTGTGCCCCAGGGAGTCCTGCACTGGGAGGGCACCGAGCCCCAGTCCTGATCTGAGCTCCACCGCAGGCGGCGACATCCTTAGCCCCACAGGGCCTCCCATTCCTCATCTGCAGAATGGGGAGTGGTGCCGACCTGCCCACCCCTGGTGTCTGGAGGGGGTGTGCCAGTCCCCTGTGGGAGGGATCTCTGTCCTGAGATGGAGCAGGGGAAAGGAGTATGGTGCCACCTCCAGGCTCTTGGTCCCCAGATGGAACTGACGGAGCTAGACAGGGGGCTGGTCTGCAGGACACTGTCACTGCCTGGACCTGGGGGGAGGGGCAGGTCTGAGGGTGGGGCTTGGGGAGCTGGGGTGTCAGAAGGTGCCAGATATTCTGATGTCTCCCTCGCTCCTCCTGTGCCATCTGCAGGACCTTGTTGTTCCAAGGGCTGGGCCACAGAAGAAGGGGTGTTGCGGGGGTGGGCAGTAGACACAGACCTGGCCTCAGAGGTGGTCCAGCCCAGGGTGGTCAGGAGAGCACCAGACAGGGGGCCAGCACACCTGACTTGAGGGGCTGGTCTGTGAGCATTCCCTGGGGCCTTGGGCAAGTCCCTCCCAAGCCTCAGGACTTTCTCAGCAGTGGGGCAAGACCAAGGCCAGCAGGGGGCACCCCACAACCATCCTGGGTTCCAGGAAGCCCTGGGGTGAGGCGGTGGCTCAGATCCAGGTTTGAGGCTGGAGGTGGTGGGGGAGGGGGAAGGGGGGGAGGCACCTCTGCTGGGCACTCAGGGGTGACTCCCCAGATGCCTTCTGCGGACTCTGTTTCCCAGGGGTCTGGGCAGCAGCCCTAGGAATTCAGAGCCCCTGCCCCACGGCTGATGCTGGGAAAGCTGTGTTTTCCTGAGATGTTCTGGGTGATTCTGATGCTCAGCGGCCTGGAAACCCCCAACCCACTAGCAGCCCCCAGTGGGGAGCAGATGTTCCTTGTCGGAGTCTGAGGCTGACCCCAGCAAGGCCACACTCCCAGCTCTGAGGCCTGTTTGGTGCCTGTAAGCCTGTCGTCCAGTTGGTAAAACCCCAGAGCCCCATAAGGCATCTGGGGCTGCAGACTTCAGTGAGGGGACCAGATGCAGTGAGGTGACCTTGTCCCCAGTGCCAGCCCAGGAGCTCCCCAACGAGCCAGCAAAATACTGGACAGAGGGCACCCCATCTCTCTCCCAGGCCCATAAATGTGTGCAGGACAAACACGAAGAAAAATGAAGGTGTACCAAAGGTGCTGAAAGAACAAGCCCTTTTTCCTCACGACTAAATAAATACAGCTAATAACACAACTTTTCCCGTCTCAAGGCACCGGTTAAATGCAGAGACAGTCTCTTCCTTATTTTTTTAAACTAACTCTGAGGTTCATTTGAAAGGAACAGTGAACAAGGACAGCTGTGAAGCCGGCCTCCAAGAAGGCCCCCAGCGTCCCCGTCCCAATAGCGCCTCCTGTGTGCCCCTCTGTGTTGTTTGGCAGAATATGGCAGAAGAGAGAGCTCTTGCTTCAAGTAGGTAATAACGGCTCCCATCTTTGCGGCTCCCTTACCTCTGAGGAGAGCCCCGGGCCGTGCTGGGAGCAGGCCCGTAAGAGAGGTCCGTGCAGGGAGAAGCAAGGCCTCCCGCCCAGTCGGGCCCTCAGATGACTGCGGCCTGGCTGACCCATGGTGCCAGCTAAGGACAAATCCGAAGGCAGAAGCCCCACTACGGTGCTCCCAGAGCCAGGAAACCACGTGAGATCACAGATAAGTTTGTTGTTTTAAGAAACTAGATTTGGGGGACACCTGGGTGGCTCAGTCAGTTAGGTCTCTGCCTCAACTCAGGTCATGATCCCAGGGTCCTGGGATCGAGCCCCACATTGGGCTCCCTGTTCAGCGGGGAGCCTGCTTCTCCCTCTCCCTCTGCTGTTCCCCTGCTTGTGCTCTCTCTCTCTCTCAAATAAATAAAATCCTAAAAAAAAAAAGACACTCGATTGTGGGGTCATTTGTTATGCAGCAACAGATAACAAATCCAGTAAACAAAAAGATTAAAGAGGAAGAGGCATTTCAGACGTGAAGACATCGCGTAATTGTAGAGCGGTAGTCCCTCAGACTAGGTGGTTCTGACCCCAAAGTATATTTCGTTCCGATCAACAGATCAGAGCAGAGAAATCTGAGATGTTTCACACGGAAAACATTGCCCTAAGACAAAGACACCACAGCTAATCCATGGGAGAAAGAAGGAATGGTCGATAGCAGTCTCCAGAGTGCTGGTAAACTATTTGCGGGTGGGGGGAATAGGACCCCAGGGCAGCCCTGCCCCACATAAATCCCAGATGGAACAAGAGATACCATAAGCAGGTAAAGCTATAAAACCCCCGAGGAGGGGCTGGGCAGGTCAGGTGTGACAGGGGCCTCACCACCCACGGGTGCCGGGCCAGGCATAGGTACCAGCGTCCCCTCCCGCTGGAGGAAAAGCCTCAGTCACCCACACTGGCCCCCAGGCCCACCAGCCAGGAGGTTTATTGGGCTGCACACAGTCTAATGCATGACTTCACTCTCTGACTCTGAATCACGGAGGTGGTGCCGTGGTTATTTATCTTAGCCCAAAATGACACGACCCACATGTCCATTAATAGAAGTAACTGGATGTCCCTTCGAATTTTTAAAGTGTGATATAGTCACAGTATGATGAAATCCAAGATGATACGTTCAAAGACTGATGGCATCAGAAATGCTGGGGCAGTGACATAAACTGATAAAACAGGACCCGCACAGATCCCGCAGCCTTTGGCGCGGGGTAGACTGGAGGGGAGAGGCCCCTGTGTTCATGGGGATCGTCTTTTACGGGTCGAAGTGTTTTGCTTCGGATTTTCCTGTGTTTTCCAAACACTCCAGGATGAACATGTGTTATTTTTATCATCATGAAAAGAAACAAGCAACGTGTTTTTAAAAACTGCCCCGCTCTGTAGCAATCTGAGATAAAGATCTGTTTTGAGCACTTGGTGTCGAGTTTCCCAAACAGACCAGTGACATGAGCTGTGAGGTGGTATGTCTTCTCTCCCCACATTGGGGGGTGCAGCTCCCTGTGTCAGGGGCCCCGTCATTAGAATACCCTGTTCTCTTTCCTCCAGCCTGGGCTGGGTGCACATTAACCCTTTGTGTTCTGGCTACAAGCAAGGGGACAGGAGTAACACCTCTGTTCCCCCTGCAGTGGTGTCCCCAGGATGGTCCTGGGTAAGAGAGCTGGAGACGCCCATGAGTGTTTCCCTCTGCGACCACAGGATGCTGATGCTGAAGGCCAGGGTGCAGACCCTGGGACCATTTGAAGCAGGGGCTGGGCTGGGCTGGGCTGGGCAGGACTGGGTTAGGCTGAACTGGGCTGAACTGGGCTGGGCAGGGCTGAACTGGGCTGGGCAGGACTGAGCTGGCTATGACTGAGCTGGACTGGGGTATGACTGAGCTCTGGTCTGGGCTGGGCTGAAATGGTCAGGGCTGAGCTGGGCTGGGCTAGACTGGGCTAAGCGAGGCTGAGCTGGACTGAGCTGGGCTGAACTGGGCTGAACTGGCCTGGGATGGGCTGAACTGGGCTGGGCTGGGCTGAACTGGGTTGAACTGGGCTAAGCTGGGCTGGAGTGGGCTGAACTGGGCTGGGCTGAGCTGGGCTGAGCAGGACTGGGCTGAACTGGGCTGAGCTGGGCTGGACTGAGCAGGACTGGGCTGAACTGGGCTGAGCTGGGCTGGGCTAAGAGTGGGCTGGGCTGGACTGGGCAGGCTTGGCTGGACTGGGTTAGGCTGAACTGGGCTGAATTGAGCAGACTGGGAAGGTTGAGCTGGGCTGTGACTCAGCTGGGCAGGGCTGGGGAGGGCAGCATGGAATCAGAAAGCACAAGTGAGCAGAGTTTGGAGGCACCTTGAAAACTCGTAATTACCTAGTCAGCCGCAGCAGTAATTTGTGTAAGGACTGAATTCTAACCAGACAGAGTCCACAGTGGGACCAGGACTGTGGCTCCTAGCCCACAACCATCCCCTAAGCAGGGAGCAGGACCAGTGGCTACACTGGCAGGACAGGGGTCACCTGTCTAGGACCCAAGCTGTCATGATACCCTAATACCCTTGAGAAATCACCTAACTTCTCCAGGAGTGGGGGCTATCATCCCCAGAGCTTCCCTGCACTGGAGCCGTGTCAGGCCAGTCCCTGGGGAGCATCCGGGTGCCTCCATCAGACTCGGCCCTCCCTGACCCTCCACATCCCACATGCCTGGAGAATGGTGGTATTAACAAGGGCCACACGGGTGAAGGAAGGAGGGGCGACAGGTGGAGCACTCACCTCGCCTCCCCGGCTGCTGGCTTCTCTCCCATGTACTTGCACGTCCTCGGCTGGGAAGCTTTGCTCTGACCGTTGGCAGAAGAGATATCCGCAGACCCCCTCTCAGTGGCCTGGGTCCAGGGCACCGCTGCATTCCTGTTGTGAGGGGTTCCCCTGTGGCCACTGTGAACCAAGGCTGCGGGGGAGGCTGCATGCCCCCACGGCTGTATTTTTAGATGATCTCATTTCTTCACCACCTCTGGCTCTCACAAGGAAGGAGGACGCCAGGGCTGCCCCAGGGCTGAAGCCACTCCATGACCTGGGGCCTCGAGTTCCAGCGTCCCCGTTGCCAGCCCAGGGGAGCCCTCAGGGAGGCCTCCTTACCTCTCTGGGCACCGCTTTAACCACCAAAGGCTTCCCGACCACCACCGCAGATCCCAAATTCTGAAAGCCTTTGCTCACCCACTGGCATGTCTTAGAGATAGTCACTTTTCCCCGGTTGACAGATGAACACAAGGCCACTTGGGGACCTGTCAATGACCATTAGAGAAGTGAGTACCGTCAGGTCCTGCTCACACCCAGGCCCTGAGCTGGGGCCTCTATGCGCCCCCTGAGTCTCCAGCCCAGCCTCCACTGTCCCCCTGGAGTGCTTTCTGCTGTCTGTCCTGGTCCCTGGGGTCCGGGAGACCTCAGCCCTCCTGACGTGTCCATTGTGGGCCTCCAGATCTGAAGCCTGGGAGGGGCATCACCTCTCTCCCTCCCCCACCAGGCCCTCCCTCCCCTGCTCCCTCCCAAAGCAGACAGCGCTAAAAATACCCTTCTGTCCATCCCCACGTGGTGCCCAGCCCAGCCCAGCCCAGCCCAGCAGGCCATCCATACCCCTGGCTGGCTGGGAAGTCCTATTCTCCAGCCTGAGTTCTCGGAGAACCAAGGGCCAACTGAGAGGTAGGGTCCCAGGGACTCTGGAGTGTGGACATCGGGGAATGGGAGGTGGGATTTGGGGCAGAGAGCAGCAGGGGAGAGCGGGATAGCCTGTAGGTGCATAGAGATCACAGTGCTGGGTGTTTGGACACAGACCCCTAATCCCAGTCAAGCTGGGCCCCTTGGGGTATGGTGAGGGCTCAGCCGGCACACTCCCCTCAGTGTCCTGGCTGGAGAGGTGGACAACGGGGAGGCTGGACCACTTCCTCCAGCTGCAGCCAGGACCCCAGTGTCCAGTCCCTAGGGGCAGCTGTCTTTAGGCCCTTTGTGTCCCGCCCGCTGAAGCCCTCCTCACTCCTGGCCTGGACAGGCACCAGGCTGAGGCTCTGAGGCTCTCCAGAAGCCCCCCCCCCCCTTTCGTTTGGGACCACAGGGTGGCAGGTGTCAGTAAACGCAGCTGAGGCCCTGGGAGAAGGCGGGTGGGAACTCTGCCCACTGCCCCTGAGGCCATAGCGGCTGGCCATAGGGAACACAGGAATGACGGGAATGTGAGGCTGGGGGGCAGTGGCCAAGGGCTCGTCTTCTGTCCTCATTTAGCCAGAGGGCCTCCCTGGGAGCGGGTCAGGCAGGACGGATGCTGGCCAGGCCCCCACCTGTCCCGTCCTCGCTGGGCTCCCTGGGTACTGTAGGCGTGCTGGGAGAGGGGGTGTAGGGAAGGGCCTCAGCTCCTGCCACCGACCCTGGCACCGGCACCGAAGTCAGCAGGGCCCTCCTTGCCCCTTGGCACCCACAGGTCACGGTTCTCTTTACAGGCCTTTGTTATTCTGATCTTACTTATTTCACCAAGGGTTTTGGCTCCTGCGTGGGGCTGGCCGTCTGTTTTCCTTCCCTTTGCTGGCTCTGCAAGGCGCCCCCTGGTGGACAGATGATGTCCCGGGGGCAGCTTTTTGAACCATTGTAGGTAGGTAGCTCTAGGGGAAATCTGGGGCAACTTTCTTGGGGTAAAATGTCAGGAGTACATAAAAGAATATGCACGTAATTAAATAAGCCAGAAGTACACTTGCTGAATCTGATGATATGCACACGGATTCGAAATCACTGCCCAGAGAGTTCTCCTTAGTCGTATTTGTCTTTACCAACATACACCCAGGGTCCTGTAACCTGGGGCTCAGCACGTGGGACCCGAGCCTGGCTCCCCCATTTCCTAGCTGTGTGATCTTGGACAGGGGATGTGAGTCTCTCATGCTTGTGTTTCCCCACGTTTACGCAGACCCTGGGTGTCATGCAGCCCACGTGAGGAGGGCACGCCACCCTTGAGAGGTGGCCTGGCCCCCGAGGAGCACTGTGACCACAGAGTCCTTTCCCCGCCAGTCTCTGGATCTACAGTTGAGAAAACTGTCACTAAGGTCACCCAGCAAGGTCATGGCAACCCGAGGCTCCATGTAACTGTGGACAGTGAGGACTGGTGGGGCAGGAAAACTTCCAAAGACCCTCATCACCCTCCCCAGCAAGGTCAGATTTAGAAACAGAGGAAGCCACTTGGAGTTGGGGGGGCCCCAGGGATCCCCAGGCTCCAGACAGTCTGCTCTGCATAGCCCAGAACTGTGGAGGGGGCCGGGTATGGTTTCTGTGCTGGTATCACCCTGCTCTGCTTACTTGGCTGGGGGTAGGTCTCTGGCCCTCTCTGAGCCTCAACCTTCTCACCATAAAATGGGTCTAACACTAAGCCAACTGTGCAGGGTGACGGGGCTGAACAAGGCACTTGGCACATCTGTGATTCTCAGCCAGTGCTGGTGGAAGATGGAAAGGGCGGCAGGCTGGACAGGTGACTCGGGCAAAAGAGCTGTGCCCTGCCCTGGCTGACCCTGCCCTCTTCTGTCCCCAGGATCGCAGGCGGGGCCCAGCTCTTCTCTCCGTGGTGCGGGTGGCCATGGTGCGGAACGTGGACGACCTGGATTTCCACGTGCCGTCGCATGCGCAGGACATGCTGGACGGCCTGCGGCGGCTGCGCTCACAGCCCAAGCTGGCCGATGTCACACTTCTGGTGGGTGGTCGGGAGCTGCCCTGCCACCGCGGCCTCCTGGCACTCAGCAGCCCCTACTTCCATGCCATGTTCGCGGGCGACTTTGCTGAGAGTTTCTCAGCGCGCGTGGAGCTGCGGGACGTGGAGCCCGGCGTGGTGGGGCAGCTGGTGGACTTTGTGTACACGGGCCGGCTGACGGTCACGCAGGGCAATGTGGAGGCGCTGACCCGCACGGCCGCCCGCCTGCACTTCCCCACCGTGCAGAAGGTGTGCGGCCGCTACCTGCAGCAGCAGCTGGACGCCACCAACTGCCTGGGCATCTGTGAGTTCGGGGAGCAGCAGGGGCTGCTGGGCGTGGCCGCCAAGGCCTGGGCCTTCCTGAGAGAGAACTTCGAGGCTGTGACACGGGAGGACGAGTTCCTGCAGCTGCCCCAGGACCGGCTGGCTGCCTGTCTGGCCGGGGAGCTGCTGCAGGTGCAGCCGGAGCAGAGCCGGTTGGAGGCCCTGCTGCGCTGGGTACGCCATGACCCGCAAGCCCGGGCTGTCCACCTCCCCGAGCTGCTCCGCTTGGTGCGCCTGGACGCCGTGCCCAGACCCTGTGTGCAGCAGCTGTTGGCCACCGAGCCGCTGATCCGGGAGTCGGAGGTGTGCCGCGTGGCCCTGTCGCAGGGCCACGATGAGGTGAGCAAGGGGCAAGGAGGGGAGCCCCGGAGACCCCGACCTGCATGGGGCTGGGGAGTACAGGGCGCCTGTTCCCCCGTGCCCCAAACCTCGCAGCTCTCCCTGCCTTGGGCTGGTTACCTGTGAGGGCATCCCTGTTCATCCCCAAGGCTCCTGTTATATCTCACACCCTGGATGTGAGGGGGAGGGGAGCCCAGAAGTGACTGTCTGCTCCCTGGTCAAAGCCCACAGCTTGGTGCAGACAAACCTGTAAACAGACTTAAGGCCGTGTGAGAAAGGCCAAAGCTGGGCTGGGGGCATCCTGGACAAGCTGGCTAGTCAGGGAGAGCTCTCTGGAGGAGGTGGCACCTTGGCTGGGCCTTAGAGCAGGGCGAGGAGCTTGGCAGGAAGACGGCATGGGCCGAGAGTGCAGCAGGCGCCTTCCTGCCCCTTGGGGACAGGGTCGAGTGTTCACGGGCTGCGGTTTCCTGTTGGTGCTGCAGTGAGAGGGACAGGCAGGGCAGCTCCGGACACAGTGACAAACAGCCAAGGAGTCTGTCTGTGGCTAGACAGCCGGCTCGGGACCCTGCTCTGGAGGAGCCCCCAGGAGCCAGGCCCGGGGACACAGCTGTAGCCCTGGCCAGGGTCATGCTGTGAGGGGACCAAGTGCGAGCTACGCTGCTGTCGGGTGCCACCGGGCACAGCAGGCCGTCCTGGTGCTGGCAGCAGCCTGCGGCCCTGTCCCGCCAGGCAATCACCTTGGAACTGCCGGAGTGGGAGGTGCAGGCTGCTGCAGGAGGGGCCAGAGACGTGGGGAGCCCCAGGGGCCTGGGAGCTTGGAGCAGTTGGCCACTTACCAGCCAGGGTGGAACCCTGCTGGGATTTCCCGCCCAGCCAGGGTCATCCAAGTTCAGCACCCGCATGCTGGCGCAGGGGAGGAACTGGGGACAGAGTCAGGGTTGGCCCCAAAGATGGGTGCGGGGACTGCGGGGAGGGAGCAGCGCTCAGGTTTGAAACACAAATGCACCTGCTGTCCCATCTCTCCCCGCCCTGAGAGTCTACCACCATGTCTGGCCCCACACAACCATGGTGCACACACACACACGTGCTGACACACACATGTGCTCACACACATGCTCACAGCCCCCATGCATGTGCACCAACACAGCTGCCCCACCAAAGTCCAGCCCCAGAAAACGCCTGCTAGCCCCCAGGGCCCCTTGCATGGGGAATAGAGCCACCGGCTCCTCTAACCCAGCCTTCCTCCCCCACAGGCACAGCTGGCCCTCCCACAGAAGCTGGAGGAGGTTCTGGTGGTGGTGGGTGGGCGGGCCTTGGAGGAGGACGAGGAGGGTGCCCAGGAGCCTGCCCCTCACCCCAGGAACTTCGCCTTCTACAACAGCAAGGCCCGTGAGTAGCCCTCACGCTGTCCCTGCGGCCCACGAGTCCCTCGTGTCCGCCATGCAGGTGGAAGGACTGAGGGGCTCCAGGGAAGGGGCAGCAGGAGATCCTCGAGGTCAGCACAGGCAGAGGGGAGGCTGACAGCGGGGGCACGGTAGCCTCCTCACCCTCCAGCCACAGCCCCCAACTTTGGCCTTTTTGGGGTCCGGAGTCCAGGGTAAAGGGTGTTGCTGCCCAACCCACCCCGTGTGGGGGGACAGTCAATGGCTTGCATGCCCTGTGGAACCTTGGCCCCAGGGGGAGAATGAGGAGCTGGGGAGCAGTGGCCCAGAGGGTAGGAACTCAAGGACTAGGTCAGCTCAAACAAGGTTCTAATTCCAGCCTTTTAGCAGCTCACTTCACCGCCCTAAGCCGGTCCTCATCTGTGGAAAGGACTCCTCACGTAGTGAGGGCACGGACCCGACGGGCACGGAAGGGGCCTCTCCTGCCCAGGGCCCCATTACAGGGTTGCCCAGAAAATGGGGAGGAGTAGGAGGACAGCAGGATCTCTGGAGGGCCACACTGGCCCTGGAGAGCTCTTCTGAAAGCTCTAAGGAGCGTTGGCTGATGTCCCAGGCCCCCTGGGCCAGTCACCAGCCACCCCCATGGCGTCATTGGCTGGCGGACGCCAGGAAGCGTGAGACCGGCTGTCCCAGGTCAGGGGCTGACGAGGGGATTTGAGGGCTGACGTCAGGAAATGAGCTCTGCTGGCTCCACCCGGGAACAGCTGTCCCTCCAACCCCAAGGGGAGGACAGCGGGGGGCACAGTGGCAGGCCAAGGCCTGGTGACCGCTGGGCCGTCCCCACCCTGGGGTGACACAGACATGAGTCAGGGGGACATGCAGTCCCTGCCCAGAGGGCAGGTGCCCAGCAAGACCGGAGTTCTGCGTGTCCTAAAGCCGGTACAACAGTACACAGAATCTTCCTAGGGGACCTCCCAGAGGCCTGGGTCTTCCTCACAGCTTTCCACGAGCACCCAAAATGTGATCGTTTGCTCACACACTCCCACACTGACTCTCATTTTTAATTTTTCAAGCATTTTCTCATCTTTTGTCTCAGTTTACCCTCATGTAGCTCCTTGAAGGTGGGCCCGAAGTGGGTGTACGGCTCTGTCCCTCCCTGCTGTGGCGACAATCCCCAGGTCCGCTAACAGAGTAGCAGCCCCTTGACAGATACGGGTCGTCCATGCTCCCCTCGCCTCCGAGTGAGGTGAACTACCCCTCTTGACAGAGGACAAGCTGAGGCTATGCGTCCCCAGGGCCCACAGTGGTGCATGAGAGCGGGGGTCTGGACTCACCCCGGCTGCTGCAAGGCCCACGTCTCCCCATGTCTCCTGCATGCCCGTGGCGGCTCATGGCCCACAGGGTGCTCAGGGAGAAGAAAGGAATGATGAATGAGGAACAAGTGAATGAATGTTCATGTTCTAACCCACCAAGGACCAGAGGTCAGGCCCGTTCACATACTACCCTGTGTCAGAGGTGGGACCCAACCCAGGGGCCCAGAACACGGGCCACCTCCCTGCACACCCTGGGTGCAGTCCTGTGTCTCGTCTGCGTGCTGGGCTCCGGGGGGCGGCGTGGGGAGGTGGGAGCCCTGGGGAACCAGACCCGGCAGGGGCACGTGGAGCAGCTGAGGTGTCCCCAACTGCCACCTCACCCCACGGTAGCCAGCCGAATCCCGCCCCGTGCTCCTCCCCAGGGAGGGAATACCCCTGCTCGTGGGAAGAGGTGCTGGGGAGAGGGCAGGTGGCAGCAGCGAGCTCAGCCACCCTGACCCTCTGCCCCTCTCTCTCCCGGCCAGAGAGGTGGATGGCGCTCCCGGACTTCCCCGACTACCACAAATGGGGCTTCTCCCTCGCCACGCTCAACAACACAGTCTACGTCACAGGTGGGTTCCCAGCAGCGCCTTCCAGGGAGCTGATGACCGTGAAGCCACTGAGAATCGGCTGTCCCCTCCAGCTCAGGCGGGACTCTTCTAGACGTTTCCATGAGGTGGAAACAAGGACATTTAAAATCCATAGGTCCACGTGTGGGTACAGGGAACCATCCCGTGTTTTGTCTAACATGGAAAGCCAGGGGGGACTTGTTAGGCTCTTGCAGCCAGGGTCTCCCCCAAAGGAACTGTGTGGCGGATGGGAGGGTCACCCTGCTCATTTACATCCGGGAACTTGGGGGCTCGTACACAATTTGGTTGAGGAAAACAGCTGTGCCACGGGTGAAGATCTAAAACCACAGAAATTATCCTCCCTGTTTACGGGGTAGGGAGGGACCTGTCCAAGTCACACAGCTAGGTTGTGCCACCTACAGTCTCCCCCACCACCCAGCCCAGCATCTGGCACCATGGGGGCCTGGCATGGGGAGAAGAAGGAGACAGGACCCTTGGTACCCAGCCGCCACTAGTCTGGAGACCCCAGGCTGAGGGGACAGGACCTTTCCTGCAGGTGGCTCCCGGGGCACGAAGACAGACACCTGGTCAACCACCCAGGCCTGGAGCTTCCCTCTGAAGGAGGCCACCTGGAAGCCAGTGGCCCCCATGCTGAAGGCCCGCACCAACCACGCCAGCGCCGCACTCAATGGGGAGATCTATGCCATCGGCGGTAAGGCCTCCCCTTCCCTCTGCCCCAAGCGGCCTCCTACTCATGGCAGCCCCTCACCACCTCCTACTCATGGCAGCCCCTCACCACCTCAGTCCCGCAACAGTGGCTCCCCACCCCCATTCCTCACCAGGGACCAGAGACCACCCCCCGGCCTCAGGGACCACAGAGACATGCTCAGGAGCTCGCCATCTGGAGTAAACCAGCCCCACACCAGGGTGCCTGGATGTCCAGGAGTGAGGCTCAGGCATGAGCCTCCATAGCGAGCTCCAGCAAGGATTCTGAAAACAGAATGATGACGGGGCATGCTGGAGCCTCGAGCTTCCAGCAGAGATGAACACTCCCATCCCCAAAACAGGGAGCTCAGTCCTCTGCTCAAGGTCACGCCCTCTGTGGAGTCCCTGGGTTGAGGGGACCCACAGTGGTTTCTCTTTTGCTGTCCCCTTTACTCCCGCTATGCCCCCAGCCTGAGCACAGAGGCCCACCTTACCCCCATTATGCCCCAGAGCTGTGGCAAGGAGTCACCCCCGGGACCCCTATGGTCAGTCAGATACTGAAAAACAAAATGACCGTGGCTGACCAAGAGCTCCCCAAAACCTCTGTGGGTGACAGATGGGCCTCGAGGCCACTGCTGGGTACCCCAGCTGTCTCGGCCAGCTCCTGTGCCCCCAATGGCTGCCAAGCCCAGGCCAAGAGCAGAGAGCACACACAAGGTCCTGAGCTCCAGGCAGGTGGGGGCCCCGGCATGCAGCCTGGACTCGAGTGTTCCCGGGTCCAGGTGCCCACACCCACACCACCTGACGCTGTGGCCTTGGGCAAGTGGCCTTGCCTCCGCTCCCCGGCTGTGGAAGGGGATAAGTCACAAGCCTTGCAAGGCCATGCCTTCCTTCCCTCGCCTTCCTCTCCCCTCCGAGGAAGCCCTCTGCTGCCCCTGCAAAGCCCCCAGTCCTGCGTTTCCGGGGCCCTTCACTCGTCCCTGGCCCCCGGCAGCCCTGACCACCCCCCTCCGACAGGCACCACCCTGGACATGGTGGAGGTGGAGAGCTATGACCCCTACACGGACGTCTGGACCCCTGTCCGCCCCGCCCTCAAGTATGTCAGCAACTTCTCGGCGGCTGGCTGCGGGGGCCGGCTGTACCTGGTGGGCTCCAGCGCCTGCAAGTACAACGCCCTGGCTCTCCAGTGTTACAACCCTGTCACAGGTGGGCGGCGCAGGGCCCGGGGGTGGGGTGTCGGGACAGGGAGCAGGCAGCCACAGGTCTCTTACAAAGGGCCATGGCCCTGTTGGAGGTAGATGAGGCAGTGTTGGGGGGGCCCAGGCGGATGGGGACTAGGGGCTGGGTGGCAGGTGACAGGGAGCCCACCTCCGGGTCCCAAAGCTGCCGGCTGCGGCGTCTGCCTAGAACCTGCCCCAGGGGCCAGGAGTGGGGCCCGGACCTGCAAACCTTGGTGGGAGCTGGCTTAGGCTCCGGACCCCAGGCCAGGGTTGGGCTCCAGGGGGTCTCCCGTGTCTCCCCCTCTCTCCCCTCTCATCCTCTGGACAGTGCAGGTGATCACAGAACCCATTTTTTCAGGGTGGGTGTGAGAGTCCCATGGGAGACTGACAGTACCCAGGGTCAGGTGGGGCCCCTAGTCACCCGACCCGGCCAGTGGGCGGGGAAGAGGCAGAGGCCCCCAGGTGAAGGTGGGCCCGGCGTGTTGTCCCTGCAGACATGTGGAGCATGATCGCCTCGCCCTTCCTCCCCAAGTACCTGTCCTCTCCGCGCTGTGCTGCATTGCAGGGAGCCCTCTACCTGGTCGGCGACAATACCAAGAAGGTCTACGTGTACGACCCCAGGGCCAACCTGTGGCAGAAGGTGAGACTCGGGCTCCCCCAACCCGGGACCCCTGACAGTGCGGAAAGCCAGCCTGGGGACGGTGGGGCCTGGGGCTGTTACCGCAGTGAAAGGATTGATGAGGCCCGAAGCCCCTGTGGAGACAGGAGAGCCAAGGACCGGGGGCTCCGGGTCACCATGGGTGCTCTTCCCCTGGCCCGGGGAGGTGTGTTCTTCTCTGGGGCAAAACCAGGCTCAGCCTAGGGAGCTTTCAGGGACAGCCTGGTGCGGGCCAGGCCCCGGAGGGAGGGCACCTCCTACCCAAGGGGGTGGCCAAGCAGGGGAGAGGAGCCCTTGGCTGTGGGTGGGGTGGGAGCGGCCCACATCTTGGTGCTCCATTTCCCTCCTGGCTAACCCCTCCTCTTCTGCCACGGAGAGAGCAGATGCTGGGCACCTCAGGCCTGAGCCTTTCTGTGTGTTTCTTCTGGAGAAAGAGGAGGGATGGTGCCCAGTGCCCATGGCTGTGGCTTCAGCACTAGCCAGACACCCCGGGCCTGCCCCACCTGCCCTAAGATTCTCAATTCCTGGAGGCCCGAGGAGGCAGCCTGCTTCCTGCACTCACCCTGGCCCGGGACGGCCGGCCCACAGTGGGGCCTCGCCATCCTGCCGCCTGCAGCTGTCCCCCGTGTCAGCGCCCAGCTGACGGGAGGCCCCATTACCCTGCAGTGAGACAGGTGCTGCGTGGGTCCGGCCAGGATGCCACTTTCTCTCGGGGCCTCCCAGCTGGGCCACAGCCAGGCCTCTGCCGGGACCATGCTGCTGATTGGGGGGCCTCCCGGCCATGAAGGGCTCCACTTGGGCCTCCAGGCCTCCTGGGGGCTGGCTGCCCCTGACCGTGCCACATGTAGGCCACAGACAGGCCTTTTCCTTCCCATGCACTCTGGGCTCTTCCAGAAGGGTCCACCTCTCCTCTGGCCTCTGGCTCCCACCTCACAGCCCCAGCCCAGGCCATGGGCCGAGGCAGGAGGTACAGGGGCAAAGTGAGGTTCCTCATGGCACGAGCGGCTTCTGGTGTGTGTGTGTGTGTGTGTGTGTGTCTGTCAGAGCGAGGTCACAACTGTCCCCTCTAAGAGAACAACCGTGAATCAGAGGCCCAGCCCAGAACTTGCCCCGGGGAGCAGCTCCAGGCTTGGGCTTCCATGCCCCCAGCCCCATCTGACACCCCAACTCCACATATGGCCAAATTGGGGCCCAGGAGAGCAAGGAGCCTGGACACATCATCCTGGGAGATGTGAGCTGGAGAGGAGAGCACTAAAGGGACAGTCTGAAGGGCCTGGGGGGAGAGGGTCACAGGGAGCCTGGGCGAGGTCCCAGGGAGCGGGACCAGGTGCTGGCTGTCCTCTCTGCATGTCCCCCCGTGCCCCGCCCCACCCTGAGGGTTCCCTTGGCCATTGCCACTACCCCCCACACAGGCCCCTAACCACTGCCCCCCCCCACAGGTGCAGTCCCTGCACAGTCTGCATGAGAACGGCGCGCTGGTGCCACTAGGTGACACACTGTATGTGACCGGTGGCCGCTGGCAGGGCATGGATGGCGACTACCTCGTGGAGATGGAGGCCTACGACCGTGGGCGTGATGCCTGGACCCGCCACGGCTCCCTGCCCCGCCTCTGGCTCTACCATGGGGCCTCGACCGTCTTTCTGGACGTGTCCAAGTGGACCCAGCCCTTCAGCCCAGCCCAGGAGCACTGAGCAGCTCCTCGTCCCATGGGGCCGGGCCCGACTGCACCCTGACCCCGAGGGATGTCCCCCTCTGGGGTTGGGCTTCCTTGTCCACTCAGTGCTGGTCTCGGGCCACCAGGGACATCAGAGGACATAGCTCAGTCCCCGCAGCCACTGCACTAACTCTGCACTGAGCAGCAGCGAGGGCTTGGACTCCCACCACCTGCATGGCAGGGAGAAGCCGCTCTCCTGCCCTTGGCGGGTCTGAGGCCTGAGACACAGGAGCCGAGGGGCCCAGGAGACACAGTGGTGGCCGTCCCCAGCCGTGTGTCCCACCTGTGGCTTTGGGAGGTGCTGCACAAGGTCCAGGAAACTGCAACCCAGAGAAAAGGTCCTGGGGTGGCTTGGCCCCGGGCTACTGTGAGCCCGCTTCTGCCTGGCCCACAGCTGTGTGCCCACACCTGGCAGCTGCCCCTCTCTGGCCCCATGTACATCTCACACCCGGAAGGGAGGAGCAGGGCGTGGGGTCAGGAGAGAGGGTCCGCTGCCCATGTGGGGGTTGAGGGGAGAGAGGGTGAGCGAAGTCTTCCCAGGGAGGTGAGCAGGAAGGTGTGCTCTCTGGCCAGGATCACCCCTGTTTCTCGGGGTGATTTGCTCCAATGCAAGAATGAGAGTCCCAGCAGCAGGCCCATGAAGGGAGAGGTGGGGGTCCTACAGGGATTTCTGACAACACCTCTTGGGCGGGTTGATGCCTCGCACCCAGGTGGCCTCCTAAGCGAGGGTAGCAGTGCCCCCATGGGCTCCCCCATGAGCACACGGTGTGACTCAGGGTACTTCGGGGCTGCCCTTGCGCCCCCAGATTCTGCTTTGGGTCCCATGGAGAACTGGTGCCAACACTCCCCACCCCGGTCCTTCTCCCTGGTCCTTGATGAGGTATCCCACTGAAGGACTTGCACTGGTGCCAAGGGGTCCTCCCCTTTTTCTGTGAGCTTCATGGAGGCACACAGGGCTGTACGTTGGGGGGTCCTGGGTCCAGCCTGGTTCCAGCTCTGGCACTGACCGTCTGATGCCTCAGGAGCTCCCACCTCCCTCTGGACTGAGTTTCTTCTCCTTGAAGCCTCTTCCTTGAAACACCCCGGGGACTCAGCCTCTGGCATCCCTGGGCTCCGAGGAAGGAATCCTGGGGTCCCTCCACGTCTACCTTGCTCCCAGACCTGCAGCCTCATGCCCATTTCCCGTGGGAGAATTGAATTTGCACCCCAAGGCTTAGACAGAGCAGGGCGTCCTGGGGGTCTGCTTCCAAAGAAGCACGAGCCCCAGATCTGAGGCCGTCTAGTCAGCTGGGGGAGTGGACGGACGTGAAGATGACGGTTTCTGGGATCCCTGAATCTTTCCATATGA
This sequence comes from Enhydra lutris kenyoni, assembly GCF_002288905.1. Taxonomy (NCBI): domain Eukaryota; kingdom Metazoa; phylum Chordata; class Mammalia; order Carnivora; family Mustelidae; genus Enhydra; species Enhydra lutris. The sequence goes on from NW_019154085.1 coordinate 44,947,135, forward strand.
AAATCTCCTGCAGTGTTTTCCAGTTATTGAAGCTACTCAGCCAAACACTGTTTCAAAACGAAGACTCAACGTGTCCGTGGACTTCTTTTTATCACGAATGGGTTGGAAGGGTGGTATTCTAAAATAAGACCGGCTTCTGCTCCTGCACAGCATGGGGGGCATTGGTGGGGGGCTAGTGTCTGGGGTTGGGGAAGCTCAGCCCACTCCAGGGCCTGGTCCTCAACATTTGGGTGCCAGATCCCCTCATCGGATCCGCTGAGCCGCCCCCATTCATTGGCTCAGGCCCACTGCATCCTTCAGTGTCCCGGGAGGAAACAGATGACCCCTGAAATAGAGTAACAGAAGGCAGTGTAACAAAGGTGTGGGCAGGTGGGGGGCGTCCAGCGAGGGCTGAAGAGGCCTCCAGGGGGGCACCTAGCAACAGTGGGGAGCTGTCACCAGCCCTCCGCCCCTCTGCATGGGAAGGAGTGGACACAGCCTCCAGACAGAGAGCTGGAGGGAGAGGGTGCCAAGGATCTGGGGCCTTTGCTGAAGGAACACAGCCTGGGCCACTATCACCAAAATCTACCCTCTTACATTAAAACTGAGAGGCGAGCTAGTCTGGTTTTTTTGTTTTTGTTTTTGTTTTTGTTTTTAGGTTTATTTATTTATTTATTTGACACAGAGAGAGAGAGAGAGAGATATCACAAGTAGGCAGAGAGGCAGGCAGAGAGAGAAGGGGAAGAAGGCTCCCCGCTCAGCAGAGAGCGTGATGCGGGGCTAGATCCCAGGACCCTGAGATCATGACCCGAGCTGAAGACAGAGGCTTAACCCACTGAGCCACCCAGGTGCCCCTAGTCTGTTTTTTTAAGTGAATTAATTGAAAGCATGGAAACAATGAGCAGAGAATAAGGCAAGAGACGCTCTGTGTAGAAGTGAGAAAGGACCCTCCCCCGCCGGGAGCTGAGGTTGCCCACAGACCTCTCCAGGATGCACGTGACTTATTCTCAGCTCCTGCCCCATGCCTGGTATGCAGCAGGAATGAGTCATTCTTCACTGCATGAACTACTGACCCCAAGCTTCAAAGGCCTGACCAGTGACCTTGGGCCAGTCCCAAGATCTCAGGCTCAGTTTCCTCATCTGTGCAATGGGGATAATCACAGGATTTGAGATTTAGATGATGTCATGTGTTTGGAAGTTTCCAGTAAGCAGCAAAGATCGCCTGCCTGGACATGGAGAGGCCAAACAACAGGCTGACTCCAGGCTCCCACTGTTTTCAGGGGCAAAGGGAGCTTTTATTCCCATGACTTCATCAGCAGAGGTTCTTCCTCTGGAGGAAAAGAGAAGAGTGGGAACGGCTCAAGTGCAGCAGGCTGATGGGAAGCCAGGGCTGAGGCCGTGACATGACGGCCCAAGAATGAGGATTAAGTTTCATCCGGGCATGAGGGTGCATGGGGGAGGACACCTCGGGCTTTGTCAGGTCCCCTCCTACGGCCACTCATTCAGTACTTCCACCCTGGGATCCAGGACCTCAGCCCCAGATGCGGCCCCCGCTCTGACCCCGGGGCTGCTGCCGCAGGGGGACAAGCTGTTGGGTGCCACCGGACCCTGGTTTCTGCTGGTCCTTGACCTGTGTGATTCTTGCCTAAGCCCCTCCCTCCTCTGAGTGGATTTCATTTTTGAAATGGGACCCCAGAAACACGCAAGGCCCTGGCCCTCTGTGCTCTCTGGCCCCGGAGCCAGGCTGTGTCATCACCTCGGAACCATGTGACGGGAGCCTGTACCAGCACCAGAACCGATTTGATTTGGGTCCGCCAGCAGGGCCCATGACATCACTAGGATTGTCCACTGTTTGGGAAAATAACCGTTTTTCACATGGCAACAGCTCCTGTCCTCAAAGCTGGTGTCCTGCGGGCTGGGGCCCCCCACTGTGAGATGGAAATGAAGTCACACAAACATCTGAGGATCACATACCCCAAACTGGATCCTTCTGTTCCCAGAAGGCCAAAAGGTGACAGCATGGCCAAAGGGGACAGAGCCCAAGCTTTACCTCTCCACAACGTAAGTTGGGCTGAATGGCATCAGGGCCTGAGAGCAGTACGCACCACGTCCCTGCAGACAGAGTCCAGGCCAGCCACCCAGAAATGGGGCATCCAAGCAGCCCGGCCTCCATGCCGAGGCTCTTGGCTTTGCCTGCTCACACCTCACTTATGAGTGGGATCCCAGACCGAGCCTCAGAGCCGACAACCATCACACCCACTCTACAAACCAGCAAACTGAGTCTCGGAGAGATGAACACCTCCTCCAAAGCCAAATGTGACCTTTGCTCCAGATGGCCAAGCCAGAGCCAGGTTTGCTGAGCAGACCCACGGCTGGGTCAGTCTGTCCTGTGTTCCAGTCACGCTCTGCCTGGAGCCTCTGTCTTCACATCAGTCTGAGGGCAGCCCCACATGACATGGGGCTGATGGCCTAAGTCAGGGACCTTCGCCACTTAGGCAGCCTAGAAGGCAAGCCAGCCTCACTCATAGCCCCACACAGCGCCCACTGTGACCTCATCTCGCCCTAGAGCAGGCCTGGAGCCACGTGTGCATTGATTTCAGCTCTCAGGCAAGGAAACCAGAAGAAAACTCTGTGGAGCTCTGACACAAACTGGCCAACATCAGCTGAGAGGCAGAGTCAGGGCCTGCGAGTGGCCCCCAAGTGAAGTCTGTCCTCCCCCCTGCAGGGCTGCCCCTGGGACGGTCCACCTACCAACCAAGGTTGGACTGCTCTGTGGGTGAGCCTGCTGGGTTCGAGAGTGGCCCGGCCACATGCATTTCCCTGGCCCCCCTCCCAGCCAGACCCCATGGGAAATCCCATGCCTACGGCTACCGGCTTGTCTAAGGGAAAGGACAGGGCCACATTTTCAAGAACTTTCAAGATCATCATGTAGCTCATATTTCTCATCATCTAGAATAGGAAGGACCATAATGGGCAAGACATGTGGTTGGGAAGATGGGACCATGCCCAGTGGGCGAGAAGGCCTGGCCCTGGCCCCAAACCCGGGCCGGGTGTCCCTGTGTAAGCCACCTGCCTTGTGGGACTAATCCATGTGGGTCTCAGTGTGGTCGGTGGAAAGCAGATGAGGGGCTGGGTGTGGACGTGCGTTTTCAGAAACATGAAATGACCGATCTCAAGTTGCGTCTCCCCAGGCCAGGAGCCTCTCTCTACCAGCAGATTGGGAGACAGAACACACCCCACACTTGGCCTCCTACAGTCCCAGATAAAGTCTTCCTGAAAAAATGAAACTGAACAAAACTGTAGTAGTTCACACTGAGGCCCATGTCCCAGCACAAACATATCACTACAAAGTTCCACACACCCAGCTTCCCAACAGACTTTCCTTGGGGTACAAGAAATGAGAACCCACCCAAGAAATCCTTAATTCTTTGATGGCTTTAAAACAGCCTCAACCGATTCGATTCCTTATTAGTGACAAAACGGTTGAATGTTTGCAGATGGAAGAAGTTCATGTATTTTGTTGAGTGCATCTCATATAAGCCAGTGTTTACCAAATATCTTCTTGGGGATCTGCCGTTTCTCTAGAAATTTCAAAGTTTTCATTCTACCGATAATTTAAAAAAAATTTTTTCAAAATACAGACAGAACTTCTTTGTTCCAGTCTTAATTTGTCTCTGAAGGATACCCCACAGAGCACACAGACCCCTTGGGGGACAGACTCTCAAGGTAGGCCCGGTATTTTGTTTGTTTAAATACCCCCCCCCAAAAACCCCAATTTGATCACCATATTCACCTCCTACAGGAAAAGAGGCAGAGTCACAGAACAAGGAACACCTAATACCAGGTTTTTTCTAAAGCATGAAATATTTCCTCTGAACCCCCCACCTCCCCCATCGGGTACAGGAAGCCAGACCCTGAAACAGGGCAGGAGTGGGGGGGGTGCTCCTGGCTAGGGATTACCCACAAACCCTCCCCCCGGCTAGGGAGGGCACCACCTACTTTCAGTTCCCAACAGTCACGAAATAGGCCTGGGTGAGGCCCCCCCTCTTCTGAAGAGGAGGAAGTCATCTCCTGATGTGGGTGGCGGGCCCTCGGAAGGTGCGTCCCTGAGCTGTGCCTTCTCCCACTCTTGAACAAAGTACGCAGTGTGCCCACCAGGTGTGGGCACCTTGATGCTACCCTCACGCCTTCTGCCAGAGTCAGAGAGGCCGTGGGCAGGGAATAGAACAAAGCAGCCCAGAGTCGAGGAGTGGTCTGGCTCTTTTCAGAGAGGAGCCTGGGTCCATGCCTGCAGGGTCTGTTCCCCCTTCTCTAGCTGGGCACTGGGCTGGACCTTAGGTTCTAGTCCCCCACCTGGCCAGGTCACCACAGGGCTCAGTCCTCCAAGCCTGGGTCTTGGTTCAACCACTTCGGTGCAGGGTGACTGTCCCAGAGTGTGGATTCTTCCGGTGCACAGGGATGGGGAAGGACAGCCCACTCTGAATTGTGGGCACCCCAACCATGGAGAGAAGGCAACCCCGCAAGGGAGGGGCCCCCACATGGGAAAGAGGCACTGGGGAGTGGCTTTGAGTGTCTTCCTGCTCCCACGTACTAAACCTGTGTTGGCAAGGCCTGGACCTCACAGGGTGCCACCACGATAAACCTCCTGGTCCCTACAGGCCTCAGAGTGGAATGGATGAAGGAAGGGCTGCCCCCAGGTTCAGAGGAGGGAGGAGACCCGGCTCCCTGGAGAGAAAAGGGTGTCAGGAGGGCAGAGGGTCCAGGACCAGGTGAATGGGCACCCTGGCTCTCCTGAGAACTGGACAATGCAAAGGGAGGGGACCTGGGGCCTGGAGATGGAGCCCAGACCTGCTGAACAGGACTGGGCCCTCTAGCCAATGTGACAGAGTACCGCCCCGGCCTGGTAGTCCCCTTCTCGTACCCCCACCCAACCACATGTCCCCCTTTCCTACTCCGCGCCCCATCCTGCAGGCCTCACTCGCTCCACACACTCTCCGCTGCAGCGCCCCCTCCCTCCCCACTTTCCGTCTCTGCGCACCCCCACAGCCAGACACACACACACATGCACGCATACATACACGTACACACACAGGCAGACATACGCACACACGTGTGAACACACACAGGCAGACACACGCGTGCATGCATACACGTACACACACAGGCAGACATATGCATGAGCGTGTGATCACACACACAGAGGCAGACACATGAGCGCACACGTATACATACACACAGGCAGACATACACACACGTGCGTGCACACACAGACACACGCACATATGTACACGTACACACAGGCAAAATACACTCACACAGAGGCAGACACGCACGCGTGCGTGTGTACACGTACACACAGGCAGACAGACACATACGTGCGCACACACACAGAGGCAGACACGCGCACATATGTACATATACACACACAGGCAGACATATGTGTGCACACACACAGAGAGGCAGACACACGCACTTGTGTACATGTACACAGGCAGACATATGCATGAGCATGTGATCACACACACAGGCAGACACGCGCGCATATGTATACGTACACAGGCAGACATACGCACACGTGCGTGCACACACACAGACACGCGCGCATATGTACACGTACACCCACAGGCAGGCATACACACGCGTGCGCGTGCACACACACACACGCACGAGCACGCGCCCTGGCAGCCGCTGCATTTCGCGCCGACGCCGGCAGAGGGCGCAGAGTTGTGACGCGCGACGGGCGAGGCGGGGGATTCAAGCGCGTTATAAGGCGCGGAGCGGGAGAGAGATCCCGAGACGCCGAGCTCTGAGCCCAGAGGGACCCGCCGCCCGCATGGCCCCCGCCCGCCGCCACGCCGGGACGCGCCTGCTGCTCTTCTGTGCGGGCCTGCTGGCCGCCGCCGCCGGCCTCCGCTCCCCGGAGCCCGGCGAGCCCGTGGACGACCGCAACCGCCCGGAGCCGGGCCTCGGAAACGAGCTGCCCGCGGGCCCCGGGGAGAGCCGCACAGGGCCGCCCGCCCGCACGCTGGTAAGAACGCCCCGGACGCCTCGGGCCTCAGTTTCCCCAGCCCGAGCCCGCGCCTCCCTGGGGTCCGGGTGCCCTAAGGGCAGAGGGAGGCGTGGCATCGCGGGCAGGGACCTGGGCTGACCCGGGGGCCTTCCCTTCCGAAGCGGGGACAGAAGCACTTGTCTTGGGGGCTGGGGAAGACTCAGGGCGCTGCCACTCTGCGCAGCCAGTTGGCCTTGCCCTGGCGCTCTGGGGGTGGCTCCGGGACATCAGAGCACCAGTGGCCAGGGCAGGGGGAGGGGGGCGGCGCAGAAGGAAGTTGGGAAGTGAGTAAAATGTGAATAACTTGATTCTCATGAAATTGGAAGGAACTTGTTTGTCGGGCCACCCTCCCCCCAGCCTATTAGGCGAAGTTCTGTCCCAGAAACAAACCCAAAAAACTGCCTCCCTTCGGGTATGGGGAGCAAGGGGTCCTGTGACGTGTGACCATGAAGGGGTGATTTTTCGTTCTGCTCCGTACCCTCCCGTGAGGGTGGTGCAGAGTCAGGCTGGGGGAAGAGGGGGTCCAGGGGCTTCCAAGGAGGCTCAGTGCCCGCCGGGCCTCTCAGACAGGGAGGGGAGAGGGCTGTCACAGGAGATGCTCAGGGGTACTGCGGGCACAGCTGGGCTTCAGCGGACACTTGGAGCCATGAAGACCAAGGACACCTCCTTTGAAGAGGGGGAAGGTAGCCGCCAGCCCTGTGGGCTCCCTGGGAGGAGCCCGTCCCAAGTCCTCCTCCCCACCCCAGGAGTCGGGGAAGGCAAACCCCACCCAGGCAACTGGCCACACCTTCCGGAGGAGGGAGATGTTAGGAGAGTCCCCAGGAGGCAAGGGGCCTTCCATGCTTCTAGGAAGGGTTCTGCCCTTGGACTGTCTTTGGGGGACAGTGTGGTAGCAGAGGTTCCCCACCTCCTTTCTGAGAGCCCCTCAAGGCTGGGGATTTCGGTGGGGCCAGCGCTGCTGCCCAGCACCCACCCACACTGTCACAGGCTTGTCTGCTGGGGTCCCCTGGTTGACATGGCTCCAGCCTGTTTCTGCTCCCCCCAGACCAAACTGGGGTCCGAGTCCAGCTTGGGGGGGGCGGTCAGCTTGGCATGCCCATCCAGCCCACGTGGAATACTGCTGGCATATGTCCCCGCCGAAGGCAGAGTGAGGCCATCAAGTGGACTCTAGTCTTGTGTCCACAGTGAGCAACTGGCAAGACAGCACATGGCACGGCCCAGCAGCCAGCAGGTCGTGGGGTGGCCCTGGGCACTCTGAGGCTTTTCTCTGTCCAACCCCAGGCTCCTCTGATGTGGAGGGCCCTGTCCTCCCCCCGCCTCCCGTAGCACACTGGCTCCCGAGGGCAGGCGCCTGGCCCTGCAGAGCAGCCAGGAGACCCCTGGCTCTGTCTCCGACGGAAGGTCCCAGTCAGCTGGAAAACCCTGGGTCCTTCTATCAGCTGCCTGCGTGGTGCTTGTGACCTCATCTACGCCCTCCAGCTGATTTCCTTCCCAGCTGGAGGCCTTTTCTGGGGCCCAGACTGCCCAAGGCCCACTAACTAATGGGCCAAAGGGCTCTGCTTAGAAGAGACCTCCTGGAATTTTCCGTGTCGGGACTGGTCAGAATGCAGCGTGGGGGAGAATGGATTCGGGAACCCTCGCCGCCCTTGTCTAGGAGGTCCCAAAGAAGCTGACTGACTCAATGCAGGGCCCTTGAGTCATAACGTAGCAGAGGTAGTCCACCAGCCCCCCGACTGTCTCGAAGGGTAAGCTGTGGCTAACCCGAAGGCTGAAATGGGCATCCCCCGAACGTCAGAGAGGGCCACACAGGGGCCCCAATGATCACAGTCGTCTCTTCCCTGGCACTTGTGAGTCTGGTGGTCCCTTCCTGCTGCTGAGTCTCCCAAGGAGGTGTGTTCACTGCAGCTCCTACAGACAGAGACCGCCAGAGGCCTGGTGGCCCACGTGCCACGGTTCTGTCTTCTCAGGGGGCTCCAGAGCTCTGCATTCCATCTTCCTGCACTCACAAAGTCATCTTCTCGCACAACGCCCAGGCAGTGGTGTGGCCTGGCCGTCCTCCACGTGTCAGAAGGGAGGGAAGCATGGAGGGAGAGCTGTGCTGACTTGGAGGGCACCGCTGTTGACAAGGACAGGGCCCTGAGTGACACTGTTGATAAGGACCAGGGGCTCGGTGATGTCCGGACAAATTCCATGTGTTCGGCGGGCACCCACTGGGGAAGGCGAACCAACCTGGGGGCTGACTGTGTTCCAGGAGCCCACCGCTGAGGGAGCACGTAGCTTCGACCCCAGAGATGCCTGGATGCTCTTTATCAGGCAGAGTGACAAAGGCGTCAACGGCAAGAGGGGAAGCAGAGGCAAGGCCAGGAAGCTGAAGGTGAGTACAAGAGCCCCAGCTGTGTATGTGTGTGTGTGGGTGTGGGTGTATTTCCAGGGCGGGGGGTGGTGAGCAAGGGGCCTCCCCCTGCAGGGCTTCCCTGTACCCCCAGCCCACCACCATCACCCCCTTGCACCCCTTACCAGCCCCACTGGTGTACCCTGGGCCTTGCCAGTGAGGACAGACCTTCCCCTTTGGCCCGGGGTCAGAGAGTGTAGGAAGTGCCAAGCTGGGGGGCCCAGGCGACCCTGAGTTTGAGGTCTGTTCTGATCAGTTTTCTTGTACTAGGCAGGCCCATCAGTTACCTTCCCCCCCACCCCGCCCCCGCTTCTCCTCCCTCTGCATCCTAGCAAGGGAGGCCCAGGCTGGCCTGGCAGGGCAGTAGGGACTGAGCTGGAGGAGCGGCAGTCAGGCTGGAGTGACAGACATACCAGCTGGTTCCCAGGAGATGGGGAGTCCAGGGACCCTGGCTGTTTTAGGGTTCCCACTGTCATTCAACCTAGCCAGAAGCCTGACACCTGGTCCTCATGGCTCCCTGTTCCCTGGGGTGGGGAGCTCTGGGCCACGGCTGTGTTGCTCACAAACTGGGCTTGGGCTTTTTGCTCCCCCCTCCCAACAAGGGCTGGCTTCACCCTATCCCAGGTCGGCCCCAACACTGGAGCGCCAGGCTCTGAGCCTGACACAGGCAGGCCGCTGGGCTGTCACCATGACCTCGCCTCACTGCCACCCTTGGAGCCACTGGCCCCACCCCCGGCTAGGCTGGGGCTCCCCTGTGCCCTTCCTTGCAGGGGACTGACTTGCTCCTGTGTTGGGGTTCCATCCCAGCCGAGGGTGGGCTCCCTGAGGGTCCCAGGCCCCGACACGGGGCCAGGCACAGAGAACCCACTGAGGTTGGCTAACCTCCCTCTTGCCCTCCATCCAGGGACCCCTCTGTGTCCCCATGTGGTGCTCTTGCCTGCTGGGAGCCCCACCCCCCAGAGGCCCCACCGCCCCAGTCAGCCCTGGGCTTCCAGCACAACGCAGTCCTCACACTCAGGGCCAGTGGCTTTCAAAGCGGAGCCTTGCTGCCTTCTTGGGGAGTCTGAGGCCCAGGAGCTGACCTCAACCTCACAGGTCAAAGCAGGATCCCTGTTTGCCTGCTTCTTAGTGGCAAGAGCTTGCAGACGGTGCCCACAGTCCCCCACCTCCCTGCTAGATAGCCTCACTGATGAAGTTCCTTATTCCTTTTCAGCTTGGCCTGCCGGGACCCCCAGGTCCCCCCGGTCCCCAGGGCCCCCCTGGCCCCATCATCCCACCTGAGGTGCTGCTGAAGGAGTTCCAGCTGCTGCTGAGAGGTAGGGGCAGTGCCCCTGTGCGGGTGGCTGGAGGAGGGGTTCCTGGAGGAGCCGAGACAGCTAGATGTCCCCATGTCGGCCAGGATTCAAGGAGGCCCCTGCTCCGTGCTGGGCTCAGGAGCCCACAGCGGATGCGGGTGAGGCCAAGGGGCAGAGGCAGGTGTTGGCAGGAGTGTGGTAAGGTTGGGGCTTCGCAGAGAAGGTGGACTGGCCATTGGGTGTTCAGTGGGTGCTTGGGGACCAGGACCCACTGTTCCTCTGGGAGTCAGGTGAGCCCAGCCAAGGCCGGGACACCTGTACCCAACCTCCACCAAGTGAGGATGTCAGGGAGGGATCAGAGGTCCTTAACCTTGCAAAGTGCTTCTCAGATCACAAAGAAACCATGGGGATTTCAGACTCACCCCAGGTGACATGGGCCCCACAACTGAGACCCCAGCTTCTTCCCCTGGATCCCCTGTGTCCCTGCCTGTGTCTGTGGCAGTCTCAGTGGTCTCAAGAGCCCCCACGGGGTGGGGGGGGGTGGGAGGCAGGAAGGATGGTGTAGTGGGCAGCGCAGGTGCAGCCCAGGCTGTGGCCGCTGAGCTGGAGGCAGCAGAGGGAGGGCAAGCACAGCTGAAGTGTCCTGTCCAGGAGATGACCCTGTGCGAGGCCAGCTGCCCAGCCATGGCTCATTGTATTTACTAGAGTTCGCTTTATCATGGGAACTATTAGAGCCTTTCCCCCCTTCCACGAACTGTTTATTTAAATACACAAGCTTTGGAGACTGAAGGATCTCCATGTTATTTCCAGCAACACGGCCATACTTACTTACACCCAGCTTCCTTGCAAAAGTGAATGGGGCTGCTTATAGGACCGCATTCTGGGTACAGTAATACTGTAAGCAGAGAAAACAGCAGTGTGAGGGGGACACGTGGGTGGGATGGCAAGGGGAGGCAGGAGAACCAGGGCACTGGGCCGCGAGCTCCCTGGTAGCCAAAGCTTGAAGGGAAGCAGGAGCAGCCGCAGGCTCAGGAAGCCCCAGTTGGTCGGGTGTCGGGCAGCGGGATCCCAGGGTTCCAGAAGGCGGGTTCCGATCCAGAGGAGGGGCGGGCAGGTGGGCGCAGCCACTGCTCGCTCTGTGCCAGGTGCGGTGAGGCAGCGTGAGCGCATGGAGCCCGAGCCCTGCACGCATGGCGCCCCCGAGGGCACAGCCACCATCCGGGAGGACGAGGAGGCGGCGGGAGACGCGAGCGTGCTGGCGCTGGTGGCCGCACCCCTGGGTTCGGGCCCGCGGGCGCCGCGCGTCGAGGCCGCCTTCCACGGCCGCCTGCGCCGGGACGCATCGGTGGAGCGGCGCGCACTGCACGAACTTGGCGGCTACTACTTGGTGAGTCTGGGCAGGAGGGCGGGGGGTGGGGTGCGGGCAGGGGGCGGCGGGTGGGCCCTGGCTGACCTCTGTGGGTCCCGCAGCCCGACGCCCAGGGCGCCTTCCGCCGCGGCCCCGGCCTGAACCTGACCAGCGGCCAGTACACGGCGCCCGTTGCCGGCTTCTACGCGCTCGCAGCCACGCTGCACGCTGGTGAGGTCCGGGGCGGTGGGGGGTCCGCCCCAGAGTGCTTGGGCCCCCGCCAGCCGTGACCACCCGCTTTCCTCCCCCTGCAGTGATCGCTGAGCAGCCCAGGCGGGGGCCGCCGCGCCCCCGGGACCGCCTGCGCCTCCTCATCTGCATCCAGTCCCGGTGCCAGCACAACGCGTGAGTGGGCGCTGGGGTGGAGTGGGAACCCCGGCGCCAGACCCGCCCCCACGTGGCCCCCTCCGCGCCGGGTCAGGCTTGGACACGCCCCGTCCTCCATCACCTCCTCCCTGGCTTCCCAGTCAGTGCTTGGGTACCCAGCGGACCTTCCCTTTCCAGCAAGGGGGAGGGGGGAGGTGTTCCTGTTCTTAACCCAACCTTTCCCAGCCTCCGGCTCCCCTCACCCCTGCAGGGGGCTGACTCTCTGTCGCTGGGAGGCCCACAGGCTCCTCCTCAGAGAGGCCTTTCCTGACCACTGCAGCCATGCACCCCCCTCCTGGTGGTGGGCTCCCTGAAAATTCCCAGTACCCCCAGCAGAGCCCAGGCACAGAGCAGGCACCCCACAACAGCTGTAGAAGGGAATGAAGTTCAAACTTTGTACTCTGCATTCGGAAGGAAGCCTTCACAGATTGGCCTGAACCCACCTTTGAGTGCCAGCTGCTGCCCATGCGGCCCTGCTCCAGCTCCTGGCCTGGGCCCCAGCTTGCCTTTCCTGGCACCTGTAGACCCCCTTTGGCCCTGTGGACACTCTCCTGACTCCTCTTGAGGACCCCGTTCAGATACTACCCTCCACCAGAAGACCTGGCCAAGACAGCTGTAGCACTGTCCTCAGCTGGGCCCATGTTGGTTGCTGGGGTGATCAGTGGGTGAGGTTGGTGGGGCCTGGGGGGTGAGGGCTGATCCTCTTTCTGTTCCACCACAGCTCCCTGGAGGCCGTCATGGGCCTGGAGAGCAGCAGTGAGCTCTTCACCATCTCGGTCAATGGTGTTCTGTACCTGCAGGTGCGTGGGGCAGGCTTGGGTGCGACTGGGGGGTGACCAGGAAGAGATGGGGTGTTGGTGGGGGCTCCAGGTCTCTGGGAGCAGTGCCGGCAGACTCCAGGCCTGGGAGAGGGTGCCTCCCCCAGGTTCAGATGAAGTGGGGCCACCTCCAGGTCCCCTTCCCCAGGGGAAGGACCCTGGCTGGTCCTCCAAGGCCCATGCTCGGCTGCTCAGGATGTAGTTCTCAGACCTGCCCATCATCCTGCACCGAGGGCGGGCAAGCGCTCTGTGTAGGCAGGAGGGAGCGGATGTGGGCTCCACGCCCTCAGGCTGCCATCCCAACACCCTGGGCCTGTGGAGACTGTGAGAGGCAGGAGGCCTACTTTCTACACAGAACCATACCTGACCGTCTCTTTCTGGCATGGGGGGGGGGGGGCCTTTGGCGAGTGATTGAGAAACAGATGTAAAGAAGGGATTTATTAAACAAGAAAACACCTAAGTGCAGACATACGGAATCTCACCTGGCCCTTCACTGGCACCCTGCCAGGCCCCATTCTAAGCTCTTTGCAGAAATTATCTAATTATCAGTGCTTTGAGGTTTCTTTTTAAAGAAAACGTTACTGAAGTGTAGCTTACGTGCAGTGTTTCCACTGTTTCAAAAGAAGGGAACTAAGGCACAGAGAGGTTAAGTCACGTGCTCAAGCTCAAGCGGAATCGGAGTCCCACTGCCTGAGCCGGCCGGCTGTGCTTACTAGAAGGCATTCGAGGGTCTGGTCCCCGGTACTGCTGGGGCCACGTGGCCCACCTGGGGTCCTAAGAGGCAGAAGGTGGGCGGGCCCCCCGATTCAGCCCTTCTGGGGAATGCGTGCCCGTGGCTGTGCGGGCCACCCCCGGAAAAGGCAGGCCGGAGTACCGGGCCCGGGTAGGCTCTGCTAAGTGGCTTTAGGCCAGGCCGAGGGGAAGGGCCCCCCTCACCCCAGTCTGGAGAAGCATGTGCCACAGATAAACCTGTTTTGCGTCTGGAACATCTTGCTGACCCTGAGAGCCCTGGGGGGCCAAGTGGGCATGGGCGGTGGCATGCTCACCTGGGGGGCGTACCCGCAGGCCGGCAGAGCCTGGGCTGACCCTGCCCTTCCCCACAGACGGGGCAGTACACCTCGGTCTTCCTGGACAATGCCAGCGGCTCCTCCCTCACCGTGCGCAGCGGCTCCCACTTCAGCGCTGTCCTCCTTGGCGTGTGAGCGGACACACCAGGCCCTTCCTCTTGCCCAGTGAGCGGAAGCGGGGTCCGGTCTCTGGGTAGTGTTCGGTGGCAAGACCACAGGCAGGATGAGGCTCCCTGGAGCCGCCTGCACTGAGTGCCCCTGTAGGTCTGCCCAGAAGTGGCCAACTGCCAGCAGCCTCGGGAGGGGACATGCAGACGGGGAGCCACAGAACCAGGAGCGATCTCAGGATGCGGTCTTTCAAAAGGAGAAGAACCCTGTTGGGCTGTTGCTTAGCCAATGTTTCTAGTGGGGCTCAGTGCCCAGGAGGACTTGCTCTGTTCCTCGCTACAGACTGGTTCCCCTTCTGGCCTACAAGGCAGCTTGCCCAGACGGCCTCAGCCTCTTCGCCTTGGCCCGGCCCCCACCTTTTCCATCTTTCCAGTGTTCCTGTAGACTGCTGGATGCCAGCAGGGAGGGGAAAGGCTGGTCACCTGCCTGGGTGCCCTGCACGGGGTCCGAAGGCCTCCCAGGGACAGCGTGCCGGCCAGCGCAGCAGCCTCCACATCGCTCCCCTCGTCTCTACCTGGGGCTTCCTGGTCCCCACCTGCCCCTCCCCAATGGTGCCTTTGGCCTGGACTTCCTGCAGTGACCACAGGACTCAAGAGTCTCACAGCCCCTTGGCACAGAAGCCCCGGGCGCCACAGCGACACTGGAAAGGGGCTAATGGGGGACAGTAAGAGTCTGCCATGCTTAAGTTCACCTTGCAGATGGCCTTTGCAGAGCGCCCTGCACCGCTCCTCCTAGACAGGTGCCTCTTCCCAGCCCCTATGAGGTTCTGACTCACTGCTGGGATCCACCCACCAAATGAAAGACCTAGAACATCTCTGCAGATTAGAGACGAGCAGGCCCTGCCCATTCATCTGAACAGACAAAGCAGAGGCCTTCCATGAGCCAACGGCTCCTGCTACCCACCTGTGGCCCCGTGAGCTCTAGCCGGCTCTGAGGTTCTTCCAAGCATCTTCCCCACCTGGGGACACATGCGGCCCTGAGCTCAGGTGGAGAACAAACAGACCGAGAGAGGATGCCCAGAAAGCTGGTCTTGGTTCCCTAAGACCTGGGTCCCAAGTCCACCGTGATGCTGAAGCAGTGATAGGACCTGTGGAGGGACATGGGCATCTGCGTGCAGGTTTCTTCCAAGGTGTAGGGGTCCCCACCCAACCCCACCCAACCCCCACGTGGCTGCAGGGATCTTGTACCACAAGGTGTGGTCAGGCCTGAAGAGAAGACGGCAGTGGCTGGAGTCACCTGGACTATCCGGATGGCCTCAGAAGCAGGTGACCACGCCCAGGTCTGATGGACCCCCAGGGCCCTCAGTTTCCATCTCCACTAAGAACCCACTCCCTGCTCCCTCCTGGCTGTGGGGGAGCCCAGACACCCCACACGTAGAGCAGCCCCACATGGTACCCTTGGCAGGCCCGGCAGGATTCTCAGTAGCGATGGTACCCGCCCTACCGGGAAGTGCTAGCCCAGGTCCTGCCTCCCCTCGCAGTCTGATAAGAGCTGGGGGCCGCACCCTTCCCTGGATTTCCTTCTGCACCCAGCAGGCACAGATCCTTCAGACATTTTTTCCTTGAAAAAACCACAGATCTTCCCTTTTCTTAACCTAAGTGTATTATACCACAATTTGTTGAAATATTTATTGTGTAATATTACCAGATGGAATGTATTTATATATATAACTGACTGGATGAGATGTTCTTCAGAATTCTCGTGCTATGTGACTATCCAGAGTTATAAAGACAAAGGGCAGACCTTAAAATAAGACCTTCATCACTTCGCCCAAGTCTACTGGGGATGGAGACCAGG
Source organism: Enhydra lutris kenyoni (assembly GCF_002288905.1). Lineage (NCBI taxonomy): Eukaryota > Metazoa > Chordata > Mammalia > Carnivora > Mustelidae > Enhydra > Enhydra lutris. Next base: position 44,962,474 of record NW_019154085.1, read on the forward strand.
GGACTCAGGGAGGGGAGGTGGAAGGTGACCCCCACCCCCAGCACAGGGGGCTGGGGCTAGACCACGTGAAGACAGTGGTGCGGGCTTGTCAGGGAAGCCTCCACTAAAGCTGCCCCCAGCTCTGGGACAGTGGCGTTCGGGGAGTTAGTGGTGCCTGGTTTGCAGTGGGGAGATGCAGACTGAATCAGCTGTCCTATTTTCCAGCTCTGGGATGCTGGGGGCCTGCCTTCAGCGGTGCACCCTGCTCCCCCATACATCAGGGATGGAACCCGCGCCCTACTCTCCGGGGAAGGGTGTGCTGGCAGCGGGGACCGGGCTCTGGAGCTGAAGGGGTGATAAGGCGTGCTCTGGGATGGGCGGGGACACAAGCATTTGCCTGGAAGTGTCCAGGCAAGATCTGAGAAACTTACATCATCCTGAGGCAAACCCTACAGAGGCCTCAGGGCCACCTTACTGAAATACAAATGACAGCGACGGGGTGACCTGTTTCACACAAGGACTCGAGAAGCACTTTATTCTTATGAACGGGCTAGTTAATAAGCATTTGTTAACATTTTTACCATAAGGATCCCTTTCAAGTGTCTCCACGAAGCCCAACCTCAGCCCAGCGCGGGGCCCAGCGGACGCACATACCTTCCTCAAAGCGGAAGCTGGACTTCAGGGGCCGATCCAAATGGCAGCCTGACCACTCAAGGCAGGACACTGCCCACTCCCCACCCCGGGCGTCCAGACGCACGTCCCAGGAAACCGGCGCTCGACGGTGTTGGGGCCCCTCCGCATCTATTACCAATGGAATCAAAAAGAAGCCAAACTCCATGCCATTCTGGGAGGGCCTGTGAGGCACACCACTCTGGAAAGCAGTAACTTCCCACCCGATCTTCCCCACAGCAAAGCCTTGCATCCTGCCCCGTGAGGTTTACAGCCTGTAAACCTCTGACAGCCTGTCTAGGTGGGTTCCTACCTCCCTCTCCTTCTGTAAATGTCACTTCCCCAGCCAGGATCATTTCAAGGGCAAGAGAACACAGGGAAGGTGCTAGCAACTATGAAACGTGGCACACTGAGCAGCTAGTGGGTCACTATCATGGGCCAATCCAAGAAGCCGACGACAGTTTAATAAGGAAAGACCCAGAGTGTATCCAAAAGCAAACACAACACTTGAAGGGTCAAGAATTGCTCAAAATGTAATAAAATAAAACACTAAAAAAAAAAAAAAAAAAAAAAAAAAACCTTTATTTACAACCACGGGAGTCCCACAGGAGTACACGAGACACACGGAATGTGCACACACACACGATGAACCTGCAAGGTCACCGCCATGCCGCCCAACCCCGCCAGCCCTCACGGGGACCCTATCCGCACCACCATCACGGTGACGTTGTCCGCCGAGCCCCGCTGCACTGCTTTGCTGGCCAGCCGGTTGCAGGCAGCTTCGTAGCGGGCGTCCACGGTGGGCTTCCCTTCCCGGCTCTGGATCTTCTCATCCTAGCGGGCAGGAGAGGGGGCACCACTGAGTGGGGATCCCTGTCACCCCCCCAGGGCCTCTCCATGAGGAGGCGCTGCTCCCCAGCTGCCATCGGGGCAGGTACTGGGTCCCTGCAGGGGAGCTCACGGTGGCCAAGTGCCCCAGGGGACACCTTCGTCTCCACACCCCCAGTGCAGCTCCCACAGCTCCCACTCGCTGGGGAGCTCTCTCACCTCCAAGCAGGACAGGATGAAGTTCACCGCTTCTTCCGGCGTGAAGACCTTGAAGAGGCCATCACAGGCCAACAGAATGAACCTAAAACATGGAGGAAGCAGAAATGGGCTGTGGCAGCAAACTACAAAATAGCTTGACAGTGGAGGTAAAATAAATACGTGTCCAGCTACTCAAAGGCTAAGGCATTTGCTTTTTTGAGTGAGCGAGCGAGAGTGACGTGCGAGTAGGAGCAGGAGTGGGAGAGGGGGAGACTCTCAGCAGACTCCATGCTCAGCAGAGCCCCATGTAGGGCTCAATCCCATGACCCGAGATCACGACCTGAGCTACAATCATGCCAGTGACCGAGCCAGAAATTAAAAAAAAAAAATTTAACTTTTATGACACGGAAGTTGAAACCACTTAAAAATATTTACAGCTAGGGAAAAAACAAAAACCAAAAAACCACAAAACAGGTGCCTGAGTGGCTCAGTCAATTGAGCGTCCGACTCCATCTCAGCTCAGGTCTTGATCTCAGGGTCGTTGAGTTCAAGTCCCATGTTGGGCTCCATGTTAGGAGAGGAACCTACTTAAGAAAAAAAAATACAACTGGGGTATTATCCATCAGAATTGAGACTACCCTCCTGATCACCAATAATATGATTATGGATTAACCCAAACACCAGGTGTTGCACTTTCTTAAATGAATTTATGGAAAATCGTGGAGTAAAAAACATCATGTGTTATGGCAAATACACGCTGACTTTCTATCACCACACGACAGTGTAGACCTACACAGAAGGGCGTCGTGAATGCTCTGTGAGAGTCCAGGACCCCAGCAAGAACACTCAGCTATCTCCACTGTCT